>NC_079298.1:13018947-13622489 GCF_023638135.1 Falco biarmicus | reverse complement strand
TGGTATAATTAGCTACTGTGGGAGGACTGGAAATTTCCCTGTTTCCCCCAACTGTTTTCATTAGCTTCAACTGTGCAGAACTGGGAAAAAAGACAGTAGCAGAATGTATCAACTCGTAGTATCTCTTATTGTAGCTTTGAACACCAAGACTGACTACCAGATTAAACTGAATTTTGAAGTTAGTTTACAGACCTCCACTTGGTTTGGTGGGGTTTTTTTAACTCATTTAAAAATCTACAAAACCACCTAACCTAAGCATCTCTGAACACTAACCCTCCATTTCCATTACATATCTAACACACTGATTGCACCAAACAAAATAAATTACATATTAGAACAGAACAAGTTGGATGTTTAATTTGGGCTGTATAAGTATATTTTTGGATAGCAGGTAAACTAATGTTGCCAGGGAGCAAACCACAAGTACTGAAAGTCAGAACATGCAGGTGAAGCAAGCACGTTTCAGAGCAAAACTCAAAACTTTTTCATGAGAGACCAGAAGGGCTCAAGTGGCTTGAAAAAACAGCCTGATTGAAAGGACAGAAGAAAAGCCAAACGTCTTCCCCTGAAGGCCACTTTTCTTCCCTGCTCCTTGGTTGCTGAAAACCAAAGGGAAAAAAGTCTGTAACCTAAAGTTAATTTCTCTTCTGCTTTTTAACCAATACAAACAATTCAGTTACTTGATAAAAAAGTATGTCTTTTCTTTAAAAGTGTTAACCATTTCAGGATTAAGATAATCCTGCTTTCAAAAGCATCAGCTGTTCATAGAGGAGAGGGCAAGCTTCCTTGTACAATTGCCATGGCATGTTTACTCATCAGAACTTAGGACCGAAAGCCAAGAAACACAACTGATCTACCTCCGTTTCTTCTTCCGTGTCAGTTGTGGTGTTGATTGATTCACCGGCTCCTCCTTCTAAAAAGGCATGTACAGGCATGGCTTATTTTATAAGGGCAAACAAAAATTAACATGCACTAACTCAGGAAAGAGCTGTAATGAAAACCATTTGTTGGTTTTCCAAACATTTAAGTGCTGGCATGGAAAAGAATATGGCAAGATTTGCCTTCCTTTAATTCTCTATACCCAACAGCTCTTATGGTCAGCATGCTGAATTTATCCCTTTCCTGTCATTCCATTCAGTCAAAACTTAATGTTCACTTGCTTGCCTGCTGCTAGAAACAGATTACTGTAGGTAACGCTTCCAACTGCAGGCACATAGCAACAACGCACTATTGCAACCCATATGTATGAAGTGTTTGAAATACTTCAGGAAATAAGCTTATTTTGTTGGAACCGGAAAACACTCCCAGTATATCTATACAAACTGACCTCGATAACCATTTTTCCTGTAATTATTTTAGTAGAAAAAACAGAGAGCAAAGAAGGCCTAACAAAAAAACCCTCATTTATAATCTGAAGTCACAACCATCTGGATTCTAAATAGAGTCTAGTTTCAATGCAGATAAGAATCTGGGATATGGCAAGCTAGCAATGGCATAAATTAGCACACAGGCACAGAAGAGAAAGTACCTTGTTGCTGACACAGGCAACAGGAACAGCATCTCTACAGTAACACTTCTGTTAAGAGCATAAGGCTCTATCCATAATGACAGCATTCTGAACACACTAGACACTCGGCTCCGCCTAGAAGCAAGCTGTAGCCCCTGACAAGGAGCCTCTTATTTTAAAAAGGTCTTTCTCATCTTCCCCACAAAGATACCAGCAGTATCAGCCCACAGATTATATGCCTGCAAGATTCCAGATAAATAACCCATTTGCTTCATTTTGTGAAGTCTGTAGAACAGCTACAAGGATCTACTGAGAGCAGAACTTACAACACACAGACACCTCTCATGCTACAAACTTTGTTTAAATTCTGCACAAGGAACACTGTTTTTGAGCTGTTTCAGAGTGCTTTTCCAAGCCTCAACTCTGCAGCTGTGCTGCAATGTCCATTTACATCTGAGGGTGCTCAAACACTTCACTGGCAATTATAGAATGCACCAAGATCCCCTATTAATAGCAGTGTGCAAAAGCAAACATTGAAAGAATTTTCATGCACAACCCTGTTTCTGAATGGCTTGGATGGCTGGTAAGTGAAATGAGGAAGTGAAACTACAAAACACTTTTTAATTCAAGAGTATGTTTCCTGGGGTCCAGGGTGAAGTGGGGTGGTGGCAGCGATGATGAAGAGAAAGCAATACAAACAAATTGTATTTACTGGAAAATATCTGAGAAAAAAAACCCAGACAAAAAGTTAAAGGGCCAGCATCACATTATCTATTCGGACTGTATCTGTTCATACAAGCAACAGGAAAATCTACTCCTCAAGGCAGTATTCAGTTCTCCTCCCCTCTCTCCCCCTCATACCATAATAGCTGAGAAGTGTGCATCTTCTCACTCTTATTAACCTAGACATATTTCCAGGATATCTGAATGTAACAATAAAAGAATTGCAGGGGTTGCAGTTCAAGAATGTTTTCATGTTTTGCTTGAGACAATGGCAAATGGTCCTGTAGGCTTACAATGAGTGTCAAAATACTGATACTAAAAATTCCTCCCCAAAAAAAGCCCACACAATATACACACACACACCCCTCAACGGCATGTGTGTGCCACACATGCAGGGAAGGGAGAGAAGGAATGAGACAATGGAGCTTGCTGTTTGCAGTTCAACATTTACCTGCCTCTTCTCTTACTATCTTCTATCCTTAAGACATTCTAAGAAGGATACTACCACAGCAAGATATTTAGCAAACATTCCTCAGAACACACTATAATTACATGCATCTATCTCAATTAAAATAATAAATAAATAAGGTTCCTTGTACACTATTTAGGCTCTGAAGAGATGAAACAAGTCAATCATCCTCCTACAAGAGGGAAAAAACGAATTAAATTCAACATACAGCCTGTGTAGCCAAGATATTAAAAAAAAAAAAAAAAAAAAGAAGAAAGAAAGAAGGGGGGGGGCTGGATAGAAGGAGGTTTAACCATAAGCTCTTATGCTCATACACAGGCATTTAAGAAAAAGACTAGAATTCAAAAGCTAGCACATCCAGAAGTTCTCACTGAAATAACTGGTTGCTCATCACTTCTGATCTAGCACCTGCATGCATAAATATAGACTGTGTGCCTGAAGTTAGACCCATTTTCAAAGTCTTGGCTTCTGTCTTTACATGAAGATTTCTTCAGTGTCTCTGATTATAGTACTTTTTACATCTGAACCTTCTATGTGAGAACCCACCCTTCTCTCCTCGCCTAACCACATATTGCAAGTGCATCTAGCAGTTTCTCTGTGCCTTCAGCACAACCCAGTGCTTACACAACTTACACTGCTTGTCTGCTTTTGGTAAAAGGAGAGACTTTCTCTGTAGAATTGTCCCCAGTGTGTTTAATTTACCTGGTCACCACCAAGCCACAGTAGGTTTTTCCTTTAACTGATCTGCCAGCACTGCCCTCCTGAGACAGAGCCTGTAAAGCCAGCTTGCTTCATCCATAAGTCTACATTTTTGTCAGCTGTTTCCTCACAACTGAGCTTTCTACTGCAGCTTTTTGAGAATCAATTCCACCTTTCTGTAAAGCAAGGATCCAATTGAACTTTTCTTACTTAATATTCTAATTCTGCACATGTCCATGATAAGAAGTCACTCTCTTTAAAAAGATGCATTTTGGGGGAACTGGTCAAATCATATTACACAGACTGCCACAGGAAAACACACACAAATTCAGTAATTAAATCTTCCTCCTGTCCTCAGAGCAAGTGTTGTGACCAGGTACAGCATCATTTAACTTCCTATCAAACTAAAGCTATGCCACAGGGGGCCCTGCATCCTGTGGGGCTAATCTGGTATAAACAAACCAAAAATCAGTTTTAAAAAAATCTTCTATTGTTTAGTACTTTTCTGGAAACCCTCAGTCTTTGACCACTGCAATCAGACAAGATGGTTAGATTTCATTTGTGAAAAGGTAAATAGCCATCAGATATAGGGGAAAAAAAAAAAGAAAAAGAAAAGATCATCTAACTTAAATAAGGTCCTTTACATGCTTTTCAAGAACCTCACTTTTGATGTATAAGCACTCAAAATTGCAAAGCTACAAATCAGACAGACTTTGCTGAAACTCCTGTGGAGGCATGTATCATTTCTGCTGCAGAAAGAACTAAAGGGTCAAGCACACCCCATATGCCACAACATCAGGCTGCAAGAGTATGAACTGGAGATGGAATTTCAGCCAGAACACTAAATTTCCTGCCTCCTGTCACTGAAAGCCAGGCCCCCTTGTGTGATTTTAAATGGACTTTCTTGGTAAGTGCAGCACATCAAGCTGTGTTTGGGACTGAAGTCTTCTTTCTTTTTAACTAATTCACAAAAATATTTGGTTCCCAAGGAAAATAATATAAACAAAGTAAAGAATATGTACTTTGTCTTAACTTCAGTGAAATAACTTCACTTAGACATACTGCTTTTTGTGTGTTACAAGATAATTCATGAAGCCTTAAAGTTACAGCATAAGGTTTAAACAGTGAGGTGTTTCCCAAATACCACCACTGCCCTCCCTTTTCTACAAGCTTTTTAAACTCTGCTTGTTTTTAACAGTCTAATTTACTTATTACATGTACCATGTTTAATCTTGCATCCAGTGGTGCATAGCAATTGAGTCAGGTTTACTTCCACCTTTAATCAGCCTAACTCAAATCTCATGTATGAGTTAGTGATGGGTACCAGAGTCTGCAGCTCTTCAGCTGTTGGAATAACAAAACACCCAGGCACCTGTACTGAGCCTACAGCATTATTTTTGAAAAAATGTGACATCTTTAGATGATAAAACAGCATGATGGTGTTCACATCCTTCTAACCCTCATTCAGTTTTCCTAGAGTTGATAATTTAGACTTAAGCATCACTGGAAACTGGATAATTTTTTTCCTTTTTTTCATGCATCCTTTCAAAAAGTGTAGTTAGGGCAGACATCCCTCCTCCCAAACCAACACAGCTGGTTAGGCTAGCACTCTCTAGTTAATGCTGCATCAGGGCATGGCTGCTTCTAGAGCTACCCCTGCTTCCTGACAAGGATCAATGACATAGGAATGGGTCTCTGCAATTCTGCAAACTGGGAAGTGTCAGACGAATTAAGCCTTTCATATGCGGATCTCTCAAGTTGGAGGGAGACATGCTGTACTCCTCTAGAAAGAATGAATCTATAGGGAAAAAGGACACTGCTTTGAAGATGAAAAAAATATGATGCCTTGTAGAGCACAGAGAAAGGATGTAGTGGGTCATCAAGCACCGATCTACATTTGCTGAGAGTGCATTCAGTCACTTTTTACAAATTAAACTGAGAATTTAAGTGAAGCCTTGAAGCAAAACTGAACCTGATAGTCCACATATGCTGTGAAGAGTGCAAAACTTAAGACCAAATATGGCTCAAGTGCTGACAAGTATTTTTAAAATGTATTATGTACAATCAAGAAATAAGAAGTGTCTGTACTGAACCAAGTTTATAAAAAAAATAACTGCATTTGAAAATTATTGAAGATGTACTAGGAATCATTTTGCAAGCTACACAGGGAACAAGAAAGCACACAAAATCTACATGTGGTCCTGGACAGAGCTATTAAAATAACTTATTTCAGATACATACACACATACAAGTACTTAATATTCAAATTTATAGATTTTTTTTTAATGTCACAATAATTTAAGCAAATTATTTAAGCAAAAAAAAAAAAAGCTAAAAATGATACTTTGATACAAGAAATCTGAAGGACATCCCAAGGCTTATCACCTTTAAGATTCAGGATCTTTAAAATTTCAAATAGATATTACTAGACACTTGGTTTGCCATGTTATAAACACATTCGTCTTGGAATATAAACGGAAGCTTCCTAACTTTTTGGCTCATACAAAAAGTCCTATTACCTACGCCTGTTTCCTTTCAGGAAGATAGCTGCTGCATGGGACAGCTAAGGTGATAACTTCCAGTTCCACCTAACTTAGCCCTACTGTTCATGTGCAATGAATCAGAAAGCACAGGCAACAGACTTGTCTTTCTGTACACGTTCAGTTGGTTGGGTTTTTTTCACCCCAAAAGATTGAGCTGATATTCACATGCACCAGTAAGCAGGCACAGAGTAACAGATTTTTGCATCTTGTAGATTCACTTTAACGCTGTTCCCCAAAGTACAAAAACTCCACAGTTCTATGTATTTTTAAAAAAGGATGATAGAACTAACTAGATATTTCAAAGCGTCGACTAAATGCTTGCAAAATATTTCTGCAGTGAGGTAACTGTTTTTTCTCAAGAATAGAAACAAAGCAATATGCAGTTAGTGAACAGTCCTAACAGACATCTTATGTGATACATTCATTCTATTTTAGTGCTGGAAAAAACAGTTGCAATGAAATGGAATGATTTCTCACCTTTTACATTAAAGACTAGCCTAGTCTTCCTAAGACCAGAGTTATTTCCCTGCTCTGTTTTAAACCCTACTGCTGCTGCCATGACCCCTACTCTTCTCCTCAGGTCTCACAGAGAACTTCTCACACAGTCCTCATCCATTAAGGGAGGGGGCAACTACTGTGGCATCAGACAAGGTTACTGTTACTCTTCTCTAGAAGTCAAATCCCTGGGGTCCAGATGAATGGTTTTCTCTTGACCCTGAAAGCAAGCACATGCAAGGACGGCCTGACTCTTAATGACTCCTGTAAGGGTAAAGCTAATGAACCCAAACCACCAAATTAACAGAGGAATTAACAGATGTGTGCTGGCTGGACTTCCAGTCCTACAACAAAAGCAGCAAAAGGAGCAAGCAAATAACAGCAATAGATACTCTAGTTTTATAATCCATACATCCCTGGAATTAAATATACTCAGTTCTAATACTGAAGCCCATACCAGGAGCAGTACAAAGGAACCATACTAACAGAGGACCTGATGCCTCTGAGATACTTTTGGGTAAGGCTAAATTTCCCCTTCTGGTACTTGGGTTTTATACCTCCCAAGGCCCACAATGCCTCTACACTTCCCAGCACTAGAACCAGTGCAGCACCACTGAAAGAACTCCTCTTCTTCCTGTTCCCAGGGAAGCAAATAAAACGAAGCCATAGCTTTAATGAATACTATGAAAAATATCTGAACTAAAGGCAAAAAGAATAACGCATGAAAGTAGAGATTTATTACAATATTAATCCACAAATCATGCTTTTCATTGGCTAAAAGTTCATAAGGATCAATTTAATCTGCAGAATTTTACACATACTTGGAGCTCTTACAAAGTTTAAACAGCAGTCCTTCTGCAGCATCCCACAGCCAGGAGGCATTTTAAAATGCCGGCTGCTGAAAATCATATGGAAGGCTTGGGGGTTTTATCCTTTGTCATCATAGCACATAAATCTTTTTTTTTTTAAGTTACTTCAAAGTAAATTCCATCTTTTTTACACTACTCTGCATCAAAAATCATTCTCACAAAAGGAAGATGTTTAGAATTAGCAGGTACATTCTCAGAGCTGTCAACAAAAACATCCAAGAGAAAGTTTGCACAGTGGCTCACTTCATTCCTCCATACAGTCACAGCAGTTGCCAGTTCCACAAGACCATAACGTAAATAACTTGACATGCTGCTGGAGACCTCCAATACGTCAAGGAAGATGCTTTATGTATACAAATGAGACCAAGTTGGACGGGAATTAGGGACCAGATCCGGGGAGAGACAAAGGACCAAAACATCTCTAGAGTTTCCCCACCCCTTTGCTTTTTTGCTTTTCCTCCTGAGTTTTCTTTTTGCAATACTACAGTCAGAAAGACTATATGAAGTGCCTAAAGAAGATTTCAATAGGCAAGGGTAGCTAACGAAAAGCACAAGATATTAAGGAACACAAACTGATCTGGAAGCCTCTAATCAGTATGGCTTGACTGTACACATTGGGAATACCTAAACCTTTAATCTTACATGAAGTAAAGGGCTTCCCTAATAATTTTCTTTTTTTTTTTTTTTTTGCTATAAATTGGATGGCAGTATCCAGCAGATGCATAACATTTTCTAACAGAATGAAGTTGAGAAGAGTCCTTTCATTTTTTTTAATTTTTTAATTGGTGCCACCTTTAACACAACTTTCATCTTCAGTTGTCTCAAAGCTCAGGCTAATCAACTTAGCACTGCAGCTATTCTCTTTTTTTGAGTGACAACTAACAGAGCCACCTTATCCAGGAACTACAACAGAGTTAAATACTTGCACTGCTAAACAAGTAAAACCAAAGTTATCCAAGCAATATGAATCACACTGGTCGAGTAACATTAGGGATTACCAAGTGTTACAGGAGATGCAGGGGAGGAGGGAGCAGGAATGGTGCTCCAGGGTTTTTTAAAACTCTCCAAAGAGTGCAATTGCCATCTGGAAGGCAACGTATGCCTACAATTTTTGCTGTAGCATAAAGATTTTGAAGGAGACCTAAGTGATGTCTGTCTGGTTTTCTCCATTCCAAGACTCTCCTTAGAAAGGTGCCTAAGGACTGAGGGGAGGAAAAAAGAAAGAAGGTCAATTAAATATTTTTAATGGTAGATTCTGCTTCTGAAAGCTGTATATCAGAAGGACATTCTGGCTTGAAGAGCTTACTTCCCCTTCCTTGTAAAAGGATAATTTGGCACAACTGTAACAATTCTGAGAATTTTAAGATTTTCTTCCCAATCAGTACTATCTTCAAAAGTAAAAAAACCACCAAAAAAAAATCCCAAACACACACCAAAAAAAAAGGATGACCTTTGAAGGCCTGAAACTCCACTAAATGCATTTATAGTTTACTTACATTATTGTTATTGGGAGAAGCAGAGAAGGAAAGTTTTCAGTTGTCACAGAGGAGCTTATTGAAAAAAAGCCTCTCTTCAAAAGCCACAGGCTTTTTCATTAAGATGAGCTTTAGTAGTAGAAAGTGATACACTGGGTGGGGGTGGCAAAGTCTTTTCCAATTGCTACATAACAGCATTCTTGTCTTAAAACAATGGATTGTAGTTGATGGTAAAAACAGCAGTGTCAAATTCAGTGCAATATGTCAAAATTGTCCAATAGCCATTATCTTGCCCAAGATAAAAATTAACAAGTCTGGAAGGATTTCCGTAGTAAATTTGTTCCTGGGGTTTATGATACAGCTATAAAAAAACCCACAAATTAAACTGAAAATCTGCACAAGTTCAAAGAATTCTGTGGATTCTCTTAAAAAAAAAAAAAGTTAAAGCACCAGTCACGATTTTTCTTACAGCACTTTCTGCCACATACATCTGCATTAAACTCTGTTGTCCATACTACACGTGCCAGCATGCATTACTGCTGACAACGCCACTCTGAGCACCCAGGAAACGTTTTAGACTTCAAGGCACTTTCATGCACCTCTGCACAAAGCCCCTGCAAGGTGCAGTACGCGAGGCAGCTAATAAGGAGAACTCACTCACTGGGATGCACAGAAAGGCAGGCTCGCCCCTTAAAGTTATCTCACCATTGTTCCGATGCCACATATACAGGACCTTAAACCCAAGGCTGCCCAAGTGTACTCTTAGACCCAAGAAACACCTAATACCGCACCAGATACTTGGGATGGAATCAGAAGGACTTAACTTGGTAGGATGCCAGCACCTGCAAGAAGGCAGGCTGAAAGGCTGCAGGAGAGGCATGTCAGCCAGGCGGACAGCAGATCCAGCTGCCAGCTGAAACAATACTGTCTGCCCCTCCATCACAGACCGTGTGCTCCTATCACACTGCCACGGCCCTTCTCCCTGACTCAGAAAGCTCCAGTGCATGTCAGATCCTGCACAAAGCAAGTAAAGCTACAGCTTCAGAATGTGGCAGCAGAGCATTTGTCCACTTTTTTACTATCATAAAGTATGAGTTAATAGCCATAAAACTTCTGTTGTAACAATTCATTATTGTTTTTGAAGCACTGCAATTTCAAGATATCCCAATCAACACATAATAACTCCCTTCCCCATCTTCTATACACATAGCTGTCAGGGTTTTCACTTCCTTCAAGAGGGAATTATCAAGCTGTATGACTCATTCTGTGCATATATATACATCTAATTATAACAAGATTTTAGCCTGAGCTCTCCTTAGAAATTCAGATAAACGTGTTTAACAGAGTTCAACAAATAATTTAAGATCCATAAAAAGATATTAAGTGGCTTTTATATGCTAGACTGCATGCTGTCTGCTTCAATGTAATAATATAGGCCTATAGAACCTGAAATGCACATACAAATTTGCTTCCCATCTAAAATGGGTGCTTGCATCCATTCCATGGTAAATGTGTCTGGGGTAAGATCATACGCTATTGCTATTAAGCCACGGCTGCTCCACACTAACTGGCTCACAACTTCATGTCCCCTGGAGTGTATGCTGTCTGCTAACCTCCTGGCAGTGGCTCAGATCTGGTCTCCGAATGCTCAGCAGGATAGCATGCTAACTGACACCAGAGCCTGTGCTAGTATGCAAGTTTCTCCAAGTCTGAGGATGCTGTGTGCCAGGAAATTAAGAAATGGAAGCAAACAGAGAGTTGTCAGATTAGGAAGGTGGCCGGAAAACAGAGAGGCACTTGAAGGAGAGGCTGAAATTAGGTTGGAGAGGCATGCAAGTACAGCAGGAAGCCCTGCAGATTCTTGTAGCTACAGAAACAAACCACTAGCTGCAGATTAGAGCTGAATACTGAGAAAGGAATACCCAGTTCCTGGCTTTCCAGAAAAAGAGCATAGCAATAACTCATCTGAGTGGTACACCTATCAAAGCATCTACTTCACTTCCCTTAAATGTTTCTTAACTAGGCGCTTGCAAGGATAGAAGTCTCTGCCAGCCTAAACCATTCTGTGACTCTAAGGATAGATACTGAACTACTTCAGAGGAGGCATATGCCATAGTTTCTGGCTTTAGCAGAACTTCAAAAACAATACTGGATTTTCAAAACTGATAAGACTGTGGATTCAGAACAAGGCCAAAGTCCCAGTGCAGCCTGTAATTAAACAATTCCATTCGTATTTGTCAAAAACCTCAAAACAAACAGAAACTGCTTCTTGCCCAACAGTTTTAAAAACAAAAGCCACTTGAGAGAGGACAATTACAGCAAAGTAAAGTGCTGCCAAAAGGGAAAAACCCAAGGCCTACATACCATCAACACCTTCATCAAGCAAAAAACCTGCTCGGCTATGCGTTTAGCCTCCCGTGGGTTTAAACGTGCAAGAAAAAAAATCTGTAACACTTTGGAATCTGCCTTCCAATAACAAAGTGCTGTATATTACTAATGTAGCCCCTTAGAAGGCTTATAAAATCCTCAGGGCTCCTCTAACACCATTTGTGGTTGTTGCCCTGTGTGTTAATAGCACAGGAGGCTATTAAGTACAGATCATTTAAATCCATTCACCAAACATTTGCCACAAGTTCTCAACTTCTTCTGTCATGAAAACATACACATACAAAAAAACACAATTTCCCATCGTGCCCTCAGACACAAGTTCCAAGTGATGCTGTATGCCTTTTACTTAAGCATATCATCAACTGTGCTCTCAAAACACAAGAAGGGATAATTAAGCTCCTTACAGAACAGGTCCAGCATAGGCTACTGCAAGAGAGGATTCTCCTTGCAGTGACTCAGTCACCTATTGAGCAACAAGCCTTTGAACCAACAGCGTCATCCCCAAAGAAGTGAAACCCTGGCAGAAATCCTCTGAGTGCTAGCATCACTAGCATCAGGCTAGTATCAATTATGTTGAGCACTGGAAGCTAGGAGACCAACTTTTTGGACCACAAGCTGACAAAAGCCACAAGACAGTGGCTGATTTGTTTATCCTCCTGGGCTATATTTGAACTAGTGATCCACCATCTCCATCTTACTAGTAACTCCTTCAGCTAGCCATTTCAGCCCCCTTCTCTAACCTCCAGAAGTCTTCTGAACTCAACTATTACTCCACACACACTTCAAGAGGAAAAATGCCATTACTGTTGCCAGAAAACACAACTAATTCCACCTGGAACACACACAGCTCTGAACTTTTAAAAGCTCTGTAAAACTAAAGAACAACTACTGTATTGCACAGAATTATGTGTGGATACCCTAGAACATCAACTTATGATGGCCTTCGGTTGTGGTTTTTTTTCTATTGAAGGTATTACATGTCCACCTTGGTCCACATAAGAAAACCAGTGATCACTACATGTACTTTTATAATATGTCCCTAAAACTATTGTGTTTCTCAAAGTTTTGCAGCAACCCTCTTCAGTCTAAAACCTTTCTTCTTTGGTCTCAAGATGCTTCAGGAATCTCTTCTGTTATTCTGAATTATAACTATAAAAAGTTATTCTTTGAACTCTTTCTTAGATTTATTTGCTTGCCAAGAACACAAAAATAGCTGAACAAAGCAAGCAGCTACAAAGTTAGTTCTCCATGAGGAAGCATCTGTGCTGGTTTCATTTTCTTGGCTTTCTGAGGGGGGGGATTTTTAAATGGCAAGCAACTGGGATGAAGGGGGGAAACAAATAAACCAACCAACCCAAAAAAACACACTGAGGAAGATCAGCTAAGATTTAGTACAGCGAAATGTTATAAAGCTCTATCTCTTCTAGGATGTATTAAGTGAGTGGAAGGGTCTGAAACCTTACAGTTTTAACTGATGAGGGGTCCAAAAGAAATTAGCAATAACGTTAGCAAAGCCTGCCTGCAAGAATTGATCAGCCATCTAATGTCAAATCTTAGAAGTTTCCTCTACCAAGCACAGGGCAGGGGGAAGATCAAATAAACTGTCCCACTCATATCAAAGGACACCTCATACATACTGTATCTTGAAATTTTTGAAAGTGTCTGTACCTTTGCTCTCACACTAGAAATATGGCCACTGTGAACTAGTGTGCATCACTCGAATAGTAGCTAGAACAAGAACTGCAGACCTGTCACCCCAGAAGGCGAAGAAATTCACTGCCCACATATGTGCATCTTTGTCTCAGAGCTGCATATGAAAGCTATAGAAAGCGACAGCCACATGTATCCTGATAACTCCATACAGCTATCCAATCTTCTCATTTTACAGCAGTTCTTGGCAAGCATACCAGGAATCTGTTTTAATTGCTAACTAATAACATACTTGTCTTCCGGGGGTGGGAAAAGGGTTAATCTTTTAATTAAGCAGTTCCTACAAAATAGAAGTAAATATGAAACAGTACCTTTATAAACCATGAGTTTCTCCTCAATCTATACTCAAACTAAAACAGCAGGAAAACTATTTTCTTGATTTTGACTCAAAATGGGCAATGCTATTCCTGACAAGAGCATACACCCTTCTTGGTTTTCCTGAACAGTTTACAGGGGAATTAAACATACAACCCAGTAAAACCCAGTGGGAAGACTCACACGAATGGAAACTTCAGTTTCTCATTTGATACCTGTATCTTGGCCAGGGTATACGGGCAATGGAATAATTCCTTTTTATGGGACCCAGATTAAGCTGTGATCTTGATGGTATTCCAAATCAGGAAGTGGTAGGGACTGAATACACTAACACCACCCAGCTGAAACATCCCCAATTCACCTATGAAACATAGACACAACCAGAGGATAAGTAAGACTTAAATACAATGCAATGTCACTGAAACAATTAATATTTAGAAGCTCAACGGTAGTCCATGTCTCTCATTTAGAATATTATCAGTGAAATTTTATGTTCCTACTGTGATTTTTTTTATCCTAATAAGCACTTCCAACGAGAAAAGACATACAAGGGCTATGAGCAAAGTACAGTTCTGAGGCCTGATCCTGCAGTCTTCCCACTGCAATGCAAGCAGCATGTGATTAACTCACTAATCACCATAAAAGAAACTATCGCTCAAGGTGAACAGCCATTGCAGAATCTGGCCTGAGAACTGGTGCATATTCAGTATGTATATCATGAAATAGTCTTACCTCAGTAAGTGCGTGCAGCTGTCCTTGATGCACACAGACACCCATAAACCTACAAGAAACAAGAAAAGAAAAGTGGTTTGGGCTTTTTTCCCCCCCCCTCATTCATTTGTTTTTTTTCTTTAAAGAAACTAAGAGATTAAGTAGTACTGGATATGCCAAGAGAGAAGGAAAAAGAAAAAAAAAAAGTCAGCCTCACAGATATGGTACACCTCAAGGCTGATTATTTAAACAGCACAAAATAAAATCATGTGTCTACACTACAATACAATTTGCATCAGCAGTTCCAAGAGAGCACAGGAGACAGCTCAAACTCAAGATGGAAAGTTCCTAATTTGACTATAGCAAAGGCCAGCATATAATGATTTACAGGAACAGCCTCAGAGTTCTGGTTTAAGGAAGTTTAAGCCAAGTAATCCACTGTTGATCTGCATAAATAGAAAATTACTTCCCTTTGCATTTTGCTGCCTAAGCATAAAGATGTTTCTTCCTATCCCATTCCTAACCACTCAGGAATATGAGGGCACATACGTGCAATATACTTCCCCTCCCCAACCCCCTCATTTCCAACACTTGGATTGAAGCAAGTTTCAACAGTATCCAGCGTACACATATCCCACAAAAGGTTACCTATGCTGCACAAGGTTCAGAATCATGCTGCTAATAGTAATGACTGTCACCCTCAATTTTTCTGGAAAGCAATAGAAAACGTGCCATACATTGAATATATGAGGAACAACTGAAAGCTCATTTTTACCACCGTACAAGCTGAACTTAAGTGACAAAATGCAAATTGATATTAATGGTAAATATCTTCCATGAGAAAATTCAGTAAAACTTAAATTGTAGGCACTTCAGAGCTCTCCCTGCACAGTTCAAGTTCTTTTTAGATTAATTAATTTCCATTTTTATCATTTAGATTTTGGTCTCAACAAGCAAAATCCACATTGTCTGTCACTTCCACAATGTTCAGAAATTTCCACTTTGCAAGCAAATTGTAGAAATGTGTGATTTCATTAAATGTGACTGGAATCTTGTAGAGAACAATTCGAAGGAAAAGGAGCTTTTATAACCTCAACCACTAGCGAATTTAAAAACAAAATTATGCAAGACATATGTAGTACTAGTTCAGCTAAGCTGCTTTTGAAGAAATGAATGATCCTCACTGTTCTCTTGTCTAACAGCTGACTGGTAAACTACAAGCAGCCAAAGAAAAATAATATAGGTAAGGTCCTTTGCATAAGCTTAGCTGTGGAAATCGGTTTTTATAACCAAAGAAGCAGGACTTGTACTTGAACAGCTATTGCCTGCTCTCACCTCAAACAATATTCCCTGAATTAAATATGCAAATTTTAATTTAAGAGATAGTGAAAATGCAGTTCCTTTTGTTTAATGAAAAACAATGGGACACAACCAGGTGTTCAGGGGAAAAGGAAGAAGGATTCTTTCAGATATGCCATCTACTCAAAACACTGCTGTTTGAGTTTCACTTCACACAGCAACTGCATATGAACAATTTTGTAAACAAGTTGACAAATTAAGCCTCCTGAGACTAAGAAATCCAGACTCTTACAGAGCTGAAAAATCTGTTTCTTCCTTAATGCAGCTCTGGAGCCTTTCAGAATGCTATCAGGCATGGTGTTAATAGCTTTATTCACAAACAAAAACTGAAAAAAAATCCAAAATATAAGTTCCACTATTAGACAACTTTTGAAAGTATTTTCTCTTTTATGAAACATGCTAATGACACAAGGTTAACCCAGTACTGCAGCGTTTCAATTCAACAAAAAATGAGGCTAAGTAATTGAAAGTAATAATGTTTTCATCTATATGTCAACTCTTCTTTTGTAAAGGTGTATTAAGTACTTTCATATTAGGAATTCACTGTATTTGACTTATTTCTAAAATATGAATGTGATTTAAGAATTTATCAAAATTTTGCCAAACTTTTCTTGTCTCATCTTTACCAATACGAAAAACAACACTGTCACCCAAAGACTGGTAGAATTTAACTTCTTCTGCCAACCTGTCTTGGTCAAGGGAAGTCTCAATGGAAACATTCATTACCTTTGTGAACCTACACTTAAGGAAGAAAAGACACACTGGCTCAGGTTACCAAGAGTAAGAGTTCAAGAATTCTTAAGCGTTTAGGGTTTCTACTGGGAAACAGACATACATCTCTAATTTTAAATCAGAAATTAAAACCAAAGCTCAATATCATGATCTCATGGAAGAAAGCTGGACATAAAGACACATTTATAACCCCCACGTATTTAGAAGTTATTACCCAGGAAAAGAGAAACCAGATACACTGATAAAGACAGAATTAATGAGTTTACAAGCAACATACTGAAACTATTTAAACTTTGTGTCAAGAAGCTCAGTTTTCAGACTCTGGAAAATAGATTGATATAATAGACCTCTAGTGATCCATATTCCTGGAAAACTTCTTCCTAGCTGCTGTATCAAGCAATAATAAGCCTCTTGGTTAAGCCAAGTACTGCTACAAAACACTGTTGGAAAACATTTTCACTAAAAGATAATACACACAGCTGCTACCAGGAAATACAATTACCAAGCAAGACTTCACATAAAATTTTACATTTCTGAGATTGCCCTAGATGAGAATGCAAGTTCTGTGGATAGGAAGCTGACATGCTGGTCCAGTACAGCTGAGATTATTCCTGTTGGCTAGACGCACTGTCTCCAGAGCCAAAATGCGCTTGTAGGTGAACATCAGCAGAATGTCTTGTCAGCCAAAGGTTACGTTTCCTATAAGCATTGCTAGTTGGCAGAAGCTTCAATGAGCCAGTCATCCACAAAACAGGAGACCACTTGCAGATTTCAGGAAGTTTATTTTCAAGACAGTGTATGTGGCCTTATCAGGAAAGCTGAAGCACTTCCAAAATCCTAACTAGCGGTTGGAAAAGTTTCCCCAGAAGCTGCAAATATGAAGGATGCTATTTGAGTCTACCCTATAAATACAATACAGAACACTTCCACCACAAAATGCTTTCTAACAAATGTCAGCAACGTTCAGATATTGGAAGTCTCTTTCCATAAACCAGATTATTCCTCAGTCTGGAATATCTGCCCTCCTAGAAAAGAGCATGAGAAGGTACTCTGGATATTTCTTAGAGCCATTACCCAAACTTCTTTCAGTTCAGTGAGACTGCAAGGGAGAAAATTCTGGACGGGAAGGGGGAGACAAAGAACTGTAGCATCAGCCTGCAATCTTTGCCTTCTTGATAAATCAAGGAAAACTAATATCCAGATTATAAAGCCACTGCGGACATCTAGACACTGAACACATGCTTCCCATTAAAGGAAGTTCACTGGGACACATTTCTGTTCTGTGGATAAACCTGGGGCAGCTAGAGTCCAACATAATAAAAATCAATGCCCTCTGAAATCTACTGTTTGTATGAGAAAATTTGGCCATTTGATGATACATCAAACATAAAAAACAAACCAAACACACCAAGTCAAAAGTCTCTCCTATGAGCTCAGTAACACTAACAGAACCAAGGTCAAGATACACATACTTCATTGCACTGACTGTTGAAGAAGGGAGAGGGTGAGTAAGAATGTAAAGTCTGTGTTAAGACCCTCCCTAATGTTTTAGTCACCATGCTAGATTAAAAACGTATTTTAAATTTTCTACACTTGCATTTTGATTGTAGACATAGATGTAAGGCATTTAACAAAATACAGAAACTGTAACATATTATATACAACACATACAGCCTCTTTCCTGTCTTGTGCACAGCATTTCTAAAATACTCCTTTTTGATAACAACATCGCAGAGAGAGAAGTAAAAATATTTGTCTTTTCTGTTAAAACATTGCTCAATACAGGACAAAGGATGTTAAGAGACAAAAGCCATCCCTCTGCCTATTGTAACAAAGTCCATCACAAGTACTTTCACAAAAAGGAAGGTCTGAAAGGAGAAAACCGCACACAAAACAACCCTGGTACAGCATCCCAAGGGTACTAGATCTGTCTGAAAGGAGACTAAATAAAACTCTCCTTCAAAGTTCATGTAATGCGCACACTGCTTGCTTATTTGTGTGTGTGCACACACAAGAAGGTGGATTTAATCAATGAGTCAATCTGCCTGCACACTCTCTGCCAAACACGCAGCAATACCTCCAAGTACTCCCATGAGAGCACTTAAGACATGAGCTAAGGCTTTCTGTGTACACAGTGTTTCAAATGAAGTCCCCAAGGTACAGATCAAATAAAGAAATACTTTTTCATGCAAACAGTAGTGATATTAATGACTGAAATTCTATCTCAAAATTGAAGATACACTAATTTAAAAGACAGCACAGCAGATTGAGAGTCTGTGTTAGCATACCACTGCATTTGTGAAAATGAGAGAAACACACCTGTAAGACATTACCAGAATGAAAAGGTATCAGGTCTCTCAGGCTGCAGCCCTAAGGCTCCCAGCCTAGGACACAAGGACAGATTTCTTGAGTCCTTTCCAGCCTTATTTTCTTATTTTGATTTGGGTAAAAACTCACAACTATGGCAGCACAGCAGCATTCAGAGAAGCAGCAAAGCAGTAAAAAAATTTACAAGCATCTACCAGACCTTTCATAACCCTGGTACCAGATCTAACCCGTGCCTTGAACAGCATTGCACTTTAAATGGGACACAAGCTAATATGTGGCCGTGAAGAAATGCTCCCAACTGCTGTTTTCCTTAACCCCAGCAACTACAGTCTCGCCATGTATCAGCTAACCTGTACTAATGTGGCTATAGTAAACAACGCATGGTGCAAACCAGAACTCCACCTCACTTTCCCACTCCTGTTCTCACCATCTGTTTTGAGGAAGATGTGATAAAGCCAGCACATCCCACACCCAGGGCAGGGAGAAGTGTAGATCAGAGGTAGAAAAGCATTTTAGTTCTCTATGTTTAGCTTGCATGCAGGAGTGACATGGAGATTGGAGACGAGGTTGATGGTAGAAACACAGCAGAACACTCCATGAACACCATCAGTCTGCTTTTGCCCTGTCCACTCCTAAAATGTTCCTAAGCTGGTCCCTGGGGAAAAAAAGCAAAACAAAAGTAGCTCTTTCATACATAGCTTCTTATGATCACCTGACAGTGACTGAACAACAAGTTACGACATTACGGTTAACATTTACCCTGCCTCTGGAATCACAGGAAGCAAGAGGGAGGGAGACAAACAAAAACCCTCTAAACCCCTTTACTTTTTTCCATCATGCCAGTGTAGCTGCAAGAGCTGGAGTCTTCTATTCCAAAATATCCTTAAGAGACTGACAAAGAGGTTCCATTTTTGCCAAAATAATCCCTCTAATAGTTTCTCATTTTCTTGATGGAAAATGCATTAGAAAATATTTCTATATGTATATATATATATACACACTCATTGGAAAACGAGCGGAAGGCAGAGATTGTCCAGATGATCCGGAACCCACTGAAGCTCAAACAAGCAAGTGTGTGTGTGTGTTTGACCACTTGAATCTTTATGATGCTACCATAGGGACAGTATACTAACTGGGGACTTGGTAAGAGAAAACTAAGCTTTTCACTTACATCAGTCTTCTGATCAAGATGGATCTACATAGCAGGCCAAGAGCAGAATTTGAGCACGGAAATACTGAAATGAGTGGGGATATTTAAAGTTAGCCTTTCGCCCCATGCCCAGAAACATGTTATTTTTAAAGCCTGAATAACAAGATTTATATTTCACCAAGTATTAGAAGCAGAGAAACTGAACTGCCTTGACACAACTCCATCTGCTATAGTAGTACAGAAGTGTCACTATGGCAAAGAGCACAGACCTCTCTCTAGGTAATCTCTACCGAGCTAAGGAATGGAAGCAAGTCAGCAAGTACAGACAAACTCACACTCCAGAACAGTGATGGCAGGCTAGGAGATGAAACTCAAAAAGGTATCCATAACTGTGAAAATGAGCTGATATGTACAGCACAGAAGCAAAAGCAGTTTCTAGTAGTCAGCAATATTTATTATTCACATCAGTGCAAGTGATAGCAAAAAAACCAAGAATATTTGCAGTAACACCTTGACATTAACTGTGGGTACACTGGAATTGATAGCTTGTAAAAAGTTGCTACGTAGTTCAGAGCACTGGCAAAGAGATGGGGTTTTTAATCACCCAAAGGATAACAAGGATCTTTGGCTACTAGGAAAAGGAATCTCTTCTTTTCCATACTTCTTAGTCCATAGAAACGAGGGAAGAGTTCTAGGACAAAAATACTGATTCCGTTACAAATTTTAGGTACCAAAGCATCAAGTTGTTCAAAATCATAACCATGTACCCAGATTAAGGAAGATTTGGGTATACTACAATAAATGCATCATTGCTCAATCTGACATTCAGTTTCTAAAACATTAACTGACTGAACTGCATATGTTAAAATCTGAGAGCAGAATTTGGACACCATAAAGCCAGTATCTATCCAGTTTCATAAATTTCACAAGCCATTTGATAGCAGAGCACCTCACAGCCCTCTGCCTGCTACAATTAACCACTGCACAACATGATCTCAAAGTTTCAGCCTAAAAATCCACTATTATCCTTATAGGCAAACAACAGATCAGCACTAGAGCCTGCAGAAGATGAAGCAGCTCAGATGTATACATTACATAAAATCAGAGTACATCAAGGCATGTGGAAGAGATCCAGTGACTAATCAATAAATAACTAAACTCAATACTAGTGACAAAACAGCTTACTTAGTAATAACAGAGGAAGAACTTCAAAGGACAGAAATTAAGTTAAGAACAGAATATTTAACAGCAAACTGAGGCAGCTCATAGTCCCTGGAAAGGAGAAGTTACACATTAGAACTTATTGCAAGAGGATCATTCCCTGTAAATACAATACAAGCTTAATTTCCAAAAATAAACCTAGAAAGTGTTTCAGCAGGAATATATTGTTGTAGTACATCTTCCTAGTGACATCTCAGCAATACTACTCCAGCTGCTCTTATTTGACAACACGTTTTCACCTCTAACCTCACTCTACTATAAAAGCAAGTTATTATCAAATATTACTTTAATGTGTTTCTAAAGTGGGAAATAGGTTCTAAATTAATTTTTACAACACTAGTAGAGAAGCACCAATGATTTCTAGGTTTCGGAAACAAATACAGATGTTTGCGTGCATGTGTGTGTAAATATACAGATATACGTAGACACATAGGCAGGTAACATTTAAAAAGGATAAAATCTTCTCCCAGATATAAAGGGACTGGGAACACTGCAGTAAGTGATTTTAAACCAAAAATAAAATGACACATAACTAACACACAAACCCACCAAGTTATCTCTTACAGGAAAAAAACAAACACTTTTATTGTGTGGTGCTATTCAATAAAATAATAGACTAAAACTAAATACAGTTTTCTCATTTGCATTTTCTGTAGGAATATCCTTGCCCCTTGCAGCAAGGGTATTTACCTAATACATCAGAAAAGGCAGTACTTCTTACCAGAGAACCAACCTCTCTTTGAAAAAGCCTCAAATCAAGCAATTAAAGCAAGTGTATTTACTCTTCAAAACAAATTATGAAAACATAAACCATTTCTACTTAATTAATTTATTTCTTATGTATTCACTCACAAGTGCTTAGTTGAGCACACGGGAGAAAAGAAAAGATTTCTCTGTCAATTCTTTTTCAATTTCTCTATCTCCATTCTATGTATTAATTGGGAGACCAAATGGAATTCCTTTTCTGCTTCATGCATAAATCAATATGTTCTTGTTCTTTCTTCAGGACCATCTGTGCAACACCGCTGCCTTCAAATTATTCATAGGCTCTAAGGCCAGAGGGGACAGGTATATCATGAGTATGGTCTCTTAAACATTGGACATTTAAATTTCAGCAATTGCTCAGAACTGAGCACGCTAACTTTTGTTCTCAGCAACACTTGTGTTAACTCCATTCAAGGGGAGGGGGGCAGGGTTACATTAAGCTGCAACTCAATGTTCTTTGCCTGTCAAACTATCTCTTTCCTACTTTCCCTCATCCCAACCCAAGTTAAATCCTTTACTTTGAAGAGTTGTAAAGCTAGATGTTTTTTAAAATAAGATTTACAAACCACACAACACTGATAAAGAAACCGATAAAGTGTACTGTCACGATTTGACAATACCAATCCTATGAATGTTACTCTTTCCACAAACCTTACTAAAAATGCTGATGTATCAGTCCCCACCATATGCTGCTTATCCAAGGGTTCTGAGGGAAAGGAAGTGGTGGACAGGTATAAGAAAGCACTAATGGTCCCGAAACCTAAAAAGCCAGGTATCTGACATCTTTTTAAAACAAACAAACAAACAAAACAAAACAAAAAAAAAAACCAAAACAGAACAGACAGATGAGTTGCTGGGATCTCACCTCACCTTGGAGCAGAGAAAACAGACTAAGAATTCCAATTAGGGACAGATTACTACAACACTTGAATAAATACACTGCAATAAAACCAATACAGATTACTATAAGTAAAAAAATCTCTAAGTTCACAGGTTTTGGGGGTTTTAAGAAAAAAAATAACAGAAAATAGGCATGAATTAATGAATGCTCCCTACAGATAGTGCAAATGCTTCTGATAGTCTCCTCAAACACTGAAGGAAATGAACAAGATAATATTGTTACACATCAGCTGATGAAGACTAAATCAAGATTTCAAGGATCAGAAAAGTTGGTTATAAAGGATTTTAAGAATCAGTCCTATGTCTGTACTATTTAACAGTCCAGTGAAGAAGTGAAAATTAAGTTACTTAAAGTTCAGTGTCTCCAAAACTTTTCAGAAGTAGCTATACTGCCTGAGACTATCAAAATGGATCCCAGCTGTGCAACAGCAGTTTAGGAGAACCAGTTATTTGGTGCACTGTCATCACACCTTTAAACTTCTTACTGTTACGGCTTTAGCTAATTATGTTAATTGCTTGTCACATCATCATAAAGGAGTAACCAAGACTGAAAAGATTCAAGGAACAAGATACACATTGAAACATTTTGGATTTGCATCCAGTAATCTACTGCAAAACCAGAACTACCTTTTTCATTCCAAGAGTAGATAAATCAGGTTAGTTCAACCCTAGCTTCTTTTCTTCAGTCCTCCTTATCCCACCTTGCAATACTAGGAGAAGAAAACACTAAAAACTATAAAGCAGACCTAAAAATATGAGGAAGCTATGGCACTTTGCATTGTTCATCTGAGAGATTAGTAACCATAGATTATTTGAATGGTGCTAAATTTGCAATCATTTAAATTAATGAAGAGAAGCCAAATTTTACTCTTGATATTACTGTTGGACTTGATCTTAAAAGTGTTTTCCAGCCTAAATGAGTCTATGATTTTACTGATTCATCAGAAATATATAATATGAAAGCTTATTTTTCTCTGAAATAAAGTTACTCATTACTGGTAAACTCCAAATACCAAAATCATGTGGATTTTCAGTTTGCTCAAGTCTTTACTTTCTCCCTCCCTTCTTCCACTAAATTAAAAGTGAATCCTAATACACTGACAACAGATACAGCTGTAATAAAAGATAAATAAATAAAAACTAGAAATAGGAAAGCTCTACTGAAGACAACCTATCCCTATGCAATTCAAAAAAAAAAGCCAGTATACCTTAAGATGTTTGGATGTGAGAGTCTATTCATGAGTTGAACCTCTTTCAGCATATTTGCTCTGTTGCTGTTCAGTGTGTTCATCTTCAAAGCCATTACCTGGTCTGAAGTTCTGTGCCTTACCTATAGGATACAAGCAAAAAACAGTAAAGATATGAAATGCAAGACTGAAAAAACAGTAATGTTGTAGTACAACTATGTTGAGAACCTCCATGACAAACAACTTGATGTATACTTTGATTTCTGTAGTCTTTATCACACAGATCACTTTCTTTAAGCATACTATCCAAATATGAAAAGGTAGTTTGCTCTTCTTTTGCAACTGATGGTAACAGAGCTTGAGAAGTCAAAAAAAAAAAAGTTATCAGCTTCTTCGTACAAGTGAAGGAAGCCACTTACTTGTCCAGGGAGAGAAAGTTTCCTACTCCAAGACCTATGAAACCCACCTTCATTCCATCCATATCCCTCTTTTTTTCCCACTGCAATGGCTGGTGTCATTGTTCCACAGAACATGTTATGAGGACTTGCTGGTTACAGCTGCAGGGCAGATTTCAGAGGTATTCAATATCTACTTCAGAACCAAGACTACTAATCAGATTATAAATTCAATGGACAGAAAGCATTCATACCAACCCCAGCTGCAAAGCAGAGAGGTTACTGAACACGGTATCACCTAGTCTAGGATGTTAGTAGTGGCTGCAGAGTGTCAGCGTGAAAAAAAGAGGATTTCTCTAGCAACTGTGCAGAAGCAGCACACCATTCAGTTACCTTCCCCAGTCAGAAATGCATGATTATGGCCATTTCTAACTTGATACTCCCAAACTAGCCCATCTGTCATCACGAAACAGACCAATATTATATAGATGTGTGCTACTATTAGAAAGGAGTTGTCACAATAGTGTAAGGCTTGCCAGTCCCTTGAATTTCCTTGCAGCTGGGCATTCCCACATGCATACTGGTAGTATTCATGGAAATTGTGTTCTTATTTGTATTGGGTCTGGCTGAGCCCCACAGCAGCCCTCACAGTGCTGTGCCTGTATCGGTAGCTATAAAGGTGTTGATAACACCCCCGTGTTTAGGTGACTGCTGAGCAGTGCTCGCACAGCATCAAGGCTGCCTCTCCAACTCCAGCCCGCCCAGTAGGCTGGGAGTGGGCAAGATCTGGGGAGGGGACATAGCCAGGACAGCTGGCCCAAAGTGACCAAAGGGATATTCCATACCATAGGACATCTGCTCAGATATAAAAGCTAAGAGAAAGGAGGAGGAAGGTGGGGGGGCTTTTGTTACTTATGACAGTCTTCCAGAGCACCCGCTACACATACTGGAAGCCCTGCTTCCCAGGAAGTGGTCAAACATCACCTGCTGATGGGAAGTAGAGAATAACACCTTTTGTTTTTCCTTTGCTTCCTCATACAGAACTTTTGCTATTGTTTCATTAAACTGTCTTTATCTTGACCCACAAGGGGTTTCCCCCCACCCACCCCCATCTTGTTCTCTCCCCCTGTTCAGCTGAGGAGGGGAGTGATTGAGCAGCTTGGTGAGCACCTGGCATCCAGCTAAGGTCAACCCACCACACCATTATTTTCTTCCTACATCAGCACCTGCAGCTCATAAACAGAAAACATGTAGTCCTTAAAGCCCTGAACTACCATCATGGTAAATTCATTCATGTTTATGGAGATTCAGTTAAAAGAGTCTGTGATGCAAGAATTTAAGACTGTCATCACCTTTCTAATTTAAAACAGAAATCTACTTTATGATGTAGGTCCATACAAGCTACCTATATTTTGAGCAATGGAAGCCTGCCTCCTTTTACTCCAGGAGACTGTGCTCATCTTTTCCAATAAAAGACTTCTTTAGCTGTGATAGCAAGTTCCAGAAAGAACAGCCGAACCCATGATAAGCAGATGCAAGAAGAAAGCTGGGTATGTTTTTTGCAGGTGAGGCGCACTGGTAGGTCTGAGGCAGCAAGTGATACCCATTTCCAAGTTCTATTTGTACACCACATCTGCAAGAACAAGGGGCACATTTCAGGTAAACATTCTCACCTAGACACAAAGCCCCATGAATTCTGCACAGGGGTGGACTGGGAGGAAAGTGTCACATTTCAGATGCGTGCCTGGCTTAACACTTCTGAGTTGCCTATTCCTGTCCTAGTTTGAAGTATAGGGTAGCACTGGAAACACCACAGTTAAGCGTGGTAAACAATATCGAGGGACTGAGTGAGTAGAAAAATAGCCCACAGATGTTTTGTCTCCTGCTTCCCCTCCTGCCCATGCACATGAGCTCCTCAGATGCCTCACCCACAGTCACCCAGTAATCCCAGAGTATAAAGGATCAGAAAGGAGGTAGAGAAGGATATAGAAACCAGCACTGAGCGTTGAAACCAACTGCAAGCTCATACGCATGGGACTCCTCCTTCCAGTGGCAATACTGGCTTTAAAATGAAACTGGTCGAACTACATCTTTCATGCACTGTAACAAGGTAATCTAGAATCCTTCTGCATACAACCTGTCTTGCCTGTTTGGCATGCTTATTGGTTTTAGGTGGGATGATTGCATGTTAAGTTGATGAGGTTTATTGTTACTTGTCAGGTTTCTTGTGTCTATTGTGTGCTTTCATTAATTTTTAATTTTACACAGCTTTTGCATACCCAGCCAATTTGAATAAACAAGCTAAGTTGGAGAGGTCAATGTCTATATACGGACTTATAAAACACCTATTTTAGTTATACATTACTTTTTTTTTACATAACTATTTTAGTTATACGTATACATAGTAGCAATGCTTTGGCTGAGGAACAAAAAAATTTTAAAATTTTTCACAGACTTAAAAGAATATTTGTTCCAACAATGCAAATTTAAACTAAAAAGAAAGAGGACAATTTAAAAGCTTTGAATCTATATACAGCAGCTAAATCAGCACACTTCCTCTGGGAGGAAAGTTAGGAATCTTGGGTGTTGTGGTAGAATAATTTGGGGTTTGCAGGGAATGGGAAAGAATTTGAAGGAACTTAGCTCCTACAGGCAGAGAGATGCTCTCAACAGCACTTCCTCAGAAATCAGCTTTCCGTTAACACAGAAGCTTCAAGGTCTGCCAACAGGGAATGAATTGAGGTAGAAGGTGAGCAGGAACTCACATGGAGTGTGGTCTTCAACGGTATTTGCCTTCTCATTAACTCTGCTAGCTACCTCTTAATTTCCTGCCCATTTGTATAATTCACTCTGTTCCATGCCAAAATTTCAAGTCCCTGTGCCTCAACTCTGAGGTAAAAGTACTTCTTCCTGATTCTTTGCCTTTTCCTTGTTCTGACTGCTCTTCTTGAGCTAGGGAAACACCAGAAAAGAGGCTAAGTTTCTGGGACACTGCCCCCTGCATGCTTCCTGGATTTTCAGGTCTGATACACAAGAGGAAGTGGTTAGCAACTTGCTTCCCAAAGGTCTGACTCTGCACAGTACTAACTCCACATCCACAGAAAACTGAGCCACTTTAGCAAAGACAGATTTTTCATCCTCCATTTCAGAAAGATATTCTGCAGTCTTTTCAGTCTTGATAAGACTGAACAAGGTTCTGTGGTGAAGTCTGGGGGGTTCTTCCTTCGTTTGTTTTATAAAATCATTTTCCCCCTGCTTAGAAATAGCTCAGATTGCCAGCATATATAGAATGTTCTGTCCATATAACTTGTTTCTAAACAGCACCCAACACTGTGCTATGTTTTGTTTCATTTCAAGGGACACCACAAGGTAATACCGGCATTTTTATTTGAACTTTAATATACTGTGCTGACGGAGGATCTAATCCTGCCGAATCTGATAGAACAGCAAGTTACCTAATCAAACCAAAGGAGAGGTGGGAGAACAGGGACTCTTCCTTTCTCACTAGCAAGGGAGGAAGAAGCTGAACTGGAGGTGGGAGGGCATCTTCTCAAGAAGACAATACCCACTATTATGAATAAAATCAAATACCAGCTTATATATATTATGGAACACAATGCTAATCACTTTGATTATACATAAGGCTAATTGTGTTCTCTGAATCGGTGCTGGCGAACAGTATTTCCGTGACAGAAATGGACTGCCAAAAGGAACAGACAGGTTCTATCTTTAAGGTCCTGGTCAAGCTCCAGATCATCCACTCAGAAGGAGCTATCAGTTACACTACCCTCTGTGCCTACTTACCTGTCAGTCATACCCTAGATAAAATTCGAGTCTATTTTGGCATCCCTTGCCAAAACCCTGCCAAACTGTTTAGTTTTAATTCTTTGTCTCCTTCCAGGCCACTCTGTGCAATGAAAGGATGGAAGTGATGTTTCAACAACCTGACCACTCCAGAAGGAAAAACCAGCAAGTATTTTGGAAAGATTGCTGATCCAATTTAACATTTGTTTAAAAGGCAGTTTGCCTCAGGCATATGCCTGTATACTCAACATAAACAGGGATTCACTCATGCAATTCAAACCTTTCACTGATGCAACAGGCAGACTGCCTTAAAGCTTTCAAAGCTGTTGACATTATTATTAATTAGGGTTCCCTGCATATCAGAGCAAGTAACCTTTCAACGATGTCTGGGTGATCATGCCTCTGCTTAGAAATATTCTGATAATCCTACAGCTGTTTTCCCATGCTGCTTTGCACACGTTTCTCTCTTCTCAGTCTGCTTACCTATGTATCTCCATCTCTGAGGTCACAGTAACCAGATACTGCTTCTCTGTTTTATTGCTGGCAGGCAGTTAAACCATGCCTTTGCACTCTGATTCTTCTAGGATCAAAGTACTTTGTAAGTACTTTGACCTGGCTATGGCTAGCTGCATGGCCTGCCTGTTCACTGTGTCTCCAAATCATGTTCTGCTCCTGGACCTTACCCCTTCCTTTAGAAGAAAGCAAGAAATAGAGGAAGTCACACATCTAGATACAGAAATAATAGATTTGAAGGAAATCTCATAATAGTGGTGGAGCAGGGCTCACATTCAAAAGAACAAGCCATTATATAAATGCTGTATTGAGTTCACATGAGAAGTATCCTGCAAAACTGGTGGGCCTAAGAACTTCATAGCTACACGCAAGCTGAAAATTTATTATTAAAAAAATAAATGTTGTTTAGATAATTATTTAGTAAGTCATTTAGATATGTCAGGACTTTCTGAAAATCCAAACATTTATATTACTTCCACTTTTTGCCTGAAGTGGAGGACTATTTAAGCAATAGCCAAAATCTAGCCGATTTCATCTTTCACAAGGCCTTTTTAATCTGTATTAACTGTACCTTTCCAGGTGGCCTTGGAATAAGCATCTGAAGAACATTTCCCAATATTGATGTTATAAATCTGCCAATACAGCTCTCAGCTTTGCCCCTAGCTTTTCACTGCATTTTCATTATTTTCCAAATCATCATTATATAGCTAGAAGTATTTTGCCACTATTCTCTTCCAAAACTGCATTTAATTGCTTCCTATTTTTTCCTTATCATCCCCTCTTCCAGTATCCAGCCTCACTGCCTAATTACATTTACAGATCTTTACTTATACAGCCTTCTACATAAAATCACACTGCCCCCCGAGCTCTAGCACCCACACCAGTTCTTCCATCATTCTTTCACACATTTCAGTCTTCATCTGGCCGTTTCACCTTCACCTTTCCTGCCATGTGCCCAAAGTACCATTTTAAAAGCAGCCCTCTGTAGTCCAAATGTATGACCCTCCCTCAGTTTGCTTCCTGTTTCTGAGCTCACTACATTATTCATAAAAATGCTGCACATACTATTTTGACTGATACTGGCTGACCAGCCTTACACTCACCAACTCAAATATTTCCCCCACATTCAGCCTGCAGCCTTCATGTTAGTGACATATACAGCAAAGGTCAAACAGCTTTTTATTTATATAAGCCACCTTCTATCAATCTCTTCTGTAAGCGGCTGTCTTCATCTGATTTGCAAGTATTTTCTCCTGCAATGACAATAGATGAAGACATTACCTTAGACACCCTTCTAGGCCATTTGCACTAACTATGCTATATAGTATTTTGACTGAGTCGACAATAAAGCCAGTGAGACACATGAGATGATGAAAATTATTATTAGAGAGAACTAATATTAAAGAGAATTATTATTATTGACTACATTATAGGACTCCCTACTAAACAACAGGGAAACAGTACTGAAGCTGACCAGCATTTGGCTCTAATGCCAAACTTCTCTCAAAAGCAGCCTATTTCCTTGCTGTGACAGCAGAAGGAACCCTAAAAAAAGTTAGGGTCAGCTGCATTTTATTCAAGTCTTACAGTCAAGCCAGCAAGTCATCACACTCATACAGACATATATTCATGCCTTGAGGATGAATGCATTAAAAGAATGCTTAAACTCTATGTTTGATTGAAGAAAGCTCCCTTTAATTGAGAAGACAAACCTGTTCTTCAGCTCAGATCACACTGTTAACAAACAGTGGAATCTCAAATGTTTCTCGAAACATTAAAATATACCCACAGTAACATACACATATGCATGGTAGTGATGCCTGTAACAAGTCAAAAATCTCACGTCACTAGGAAAATTTGCAGTCACAAATAGAAGCTTAAAGAAATACATCAGATAATATTAAGCTGCTATGTTGATGCTAGGGAGTCCGATTGGGTTGTGGTTGCTTTCAGAGTAGTAGTACATAATGTCACTATACTCTTTACTTCTTGCAGCAAGAGAGAAGCCCGCCAAGCACAACAAAACTTTGCCAAACAAAACTAGTCAGCATGTGTTACAAGAGCTTTAGCACAGGTTTAGAAGATGTACAGAAACTACGCACAAAACAAAACCCAAAACCTTTCACAAGCCTGACAGCAATTTTGACTCCACTAATTTCTATTACTAAAAACGATTGTGCAAAATTTCTTACAGAAACAAAAGATCCTACTTTGACAAGTTTAGTAACTTCCAGCCTCACCAATTCAGCAAAGTAACAAGTTCAATTACTACAGCATATTCCACACCTACAGTCAAACGAATTCTCCAAATTTTTTTGCCAAACTAAAGTGAATTTATAATTAGTGAAACAGAAGTACCATTGATACTTTGTAAATCCATTTGTATGTGCCAAAAACCTCTCAATTTTTCTTTTGTATTTTGTTTTCTCATTGCCCGCTGTAATGCAGAATCAGGGCCCCAAACATGGCATTCATTTATTATAAACAAACCATTTAATGATAGGAATTTGTTTATATCTCTCTACCATTAACTTGATCGCATTCAAATCAAAGGCAAAAAGAGGCTAAAGTCATATTTTGAGAGAAACCATATATTAATCAAAGGATTATTGTTCCACAGTTTGAGATGAGACAAACAGGCACAGCCCAGGTGGGGAAGCTGACTGATTTTGTAGCTAGTTCAGCAGAATGTAACCATACAAACTTCCCTAAGAGAAGGAACATGGACTTACCTCTTAAGCACTAGGCAAGAAGATGCAGAACAGCATTGCTATGCCACAGCCTCAGTATATAGCTCAACCATGTACTTTATACCAAAGTCTAATGTCATAGTCAGGAAAGAAAAAGAAATACTAAATTTGCAGTACAGAGAGCTTATTCTTCATATTTAATATTAGCTATCATCAGTTCATTGAACAGCCCTGGGCATGCTACTTCACTTACCTTGATCCCCTATTAATCTGTATCTATAAAATGGAGGTGATATTGCTGCCTGCCTGCTATCTATTGCCTACTGGAAGTCTGGTATCTGCAAATGACTATTGTAACATCCAAAGATAATACATAATCAGATACTGTATCTGTGTCTTATTTTCCTTTATATATATACATACACACACACGGTTAAATATTTCCCATGTTGCTATGGGTTTATCCTGTAGGAAAGATGATAGCATTTACATAATCTGCAGATGCTTTTGAAGCAAAAAAACACTTTAGGCTGAATTTTCCTGCCATATAATTGCACCTTCAGTCTTTTACAGTATATTAACAGTTTGGTACTAAGCACACAGTCCCCTCACTGTACCAATGTCGTCATCGCTGCTATTCATCAAGCACATTTGTTTGATTTGTTTTCAAAAACTGTATGGGAACCTTGAGAGAAAGTTTTATTTTGGGCAGAAATAATTTCCTTACATTTCCTTTATAAATCTTTCAAATAAATGTTACCATGCATGAGTAAGGAAGTCAACCTCACATTCCAGAGCAGAGCCCGCTGGCATACAACTATTGCTACCATAATCACAGTTACAGCACTAGGACTTGACCACAACCACAAGTAAGAAGAGAGGAGGGAGCATGAAGGACCTACATTTTGCTTTCTTGAGGATACTAAAGTTTTTATAAATTGCTACATTTAGTAACTTTCAGGCTATAGTCAAAACCAAAAGCTCTAAGTAGTTCTTGTTATTTAAGCCTTCATGGAACTGCTGCTCTTGAGAATTAAAGTTCTCCTAGTAAAAAAGTAGCTAATTAAATATACCACGCAATTTCTTAGGTGTCTCATTGCCAGCAAAAGCTAGGAAGCACAAGAATTGGATTTGCAGGACTGAATTGCATGGAGCTGACGCGAAAGTGACAAACTGTTGTTCATGACTCAGTGTTACAGGTATTGTCAACTACGGATTAGTTAACAAAGAAATGCTGTCTCAGTATCGATTACTCCAGTGGATGTTTCATAGCTCTGTCCTCTCCTCAACCCCTAATCCAACAAGCCATCAAATAGAAGGTGCCACCCATGCAGGGCAGTCCCTGCTGCCGCTGCCCAGCACAAAGGGCCCTGCAGAGCCCTCGGGCCGTGGCAAGCACAGCGAGAGTGGGTCAGTGGCCACGGTGACTCCCAGGCACTGGAAGCTCACATGGACAGAAGGGAGCCCCTATAACTTGGATACAGCCTCAGCAGCTGCTGGGAACAGCACGGCTCTAGATGACTTGATACAGAACTCCCAACCGCTCCAGCAGTAAAGGCTCACAGAATCCCTATCATACAGGTTTTGGAGTTCCTTTCTCTAGTCATTACCAACGGCTATTAAGCGGCTATGAGGAAGCGCTCCCTATGGATTCTGAGACTGTAAACATCATCTCTTTTCTGTTATTGCCATCACTAATAATTTGCACTTTTCATTTTTAGATTTCATATTAGTCAGTAACACGTGCACGTGTATTACTGTCACGTACACATTCTCCAGACATGGGCAGTGAAATCCATCATGAAATACATTTAACTTCCCTCCCCTCCCAATACCAGTAAATAAATTGTGTGTCACAATGATCTTAAGTGATGCACTTGTGTTCTCTAGGCACAGTCATGTTAATACTGGACATATCCCAGCACAGTTATTTGAAGAACAGTAAATCAGCACCTGTCTCTCAGTATCAGCTATGAATGAGCTTACACAAATGTGCATGTTTGCCAGCTGGCAAAATGCAGAAAATCCCAGAGCTGCCAACCCAGCACATCTCCATCCAGAACAGAAAACTAAACTGATCATTTAACTGTGCTTGAGAAATTATTATGGAAAACAAGACAAAAAGCACACAAACATTTCTGTGCCAAGGGAACCTTGCCGTTTGTTTTGCCCCTGGGAAACTGCACAATGATACTCAGATTGGCACAGTTTTTCTTCCTGAAGAAAATCAAAGGCCCAAAGGACTCTGAACTACAGCAGTCACTGTACCAAACACAAAATCCAACCAGGAGGTTATCTCTTATTGCAAGGTCCCACTTGTTACGGTATCAGAGTGCCCTTACTGTTGACAGAATTTGTGAGCATTCTCTCTAGTTGTGAGGACAACTTACCTCAGACATTAACATATCAGCTGCTCAACAAGACGTAGAAGAGGCCAAGTTTCCAAACAGGTGATAAGTACATTTCAAAACGAACAACTTCATATTAATATTAATTAATTTTTTTTCTTTTGATTGAGTATTCCTTTAGCATCAAGCTTGTTTCAGTGATTTTTGTTCTGGCTTTTTATTAAGTAAACAAGCCCTTCACTTTCAGGGTATAATTATAGTTCTGCCATGTTTTCCAAGAATCTCTTTCTTCAGAGAAGCTGGCTGACCAAACCAAAGAAAGCGAAACATAGTGTAAGCAAAACTCATTCCCCTGTTTTTTTAATTTCCTTCACGAGCATAGTTCTAGACTTTACTTGTGGTAATGCCAAATAAGACTGTAGGAAAAAGTATTACAGAAATCAGGTTTTAAAGTTTTTCAACACCACAACAAAACGCAAAGCTTTCATTAGATGCGCTACCTGGTCACAGCTTTTGAGTCACTCCCAGTGTTTCCTCAGCTAATGTTACAAGGTGATTATAACATTGGGTATCTTAAGACCTCTACCCAGGAAATACATAAATAAATAAATCAGGACTTGTTTCAGATAACAAATGTGAACTAGCCCTCCACTCCACCTTGTATTTCAAAGCATTCTCAATTCTAATAAATATGAGTGCACTGCAAGTCAGATAGGTGATTCTGAATTTTAATGACACTCACACATGAGTGGGAATGAGGTATTTTGTCCCGACTGTGCAATCCATAAAGAATAATAATGCTGACTAGGTTTTTAATTCCAACATTAATGATCCGTTGGCGTAAGGCCTATTTATTACTACTTCTCCCCACAGCCTATACCCTGTAAAAGCATTGGCTAATTAAGTGACAAAGACTAGGATGACAGCAACTTGGCACCTCAATAACCAAAAAATCATTAGCAAGAGGAAGACAACTGTCTGGTTTAGTGGTTACCATACAAATCATCTTAGCAGTCAGCAGAAGGGTTCCAAAAGGCTGACACCTCACACATCAGTGTGAGACAAATCAAACTTACAAGATTTCTGCTCAAAGCAGAGCTCTAAGAAAGAGCCAGTATCCTCAGGTTTCATTTTATGAAATTCAATTTATGCCTCATTTCAGTTCCACAATGGTGCTTCTTCCTACTCCTGACAAGTACCAAAGCAGAAAGAGACTGAGTAGAACCACCCAGCTGATATAACTCAAGAGCTTGAAATGAAGTTTCAAAGTTATTCTAGCCTTCTTGGCCAGTTTATAGAATACAGAGTGACTGTATTTCCAAGCAAACAGCAGCACGTTTTAATACTGTAAGTTCAAATAAGAGACCAAATATCTTGCTTCTGTCATCTTGAGCAAGGTGAATGTTTCCTCCACTAGTCAAAAGGGGAAAATTTTCAGCTTAAAACTGAATCCCATTGAAACAAGAAATGAGACCAAAAGGCATGTAAGGACAAGAAGATTTTCTGTTTTCCTAACAGGTATCACATCAAACTGGGAGGGCAGTGCCAACTGCAATAGCTCCATCCCACTGTGACAGAATGAAGGAAGAAATTTAAAGAGGCACAATGCACCACATCTGGGTGAGGGAAGACACACACTGTTCAAACAAGTGTCACTTCTCTGTCACAAGGTATATTCCCCATGCCTACAAGACCACATATTAAATCTGCGTAACCAATATGTAGAATAATCCACTTACTCATTCCCTACTCATTTTCCTACCTATGAGAACTTCTTCTGCCACTATATGCCATAAGCAGAGCCTAAAGTATCTCATTTTGCCTGATGTAGCAACACCAATCTCAAGGAGAAAAATTCAAACACTTCAGAAAAAGAAAAAAAAAAATCCAATTGTCTAGACCATTAGTTTCCAAAATTGGTGGCCTTAAACTGTTGATAACTAAAAGTTTCTCAACACCTTGCAAAGATTAATCAAGAAAATTCTAAAAAACCAGGATGGTTAAAAATATCACTAATGAACCAACAGCAGGGAGAAGACAATTTCTGGTTTTTAAAGATAATCACAATTCTTATTATGCTTTTTTTTCACTACACTGAAGTACTCTTCAAACAACCATTTTCTCATTGTAAGACTGTTTATGCACTATAATGACATTTTTTATAAACCAAACACATTAAGACTCAAGTCATTCACTGAATCACTTTTCTAGTTATTAAACCAATTTTTATTCTTTATTTTTCCCCCATGTATTGACAAGTGTTACAGTTCTCCAACTTCAGAAAAGTCAAATATCCAAAGCTGAAAAAGTATTTAATACATACTATTCTACAGTATCCTAAAAAAAAACTTTATAGGGTAGCTAAAATAAAACACCTTTTAAGCCTATCAAATAGTCCCACAAATATCAAGGATACTGTATGATCTCACCTCTAATATTTTACAAAGCTTTTTAAGAACACCTACATTTCTTCAGACTCCTGATCAGACTGCTAATTCTAGAGGCAATCAAAGACTATCCTTTCCTAGTGCAAACCTTACGTTGCATGCTCACAACACTTTAGAAAGTGAGAGAACTTTGAAACTGAAGCAGTCAGGACAAAGAAAAAGCATGAGATAGATTTGAGGTTTCCTGTGAAATTACACATTATCAGCTGACTTGTACTTCAGTGCTGCCTTCAGAATATTTTTAATCTGAATACCAGAAATACTTCCTTATGAGTTATGAAGAAAGATATTTTTGTTGTACTTCAAATTTCCAAAATCAACAGTGTTACTATTTTGTTCCTTAAGACAAAATGACAATCATTCTAAATAGAGAAGGTATGAGGAAAGCCTATACAGATGATGGAAAGCAAATCTTTCATATGCTTTCTCACTTCCTCCGGAGATTTTCACCATCCCTCTGCAAAGATCTTCTGCCCTCCCAGCAAAACCAGGTGAAGGGGCTTGTTGATGCACGTTGTCTTCACAGGAAGTCAAGAGTAGCTTAATCTACTGCTGGAGGTTTTTCAGTCCCATGTGGCTGTCATGGACTTGGCCAGGATAGTTAAATTTCTTCTCAGTAGCTGGTAAGGTGCTGTGTTTTGCGTTTACTATGAGAATCATGTCAATAACGCACGGATGGTTTTAGTTGCTGCTAAGTAATGTTCATACTAAGTCAAGGACTTTTCAGTTGTTTAGGCCCTGCCAGTGAGAAGGCTGGAGAGGCACAAGAAATTGGGAGGGGACACAGCCAAGACAGCTGACCCGAACCAAGGTGATATCCCATAACATAGAACATCATGCTGAGTATATAAACTGGGGGGAGTTGGCCTAGAGGAGCTGATCACTGCTTGGGGTCTGGATGGGCATCAGTCAGCAGGTGATGAGCAATTGTACTGTGCATCACTTGTTTTGGTTTTTTCCTCTAGGATTTTATTCCTCTCTCCCTCCCTCTCCTTTTCATCAGAATTATAATTATTATTGTCATAATATCTCATTTTATGTCAGTTATTAAATTGTTCTCATCTCAATCCATGAGTTTTACCTTTTTCCTGATTCTCCTCCCCATCCGACATGGGGGGCAGGGAGCAAGCAAGTGGCTGTGTGGTACTTGGTTGCCGGCTGGGGTTAAACCACAACAGTGACTTACAATGCAACCACTGCTCTCTTGCTCGTTACCAATTTTACAATTGATTCTTCAGAGATACCTGGGAGTTAGTAGAGACTACTTACAATGGAAGATACTATCAGCTATGAAGAATAGATTAAGAAGATGTCCATGAAGAACAACAGACAAAGCTGCTTTTGCCCTAGGACAAAATGATGAAGAGCAAGATAACATGAAGTCTTTTCCAACCCTATGCTTTTGACTCCCAAATCTATAAAGCAAAGAAAAACATACGAAAATGTACAGTGTGGTAGGAAGTCCTAAACAGTAATAAAAATGCCTAAGCCTGACATAAGCAAAACTTGCAGAAAGCAGTTCTGCCTACTGGGCAAGAATTAGTTTCCAGGGAAAAAAAAGTAAGTGCAATTATCTCCAGTATGCTGCTAATGACAAGAGGAAAACTCTTCTTACTGCATCATAAGTCTGGGGACACCATACAAGTCCATACATGCACTGTGTTAAGCAACCTACGGTTCTTGCAATACTAAATATACAACAGCTACCATAAACAAAAACACCTACACACAATTAGTCTTCCTATCTTCCCCTACATGAAAGACACATAAACATTCTGCCCTATTAATTAATTTTATGAAGATATTAATGTCACCTTGATGAATGTAATGTTGACCTAAAGTCTGGTGACAAAGCAATGAAACAGATCAAAAGCAAAAGCCAGAATTGTACTAAGAGCCAAATTCATGCCCTTGTTTGGCATTAACAAAGAAACAATTTCTTTCCTGTTGTCAGTGTTCATGTTGAGAGTTTTTAAATAGTATTCAAAAGGGTATATTAGGATTAAGAAAAATTTGTCTCCAGCTGGAATGCCCAGAATCTTCTTGACTTATGTTGACATTTAACCCCTTTCCTCCTTAAAAGAATTCAGGGAGGAAGGTATAGGTTTGACAGTCCTGAAGGCTGACATCCCATTTACGTGGCAAACGGGTGCACGCAGAGGAGACAGGAAGAACTTGCTTGTAGAGTCCCGAGAATGTGCTGGGGCCTTGTCCTGCAGGAAGGAGCTCCATACCAGTTCTATTCTTGGCCACTCTGCAAAGACTGGCAATAATGCACAGACTCACATTTAGCTTTAGAACACACTAGTAGTTTAAATACTGTAGTGCCTGCTTATCTGTTAGAACCCACATTAATAAAGATTGCAGACAGCACTGTATAGAACTGCAAACTCTGAGCCACTGGTTTCCAAAACCACCTCCAATGGGATTTTGCTGAGCGTGGGCTGAAAACAAGCAGCAGCTCCCTTCCCTCGAATTCCAGATTCTCTTCCGCTTTTTTCTGCACCTTTTCCATGTCCATTTTGCAGTCATCCTCTCCTTCTAATCTGAATTGGCATTCCCTTCTCTGCATGCTCATTTATAAAACTACTCAAATATCTCCTTCCCTCTTTCCACACATTCACAGACATTTTACTCTTGGAAAAAGGCCTCTGTTGACATGATATATCACTAAATGCCACAGGAAAACTGAACCCTCTGCCAGTAATGAGTTGCTAGTAGAGTCAATAAGCAAATAGACAGGACCAGCTGTAGAAACAACTCAAACTGGGAAGTTCTGGTTATAAAAGTATAGTTAAAAAACCCAGTAATAATAAAATACGGCCTGGACACACCAAAGGAGGTTCTAGAATCTTCCATAATGGAAATTTAAAGGACAGGTAAAAAATAGCTGCCAAGAACAGATCACACACACTTAAGCCTGGCTCAGCTAAGGATACTGTAGTAGTTCTTACAACATCCCTTCCTAGCTTTACATTGAAATTAGGTTGTAAGTTTACTAAGCTAATTGTATAAATGTTTTACAGTAGCAATATACACACATGAACACACAGATTTCTATAAGACATCTGACTTCATGCCACAACCCCCCTACAACAAGATTAAAGTCTGCCTAATGGTAGCTCAAGATACAGTTGTACACGACAAATAAGCATAAGATAGGGAAGTCTTCTACTGAGCTTCCAGAGGAACTTGACGAGGCCTCGTGTTACTCAATATTCCACATTCACTTCCAGCTCACTGATGGAAGTTGCCACTCTGAAAGATTTGAAACTTCTGTGTTTGTAGCATTACCCTGTTCATGTTATTTCACTAAGTAGTGAAGGCCACTTCATATCTTAAGTCCACTGGAGTAAAAATTAACAAACCCAAACACTACAAACAAGGATTTAAGGCTACAGAAAAGGAGACCCACACCCATCAAACGTAAGGTACTAACGTGCTATGATAACAAGTAGTGTGCACTATAAAAGACTAGGACACAAAGTAAATGGGTAATTTTTACACGTCACTGTTAAGAAGAAAACTAGGACATTCTGAGTTAGGATGTCCACTTGAAAAAGCTAAAGATGTTGGAAAGACTTAAATCTATATTGTAAGAACTAGGTCATTCCCAGGGTGGGGGTGGGACAGGAAAGAGCTAGAAATTAGGACTACTTAACACACCAAAAGGGTCAAAACCTAACTTGATAATGTACATAAAGTTTTATAGGAAGGAAAGAAGAGGTACTAAAAAGACACTGGCCCAGCCAAAACAATACAAAGAGCATCTGGGTGGACTAGCAGGTCCAGAGACTTCAAATTAGGTACAAATTTACAACAGTGAGATTACACACTGAGCACTGGAATCTATAATACTGTCTTTGAGGTCTTCAGTTCAGAACCAAATTAAAAATACAACGGGAAGGAGAGGGTATATACCTGTGTTGCACATAGCATCAGTATATGCTGTAGACAAAATACCAGTTACTGGTGACATATAATGACCTTTGATGTGGCAGTGTGTGCATAGATGACCTAATAACTCTTCCAAGCCTTAACTGTTTGAGAAGTCCACAATGCTTTTATTTTTAACCATACAGTTTAAGCATGAGACATAATGGGCAAATACAACATGAAAACAGATATTCATGCCAACCAAGACAGATAGGTTTCTGGGGTTATTTTTTTTGATCAAGTGACCTGCCTATTCTCGGAACTTTTGCACCTGAAGTTCTAGAAGTTAGTCCCTCACTCTATTGTATGGTTCTTACTCTGCACTGTTAATTCTAGTTAGCAAGCTCCATCAAACCTAGGTCAGAGGCCAAAAGAAAGCAGTATCAAACATTTCTGCACCGGACTCCTTGAGGCCTGCAAAATTATAGACAAACACAGAAAGAGGTGTTAATCAAGCAGAATAGTAATAAAGTCATAAAGCAAACACACACAAAAAAAAAAAGCCCTCAGTGATTCGCTTTGGGAAAGCCGTACCAGTAGTACCTCTCAGATCTACCGCAGATGTTCCAAAGATCAAACCCACCAGCATGACAATGTGCCTGAGAGACACAGTATCATAAATTATACAAAACTTAAATGATACTAGATAGTGTACGTTAGAAGATAAAACTGGCAGTTCTGTACACTAAAAGTATGTGATAAAAACCAATTATATATGTTCTTCACACTACCCCTAAGCACAACTCCACATCAGCCCTGTTTCTCCTTTCACATTAGACAGCTGGATGCTGCTTATCTTTAAGGCACCTTGAAGACATTAAATAAATACAAGAAACAGGATCCTAGCCTCAGGCACAAGGTATGCATTTAGACAGGCACACCTTCCCTGATCAGTCAGCACTTTTGAAACTCTGGGCACATAGATTTGATCATACAAAATACAGAGTAATAACTGATTGATGAATTGAGGACCATCATTCCAGGTTATTCAAATAGGAGGCCTTACAGCATAAGCACATACAGCATGAGTATCCTGAGGATACTGACTTATTTGCACCCACCACTCCCCTTGTTAAGTCAACCAAAAGTACACTGTCCTCTCTTTGTATTCAGACTTAGCCTTGTACCTGGATAGTGCCAGCTCCACAGGCTATGGAGTCTACACAACCCAGAGTAGCACCAATATATTTCCAGCATGTGTTTCTCAAGGGTATCCATGTCATATTAACACCAAGATTCATGCTATCTTGTTATTCATATGGCTTTGATGCATCTTTCAAGATTACTTTTCTCACTGTTATATGTGTCAGCTCTCTAGCTATTGGGGAGGGGGGAGAATTCAACAGTTAAGCGCACCATTACAATAGCAGCGATCCCTGCACTACAGAGCTAATCAGTGACCCAAAGATAAATTGTTTCCCTCCTCCTGAATCATCTTCTGACAGTACTGCTAATTAGATGACTAGGTGCATTTAAAACAGGAGAACTGTCTGCTGTGGAACAACTGTATTAGCATCCACAACTGCCCAAGACAAAACCATGAATTCTTCTCTGGATATCAAAAAACTTCACCATTCCTCAGCAGTCAAAACCCTCAAATTCTCAAGTGATCACATCTGTACAGCAACACAAACTTGCCAACATGCAAACACACGGGACACTGAATTTGCACAATTCTCTATCGGATCAATGATCCTTGTTTTCATATATGCATGAAAAAAATGCAAAAAGTCTATTTTTAACATTCAGCCAAAGTGTTGAAGTATTTCCAGTCTTCCTCAAAGTTTAGCTACATGAGACAGAGCCAACAAGAACACCTGAAGGAATTTTGCAGCAACTTGAATATTTAGTACTGGCTTTGAATTTGAAGGTATATTTGAATAGAAAAAGATTCTGGATTTTAGTACAACTGCTGTTTCAACACACATCTTATAATTAATAGTATCCATTTCCTAATATGGTGTTTATTTCAGCGTGATGCTTCTCTCCCCCACGATTACTTATAGCTCCATCAGCCCTTACCAATTTTCACAGCTAGGAATTTAAAGGTTTGGGATCATGGCTGGGCATTGTTAATTTACACAAACAGTCTTTACCTAGCTCAATCTTAAAAACAAACCTCAGTGTGCTGCACTTGCCATTGAAAATTAGAACAGGCGCTAATCAGTCAGCTGTTTCAAACTAGACTGCTAATAGTTTGACAAAGTTCAGTTTTTCTATATTAGTTATAACAGTATTCTGGTGAACATGGATTTGAAGTGTTACAGTGACAGCTAATAAAATCAAAATGCTAGTTTAATACTTTTTATACTTTAACTATAAATAAATCACAAGGTGCAATAGAAATAGTAAAAGATCATTCATAGCACACATGACCATCAATATATACATCTAAGCTATAATGTACTCCTGTTCCTAAGCTAAGAGAAAACAACTTCTATCCACTGTGATAAGACTATATATCTGTGGAAACTCCTTTTTAAAAGGATGGAGGGGAAAGCTATCACTGAAAACAATTGTCAGTTACATAGCAAAAGAAACATCCCAAACCCTCAGAACAGGCCAAGTGTTCTTTGCTAAATCACTTGACTGAACCCTGAGTATTATACTCACAAAACAATAGACAAATACATAATTGAAAAAGCTCTGGTGACATGGGGGTTTTTGAGACACCTCTGCTAATTTAATGGGAAGGCTTCCCTGCTCTTGGCTCTTGTGAAGTTGCTTATGCAGTAAGTCTAGAACTATCCTGGATTTTTCTCAAGTTCAATCATATAGCTGGGAGCCTGCAGATCAGACTGAACTTCAACTGTGTCAACCCCATGAGGCTCTCCTTCCTGGAAGCACATCAAGGTTCTTGCGTGAAATCTGATCATCAGCACAGCAGGATTAATGACAGAGGTGGTCAGGCTGATAAACTAGCAGAACAGAAACCTACTTAAATGAGTATGGAACTACATCTAAGATAAGGTCATAATGCAGTCTCACCCCTTTGTGCCAAACTGAAGCGAGACCCTGCTTGAAACTGATGTGAAAGAAAAGGCTTTATCACTCCTTGTCTCCCTGCAGGAGGTCTGTGGTTGTTTCTGGGAAAACAGACACTAGATACTCAGACTACCGCCATGCTCTCAGAGCAATGCCACTGATTGTGGACTGACTTGGCCATGTGATGTCAAGTTTAGCTTACTGAAAGAGGGGATGCAGGGGAAGGTTTTTAAAGTTAGCAGACTTATTTAAGCATGGGAAGGTAAACCGGGTAGCAGAGATTTCTCTCAATGTAAGATCTCTAACAGCTGTTTACCTCTGCATGCCACTACCTGACTAAACCAAGCTCTCTCTTAAAATAAGGTATTCTTAGTAAATCAGTTACTATGAACGCTGGAAATTTACCTTTACTTTTAGCCACTTTTTCCACCCACCTACTTGTGTTTCCTAATGATCAATAATGCCATACCTTTCTGCTGGATACACAAACACCTTGCCTCAGGGTGCTTCTCCGTGATGCTCCTCACCAATGCATGGTAGAATATTACATCTATTTCTAGTAAGTCTATTCACAAAGTATGTAGCTATTGAACTACAAAACTCTTTGAAGTCCCAACATAAATATGATTGGCAATACCACTAACAGAATAAATTTGTAAAGCAAGCACTGGAAAAGCCTAATATTAAGAAGAGGGCTAAATCCTGAATTTACAGAATAGGAAAAGGCACAATGTCTAATCAGCAACACTAAGATAAACCCAAGACAAAACTACTCCAGAACATGAACTCTGAAACTCACACAAACAAGGTCTGTTACTTCCCAGTTACTTAGAGATGACCCAAGTCTATCTATACTCTTACATACTTCACAGCAGCTTCACCATAAAAGCTGTAAAAATGAGTTCCAGTGGCACACAGGACTTTAAAAATCAGTTCATTTCACATTAAGAAATGTCTGCATACAAAGACAGTTGCTACAAAATGCATTACAGAAAGTTTTCCAAGCAGGAAAATAAGAAAAAAACAAATAAATTAATAATAATAATAAAAAAAACCCAAACAACCTTGTTTTCAACTGGTATACAAGCTGGCTTTTTAAAGAGCTGACCCGTATCAAGTTTCCTACACACCCCAAATAAAATTCTTCATATCTGCCCATTTGAAAGAGTTAAAAACTTGTGTTAGTGGAAATTTAATTTCATATATCTAGCTAAACAAAAAAACTTCTGTGGAGTGACTTGCCCTTACACAAGGAGAGAGGTATATATGGAGATCTGAATGCCTTTGGGTATTAAAGCAACATAAAAATAATTTTCATTTTCTAATTCATATACCTATTCACAGCAAGAAAGCTGGATAAGAGGTTTTTCCGTTTAACTTTAAGAAAAGACCATAAAGTGCCACAGAATAGACATAATATATTGTGAGATAAAGTCTTCTGGCATTTCACTGAAATGGAAATAATTTGGAGGATAACTTTGTTTAAAGTCAGGTGCTAGGACAAGGAAAAATTATTTTTGCAATGCCTGAAAGCCTAGAAGTCAACTCAATGCCCTATTCCTCTAACCTTACCAGAGCAGTCAGAACAGCAGAAATATCACCAGCACTATAAAACTGGGGTTGCCTGTATAATTTCACAAATTGCTTTACAAAGATCTTATCCACTTCCCAGATTCATAGCAGCAAGTCACCAACAACCAGATTTTCTCATTCAAACTATTTACTTCAAACTAATCTCTGATTATTTGAGTTAGAGGCATTGCATAACAAACAGCAAAGGAAACAAGAGAGGAGCAACTAATAGTATTTAACTTCAGTGCAATAAATTTTGTGGTTTCAAATTCAGTAATCACGTATCGATCTCCTAATACATGCGTCTAGTGTTGGGAGGCAAAGACTACCAAATGAATGAGTACAATCCCACAAAACTAAAACTAGCTAAAACTAAAGACGTTCACACTTCCATATGACAGAACTAATAGCCATTGGTGTTTAATACACTACGAGAATGCAAAAATACACGTCAGAGACCAAAAGATAAACCAATTTTTTGTTGGGTTTTTTTTTTAGCTTTTTGTTTCTCCCAAATAACCTCTGCAACTCCCCAAATAAAAGTGATAAAAAGCAGCTGGAAGAGTGACAGAGGAAAAATCTGAGACCTACAAGCTCTTCATCACTCACTCATCCAGACTAAAGTAAATAAAAGAACAGCTGACTTCAGTGAAAAGTACTTCTGCTGCTACTCTCATACATTCTCAGCCCCAAACATGAGGCAATCAACATCAAGCGAGGAAAGAACTAAACACACACCTTGAACACCTCAGAGAAGAAACCAGAGCCAATTTTCTCACATGTGAAGTCATCAAGACGAGTAAGTCTGGAAAAGGCACTTATCAGGGCTCTGTATGAAGAGGTACAGACTCTTCCTATCTGGGAAGCAGTCCCTTCTCCTCCAGTGCCACCATCAAAGTCTTCAGCACGCTCCAAGCGTGGTGGAAATCCTGCTATTGAATTCCGCTTACTTCGGTCCATTTTGAAAACAAAGTTTTATCTTGCTAAGGGAGGACTTCTCACATCTTAGGTAATTTGCTGTCTTCTCTACTCTTGTGGGATCCTAAAACACAAGAAATTGAGATTACCATTATTGGAAATATATCTAACAAGTTTGATAGGACTCAAGCACAGCTTATACCAGTTTAAGGGAATAAGGAAAATAAACCCCAGAAGATACACAAGTAGGGGCATGAAGAAACAAAAAAACCCCACCACAACCAACCACACAGCATCATCAAAGTCAGACAATTTAATGAACTTTTCATTTAGATTCATGGAAATACTCTTATGCTCTGGCTATTACAAGAATAGGTTTGGAACGCAAAATTTAACTGGTGAACAAACAACTTTCACCACCACCACCCTTTTCTTTTTTACTTAAGTTCTGGTTGCTAAAGCAAGCAGCTAAGCAGAAGGAAACCCACAAAGTGTAACATTCTGCTTTACTTCAGTAGAAGCTGGTGATCAATGCACTGCTATTGCAAGAAACCATTTCACATTAGTGACTGAACAAGGGATCCCCAACTATAAAAACCCGATCAACTTTCATTTGCCATAAGGAAAATTATTAGCTGTCAATAACAGTAGCTGAAGCACCAAAACCTTTGTTTTTAAAGCTTCCAGCTATGAGCATTCCAAGACCAATTCCTTAAATGGCAGAAAGACAAGTTTATATCCACTAAAGATCTAGCCCCCAAATTTATAAAAACATCAGCAATCCTGCTACAAAAACAAAGTATTCTTATAAGAAGCTGCCAGAACAATTCTACACACACACTTTTTAAAGCTCTGTTAATTTCAGTTCAACTGAAAACACAGGAAACAAGCTACATTTGCCAAGTAGGAGAAAAGGGGAAAAGGGAGGTAGTGGGGGGAGCAACAGTAAGGCAATTTAAAAAAAAAAAAAAAAAAAGTATGTTGAAGTAATCTGGATGACTCTGGAGCCCATCAAATTCAGCCTGGACTGTCAACTTTGACAGGTAGCCTAATTTTTTTTTCTTTGAACCCTAGACTTAAAAGGTTATTCATCTTTTCCACACTTAACTGCTCATTTACAACAATTTGATAAGCCCCTACAAAACCTGAACAAAGTGAGCAGTCACAAGGAGGACAGATTTCTCTTTCCCGAGGGTGAATAAAAAACTGGAGGGAGGGGAAGGAAACAATAAAGTTAAAACCAAAAAAATAATGGTGGACAAAATAATCACAAAGCAGGGAGCAGGCAATTATACTCCTGTTTACACAGATGTACAGAACCTGAACAATACACTAAATTTGAAAAGCATCTCAAAAAACAGAGGCACACCAGCTGTCCTCTGAATATATTAGCAGTGCTGCTATACCCATCTTTGTATGCAGCATATCTTTCAGAGATGCTCTGTGCCAACACATCAGAAAAAACACATAGTCCTTCCCTTCCTTCAAAAGTAAGCTTTTTTCAACTGTGTGGAATTAGTTTGAAGTTGTCCTCTCCAAAAACGAAAAAACCCAACACACACCAACACCAAAAAAACCAAAAACCCCTCTGTATTTTTCAAGGGTGTTTATTGCAAACATCTTAAGTAAGACTTACCTCTCTAAATGGGAGTTAGTGGGTATAAGTGAGTCTTACCAGGGCCTGATTAAGAAAATTTAATCTCTATCAAATCCCACATACAGAATTTTATATGCAGACTCCCATATGCATGAGTTTACTGCACTTTTCAGATGATAGCACTACATAACCTAACATTATGGTGTGGCTGACTGCCACACAGAAGATCAGGATCCAATTTCTGACCTCATATTCTTGCCCCATGAGCCTTGAAGGTCTGAAAATGGTACAGAAGCACCATGGGAAGGCAAAGCATGTTCTGTCTCCCCCAGGTGAGAAAAATAGCCCAGAGAACCTCCTCAGCTATAGAGAAGATGCCCAGGAATTTTCAATGCACGCTTAAATAATTCCTTTTGATCTGAAAGGGACAAACTATCATTTGGCTAACTTTAAAGGAGATTAAGAAAGAACTGTCTATGCAAGAAGGACAGAGAAGAAACCACAGTGTTAAAAATTCCTTTTCTGGAACAGGAGATGCAAGTATCTTTGGAGACTGACCAGAAAGCCTGCTGTAATTGAAGAAACAATTTTTTAGAATTTATTTGCACCAGAGTGGCACCCACATGTACTAGACACTTTCCAAAGAAGGGAGCAAGCATTTGCCCCAGAAATGCAGTCTGACACTCCAGTATCACAATAACACCATACGAAGTGGACCCTGGAGCTTGTAGACACCTCTGCTAAATCTAGTGGAACAACACATCCACACTGCAGCCCAGCAAACTTGAGCAACTTGTAAATCAGGACTGTAAGTTTAAGTTCTCAGGCAAAGCAAGATATATGCAAAAACAAAATAGGGAAGATTGCCAATGTTTTAACTAGAGGAAGATACCAAGTTAGGTAAGGGATCTTAAACAGGAGGAGAAGCCCAATTCTGCCTTAAGTATCCGGATACCATTAACTAAAAAAGATAGTTTCAACCTAGCCTCTCAATCTATTTAAATCTCCCTCACACATACACATTCTATTGACTGAAATCATGTGCTGAACTTTGCAAAACTCTATACAAATCCCACAATGAAAGAAGATATTCAAAGTACTTCACACAAGACAAACCCCAGAAGGTTTTGCCATCTGGATTCCCAAGTAAGCCATTCCTTCATTTCTGCCTGCTAGAGTTTGCCTCCTTTCCAGACAGCGGCACGAAAGCCTTGGAAATTATTAGGCTAGAGCTCCATTTGTCTAGTATTCTGCCCAGGATTGCATATGCAGAATCAGAGGAAAATTTCAAGCGGGCACAGTTCCAAGTGGGCCTCCTGTCATTTTGGCCAATTACACTAATGATCACATCCTCAATGAAATCAACCAAGGTTTAATTGACTGTCAAGTCAGTCAGAGGTACTTTAATTTACTACCTTGTACAGTTAATTAAAGTGCACTGAACAGAACCCAAGACTATCCTGCAAATCCTGCAACCAACTACAAGGTTGTTGGGTGGGTTTTTTTCATATTAAAGCTCAGTTTAAAAACTCTTAAGCTGTACTCAACAGCCAGTTAAAAAAGATCCTGAACCCTCTAAAAAACAATTCCCAATAAATTCCCAGCTCTCAGACCAATTTTTCTGACATCTTTAACAAGACAAGTGCACTCAACTCCACCAAGACAAAAAAAAAATTTAGAAATACACTTCTCAAAATGCACACCTGCCCTACTCATCCATTTATTACATTACTGAAGAGCACAATTTCAGAATGTTTCCCACATGCCCTACCACATTTTGATTTCCTGGCTTAAGAAAAACAAACCCTGAAGAAAAAAAGTATCTATCCTAATATAATATCAAGATCCGTTTCTCCACTGCATGAATGCATTGATTTTTTAACTTTAGAAATTACTATAAATAAAAATATTATCAGTATTTATTTGGTTAATTAGAGGTTTGGCTTTGAAAACAATGCCTAAGCCTGCAAATCCCCAAAACAGCACATCAAGTTACATGCCACACATCAACATAAAACAGGTGACATATTAGCCGGTACTTAACATTTTATACTTCATAGACATAAAAATGGGTAAGGTTTCTCAGCTTTAGCAGCATCCCTTTAATGCCTGAGGGTATAAAACAAGATCCTTCCAAAAAACATTTCCATTCATTACTAAGATGTCTTCTGTCCCCAGTATCTTTATAAACGTGTGCATATTTGCACTCAAATGTCAACCTCACAATTTCCTAAAAGATGGCCTTAACAACAACAACAACCATTTTTAGACACAGAAGACTGTCACTAGGCATTCAGCCTGGAAAGCAATAAATCTGTTGGATGCATGTTATTAATTTGAAAAGGTTTTCTGGAGAACAAGATGCCAAAGCTTTGACATAAGTCATTTGCCAAGAGTTAACTATTAGAACTCATAGTCTGATGTAGCTTCAAAACCCAACACTACAAAAACATGAAGGAATTATGTTGGCAAGTGTCACTCAACCAAATAATAACTGGGGGGTGGGGGGGGTGGAATTCACTGTAGTAATGTGCAAATTTCAGAAAAGCTTCAAAGGAATGTAAAGAACAAAATCTTCCAAAGACTGAATTGATTTTGAGGTCATTACCCAGGAGGAGGGAAAAAAAATAAAAATGTTTGGGAGGGAAACACAAGAAATCAAACTAAACAAGTAAAGCAAACCAGGCATTCCACAATTTTGTTCTCAACTGCTGTCATCCCCTTTCCTAACAGAGGAAAGTTCCTTGGTTTGTCTCTAACTTAGCTTCCAGTCTTCGGGAGAAAGATAGTAACAAATGTTTACAGTCAAGGTAGCTACAAGTACCAGAGCTTGTGCTGTTTGGCCCAGCTCACCCTGAAGCTGAAGTCTTTTTGACTAATTTTACAGGATAAGACTTCAGGTCCAGTTTACAGTCTTAGTTACGACACTGCACTCAAACGTGAAATTCCCATTTTCACGTAGGTAACATTTTGCTTTAATTTCATCTCCCCTGTAGGCAATAATTCCTAGCTCTAGCCAGTACTGTCACAGTGAAAGCTTCCCACACAACTAGGGCTGACATTCCTCAGAGGAGACCTGCATTAGCCCTTACACCACTCCAGAAACTGGAAGTCTGCTAAACTGCATTGTGGTTTTATAATGCAAACAAACTGCCACAAGAGGCTAAACTGAAACAAACAGTTCATTTATTCTGTGACTGTAGCCAAGTTTGCAACCAGTAAGAGACAAGCCATTAACTTACTGCAGAGCTTAGGATTCAGGGCCAAGGTTGTAGGTTTAAAAATATTTGCATCAAGCATAGGCATAAATTCTGACACGTATTTAGAAGGCAAATATAACGGTGGGGTGGGTGGGGTGGGGGAGGTGTATTAAAAACCCACAAACAAACAAACAGAAAACCACTTGATCCTTACGCCCATAATATAATTGCCGACAGTTTCTAGGGTCCAATTATAACACAAAACTAAACTTCTACAGAAGGACCTTGCAAAAAAAAAAAAAAAATCCATTCCTCTCCTAGCCTGGTTTTAGTCACTCCAATCCACAGTGCAGACAGACTCTAGCCTAGCTACAGAGCACCATTAGAGTTAAATAATCACTCGAGTAGATCATGTACAATACACAGCTGCAGCTTCACATGGATAATTTTAATATGTTTGCCTTGCCTAACAAAACAGAGCTCAGTAAAGACACTGAGAAGCAGCTCATGCCTTCCAGGTGTCAGCAGGCTGGCATTTGCTTAGCTCTTGAGAAACACAAAGGGAACCAAAGCCTTCGATACCAACAGGTATTGTAACATTTTAATAATCCAGGAATTTCCCCCTCAGCCTCTGCACCAGGTTTACGACTGAGGGCTGACAGCTCTATTAGCACTGCGGGGGGTCACAGGAGACATAAAGTAACTTTCTGCTGTTTCAATGCAGCCAGTGACACAGCCCAGCACAGCAACATCAAGAAAAGAGAACATGAATGCTTTTGATGGAGGGACGAAGGTAAAATAAGCAGTTGAATTTCATACCTGACTGACCTCTCCTGGACACAATTTTATATTTATACATCATAACACAAGGCAGTCAAGATTTGTATTTTCCAGCTAAAAGTATCATCCCCACAAATATTGAAAAGACACTCTGTAATACACCCTTAAAATACAGCTGAAACACCAGTCCATGTGGTGGACATGGCTTCATGTTATGGTGAAACACCCAGCACCATGTTTACTTCAGGTACCAGCTGCACAAACAGAGTCTTGACTAATTTATTAATTTTTGAAGTGAGATTGGAGACATTGAAGACCACTGGTATTTACATATCAGTCCGAAGCACCCTGGTACCAAGGGGAAACATGTAACTCAGTTTGGAAACCACAGACCTGGAATATACAAAGTAAGCCTTCAAAAGCTAAGTCATCTCAACCAACTCCATTCTCAGTTTTTTTAGTCTGGAGCTATTACAGTTCTCCAGTGCAACCAATGGGACAGTCACATGAAGAAGTGGCTTAGCCACTACCAGAAAGGTGTTCAACTTAAGAAAAAGTGACAGGCCCATATGCAAAGCAGCTTACTATCTAAGTCAGAAAGAGGACTTGGCAACTGGACAACAGATGGAGCCAGTGCAGCACAGTTGCTGATTAGTAGATGTACTTACTGATAAATACATAACTTCAAATGAATACGTTAGGGAACCAATAAGCAGGAAAAGAGCTTTAAAAAAAAAATTATGAACACGGACCTTTTTTGACTTTGCCTAGAAGGGTGCTTAATTTTGTGCCAGGCTGCAAGATACCATGTTGCAAGGATACAACAAAAAGCTTTGCCACTGTGCAAATGCATGGTTCTCAGCTACAGGAAGAATACAGAAAGGGAACCTATGATGTAAGTGAACCACAACCTTCACTCTTTTCTGCAGCCAACACAGAAGCAACAGTCCCCTCCGTTAACCCTGCATTTCTTTCCTGAATTTGTGAAACCATTTGCATAAAGAATTATAATGGCAAAAACAAATTTAAAGAATTGGAGGGTATAATTAGGTTACAGGAGGCCTATACCACCAGAACACCTTATCTGAACCAACCTTCTCCTTCCACTGTCACAAAAATGCTAGGCACTGAAACAAGGATTTTTCCATCCCTATCTCCTGCTGTACATCCCAATGAAACAACACAAAACCAATCTGAAGCAAAAAATGCACGAGAGCATGCACTTGCTGCCAGGTACAGGGAACACACCCCTCTGCCTTCAGTTTAAGCTACCCGTGTTTTGCACGCAAGTTTTACGTGAAGACAAACCAAAGGACAATGGAATTACACAGCCATGTCTCCAGCTGTAGAGTATAATTCTGCAAGAGTCAGAAAATGACATTTTTATTGGCATATCAAGATATAGTATGCAACAATAATTTCCAAAGATGATGACTAAACAGAAAGGTTTATGGCTAGTCCACTGGGCATATCAGAGTTTCTCATTAAAAAAGTCTTATCTTAGGTTGTAAATTCCACTGCCTAATTAAGTCCCTAGAACTGTAGTGTCTATCAATTTTGCAGAGAATAAAATAGGCTAGAAGTCTGATCTCTACTAAAAAAAAAAAAAAATCAGTTGAAGCACAAAGGCTTCTCATAAATTAGCATAAATATTAGCTCTAAGTCTTTTTTAGGGGGACAAACAGAAAGATATAAACTTAAATAACATTCAAGTCAGAGGTCTTGAAATGTTACCTTTCAACTATCACGGTACCACCTATCAGAATATCCAAGTGGAAAGCCCCCTATACCTCAAGCAAATACAGTTCCCACCCCCAAAGGAAAGCAACATTAAGAGCAATCATCTGCATTTATATAGCGCCTTTCATCTGAAGGCCATAAAGCAAACACATATGCACATACATCCACCTGAACAGCCGAGCCTGTCATTAAACCATGATTCATGTATTCTTACAGGGTTGCACTTCAAATAGCAAAACCCGAGCCAAGCTTTCACACCTCTTGGCAAAGCGACCATGTTCAAGGCAACCCCGGTGCGGTGGGGCAAAGATCTCAGCCGTTCTCGGGGCAGACCCTTGCTCCCGGATCCGGGCACGGCTCCTGCAGCCGGCTTTGCCGCCGCGGCACCCGCTGCCCCTCACCGCTCGCCCGCGCGGGGAACGCGGCCGCTCCGCGCACCCGTCCCCGCACCGCACTGCAGCGCCCGGGGGGCAGCGGGACCCGCCGGCTGCCCCCTCCCCTCCGCCAGGAGGGTGCCCTTCCCCGGAGCGGCTCCTCTGCTCCCTCAGCGCCTTCAAGGGGGCTGCCCACCCGTCCCGCCAGCCGCCCCCCCCCCCTTGCCGGCTGCCCCGCAGAAACGCGTCCGTGTGTCGTCCCTCCCCCCCGCCCCTCGCGCCCTGTCCCCAGCCGCCGCGCGGGCGCCGGCCGTTACCTGAGCGGCGGCGCCAGCAGGGCCTGCGGGCGGCGCGGGCTCTCATGGCCGCATGCCCCAGCCGCGGCCAACCCCCGGCCCCTCAGCAGCCCGGCGAAGCTCTGCCCCGCCGCTGCGGCAGGCGAGGGGGTCCCATGTGAGGCGGGAGCCCAGCTGCGGGACCCGGGGCCGTGATCACCGCGGCTCCTCCTCCCCCGGCCGCAGCCCCCGCCTCCTCCTCCTCACGCGTCCGGAGCCCACAGCGCCGGCCGGGCACCGCCCCTGCCCAGCAGCCAATCGGCGCCGAGAGAGGCAGGACGGCGGTGGCTCCCGACCAATGGAGAAGGGGAAGCCGAGAGGAGGGGCTCGCAGGTAGTCCACGTGAGTGCCCCTTTCTAATTGGTCGTGAGCCACTCGACAGGCAGGCAATTTGGCCAACCATACGAGAGACAGCAACGCCCTAGAGAAGAGCGGGAGCCAGTGGCAAGAAAGAGAGAGGGGCGTTGCTAGGGGCGCCTCGCTTTCACTGGCCAGCCTCTGAGGGCGGATTACAAATAAGGAAATTAGCCAATAGGAGCGTGGCGTGCGCGGTGACTGACTGACAGAAGAGCCAATCGCCGTATGTTTATAGGCAGCGGTGGGCGGGAAGCTGTCAGCGGGTCGGGCACGGCGGAGGGCAGCGAGCCGGGCCCCAGCAGGCCGCGCGCGGTGCTGAGGGGAGCTGGCGGCGGCGACGGAGCCTCTGGGGTTGGGCGCCAGCCGGTTACCGACTACCGATTGTCCGTCCGGGAAGCGCGGTGACCCCCGCCCATCTCGAGAGGAGCCGCCTGGCGGCCCGCGGGGCCTCACCGCGCCTTGGGCCTGCACCGCCTCGGGCCTGCGCCCTAGCTGCTGACCGGCAGCGCAGGCGGCCCGGCGCCGGTCCTCCCCCGCGCCCCGACTGCCAGGCACACCGGTGGGCAGCGCCCGGCCTTAAGGTGCCCGTACTGGGCCCCATGGCGGCGCCCCGGCTGTCATTGCCTCCGGTTACCGCACTTCCCCCAGAGTTCATCCCCGCTTCGGGTCTCTTCCTCCCTCCGGGCCCTGCAACCTCAGCGTTACACACGAACTCTTCCCTTTTTGTCCAGCCGCCTGCAGCCCAGCCGTGGTGTCAGGCACAGCAGAGGAGCACTCTGCAGCGAGCCCCCAGCACAGCCCCCCCGGTCCCTGCCTGCAGCCTGCTTCGTGCATCTCAACTATGCTGAGGTTTTGACTGCCAAGCTGTAATAAGTCTGTGATTTTCACATACAAATTGTTCTTTTTCAAATTATGGCTTATCCACATGTAGGCACCCTGTTGTAGCAGGTATAGAAAAAGATACCTTCCTTCCTGCAAGGATGCACGGCCAAACTCTAAGTATCCGTTCCAAAGCATGGCAAGACTAGAACATCCCATTAAGTGGTTGTGAGGGGGGGTTGGTTTTGTTTTACATTGGCAAGGGACTGATTTTTTTTTTTTCCCTGACTTCATCTTTGGCAAATTTTTACCAAAACTTCAAAGAACAAAGTTAATTTGCTGTAGAGTCTTGGGTACAACAACCAAATCCCAAACAGTTAAAATCGGCAGAGCTGTAATTAAAAAGGGTCTCAGACATGAACACATCGCTCAGCCTTGCTATACTATATTAGTAATACGTTTTCCCACTATCCTTTGTCGTTAAGTTTACATCTAATCTTTTCAGCTCAATCCAAAATGTGCTTGAGGGAGTTTCATGTTGAAATGTTAGCACCAACTCTACAAATAATACTGAGCAGAGATTTATCCTTACAGTAGGATTGAAATCCCCACTCTGCAATTTATTGATTAAATTTAGTCTCAGGATTTCACCTATGTCTACAGTGAAACTTTCTCTGTATATTTAACTACAAAAAAATGTAATCATTTCTGCACAGGTAACAGATTAAAAGCATTTGGGGAGGAGGGAAATATTGACCTATTTTCTTTATTTTCCTTCTGGATTTCCTTCACAGGAAAATTTCCCACACTCCTAAATGCTAAATATCAACCATATGCAAACATCTGTTCTGATAACAGCTCAAACATAGGGTGCAGCAAAGCTTCTGTAATTAAGCCATTAAACAATTATTATTGTTTCCATCGTACTTTAATCAGCATTGAAGCAGATGGAACTACTGAGATCCTTCAGTGTCTTCTGCTCTCTGACACTCACACAGAATTGAGCTCCAAAATGGGGCTTTTCAGCAAGACTAATTTTTTTAACTCTTTTTTTAAAGTTAAATTTCTGTGCTTTACATTTTTCTGGGAATTATCTAAGCAAGTTGAAAAGACTTTACAAAGCCAGCTCTGAAACATCTCCACCTCCTTGGTCATTCACTGTGCCAGGGCGCAGTGATCCCTGCAGCCTTGTACCCCCTCGAAGAAACCTCAGTGCTTGTTTCATCTCACTGTTCCTCCAATACCCCTCAGCCCTGCTGGTTTGGAAGCTGTTTGTTAGCGTCAAGATGACATCTGGCGGTAGGTTTTTATTACTCCTCTTTTGGGAGCTCATCCCGGCAATAAAGCAAATGTGTTCTCTTTCCCCAGTTCCGCATCATAAATTTCACCTCTTTGCTTCCCAAACAAGATATACATTGTCTCTGCGTTTGACCTGCAGATATCTTACTGGTAATGCCCAGGAATAAGCATTTATCCCATGAGCTGGTGCAAAGTAACATCGTTGAAATATGCCAGTGTGATTCAGTAAAGTTAAATCTCAGTGGGCAACACTTATCCTGTATTTCATGTAACATTGCATGAGGTCCTGTGGTGTATGTCATGAATGATCCCTGTTTTGAAAGGGAAATAAAATTGTCTTACGACCCCTCCTACAGCTTTATCTCAAAGACAAGGCTTGCGTTTCCAAAGCGCAAAAACATGGCTTTTGCTGGTGACCACGTGTGTATGTAGAGCAACAGCAGAACCTTTGTCTCAGAAAGTCCCCCTTCCCTCCTCATAGCTGGCAGAAGTGCCCCAGCAAATCTGTGACCTTGAAATCTTCAGAAGACGAGTGGCTTTTGTAGTCTTCCTCTTTCCCGGAGAGAGGAAAATGAACGTTGCATTAGAAGACTCATCAAAGAGACACATCAAAGGCAAAGTCTTGCAGATGTCACAGCGTACTCTGTTCTAATGATCTCTCTCTTGCATCCCAGAAGGTTCACACAGCCTGTAAATCCTGCAGGAAGCCCTGCTCATGGTGGGTATTCCCCGCTCCCCCAGCTGCCCCGGGGCTGGCTGTCCCATGCAAACTCCAGAAAAGAACTGCGTGGCTTGCGGTTTGCTCCTCTCTGCTCTCAGACTGACTCTCTTCCCCAGACAGATGCTTTGGCTTTTTAAATGTAACCGGTTTGGCAAAAGAGTAGCCAAGGGTTAACTCACAGGGTGGCAATAAAAATAAACATGAGAGAAGTTGGGTGAGAGCAGGCAGGAGGGGGAATTCCCTTCCTCTGGGCTTTGGAAATGCCCGAGAGGAGAGAAGTTTGAGAGATTTCTCCTTCCCCAGGAGAAAAATACCGCAATGTAGCCATGCAAATTTGCCTCCACAGTAGCAGAACAGGTGTTTTCCCCAACAGAGAGGTTTTGTGGGCTCCAAAATTAAACAAGTCTCACTCCCCTCCCAAGGGACCAAGACAGTGGTTTGACTTCACAGTACTGTGACGAGATTGGGCATTTTAGTAATTTAACCCATTAAATACTTTACATAATGAAACCCATCTAGGGAAAACATCTTTAAATAGGATTGGCCAAACTGTGCTTTGATTTACACCAATGGAGATCTGGAGTCATGTCACAGGAGCCAGAGGAGAGGGTCCCGGTGGGAACACTTGGAATTTGCCCTTGTTCTAATGGCAAGATTGTCCCTTTTCTAGCCCCTGTCTTAGGTGGACATTTAATACGACAGTCATGAAAAATGACCCCTTTAGGCTTTCAGTCACACACCAAACCCTGTAGATTTTGAAAAGCATCTTAACAGGCTCCCTGGAGGCACATCTTCCCACCTGCGCCTCCCCCAGCCAGCCTTGCAGCTGGCCTTTGCAGACAAAAGTGAGGCTGGCTCGTGGGGGAGAGGGCATTTCCCACCGCTCCGAGCAGGGGAAGGCACAGCTGGGGCGACGCTTGGACAGCCTGCACCTCGTCATGTCATGACTGTCTTCCCGGCAGCCAGGAGGGCTCTGCGGGGGCTGCCTGCATGCTGTCCTCTGGACGAGGATTTACATGCCTGCTGGTGAGGAACAAGGTTAACATTTCTGTCTCACCACCGGTGCCAACAAGGCAACCAGCATGTCCTTGTGCCCAAAGCCATGCTGCCACCTCAGCCCAAACCCAGCACCACGTGTCTCTGCACGAGACCTGGCAACAGTGGGATTGGCAGAGCATCTTCCACGTTCCTCTTCCAGGAGGCTGGGCAGAGCGCGGGCAGGAGGCTGGCACAGCGCCGGACACCCTGCCTCGGGAACCAGAGGGGGCTTGTGCTGGGGCAGATGGATATTCCAAATTCAGCAGCTGCCGTGCTGAGGCTGATGCCGTGGTCTTGTGCTCCCCTGCCTGCTCATCACGGCCATCTGCTGTCTTGGCTTCAGTTCGGAGCCTGCCCACACTGCAATGGTGCCGTGGCGTGGCTGTAGCCAACCTCCTGGTGGTACCATGGGCATGGAGCGGCACAGAGCTGGCCAGCTCGCTCCAGCCTGCTCTGTGATGCTCCCCACCATGAGGCTGTGTGAGCAGCGGGACAGCGAGCCCAGACTGACCCTGTGTCACTGCCTGGGTGGCTTAAGCCCTGGGGAGAGCCCATCAGACCATGCTCCAGCCCTTAGGCACTGAGGGGCAAAGGGTGAGACCCCAGTGCACAGGGCAGGCCCTGGGGCACAACTCCTCTTAGCAGCACCTGAGTTTTTGAATTGTCTGATATTAAAATACTAAAGCTGTATTCACAGCAACACCCGCCAGACTGCAGAAGTATGGACTTGCACTGGCTTGGACCATGCTGGACACCCAAAGAGACCACACAGTCCTATTAAGCATCAAGGCCACCAGCCCACGTGGCCATCAGTCCCACCTCTTCTGCCCCATGCTGAGGACCAAAAGGGTTCCTGCATTGCCAGTTGCACCGTCCTCACTCCCCAGCTAAACCAGCTCCTCCCTGGGATGAAAGCACAGCTTTTTGCCTCTCCAGGTGGAGCAGCAGCCTCCCCTCCTCTGGTTATGCTCCTCACACTTGCTGCCCTTATCTCTGCGATTACAGCAGTGCAGGAGACCCGTCCCTTTCATGGCACTTAAATCGGAGACCTCTGCCACAGCAGAGCTCTTCAGCTTGTTCCCCCACAGCCTCCTCAGGCTCAGACACCTTCAGCTCTGCTCTTTCTGCAGAGCTTCAAGACCTACGAGCATCCAGCTACTACCAGATCCCTGCTCAGCTGTCTAAGAGATCCCGCTCTCAGATCACCATGGCCCCAGGTACATGCCAGTCACCCAGCCCCTTAGATTTCCCCGGCTCCCTGAGCCAGCAAAGTCCCAGTGTTTATTATTCCTCTCCCAGAACAGTTCTCTGTCTCTGATGCTTTGCTGTCTAATCTGCTTTTTTTTCCTTCAGTTTTGTTTTCCCTTTCTTCCTTCATTGGGTTTACAAAGCTGTGAAGAGTCCTTGGAAAGGAAGATGAGTCAGGGCAGATACTCAGGGGGAAGAAGACAAGCTCCCAGCCTTGAAGTTAGGCTCGCTGCCTACGTCACTGTTATTAAAAATAGATGAATGGCAGCACTCTTTGCATTGGAGGAGAGACAGAGATGTAATACCCTGGGATGCTGAGCAAATGCTCCCTCTTCCTGCCTGCAAGTCACCCAGTAGCATCTTCTGCTCTTTGATAAATTCTTTTTTCTTGGCTCTGACTTGTGGGATTTAATTTGCCTTTCATAAAAAAATGGTTTAATGTTTCAACCTTGGGGAGAGGGTGGATGACTCACTTTGGATTAACTCTTCTGCTCCAGTCAGTTGGCTACCAGCTCTCTTGAGAACTGAGAATCTCTTCAAGTGCCGAGTCAAGTCATGTCCCTTTGAGAGCAGCCCCTCCCCCCATCCAGCAGCAAAGTGCTTCTGGAGGATGAAAGCAGCCATCTGGGGGTGGTATATCAGCCCATCTACCCCAAGACCAACTCTCATCATGCCCAGTCCTCCTGAAAAAGCAGGTTTGCAAGGTGGCACTGGGCAGGCTGGGATCCACTGAGCTCTCCGCGAGGCCAGGGTGAGATGTGCGCCAGCAGTGCTCCCAGTGCCCCATGGCAAAGGGCAGAGAACAGAGAGGCTGAAGCACAAGAAATGGGACGATTTACATAGCTCAGAGCCCAGGTGAACCACTCGCATCCCCACAGCTGCCACCCCTCTGCCCAGGGCTCCTGCTGCTGCAGCCACTCACCTCCGGGCTGCAGGAAAGAGGTGATGACTCCAGATTTTGGGGGGCCATGCTGGGGTGACAGTGGCAGTGGTACCAGATCTGCACTACTGCTCTGCTCACTCAGGGGGGATGCTCAGCCTGTGTGATACTCTAGGCTAGGGGACACAGCCCAAGCACTGAGCTTACCCGTCTCTCCCAGGGCCAACATCTTCCTCCCTCCTACATATGCCCTTACTTAGCCCTTTTGCTGACACTATTTTCCACTCACTTGTCTTCTATTATATGCTTCTTCCTATTAAATTAACATAATCAACAATATAATCTCTGGCCTGCTCTGTGCTTTGGCCGCCAGCCAGAAACAAAAGGACAGGAGCTAAATAAAGCCACTGCAAGAGAGAGTATGACACTGGCAGAAGGTGATGCTGTGTTTTTCGAGCACAAAACTTCCTTTCAGAAGTTATTGTAAGTCCTCAACTCTCGTCGCTACCTAGACATGTCTGGTGTAGGTGCTGCATGGGGTTGCAAGGGAGTTTTCAGTCCTCTTCAAGAACAGCCCATGGCAACGACCCCCTGGGCAGGTTGGAGCCCCTGTGTAACTCACACAGACATGGGGGGCTGCTGCCTGCTATCTAAGGGGAGTATTTTCACTCGCTCCATGAGAAAGCGGTCGTGAACCAGCAGGATGCTAAAGCGCCCCTTGGTTTTGCTGCCTTCTCCAGGGTGGGAAAGCAGCACTGTCACCACAAAGACACTGTCTCACCGATGCAGTTGCTTTTCTTGCTCCCAGCCACCCCTTCCATGCTATGGGGAGCCAAAGGTGCCTCATTAGTGTGTTAATCATAATCCTAATGAGTGCGGAGATTAGCTAAAGTAACAGCAGTGACCTGCAGGGGGGCTCATCTGCCCAGGTTTATCGTGCTGCTCACAAACCCCTTCGGGGAATGCCAACCCACCGCACCCCTGGTCCCCCCCGCGCTGATGAAGATACCCCGTGCCGTGTCTGTCGGCTTAATTAAAGCAGAGGGACCGGTAACCTTGACGACTGAGCCACTATCTATAAGGCGGCTGAGATGGTTATCATTTTGGTGTCTCCAGAGACACCAGCGGAGAGACGTGAGTCAGGAGCTTGCAGGTGTGGGACACACTTGTGAACTGCAGTCACAGCCAGCAGCACCAGTGTCCCCCCGAGCACACGTCCTCCCCAGGGATGGGTGCCCAGGGAGATGGAAATGCCCCAGTGCCTCGCTGGTGAGACGTGGCGGACTCCTGGTGCCGGGTCGGGTGGTGGACACTGCGGCACTGAGCACCCAAGCCCGTCTGGCACAAAGGAGGCTCTGCTCTGCTGGGCAGCCCTGCGGTGTCTATGGGGAGTGCAAGACTCAAAACTTACCAAGAAGCTGTAAATACACTTAAAATAATTCCCCTTAGAAATAGGAAATTTGTACAAACCCAATTACTTCTGCCTTAACAGGATGCCAGAAAATGGTACGTCTAGTTTCGTGGTGATAAGTAGCAAAGTAGCCAGAAACACATTTCCAATGAGAGGCTGAGATTTAATTACTATTTTTTTAAAGAGCCGGTAAAAGACACAATCAGTTCTGCATCAGATCAACCCTATTCTCTCCTCCCTGCCTCTGAACTAAGGACAGGAGCTACCAAGGAGCCCCACACTGAAGGAGGAAGACAAGACCTCTCAGGGAACAAAAATATCCATTTCCACCTTCCTCCTGTGCCCTGTGGTGCTGCAGATGCAGGTCTTAGGTTGGAGAAGGGGACCCACAGCCCCACTCCTGCCAAACCAGCCTGAGAGAGGGTCAGCAAGGACCATGCCATGATGTGGGGCCCTTGGCTGCCTCTGGAGCCTAGTGTTCCTTGCACCTCACGGTGAAGGGCACCTTCCCAGACCAGAGGAGCCCCAAACCTTTCCATTGTTTCTGTGAGAGCTAACGGGGCAGGACGGGAGGGCTCGTTCCAGCTGCACCCTGTGAGGCCGGGGTTGGGGAGGAAGCACCGTGATCAGGGGTTTTTTGGTCCTTCCAGAGAGCAGCCTGGCCACCGCCAGCTTCATCGTGGGGTTTCTTCTTCAGAAATGCCAACCAGAAGAGAGAAGTCAGACTTTCTGAAGCATGGCTGCTGGCTCAGCACTCACAATGCCTGGATGGGGCTGGCCAGCCCCGAGGAGGCTGGGGGGGATGCGGGGCCAGGGGATGCCCCCCAGGCTGCAGGATGCCCTGAGAAGCCAGCCATGGCATCTTGAGCAGCTGGCTCAGCCCTGGGCAGGGCAGCATCCCGGGCTGCTTGGAGCAGCTCTGCAGCTGGCTGTGCCCACAGACGCGGGTACCCCGAAACAGTGCAGGGGCCCCGGGGCAATGCCCTGTGTTTGGCTCGGCTGCTGTCCACATCCCTGCACGGGGCAGAAGTGGGGGTACCAGGCTCAACGGTGGTGTCAGGGACTACGTGGGACCAGACTGGGGGATGGCGAGTGCCTGGGCCGGGGTCACTAGGGTGACATGACTAGGTCACATGGGGTAACAGGGTGGTCCAGGACTGGATCGGGGATGCCCGGAACAGGGTAGGACCGGACCGGGGGTGCCTGGGACCAGGGGGTGCCCTGCCGAAACAGGGGTGGCCGCTATGGGGGTGCCTGGGCCGGTGCGGGACCGGACCGAGAGTGCGCTGCCAGAACCGGGGATGCCGAGGACCAACCGGCGATGCTGCGGGCGGTGCCGAACCGGCCCGGGGCTGCCGGGGACCGAACGGGGACCGGATCGGGAGTGTTCTGCCCGAAACGGAGGTGCAGGGCACCGGCCTGGGGGCGGCGGGGAGGACGGTGCGGAGTCGGACCGGGGGTGCCGGGGGTGGGTGCTGGGGGGCCGGGAGTGGGGGGGGTGGCAGCGGCCCCCGCCCCGCGCCTCCGGGGCCGGACCACGTGTCGCCCGCCCCGCCCCGGCCGCCGTCCCGCCCCGGCGCCGCGCCGGTGCCGCCGGCGGAGCCAGCGCGGATCGGCCCAGCATGGAGGGGACCCGGAGCGCCCTGCTCCGCCTCGCCGCCGCCTGCTGCCTGCTCTGCGCCCTGCCAGGTACCGGGGCCCGAGGGGTACCGGGGCGCGAGGGGGAGGTCCCGCCGGTCTCGCCGCGGCGGGGGCAGCCGTCGGGGCCGCGCCGGGGCCCGGGCTCCTCCGCCCACCGGTGGGGCGGCGGGAAAAGGGTCTGGGGCCCCCCCCCGGGGATGGAAACCGCGGAGCAGCGCCCCGAGCCCGGCCCCCAAACTCGGGCGAGGTGCCCCCAGCGCCCCGGTGGGCGCGCAGGTAAGGGCTCCCGGCGATGCTCGGCGGGGGGTGGCCGAGCCCCGCGCCCAGGCAGCGGCCACGCCGCCCGCCCCGGCCTTGCCCGTACAAGGCGGCTGCTCCCCCGGCTTCACCTCCCCGGCCCCGCGGGGAGCCCGAGGGCGCGGGCGGGGGGCGAGCAGCGAGCCCGCGGACACTCGCCCGGCAGCCCCCGGCCCTGTGGTCCCCCGTCTCAGCCCCTCGCAGCTTTTGGGTGCCTACAAGCTGCTGCTGAGCTCCCCACCGAGGGGACCCCGGACAAAGCCCGAGCTCCGCCGCCTCCCTGCCGGCATGGGGCGTCCGGCCCGGCCCGCGAAGGGGGAGGGGGCGACGTGCGTGCCCGGGAGGGGGCGGGGGCAGACCCCGGCCGCAGGGACTCCCCCCGGCTGGGTGTCGGGGCTGCTCCACCGGCAGCGCGTCCCCACGTGGGCCCGCGCAGCTGCAGCGTGGCGCTGACAGCCCCGCCGCGTGGCGGGAGCGTCCCGAGCGGGGGCTGTCGCCGTACCCCGGGACCCTGGCAGTGACCGAGTCCGAGCTGGCGTGTAAGGGCTTGCCTGGGGCTCGGGAAGCAAACGTGTTCCCTCTTCTGTGCCACTGAGTACAAACCCTTGGCCAGACCCTGGGCAGATCGCAGCGTGGTGGCGGCAGCAACAGAGACAGGGCTGGCACGTAGTAACTAGGTCTCTAGTAAGTCATTGGGCTGGTAAAATCCTCGTGTAGGTGCCTGCAGGGCTGAGCCTGGGCAGCGAGAGCCGCGCTCGGGCTGAGGTTTCGGGTGCCAGATGTAGTTTGGCTGGCTCGAGGCTGAGCACAAGGAAACGGTCCCAAACCGGCCCCTTCATGTGGGCAAAGCCTTGGGTGATGCTGCACCCCCCCCGCCAGAGCAGCTGCGCTGCGACGGGGTGACTGAGGAACAACTCGCTGACAGAGGAACAACGGGATTTCCATTGCCGAGAGGAGGAGCAGCTCAGGGCTGGCCCCGTGTTTTGCAGCGTTTCTGGCCCCCAGCACAGTGGGGTACCCCTGGGGACCCCCTGCTGCAGCTGGCTCATAGGAGAGGACACCTCTCACTGCAAACTCCAGGACTCGGTAACAGAATTAAGGTTGCACTGGGTTTTTCCTGGGATCTTTCATGCTTAGTGTCCCAACCCCAAAGTCCCTTCACAGCCTCAAGAAATGGCACCTGGGATTAGCCTGGCCCTTGTCCTCATGGCTTTTGGATCCCAGCCACAGTTGAGAGGGTAAATGTTTTGTGAAAATAGATGGCATAGAAGAGAGGCCACCAATAAAAAAAATGCCCCTATGGCAAGCACAACCCTTAATGAAACACCAGAGAATCCAGCAGGATGGTGATGGTGGTAGGGAAAAGTTGACAGTCCCTAGACAAACCTGCCCAAAACCAAGCTTGTCCCAGCTCCATGAGCCGGTCTCTCCCCTGCTCCCAGCGCAGATCCCCTTTGCCCCCCTCATCCAGCAGCGGCTGCTCCGGCTCCCCGACCAGGTTTGCTGCGAGAGCGCAGAGGGGCTCGGGCTGCCGCATCCCCCGTGTGCTGCCCACCCCAGCCTCTCAATGCAGCCTTTCTTCCTTGCCTGCGGAAACCCACTTCCTCCAGCACCGTTAGTTAGCCCTACAAATAAAACCCCCAAGTAATTTTGTTCTGGGCACTTTGCTGCTTGCCCCTCCCGTGCCGAGCTGCCTCGCGAGCGGAGGGGATGGCGCAGGGCCGGGAGCGGCAGGAGCACATAAAGCCCCATCTGTCGGCACTGGGGCCGCACACAGGCGGGCAGTGTGTCTGCTTGCAGAGCCCCGCAGCCCATTTGCCATGAATTTTTTTCCCCCTTGTTTTTCCAGGGTGAGGGGGAGTGGATGGACCCAACCCGACCCTGGCTGGATGGCTCCAGCTCTCCCGCACCCAGAACTGAGCCACAGCTCGGTCCTCTCCTCAAGGCTGGTCCCTCCAGCTCTGCGGGGTAACCACCCACCCTGCACCCCCTGCCCAGCCCCATCATGTCGTGCTGTCAGTCTTTGATGCCATTTCTGCGAGTGCTTGTCCCTCAGCCCCAGGTGTGGGGTGGATCTTGGCTCCCTGCTGCCCCTCCAAGGCCTGACCCGCTGGGCAGGGGCGAAGCGCTTGCCTCCCTCAGCTCTCTTGGCCCCATCCCTCTGGCTAAAGAGGAGGAGGGACAAGCCAAAGCATGGGAGGCCCCTCTCCCTCCTTCCTCTCCGCTGAGATCCTCTGGGTGGGCAGACACAGCTCTTGCTGCAGGGGCTTCCATGGGGCCGCCTTGGAGCGGCTCTCACAAGGCTCAGGTCTGGGGACATGTCCTGAGCCCCATAGGGCGGCTCAGGTCTGGGGACATGTCCTGAGCCCCATAGGGCGGCTCAGGTCAGGGCCTGGGCACGTGCTTGCCGTGCACGACCCAAACTGCTGCTGCTCGGGGCAGGGTGGTTCATCCGAGCCCCACAGCCCATGAAACCAGTGTCTACACAGCTGGAAGGTCCTGGGGGCTGCTCAGGGCTGGGCAGGTTTCCTGATGTCTAGACTCACCTCAGCTCATGCCACGCTGCACTGGAGACCAGGCTCCCTGCTGACATGGGCCTGCTATTGAGGCAACTGGCTAATTAATTTTCTCCTAATGACGTGAGTGCTTCCTCCACTGCAGCTGTGACTCCTGAGGTAAACAGGGCCAGGGCTGGCTGATGCCAGAGCTCCCTGCTGTTGCTGTATTTTTGGGGTTACGCAGCCCCAGAGAAGGGCAGGCTTCCCAGGCCTTGGTGCCGTGCATGTCCTCAGCGGCCTCTGGGAAAGGGGTCTTCATCGTGGCTCTGTCCCACCACCAAAGAACAAAGCAAACAGCGCGGGAGCTTCTTGGGCACCTTCTTACCAGGCAGGATGCTTCACAGCTGCATGTGGCCAGTGGAAAATAACTGGCTGGTGTGACAGAGTGGCTGAGTAAGGCAGCCTGCACCCCGCTTTTGCCCTGCTGCGGGAAGTCAGGATGAGCCCTCTCGCCTCTAAAGGGGGGATCAGCGATGGGGCTTCCTGCAGGCCTGTGGGAAACAGTTTCTTGCATCTCTCCCTGCCTTGGCTGGGTGGAGAAGGGCTCATGTGGCAGGGCTAGGCAGAGCATGCCACTCTGGGGTGCTGTGTCCTGCAGGCAGGCGCTGGGGCTGGCGCTGCCCCCCTTCCCAGTTTGGGCTCCAGTACCGTGGCGTGCTCTGGGCATGTCTGTGCTGTTTTATGGGTTTTCCTAGTACTGAAGAACCTGCCCTTGGCATTTATGGTGCTCATCTCTGCTCTCACAACTCTTGCTCTGCCCTGCTTTGCCGTGCCACCGTTGGCTGGTTGTCCCTGTCCCAAACGCAGTGCCATCAAACAAGGTGGCAGCACTTGCTCCCCTTTTTGCTCCCCCAGTGGTTCACGCCTGAGACCTGGCATCTGCAGATGCCCTGGGGAAACGTCCTCCAGCCTGCCCGGGCAGGTTGGGCACTGGGCTGTCCCTCCCCAGTGCTGCACTCTCTGGGCACCCCATATCTAATCTGAGCCCCGTCTCGTGCTCGGCTCGTGGCCACCTGCCTATCAGGCTGGAAGGAGCTTCTTGGTCAGGAGACCCAGTTTCTATTCCTGTCACTTACCACAGCCCTTGCTTTGCAGCGTGCTTGGCCTGGCAGCATTCCAGGGCTGCACTGGGGGCTCGGCACGCCCAGTTCAGCCCCCCCAGTTTCACTGCCTGTGCAACAGGGCACAGCTCAGCCCACAGAGGCCACATGGAGTGTGATGAATTAACTTGTTGCTGCACAAGAGCATCACTTTGGTCCCTGAGCAGGCTGCAAGGTCCAATCTGTCCCCAAGTCCCATGGACGCTCCTTGCAGCCCATTCAGCCTCTCTCCGCTGCGATAGGGACAGTCCCAGCATCAGCCCTGACAGGGGTAACACTGGAGCCTGCAGTAAATGCAGCCCAGTGACATCCTGCCTCCACCGAGGTCCTACAAGGTATCACACTGGAGCTGATCCAGTTGCCCTCTGTACCGGATCTGCGACTCTGAGCCTCGCTTCGTTGCGATGAGGGTGTTTGCTGTACAGCATCCCTGGGTGCATCTGGCACCTACCTGAAGGGCTCCAGAAATCTCTTCTGCCACTTGTGTTTTTTCATTCCAATCTAATCAGCAGCTACTCCAGTTCTGCTTTTAAATGAAACAAAGAGCCTTGGTTTTAAATCCCGCTATATGGTTTTATTTGCATTTATACTGGAGCTCTTTTCCCTTGAAGAGGTTGTTTAATTACTGTTGGTTAGTAACCATAAAAATGTAATAACTGGCAACAAAAGACAATTTCTACACTTAATGGAGTGCTTTGCTAAGCGATAGGATACAATGTAATTGCTTAAATACACATAGGTTACAGCTTATGCTGTTACTTTTTAAACATTAATTTTGCACTTTACTAGGTTGTTTGCAACTTGAGCTGTTACACTTAAATGGGAATTGAATTCAGTTAGTGCACAAAAATAGCATTTCAGAAGTGTCTGGGTGCCTTTTCAGTGAATCAGAGTAGTGGTTTGACATGCATTCTGCAGGAAGCTGATTTAAGTGAGGTGCTATGTGCAGACAGTGACAGCCTGCGCAGGATACATCTGCACCAGCAGTCCTGCTCCTGCGGGCACTTTTTCTGAAATCCTGGGTGGTTGCTTTCATGTCTTTGTGCTCAGCTCTCGCCTGGGTCTCTGTGCACCTCTTCCAGTAGTGACTGCAATCTGCACCCCGTTGTCCTGCTTTCCCCTGAGCCCTAGCAGCCAGCCTGCCACTGGTCTCCTTACTTTATGTGGCTCTCCTACATCTCATTCTAGAGGGATTTCAGAAACAGTGGTAAAGCCTATGGACTGGCGTTGGGTTTGTGTTGACCCTTGGGGAGCTCAGGCTGCTGTTTCTGGCTAGGAAACCTTCTAGGTAGGAAGGGGAGTGCAGAGGATGCTGCTGGGACTGGGGCGTGTGGGTTGTGGCAAGAGCTTGTCCGCAGGCTGGCCCAGCTGAGGCCCTGCTCTGTCTCACTGCCTTCTTCTGTTCCGAGAAACAAGTAGATGGCAGGGTGACTGTTGTGGCAGGGGATGGAGGAGAGGTCCCCGCTCTGTGTGGCTATCCTGACATAGCAGTGAACGCTCAGTGCTGGTTGTACAAACCTTCCTCAGCCCCTCGGCTTGGCCCCAGCCCTGAAACTTGGGCAGGGAGCACAAAGCAGGAACAGCCTCGTCTCCTGCAGAGCTGGCTTCCTTCACTCCTCTCCGTTATGGCATATTTATACCATGTCTGGAGCTGGTGGGAGCTTGGGTTCATGTGTGGATGTCCCTAAGTGTCGTCACACAGCGCTGGAGAGGGGCCGAAGCCACGAGCTGATGCTCAGAGCCCTCCCTTCCCTCGCAGAGCAGAGACTGTTTCCCACCCTTGTCCAAGGCAGGGGCTTCTTGGCTGGCTGCATCCCTCTTCCCTTGGGACTGCTCTCTTCCCTCGCCCCTCTCATTTCCCAGACAGAGGTCACTGCAGTCAGCACTGTCCCATGGGAGCTGCCGCTACAAATCCACCAGCCCTGCCCTGATGTGGTCTGAGATCGCTGGTTCTCACCACATGCAGATGGAGCCTGGTGGTTAGCGCAGACGCAGGGCAGAAGCGGGGCTGTAGCCGGGAGACCGCCAGCCAGCTCTGCTGCAGCAGGCACTGCAGCATAACCAAAGCAAACCCACACTTGGTTCCCCATCTGGGAAACAGAGATGCTGGTATTATCAGAGCTCTTGTTTGCGGCTGGTCCTGCTGCTTCACTTGCGGTATGGTCGTAGCTGCTTTTTATTGTGAATCCAAGGGTGACTGCACCTTCACCAGCTGTCTTGGGGTGCTGCAACTGTCAGGCCTCGGAGGATCCCAGAGAAGGTGAAGGGAACTCCTTCCCTTTCCATCTGAGACAAGAGGGGCTTGGTTCCCTCCTGTCTCCAGGAGCCGATTAAGGCGATGCCTTAGGCAATGCAGCCACAGCCCTCCTGGCATGTGGTGCAGGAAGCAGAGCTCCTCCAGGAAGACACCAGAGTAACGAGCTCTGACATGCGTCTCTATAAGTAACTGATAAACAGCTGAAAACATCATCACTCAATGACTGAAGCAGCAGCGACAGCACTAGAGCTGGGGATTTTCCAGCCTGTTGGGCACTAAGGATCCAGAGCAAACCACAGTGGTTGGACCCTGGAGGATCACAGCTGACCTGAGGTTTGCTGGGTCTCATCCAGCGCAGCCAGCTGCGGCAGCTTCGCAGCAGAGCCATGCTTTCCTGCACTGTACTGCGGGGACTGCACCGGAGCTGGGTGGGAATAGCTAGCCTGTTTGGGTGATAAAACTGCAGGAAAAAAAGTTGTGGCACTGCAGCAATGATGTAGCAAATCTTAATGCAAGACCCTGTGGGGGAGTAATTTTATTTTAAAACAAAACAAAAGTAAAACTCATTTGTGCCTGCACTCTTTAACACCTACATGCTCACAAGCACTTTGCACATATTGGGTATTTAGCACAGGTGCTTTGCTTGCTGACTGCTGGCTTTGGATGTGCCCTTACCCCTTAGGAGCTGATAGACTGTGATGTTGATCTTTTGTCTGTCTGGCCCTGAATGACCAGGATTTACTCGCTGTCCTTTGTTTCCTTGCCCATCTTAAGGCTCTTGCCTTGCTCTCTACCTTCCTACCTTAATGGCTTGAGTTTGTGTTAGCCTGGTTTAGGCTGTCCCTTTTTTCAGGCTCTCCTTTGTTTCCTGAGCTGGGTGTGCTGTGATTTGCTGGGCTGGATGACCTGCTAATCTAGGTGCCATCGACACCTGCCATGCTCAAAGGCTTCTGAGTAGGTGTCCTGCTGCCCCAGCTGTTCCCCTTCCTGCTCCATACCTGCCAATGTCAATATCTCTTCTGCAACTTTCCACAAATCAGGTTTTACACACCACAGTGCTGTGTTACGCCAGACCTGAGTCGGCTGCTGCTCCAGCACAAGCCTTTCTGCAATGGTCCTACTACACCGCAGTGGGATGCAGGGCTGGAGCAGCCCGTTCGCCTGGGCACTGCTTCCTTGGCTGTCATGGACAGTGGGCAATTCTGTGGGAAGAAGCTGTGTGGCTACTTAGAGAGAGAAGAACTTAAGGAAATACCACTCCCACTAGCTCTCCCTCTTGCAGACAGCAGGGAGCTGTGTGTGCAGCCCATCCTTATTCACAGGGTGGGAGGAGCAGTTTGTCCCCACAGCCCCTCCTGGCAGGGATGCCAGTCCCTAACACTGTGGGGAGGTGTCCTGGCGGGTATGGCCCAGACTCATCCACCCTCCCCCTGGCTTCCCTTTCCTAGTCAGAAACTGGCATGACTGTTTCAGAGTTGCTCAAGCCTTTGTGCAAGACAGCTTTCCCCAAATCTTTCCGCTGCATGACCCCAAACACGGCTTCCCACCCTGTGGGAAGCTGTCCCAGGCACAGGCCAGCTATTCAAAGCAGCACACAGCCAGGCTCACCGCTGACTAGGCACCTGGCCACCACCTTTCCTGTTTATCCCACGGTGACAGCTCAGCTCTGTGTGTCTGCTGCATAACAGCAAGTAGTTGGGTGTTTACAGAGTGAGCATCTGCCAGTGTCCAGCCGTGATCTTTCAGCATTGCCCAGCACAGGCCCTGGAGCTGCTGCGACCTCACCCAGCAGGCACTGTGCTGAACAGCAACGCTGGGTTGAGGGCTGGAAATTGCAGCATAAGGAGCTGCGCACTTTGGTGCCTGATCCCAGGAAATACAGTGCTCAGCTTTTTTTCCTTCCAGGTGTCACTGGTGTAAGCATATCCTATGCCTTAGCTCCATTTCAGAGAGCAGCTTGCTTTGTTCAGAGGCACGTTGTGGCCAGACAGCTGGATCCAGGCAAGGCCAAAGGGAGCATCACTTACGCTTTCGGTCTCTCTGTTTAAGTTGCCCCAGCTGGGGCTCCCGTTGAGAGCTTGTTCTCCAAATGTGCTGAGCAGGGTTGTGCTGCCTGCTTGTGCGTTGCCTGCAGAAACCCTCCTGGGACTGTGGCCCCGGGCCGAGGAAGCACAGCTCCATCAGGCTGCTTTGGGGTTTTGCATTCTCCAGCTGGTCAGGGTACTGCAAAGGTCTCTTGAGAGAGACGTATTGTGTCTTTTTTTAGGGCCTGTTAAGTGCTGTAGCTGGAGAAGAGCTCTGGTAACTGTGTCCATTCTGAAGAGCTTTTAAAAACTGCTGAGATTTCCCCAAAGCCTTAGTATGAGAGTGAGCTGCTTTGTTAGTAGATGAATGTTTCTTGGTTACAGCATCCGATTTGGATGCTTCTCCATGGTGGAGAGAGTAGGCATGAAGATGTATTTACTTCAGTACCTTTATTTTTTTTCTGTAGTTGGCTCATCACGCCTCTGTGGCTTGGGTAGAAACTTGAACAGAAATTGTCAAAATATTGACCATGCAATGCGTTTAAATTGTCTGGAGTGTCCATCCTGATGTGGCTACATTTCTTTGTTTTCTTCCTGTTTACACCCTAAAAAACCCTCACAGATCCATATTTATGAACAGGGAATGTAAGACCCTTGTGGTTTTACTCCTCCCACATGCTGTCACACTGTCTAGCAGCTGTAGATCCAGGAGGGATCCTTGCTCACTGAAGGTTCCTGCTAGGGAAGCTGGCGCTGTTTGCTGTAGTGGGAGGCTGAGTAGCTCCTCATTTTTATAACAACAGTCACACCTTATGGTGGTGATGTGTTCATAAATAGCTCATGAAGGCGGCTCCCGAAGTATACCACAAGCCCTGTTAGCTGTACTACTCTCTTGCTACCCACTTCACTTTTCCCTCTGGCAGGAGCCCCACACGACTACTGACTAGCATATGCTTTACCCTTGCCAGCCACAGACTTTTTAAACGTCACTTTTCTACACTTCATCAGAACAGGGCAGCTAGAGGGTCTACTTCCACTTTTTGCCTGCTTATATTTTTTTCTGCACCACTTCTGACTCTCAATGAACCAAGGAAGACTTTTCGAAGTTTCTCACAGAATCAGGTCTCAGGTGGTACTTTTAAAAAACCTCTAAAAAGGTTTAAAAGGTTCTCCAGGGCAGAGGGGTTAGTGATGCTAACCCCACAGACCAGGAGCACAGGGCCTGAGGCAAGGGAGGGTAAAGACAGGTCCCCTAGAACAGTTCCCTTCCTCAGAGAGGCCAGGAGGACAGAGGAGCTATTTGAAGCCCTTCCCAAGTGTGAACCTGTGCTGGATTTGGAGTTCAGGGGATGGAGAGGTTCAGTTCCTGGCCTCCCCCTCTGATTCTCCTCTCAGTGTGGGGTCTCTGACAAACTTCTCAGCATTTCTTAACACTGTTCCATAGGAGAGGGACAGAAGACAGCAGAGATCTTGATGACACCATCACCTTTTCCTAGCACGGTGCTAACCTCGCATCAGTCAAGGGAAGCCTCTGACTTCAGTCCTGTGACTACTGCCATTCCCGAGACAAGCTTGGAGAAAAACTTCACTGCTGCAACACTCAATGCCACTGGAGCCCACGCTACAGAGATGGAGGATGCTTCCATCCCTACCATCCCCATGGTAGGCACCAAGGCAGAGAGACTGCAGGCTTCCACCACTGCCAGCCCTGGGAATGTCACAGTTACACAGCATGAGCACCATAACACGAGCTTGTCAGTCAACAGCAGCACTGAAATCCCCTCCTCTGCTGTGACTGCCAGTACTCTGGAAGAAAATCAGTCCAACCACGAAGACACAGAGCCTTTCAGCACAACTGAAGAAATGGATGATGCTAGCAGCGCAACACCCACGCTTCCTCTGAACAGTGTGCCGGGTGAGGTTTTGTCTTTATTGCCTGTGCAGAAAGTCCTGCCCCAAGGACGCAGAACTTGGAAACTTTTGTAAACTCTTAAAGAAACTGGAGATAGGGAGAACAATGATACAGTAAGCACAGCCAGTTCAGTGGGACTGACTTGCAGAGGTGCTGTTAGTTCATCATCCTCTTTCCAGACCCCATTAATTATGGTATTAATTGTGCTGGGTGCTTTCTGATGAGGGCATTGACTGTTTTCAGGGACATCCTTTATATATTTCTTCCAAAACAATGTGCTTCAGCAGTGCTGCCCAGCTGGGCTCTTCCTGCACCAGCGCTGGGGGCTTGACAGGAGCCTTCCCTGCCACCTGCAGAACAGGGCAGCACACCCTCCCTTAACACAAAGCATGGAGATTGGCCGGGACAAGCATCAGCCTATCCATCCCTGTGGGAACCCCTACCCTACCTTCAGATCCCTGTGGGCAGCATGGGAACTGGCTATAGGGTCAGTGATCCCAGTCTCGCCCACCTTGGGGCCTGCCAGGCTGTCACACACACCCGACGCAAGGCAGTGGTTGATGGACCATTGATTTGCATGGTGTTCATGCACAAGCACATCTTTCATCCTGGCTTGTGTCATGGGGTCCTGGTCCTGCTGTTCTGTGACACACAGACACAGCCTCAGGGGATGCTGCTACCAGTCCCTGGGCAGCCCCCTTTGTGCTCGCCATAGGGAGGGATGAGAGACCTCTCCCAGTCTCTTGCTCTGGGGTGATGCCCGGTTCTGTGCAGAGCTGTTTGAGGCTTCTCTGCTTGGCCTTTGTCCCCAGAGGAGAGGACTTGTGGGCCCAGCTTAGGCTGGCTCCCATTGCAGATTGGCACATATGAAAACCAAGAGGACTTTCTGAGCACTGTGGCTTATAGTGTGGCTCAGCTGTGGCTGCGCTGCAGGACCTGCTTGTTTTCCAAGGGTTGTCAATAAGCTGCTTTTCCTGTAGTCCCGGCAGTCTTCCTTACAGCCTTACTTCCACCTCATCCAGTCCCACAGAACAGTATGCTTGCACTTACCCTTTGAAATAACTGCTTGTTCCTATTTTGCAGCAGCAACTAACAGCTCTCCGCTGGGGCCTTTTGATGGGCAGACTGTGGGGCCCACAGAAGCAAGGTCTGAAACCAGGCCAGGAACGAGCCCTGTGGCTGCCACAGATGGGAGCACCACCGAGCCCAGAACCTCCTCTGCTCCCATCTCCACTGTAGGGAGCACATCTTCTGCTACCGCCTCCAGTACCGTGACAGTGAGACCCCTTGTGACCAGCTCCATGTCCACCAGCACAGTTGCCATGCCCACCAGCCCATCTACACTGGGGCAGCCATTAGAGCCCATGCGCGAGAAAGCTTCTGTGCTGGATGTTGGTGACGATGAAAATCCAGGTAAATGCTCTGCTTTTGTCCCTGCTCTCACAAAACATAGCAAAGGGTTGGGGCTACCTCAGATTGCCTCTCGGTTGTACTGAGCAGAACCTGAAAAAAGAAGGCTTTGCTACTCCAGCCCCTGAAGGCTCTCCTTTGGCCTCATTCCTTGGTATCCTTGCAGAGCTACCCAGTTCTCCTTTGGATGATACAGCAAAGGCTGATCCTTTGGTAATCATCGTGATCTCCGTCTTCATTGTCATGGTGGGCATCCTAGGCCTGGTGGGCTTCTTGAGATACCGCCAGCACAACAGCCGCATGGAGTTCCGGCGCCTGCAGGACCTGCCCATGGTGAGTAATGCCTTCAGCCCAGCCTGACATGGTCTGGCTTGCCACTGGTTGCTTTGCAGTTCCCCTTCTACCACATTAACGATGCTTTGGGTATTTGCAGCAGCAGGAATGCTGATCATAACTCCTGTTCCCTCTTAGGTCCCTCTCCTTCCATCCAGGGTTTGAATCAAAGACCCAAGTCTCAAAGTTGGCCACTAAAGAAGCTTCCTGCCTTCCCCTCACTCTGCAGGGGAATGCTAAGAGCTTAAACAGAGGAAGGGGAGCTCTGAAATAACACCTTCCTAGCCTCTCCTCCTGTATGCTGATATATCTGCTTTGTGACTATGACAAAGCAGACTCTGTGCTCTGTTCCAGGGAGGTTGCCTGTCTGCATTTGACCCTTTGGGGATATAAAAGGATGTGAGGGTTTCAGAGGCTGGATTATCTCTGAGGAAGCTGCAGCTAACTCACTGCGCTTTCTGGGATAGAGGAGTACTGATTCCCTTCTGCAGCTAGCAACCAAGCGGATGCTGTTTCAAGCTGAGTGGAGTTTTCCACGTCCCTGCAGCAGGCAGGCTCTATCTGCATACACCTCTTCTCTCCAAAAGCTGCAGCAGGAGGGGAGAGTGACAGTCCAAAGATCTAGGAATTGCACAGGGACAGCATTTAGGTGGACTGCTGGGCAGATGGCCACACTGTGACAGTGTGGATGAGAAGGCTGTGCTGCCTGCACAACACTCTTCCAGGCTGGGACTGTATGCCAATGTGCAGGCACCTTATTAAAGCACACTCTTCTCTGCTTCTAGGATGACATGATGGAGGACACCCCTCTCTCACTCTACAGCTACTAGGCGACCAGGCTTTCCTCTGCCTGGCCAGCTGAACTTCCCAGAGGAGAAGGCCTTGAGGACTTGGTCCCAGACAATCTGCTGAGGAATAAGGGGCTGTGATTTGCACGCAACTGAAAGATCCTTTTCAGATGGCTTTTGGGTTTAGACATTTTACATAGTTCAATGTTGAAGTTTTTATGCTGGGAATCAAAGCCCAAGTCTGGCCCTTTCCTCCAGGCCCTGAAGAGGTGCCTCCTCCTTTTAGTGTGGTGACCGATTAGCCAAGACAACCTTTGCCGTCATGTTCTGCATGAATCTCTTCTGTCCATCTTGGTGGCCGCTGCTTTTAAAGGAGGTGGGCAAGTGATCCATACAAGAGCTGTTAACACTGGTGGTGTCAGCACAGTGCTAGCAAAGGAGACTGCTGTTTTCTGAGAGAGCCAAGGATATGGAAATCAGTTCTCTTGGGCTCCCTCTTGTTCTGTATTTTTAAGGTTGTTTGGTTTGGTTTTTTTCTTGCACTTTTCTTGTTCCTGTTTCAGCTTTAGTCCTGGGATTGGCACTGCTTATCCTGAAACACCTACCAGGAGGATGACAGACTGCTCTGCTTCCTTCATACATGCGTACCTTTTCTCTTTAACCAGGGAAAACAGTTTTGTGGCCACTGGAGAAGTGCCCTTGCTACTTGATGTTGCTTTGAAGTTGCTGGGAGGAAAATTAACATAATTTTAGCTTAACAGGGCTTCATAAGACTCAGTCTATTGCCAATTAGACACACTAATTTGGTCTCACCAAAATTAGGATACTGTGTCTCCTATACTTGATGCTTTCAGCATATGTGTAAACTTGTTGCCCAGGTTCAGTAAATGCTTTGGTCCATTTCCTTGCCTGGATTGACACATGCCTTTCCTCAGGTACTTCCCATGTTGCTGCTAGCATCTGGTTGCTGAAAGTTGTTGTACAAAACTAGTACTGTGCTCTCCCTCCTCTGCTACACAAGGTCAAAGCTCCTTTACCTTCTAGTGTTGGTCTTTGAGCCAGATGGTGTCTTGTCATGAGGACAGATGCTGGATGTAGGTGCCTTCCTCCCCTTCCCTTTCTAGGTGTTAGGCTGATTAGATTCTGCACTTTTGCCTCAAGATATCACTGCTGTAGACTGCACCCAAGGCTCCCGAGACCCTCAAGGAAACCCACAAACGAGAGCCTCTGAGTGTAAGTCTGAGGACCTCGCCTCAGAAAGACCAGAGTGTGCATGAGTGTCTTCATGTAATTAACACCTGCTCCTTTTTTCTGATTCATTTGACTGCAGATAAACACATGCCTTCTCTAGAGTGTTTGGTTTTTGACTAAGCCAGTTGCTCCCTCAGGATACAGCAAGGGCTAGAGATTATCTACCACATTGCTCTTACAAGCCTCAGTCTCTCCTTTAAGTAGCAACACTTACTGACCACAGAAAGGACAAATGCCAGGCCTCACTAGCAAAAGTACCTTTTTTTCTTTCCAGTGCTGTTATTACTTGTCTTTGCGCAGGGCAAGGGGAATTTCCCCCATCAGCAGGGCTCAAATTATCTGCAAAGCCTAAAGATGGAGCAGAACCGGTCTGGGTCAAATAGATGCACTGGGTAAGGCAGCAGTTCCTTCTTCCTGTGTTACTACTTCCGAAGTGGCTGACAAATGGCTGCAGTGCAGTTTGGGTTCAGCTGTTGGCTTTGGCCTTCCATCTATTTATTGTAAGGATGCCCAGTAAAATAGGGAAGAAGGGTTGGTTCTCTCCTGCTATTATTGCATGAAAACTGAAGGGCAATTGTCACAGCTCCAAAGCTTTTGTATCAAGCATTGTCTGTACAGAGCAATCTCCCTAGCTACAGACTTGTTTCCCTTGCTGGAGGGCAGGGTGCTGCTGGGTTTTGGCACAGAGAGGCAAATTAGTGGTGGAAAATAGAACTCCATCCTGGCTGGAACTGGTGCAGGCTGGCATAGCTGGGAAGTGTCTCTGTATACAACTGAAAGGGCAGGGGCTGGTTGTTCTGGTTTCCCATGCATCGCTGTCCAGGGGAAAGGGGTGAGGAAGAAAAATCACCCAACACCAAAGTGCAACTTTCTTTGTAAAATATGTTAATAGTGGATTTTTTTTTTTCTGCAATAAAGTTACAAATGCCAAAGGTGCCCTGGTCCTCATATTTTCATAGCAAGCCTCTAACTGGAAAGCTTTTATAGGTCACAATGAATCCTGTGATAAATAAACAGCAGCAGTTTGGGGTAGGAAGGCTCACAGAGCTGGTACTAGTGAAAATGCCAGACAGCTATAAATAAATCATCGTTCTGTGGGTTCAGAAGGACACCACCCCCTGTTTGTGTCACTTCTTGTCAGGGTCATTCCCTGTCTGGGTTGACTGAGATTAATTTCTATAAAGTCAAATCAGATTAAATCTGTCTTAGAGAACCACACTAGACCAAACAATCTTAACATAAACCTTTAAACTCTCTTCCTTTGCCTCTGATTGAAGATATCCTTATTCTCCTCTGTTGTCGACTGTAACCCCAAACTCTGTTTACAGAAATATCCTGAAGCCAGCCTAATCCAAACCTAAGTAGCATCATCTGTCACACTTCTTTCCATTGTACAGGAGACAAAGCAAATTGAAAGGCACATACTTCTTTTTTGTTTAGCTTTATAGCTGTTTTGAACTCTTTCCTTTGGAGTGCAGACCTACTGGAGCTAAGTGCTCACTGTTTGTTTCAAAAAAGTCTAGCTCTTGCTAAAGACCTGCTAAGAGTCTCTCCTGAGCTAATAGTCTCTCCTAGCTGTACAATAGCTGGGCAAAATCATCCAGTTCATGTCACAGATTGTTGGTGCTACAAGATTTTCTACTGCAATAGGGAGCATGAAACTACTCAGTCATTGGGCTTCTGCTGTTCTTGAAACAGGTCCCACAATGAATCTAGAAAAGCAAATCCCTGAAGATCAGAGCAAACAAAGACAGTGTAGCAAAGTGCTTGCTGAGTAATCTGAAGACTTGGGGGTGAACTAAACCCTGCAGGTATTTCAGTCCTGTCCCAGCATACAACCGTACAAAACAGAATTACTAAGTAACGGAACAACATGCTGCAACTAAGCCAGTCTTCTCAGGTCTGAAGTCAGCATTATTCCGGTGGTTTATGTTCTGCCTTTTCACCACCAACCCCACTCAGAGCTGATTAATTCCTTGCAGAACAAACTGCTGAGCTAACTTGTTAGAGAGGTAGCACACAGAGTAGATCTGTGTTAGCTGCAGAGGCAGCAGCAGGACAGGCTTGTGCAGGCAGCCAGCCTCAGGAGGCATGAAGCTTACTGCCTTTGCCTAGCCAAATTCTGACCTCCCAGCCTGGTGATACAATCTCTGAGGTGGCCAGGTTTGGAGATGGACCATGGGCCACTTGTGTGAGCTTCATCTTTCCTGCGCAGCAAAGCAAACTGACAGAATCAGATGACAACTCGCCAATTTCTGCATGTCCCCGTGGAACACAGCACTTGTTTTTGATGAGACTTAATTCTAATGCCTCCTAGGCTAAGGTGCAATTATATTATTAATTAGCAAGGGGACAAGAATCAATTAAATCAAATATATTTAAATCTAAATAGGAGGGAAAGAAACGTAGTTAAAAGAAAACTGGAGTTTGAGACCCACCTGCCTTCTCTGCCCTCCTCTTTTCCTCTCTCCAGACTCATGTTTTGATGGGAAGGGGATTTGAGCAGCTGAAAAGTGATAGTTGTACAGCTACTGTGCCAAGGGCAGGGCTACCTGTGCTACCTGCCAGTTCTCTGCCCACTCAGGTGTCCTTCATGGTTCAGTGCCTGTAGTTTAGCTTTGGACAGTCATATCACGCTGCAGGTCTGTAAACAAGGCTACATACAGACGGTGTTCAGAGACAGCAACTGCCACAAGGAGCACTGGAGTGAACAAGATAGCATGTGAATGGCTCTCCAATGGGTAATAGTCCCCAGTTCCTACCACTTAAAGCAGAATGAAAAAGGTATCATGCTGATCCAGGGAGCAGGAGTGCAGAAGCAAGACAAGGAGGCAGAGCAGTAAACTCTCAGTAATGAAGGCTATGAAATGATGCATAACCTGGAAAGCTTTTAGTAGCCAGCGTTCTCATACCCAGGGGAGAACAGAAAACGCCTACTGTCATTTCCCAGATACCTAGGAAGGAAACTGGAGGCTGTATGCCTCCGCATTATTTATACTCCATTTTCTATTAATACATTCAATTCAGTATAAATGTGGATTTGTCAGGGGGAAAGGGGGAGAGTTTTTCTAACTGTACCTCCTGAGCCCCTGCCAAACATATTCCCATCTACTTGCTACCTCTGCTTCACTGCATAGCAGAAGTGAAAGAAGGATCTTCTCTCCAATCATCTCTTCCATCCCCCACAAAGAAAAAAGAAATAATGCACTTCCTGTCCATAAAACAGCCAAATCTGTGGTGCCACTGACACGTAGCTAAGCAAAGCTGGAAGACCATGACTGCTAATATAAAAGTCTCTATCAGTATTAAGCTCCCAAAACTGTTTCTGGTTTGTTTTTTTTTAATCCCCTAGAACTTTATAAGGTAACAAAGGTCTTCAGATTTCCCCCATCCAACAGCCACATTTGAATGAAGACTCTTCCCCACTAAAACGCTACTGGGGACATGATTCTTCACAGATCTGAGAAAAGTCAGCCTTCATCCAAAGCACAACTTGAAACAGTCTCAGAAAATAAAGCACTTAGACCTGCCCAGAAGAGGACCTTCTAGTTGTGGCTGGTTGATACATAGCTTGCAAACTGGATCCCCTACCATTAGTCGATTCTGCAATATTAGTAAGCTTTTATAAAAAGTCATTAACTATTACATGAAGCATAGATAGGGTGCTAGACAGCGTCAAACTTTATATTTGTGCATTTTAAAGACAAAAGGATCAATGTATTCATCTGCTTGGCAGCCTGCACAGCCTTCCTTGTGCTTGTTCCCACTTCCTGTCTAATAAATATACTTGAAAGACGTGCTCAGCACAGGTCTGCTCTGCTTCACGTGCACCAGCAGTTTAACAATGGTTAGCCTCAGTTCCTCTGTCATATTTTTTCTTTTGAAAAACCCATCAGCCAAATAACCCCCTGAACCACAAAACCAGCTTGATTTTGATCAGAAGGACAGTGATCACATCTGCAAGAAAGTAAGTATGTGTTTGTTCCTACTATTCAGCTCCCTCTCTGTTTACAGGTAGACCCAATTCCCCACCCACAGTTCAAATAAAGAGCCAAGTAAGTTACCAGAGGTATCCTCCCAGTCATAAAACAGGTCTCCCTGTGATGAACTGCCCAGAATTAATATATCCCTGCAGCAGAAGCCTTTTGCTAGTGCTCTTTGAAGTATAATGGAACATCTGTTGACAATCTCCCGCAGGGTAACTTCTCCCCTCCCCTGTTTTAATCCTCTCTCCTTCAGAAGTACTTTTGCTCTGAAATTAGACACATCAGTTGCCACAGGATGACTCTCACAAACATTGGAGTGTTTCCTTTCATGCTGGTCTTTCTGGGGAGCTGTAGGAAGAGGAATGAGCAATCAGCACTGCTCAGTATGTTCTTAAAAATTTGCTGTTATGTCCGAATTCCAGAAGCTTTCGATGCTAAATTACAGGTTCTGCTTGGAACAAGACAAGGCTTATGGGTTCTGGAACATGCCTTTAAGCCAGGTTTAGGCACTCATTTGATTCTGACTGAGAAGGGTTTTACCGAGGCCAGCTGCAAAATTAGCAAAGTTTTCCTTTGTGTTAATCCTGGCTATGCCTTCTGATCACACAGGCAGATCAATCCACTAACATGATCATTACTTCAATTTCCCTACTGATTAGCCTGGGGGCAGGATGAGAATTTCCGCCTACTTTTTTAAAAGGACCTCAATATTTGTAGGTAGAAGGCAATCATGCACAATACTATTTGTGGCTGACTAGCAGAAAGGGAACCTATTTTCAAAAAGGACTGAGAGAAACACTGGGAAAATAGCTCCCTTTGTTTTACAGAGTCTAACTTGGTGGCTCACACTGAGTGATAGGGAATTGGTCACTTCCATCCTGCTCAGTCTGTTTCGTGGATGCGTTGTCACTTTTCAGATCAGCTTCAGTCAGGTCCAAGGCACTCAAGCAGGCTTTTATATCCTGACCCTGATCTGCTCATGGCTGTTCACAAATTCAGATTCACTCTAAGAAGCAGAGTTGAACTCTGGGAAGCAGCTGTTCACTGGAGAGGGAAAACTAACTGATCTCAGCCTGATCTTCAAAGCAAAAGCCACAGTTCATGCAACTGAATGAGATGAGGGTCAGAAGAGAAGCCTCCGCCAGTGTCTTGTCTTGATCTGTGCTCAGGCCTCCATTTGATGACTCCTGCTGCTACTCTCAGCGTCACCAGTCTCTGCCTGCTTTTCAAACCAGTCCTAACCAAACTCTGCTGGGCCCCCTCTACAGCAACTCTGACTGTGCCACACCCTGTCCTCTGTATTGACTGAGAAGTGGGCAGCAAAGAGAATGCCACAGATCGATCTCCTGCACTATCCCATCTGCTAGACTACAAAGCCGTCACCATCAGATAGGCAGTTGTCCTCTTTCCCCATACTCTTAAGGCTTTCTGAACTCCATGTTGTTCATTCACCTCTTCCCTTCTTCACCAGATAGCAATTCTAAAATTAAATTATTACAGAGGAAAATGGAATAAAAAAAAATCAAACCACATAAGGAAATTTCACAAGGCCCTTTTTTGCCACTATGGCAATTTATTCTCATAAAACAATCCCAGCAAACTCCCCTTTATGGTGGTCATGGAAGTTTCTCTTCAAAGAACAAGATTTCTTAGCCTGTTTTGAGCCACAGAAAAGGAAGCAATTTACAAACAGTTGTCAAATCAGCTGCTCCATATCAGGTCTTTTCAGACAGGGTAAATCTATGGTCAGTCTGCATCTGCTCTGTTTTTGCTACGTATAGTCTCCCTAAATGGCACAATCTAAGCCCAGCTATATATCCCAGAGCTTTAGCTACCCACCATTTTAAACAATATCCAACATAACCCAAAACTTGCAATACATTGGCAAGAAAAAAGGTTTGAAGGCATTAGTAGACACAACACACACAATCCTCTCCATTTGTTCTGGTCCACCAAGTGAGAGCTCACAAGACAGGATTGTACATCCCATCCCACTAGAGAGGGCTGAAGCAAAGGGCTGCAGCTAGGAATTCTCTGACCTTGAGGAAAGCCCTCATTGCAGACAAGCACCACAGCATCTCTCCCTCTGCAAGCCAGCTAAGAACTGCAAAAGCTGACTGATACACCACAAATCAGGCCCTCCATCAGTGTCTGTCACCTGGGACAAAAGAACAGAATACACAGTACTGGGCTGCAAAGGTATATGGTGTAGGTCTAAACAAGAGAGCATGAGATGACATCCAACAGTACAGGTCTCAGGCGGAATCCGTGAATGACTTACCAAAACGGCTGTTTCCCTTCCTTGAGTTGCCTCCCTTGGGTCAGCCCCACACCTCATAGCTTCCAGTTCTGGTGAATCCAGGTAACAGACAAGCCAAGAAGAGTTTGCGTGCCTAGGGAAACCAATATCCTTTCCATCTTTTACTTGTTCCCTACATTAAAGAGTGCATCTTTTAGTTAACATTAAAGGTCATGCAGCTTTAGTTCAGGCAGGCGGTCAGCCAGGTCACTGCTGAGCTCATCCGCTCCAGCTATTTCTAGCCTTTTCTCTAGCACTGCTCTCCTTCAGCTTAAAAGACATTGTGGAGATATCTTTACAATCTACACCAACAGACCAGGGAATGAGCCTTCCCCAGAATCCTTACCCCATATGCCAGTCCTAAGAAGAAACAGCAACCTATGTCTAGCCCCTCTAGCACCACCAGTTCAGTGTGGACTGCAATCTGTGTCAAACTCTAACAAAAAACATCCTCATTGATCTTCTGCTGAAACAGAAATGCCAGCAAGCATCCTCACAAGCTACATAAGCTCAAACAAAAATAGGTGCCCCTGTAAATGAATCATGGTTCCAAGTGTCCTAGCAAGCCGCCAACACAGCTACTGGGTGCCCTTACTGTAACATTGGCCAGGGCTTCTGATGCTACAACAATATAAATATTTACTACTAATACTAAGCAAAAGATAACTAGCTGCCACTTACTAAAATGAGGGGTACTGCTTGAGCATTTGATCAGTAAAGCTCTATACTGGAGTCCCTACCTTGCATGTGCCTCAGAATAAACATTAAAAGAGAAAAACGTAACCCTTTGATGGGACATGAAGACTCCTTAGGCACTGTCCTAACAGCAACCTGACATGTTACAACTGCATCTACAAAGCAGTAAGTTGTAGCAGGTTTGCTAGTAAAGTTTGAATCAGCAGGATTAGTAAATTGGAAAAACAGAACACAGGGCAGTTTAATATGCCTTACAGCCTCCATTCACAAGAATCTTAAGCATCTTACTAAAGTAGGGCATGAATTTTTTCTTTTAAAGGAACATTAGTCCTTTGTTCCCGATTTCCTTTAATGCTGTGTTAATGCAAACACAAGGGGGTTTTATATCCAAAAAGCAAGACATAAATCCAAAAGGATAAAGAGGCTGAGAGATGAACCTTCTTGAAGTGAGCAATTTTCACCTTCCTAATCTTACTGGCTGTGTGTCAGCACCAAAACAAAAATGAAGCCACATGAAAAAGTGGTATCTTGGCATGTGAGAGGAAGCGATAAGTATCATAATTGGCCCTCACATGCAGCTTTACACTACCCTGACACTAGACAGGGAGGGAGGATGAAAGAACAGGCAAGTACACGCATGTTACCTCTGTTCTGGCATAGCAATAGTGCTCTCAGAGCAAAGTTTTAACTGTGGCCCAAGTGCTAGGCCACTACTCCAAATTGTACTGCCTTCCTGCCTTTAGGTGCCTAATACTGAGCCCTACTAGTAAAACTGGGCACAGCAAGCACCTCTGATCAAATTATCAGTAGGACCTCTAGAATGCCATGAACAGTAGACACAAATAGGTTCTGCAGACCTCTGTCATCTGCATTACTGTGGAAAATCCCACTAGGTTCTTCAGATCCTGAGGGTGCAGTAACTAGCCACACTTACCTTCAGGCACCTTGATCTCTGCGGTGCTGGAAAGCTCATCAGAACTGAAGTTTCTGAGGTGGAAACCTCACCCAGTGATGGAGAAAACCACTCCATCTCTCACAGCAAGCTTCACTCCAGAAGAAATGAAGCAAGCAGCAGATTAGGTCAAAAGTTCAAAGATGAACTTGCTGAGCCTAAGCCTCCACTTTCTACCTTTTGTGACACCTTTTATGACATGGAGAAACTACTGCTATTCTGCATATAACAGCATTTTACTCCTTGCACAGGTACAAGCAGTGGCACCAGGCAGCAGAAAGCAGGTTCCATGATACACAAACTTAGGCAGCAAAACACATCAATAAAAATGTTCAGGCACTGGATTTCATCCATCTTTGACAGCAGTGGCTCCAACCAACCCCACATCATCCAGATTGAAAACACAAAGATCAACCAGCTCATTTCTGCTCAAAGCCACAGTCACAATGCCAAGCCCTTCCAATACAGGGGTCAGTTTGTCTTGGAAAGGGGCAACGGGACACCTGACCTGACCATGAGATCTCTAAACCAAAGGGAGGTTGGAATACTATGTCCCAGAGTGTTAGTAACATTGGAGTAAGTGGGGAATAGTTTCTACTATCTCTGCCTTCCCCTGCAGGCTCAGTGGATGGCACCTCCTTCACGAACAGACTTTTCACTTGATGTTTCAGGTCAGAGACTGTAGATCTGATGGAAGCAAAAGGATAACACTGACTGTCCCTTAAGCCTAGCAATGCCTACTGGAACAATTATTGGGGGTGGGGATGGGGTGGGAACCACTTTGATGGGGTTTCTGACAAAGTCATGCCTCATAGCAGCAGAAGGCAGTTCTGCTGAGCAATTCATTTGTGTTTTCAGCAGATGAACAGTCTGGCAGCATAACCTCTGCCTCCCTACCTAGCCCTGTTCACATTGTTATCTCAGTTGTGCCAGCACAATTTTTTCCTGCAGCAGCACTGTGAAGCACACCACTTCAGGGAAAAAAAACAAAACCAACACAAAACAATGATGTACTTGTTAGAACCAGCTCAGCTCCCTGATCGGATTTACAGCATACCAACAATTGCAGTGGCAAAAACTCAGGAGGCAAAGTGCTTTGAGGCCAGGGCAGGAAAAAACAGAAAGGGCGAGCACATTTTAAGCTGATGTTGACAGCACAGACACATCTCATGAAATCGCAGCTTGACAATAGGTGGGACAGTGACATAATAAGGTAAGGCCTTAGGCTTCTATAGAAAGAAACAGGGAATCAATATTTAATTACAGGAGAACTGCAATGAACTTCCATTATTGAAAACATCTCACCAAGTTGATACAATATCCTTTATCAAAGAAAAGCTAATAATAGAGCTACATCGACCTCCACACTCAGTGTCCACCAGTATTTCCCTGCTAATACAGATAGACATTAATATGACTGTGGTCAAGAAGGAGAAAGATCAGAAAAGAAGACAAGGAATGAAGACATTCTTTAACTCCATTTCAGTTACCAAATTGCCATGAGTCTTCGAAGAGTTTGTGTGACTATCTGTCTTGGATTCCTAGCTAATGCAGAGTAATAGTTCTTTAACAGGATCAGAAAAACATTTCAAGAGCTGTGGATGGAAAGGAGAAGGAAAGTCCTTTATATTATAGGCAGAACAACATTAATCATTTGACGTCATCTTGGTAATACTGACTATTCTAGAGAACACAGAGAATGAAAGGTCCTGTCTGCACAAATACTTTATGATGACACCAAATCACGCTGTAGCCCATGTGATATCAGCATTAGCCTGAGGGAGATGAATGACAGTGTTGTGTTTTTCCTAATAATAATAAATAAAAAACCCACAAAACCCCCATACCTGGAACAGACACCTTACAGAGACATCGCTGCATCCCCCCAGAGGAGTGATGCATATTCTCTGGATGCTGTTTTACTGTAGCACAAAGCTGTATGGGGAAGCAAACTAGGAACAGTGACATGAATCCCCAGCTAAACTTGTGACAGGACATCTGGCAGCTGTCCGAGGTCAGCAGGCGTTGGACAGAGGATACAATTAAATAGAGCCAGAAAGATCTAAGGATCCTCAACAAGGAAGCTCCGATGTCACTCATTTCTCCCCAGGGAGCAGGTCAGAGCCCTTGGGTAGGGGTGGGAAGAGAGCCAGGGCCAAGCTAGCAGAGATTGGAGGCAAAAGCAAAGCTAGTTCCTACCAGCTGAGCCTGGTGAGAATGGAAGATGAGGGCAGCTGGGGAAACTGAGAAAGAATTACAGCCTAGGCAATGCAAATGAGCACCTCTTCTTGGAGGCACTGATTATTATTTCCAGTCATTTCAGCAAAAAGCAAGTAAGGTGCTGCCCAACTAGCAACAAGGAGAGCATGTGGAGTCCATCACTGTTGGGTAGGAGACAGCAACACACCTGATTAAACAAGGTGGATGAGATAGCTCAGAGAAGCCGTGAGCTAAGTCAGGCCCTGCCAGCTCAGCTCCAAGGACAGCTGGGAAGGGAACAACAGGTACCCATTCTCAACACCCCCATGGAATAAGCTGAAGGTGCTAGCCCTCTGGATACAAAAGCCTCAGTTACAGAGGCTGCCATTTCACCCCCTTCACTAGCTGTCTCAGAAGGACTGAATACCTTGCCTGCACTTAGCCAGAAGTCCTCCCCAGGAGAGAGCAGACACTTAAGCCATACCCGCTTTCAGCTTTAGCAGTTCAGGATTTAAACAGAAGACTTTACCTCATAAACCTGACAAATCTACTATCTTCACGACCATTAAAGCCAGTACCATACTAGCCATGGAAATTAACTGTGCTCCACAAGACAAATATTCTATCCAGGCAGGTACAAAGGACAGCCAGCAAACAAGAACAGCAAGATGAAAGGTCAGTAGGTCAGTCCCCAGCACTTCTGAGCTTGCCAATCCAGCCCCTGTTAAAATGAGCTGCGACAGCAAGAGAGCTTGCAGAGCTCTGAACAACCACCAGCCAGCAGCACCCTCCTGTGACACACTCCTGCAGCTCTCAGGCAGTTACTCCCCTTGCGACCAAGAGCGGCTCTTGTCCCTGCGGCAGCTCTCAAGCGGCATGCACAGACCCCCAGACTCCCTGAAGGTGCATCCCCTCTACCCGATGTGGCCAGGTTTCTGTTGGGTGCTCCACACTTCCATCCTGAGTTTGTCTAAACTGTAAGATTGTGCTTTTGAGAAAGAAGGGACAATCACTTCCAAGCATTTCCCAGAGGCAGCCTCTGATCCACCACAATACCATTAAACCCTGCAGAATAATCATGCCCAAATGAGGCCAGAAAAACTGAGAAAAAGTAAACAGCTGGACATATGACATGTCGCCATTGGTGAACACTTCATGTTTCTAGCACCAAAGGTAATGCTTGGCTAATTTATATGCTTCTAGATTTGGATCACGACGGCACCCTACCTGGCATCATCTGTAACCTCTTGCTCATGCCAGCCCTCCTCAGAAGGAATTAAAGTTTTGCTACAGGTAGACTAGCACTATTTGCCCACAGTGACCACCTTACTTTTACAGAGAAGCTGAGAGCATGCTTCCACCTCCCCCTGGGAAGCAGATGACAAGCCCCAGCTGTGCAGGTATCCTTCTGCAGCAGGAAGTTTCCAGAAGAATGGTAACATGCTGCTTGGTGCAAAAAATACAGGTCAGTTGTTAGCTCTACTTTCATTTCAATTGTGACCCTCCAGCTCTGTCCATTTCCTATTCTTCTCCCATCAAGCCTTTTCTGATTCTCCCTTTTGCAAAGGTCATCTACTTCTGCAACAACTGAAAAAAATATCAATTCCATTCTGGCTGCAGTAAGACCTGTTATACCATAAAACATACAAACACTTACCTTTTCCCCCACTCATACATATTTTGATGATACCTTTCTAACTGCCCTCCACCATTCAACACAGGAACAGGAAGGCCTCTTCCTGCTGTCTCAGCAAGCTTGTGAGGCAGGAAAGGTACCTGCAGAGCACCTTGCACACAGGCTGTCTTGATCAAAGTCTTTGTCTTGGCTTCAGTGGGGATCGAGTTAACTATCTTCTTAGGAGTTGGTGTGATGCTGTGTTTTGGCTTTGATGTGAGATTTTTGAGTTCCTCAGGTCTTACTAGCAAAAAGGTGGGAGGGGACACAGCCAGGTCCGCTGACCCAAACTAGCCAAAGTGGTATTCCATACCATGGGACACCATGCCTGGAATATATACCTGGGGGTTTGGCTGGGGCGGGTGAATTGTTGCTTGGGGACTGGCTGGCCATCGGTCAGCAGGTGGTGAGCAGTTGCATTGTGCACCATGCATTCCTTTCTTCCTCTCCCTCTGGATGTTATTCCTTCCCTTCCTTTTTTCATTATAATTGTTATTGTCATCATTGTTATTATTGTTCTTTCATTTTTATTCTATTACAGTTATTATATTGTTCTTATCTCAACCCTTGCAGTGTCAACTTGAGTTCTTTTAATGTAATCAGTTGCAGACATTTGGTTCGATAGTTCTTCCTCTTGTTGACCTGTGCAGTGAAGCAACTTGACCTCACTCAGACCAAGAAAAAGGCCATGGCTAAACTACATTCTGCACCTGATTTTCCATCTGTCTATTACTAGGCAAAACCTTACAGAATTATATCCACCCGCACGTCTCCCAAAGGCAAAGGGTGGATTGATCCCATGGCTGCCAGCAAGCCCTATGCTTGCTCTCCTCCCACAGCTCTCCCAGAACACAGCATGGAGTCACAGCTTGTCAGCCCCGTGTATTCCTCTTTTCTTCTCCTCCAGGACTGCCTGTTCAGCAGTGTTCCCTGGTTTCATTCTTCTGAACAGAGATCCTCAGCTATAACAAACATTACAGTGCTTCCCACTGGGGGCTGTTTCTTCTAGACCCCTTAGACTGCAGCAGGTTATCCTGTGCAGAATCAGAGTTCAGATCACACAAGGAGCAGAACACACCACCTCTCACTGACTTTATGCTGCAGTTGTTCCAACTCTTTCCTCACACATTCATCATTTTGTCACGGTAGTGTTTCACTGCTTAAAGAAAGTGGGAAAAGCTACATTTTCCTCCAGTACCTCCCCTGCACCAGCTCTCAATCTACAAAGGTCTTAGCACTGACGTTTCATTTATTTCTTGTGGACTGCTGGCTTTGGGATACAAATGAGATGCACAATCTCTATACTGTTGGTGAAGTACTTCCTGTTGCTAGTTATGGCATTCATCTTTCACCTCCTCTGTCCTCTCCATCAAGGCCTCCGAGCTGTTCTGCAATCACTGAGCATCCTCTGTAACAGCAAACGGGAAAGGCAGGAGATGCTAAGGTCCCAGCTAAGCTCTCCAGTTGCTGGGACAGAAGGGATAAGAATAGGATCAAGGAACACCCAGCAAAATGGTTTCAAGGTTCAGTCCCGTACCAATCCCTGGCAGAGGCAGAGTACGGCAGTATCCCAGGAATTCCCCTCTGCCACTATGCTGTATGCTCAGCAGACCACAGAAACCCTGTCTTCCTGGACCACTATATTCAGACAGAACAACTGGCAAGATACCCATTAAGAATTCAAATATTTGAACTAACCACCCTCAAAGGCAACTTAGCCAGCTGACTAAACATTGTGCGTCACAAAGGTTTCAGCAAAGGACTCCATGTGAGGATATCTGACTTTACACCAAGCTTACTCATGGCCCTCCAGGAAATCACTTCAGCCTTGTTCTCCAGTTTCATTTTCTCTCCTGAGAAGCAAAGGTGCTTCTCAGGTTTTCAGGTCAGTAAAGGCAAAGGAAGAAAAGAAAAATTCAAAAAGCCCTTTCTGCCTTGCATCTAACACCTTGTCTGTGTTCACTCGTTTAGTACGGAAATGAAGCTACACTGTGCCAGGCTACACTCACAGCCTGTTGTTTCTTCAACAGGACTTCAGCAACCTAGACAAGAACTGATTCGTGTAAGAGGCTCCTGTAACCATCAGCGCTTCAGTTCCAGTGCCTTTACCTTTGCTACCTTCCAGTTTACCAATCTGCTCCTGCTGGAGCTCTTTCTCCTGCTTTAGTCAATTAATAGACTGAACGAACAATTCAATGATCTGAGCAGATGGGCAAAACCAGATTTTCTATGGAAATAACATAGTTAGTAGGCTGGTTCAACATCAGAAGCTGGAAATACAGTGAGAACTAGAGAGGACAAACCTCAGTTCTAAACAAGACTGATCGGATCAGTCTGCCCTTCTACAGAGGGCACGGATACAATAAGAAAAAACCCTGGGGTTTCTAGAAGATACAAGGGAACTCCACAGAGAAAGCAGTTTGCTTATCTGAAGTAGTTCTGCTCCCAAGAAATTGCAGATTTGGTGTCCTGACACTTCATAAAACTCAGGACTAATGGCTGGAGAAAGTTGCACAAGAACTATGAAGATTATGGTAAGCTGCTATAAAGATTAGGGTAGAGAGATCCAACTCTCAGGCTTGCTGTCGAATGTGGCAAATGCGGTAAGGAATAGGGAAGCTGCAAAGAACACATACTTTCAGATGGCGAAGGGGAAAGGATTGTCAGCACAGAGGCCTCATTAACTATTTTAGTGAGCAGTGTCCACCCACATGGGAAGGTGGGGCTTATCAAACAGTGTACGATGAAAGAAAAATATGCACAATATAGAGTGGTATAGCACAGATGGGCACATTGTGCAACTACACTAGGAGAACTTGCTCTTAAGACAGACGATCTCACCAGAGCCCTCAAACCGCCTCGGTTTGGGATGGCTGCTGTCTCCACTGTTGCCTGGCTGCAGCGTGGGAGAGGCACGCAGGTACAACACAGCTGCTGGGTGCCAGGCAGGCACCCCTGTCACCACGTCGTCAGGGCCCAGCCTGAGAGCTGCAAACCCACCGCAGACAGAAAGCGACAGACGTTAGTGGGGCTGTGAGGGAAGGCGCCCGCCTGGGCCTGCCCCACCTGGGCCCCCAACCCACTCTGACACCCCCCCACCCTGGCACCTGCCCCACCTTGACACCCCCCACACCCTGGCACCTGCCTCAGCCAGCACCTCAGCTCAAGAACCAGCCAGGGCGCCCGTCCAGGCACCGGCATTCTTCCCTTTCCCACTCGGACCGCACCACCACGCACGGCCGTTAGCAGCGGCAGGCTCTGCCGCGATTATCAGCAATAATCTACCGGGGGGGTATTACCCCCGCCACCCCTCCGCACGGGAACCGCCGGAGTTCACCCACCGGCAGCTCCCGGAACACGAGCGGAGCGAGTACCGCTACACAACAGCCGGCCGGCGAGACCGCCGCCGCTCCTGCTCCGCAGCCGACCCCCCGCCTGCGCCGGCGCCCCCGGAGGAGGGACAGCAGCGGTTGCCCCCCCGGGCGGCCCCTCAGACCGCCCCGCGCGCCGAGCCCCTGCCGGGCGATCCCGCGCGGAGGGGCCGCGCGCCGCAAATCCCAGGGCGCCACGCGCAGCTGGGCCGTCTCCTAGGCGACGCCTCCCGCCGTGCCTCCCGTGGTGCCCCGCGCGCAGCCGCGCGCCGGGGGGGGGCCGTCGCAGCTGCCCTTGCCGCGGGGCGCCGCGCGCGGGGCATGGAGCGGCGCGTGGCGGAGCGGCTGCGCGGCGCCCTGGGCCCCTCCGGATTCGAGGCGCACGCCTTCAAGGTACTGACGTCAGCGGGGCTCGCCGCGACGTCGCTGTTACCCGGGCGGGAGGGAGCGCGGGTCGGTGGCGGCTCCCTCCGCCATCCGGTGACCCCTGCGGCCGCGGAGCGGCGCCGGGCCGAGGCGCGAGGGGCGCCCCCGGGACGGCAGACCCCTCGCTGCCCCCGCCTTTGTGGGACGAGGCCGGCGGCGCTGGGCCGCCAGGCTGCCGCCCCCAGTGCTGCGCGGGCCGCCCGCACCGGCAGGCCGAGCCCCCCGGGCCGCTCCCTGCGAGCGGTGGCGCCCACCGTGCTGGTCCCGCGGCCGCCGGCAGGTGGCGCTGCCTGCCCGAGCCCTGGCGGCGCCGCTCCGCCCCGCTGGGGGGGAGGTGACTCGCCCGCGCGCGGCGCGGGCTGGGGACGGACCCCGCCGGGCGCGGGGGTGGCCGCTGGCCGGGGGAGTTCAGCCCCCCCCCCCCCCCTCCACCGCTGACCGCGGCCGGCACCGGGCTGGGCGAGTTGGCGGAGGAGCGAGAGGCGGGGGGTCCGCTCAGCCTGGCCGGTAGCGCGGGCCGGGGCTGCTGCTGGGGCTGGGCATCGGCCTGGTACCGGCCTGCGCGTTGGTCCCGGGCTGGTAAGGTCAGGAGAGTTACATAAAGATAACGCCTGCACCAGCAGGGAGTAAAGTCCTCTGAGCAAGCTTAAAATTTAATCTAGGCATACATTAAGGTGCAGGCTGCCCGGCTCGTTCTGCCCACTGAGGAGCGTCTCCCTTGCAGCTGAGGCAGCCTCTTGCACCTCTCCTCCGGGAGCTGAATGCGTCCACCCCGCTTCCACCAGGGCGTAGGGGATCCTGGCTGCCACTGTCACCTATAAAGCCAGCTTCAGATTAATTTCACTGATGGTTAGAAGTGACCACTTTTGCATTTTCAGAAAATGCCAAGTGTTAGTTACATGACTTGATAATCTCTCTGAATGTTAAACCTGGTCTTTATAGCACCCTGGGAGAGTTGTCATAACCTATAAAAAAGACTGATGTTATTAGTAGTGGAGTGCAGGGGGGTTTGGCCATTATTCCTCCTTGCTTGGCCGTTGTTGGTCTGAGCCCTGCCCCCCTGGTCATGTCTTCCTGCTGCCCTGGTCTGATCCTCCATTTCTGGACTGTGTTATAACACATCCAGCCTTGGAAACAAACATCAAAATGTGGCAGTGTCACAATCCACATGCTACAGCTGATGATTCTGGGAGTTTTTAGCACTGCTAGGAGCTTCACAACCACCATTTCCACACCTAAGTGTTTCCTGCTGAAGAAATAATCCATGCAACTTGTCACATGAGCAAAACAGAAGTACCAATTTCTTTCTGGTTGAAGATGGGGAAAAAAAAAACCCCAAAACCAGAAACTGAAAGCTTTATCTAAACCAAAACATCTGATTTGCATTGGCAAGACTGGTTGCTCATACTTCCCTACAGGGTTTCTGAGCAGAGCTGGATAAAGGGCAGCCTTGAGCTGAATGCAGTGGATGATTCTTATCTCTCACATAGAGCTCACAGTACAGCTTCCAGAAACTCAATCCCAGTATGCAAAACAACTTGGTTTGAATAGAAGGCACTATGCAGGCTGCCTATCTGGGTTGCAAATGAAGGTGGCTACACTTCTGTCCACTTCTAAAGTCCTGCATGCCCACTAGCAAAAGAGTGGTGTCCCTGTTCTCATGGAGATTTGTTTTTCTTTGCAGGTTGGATGGTACAATGCTGTTCTCCAGCCAGCCTTTCATCTCCCCTACCCAGATGACACACTGGCCTTTGTGGTCCTCAGCACCCCTTCAATGTTTGACAAAGCCCTTAAACCTTTTGTGAACAAAGAACGGTTAAAAATAATCAGGGATCCTGTGGATCAGTGTGTTTCTCATCATTTATCACGTGTGAAGGAGGTAAGAACCTGAAATACCGATTCCTTTTACTATTCTGGCACAGTAGACAAAGCCTTCCGGGTTCCTGCTCTTGCTCTTTAGAAGGGTAAAACATTATTCATGATGGTAAGAGCATCAACAGGCTGTTGGCCTGCTTTAGTTGTATATTCTGCCTCTTTGCCGTTGCAACCTGTAGCTATGGAGAGTTTTTTACAGTCGTATTTTAAAAACCCAAGGCCACAAGCACTCTAATAGATTTCAGTAGCAGGATGGGGAAATAAGCAGGCTTCACATGTGCCTGTTTTGCTAGCATCCAGCACTCATGTATTGGCAAATCTTTTTCCATGAGCCTGGGCTGATGTTTTTAATTTTCCCAGAAATTCCCTGACCAGAAGGTGGACGTCATATTTGATTATGAGATTCTGCCAAGCCGAAAGCCCAAGTTCTTGGCGCAGACAGCTGCCCATGTTGCTGGGGCCGCATTTTACTACCAAAGGAAGGATGTGAAACTTGATCCTTGGGGAAAAAAGGTGAGGGAAAAACAGTCTGGGAAGAACCACTAAACTGCAATCACAGAATCATACAACTATGTTTACTCACTAGTTCTTTCTCCAGGAAAATACAAAGTCCGTATCACATATATATGTATAAAGTGTTTCAGACAAATCAGAAGATTTCAAGATTCTTCAGGGTGGTATGCAGATGCATACATAGAGAAGAATATCTTGATCTATTAAACCTACTTAGACAGGAGAATAAATTTCAGTGTGAAAAAAAGACCTGTTATTTGGAGCATTACAAATAGGAGGAAAAAATTGCACTGTGGTTAATTTCCGTGTTACATTTTCAAAAAGGGACCTCTCCCCACGTTACAGGGTGTTGTGTGTGGGCATGGGAAAATGGGAATGAAATGCAGTGCTTCAAGCCACATGTTCAGGAAAGCGCATTTTTCTCTGTGTAGCATTCCAGCAGAGGGCTAGGAGCATGAGAAGTTGCATCAAAGCTTGATGCTTTGAACTCCAACCATTACCAGAAACAAACCGAGACATCCTAGATCCTTCTTTTTTTTCTTCCAGAAGATCTATGGCGTATGTATCCATCCCAAGTATGGTGGTTGGTTTGCTATCCGGGGTCTTCTCCTGTTCCCAGATATTCAGGTACCATTCCTGGAACAATCTGACCCTGTTGACTGTGTGAGCACAGAGGAGAAAAGAATTGAGTTGCTGGAGCAATTCAATTTCCACTGGCAGGACGGCCGCTACAGGGACATAATTGAAGTGAAGGAAAGGTATTCGGAGGAGCAAAAAGCCTACTTTGCCACTCCTCCAGCAGAGAGGTTGAGACTGCTGGGGCTGACACAAGAAGCCCAGAGAAGCACATTTCACTGAGTGACCTGGCTCCGTGAAGGGGTGGAGGGTAAGCAAAGTGTAACTCATCAGCACCTTTTCCACAGTGCTGAGGAGGATGGTGTGCTGATAACAGATGGCAAATCCAAGCAGCGTGATGCAGTGGCGCAATCCAAACGTCAGCTTCTCAGAGTTAAGAGGGGAGTGCTGCATCAAAGCATTGGTGGTCTGGAGGAAGGTGGGAGCAGCCTGTTCTGTACTGTTGCTGATTTGGTGCATCTTCTTGGGAGTCTGATAAGACACCAGTTGGTCTTTGGTTCAGAAAAGTTCAGACACTCTGGAAACTGGAAGACACGTGCTGCTCATTAGAGAAGTCATTTGTGTTCTCAATAATTTTCTTTCCAAATGTTTCGGTATTATTCTATGTGAGAGTAAAAACCATTGATTTTCAGTCATTGTGCTCCAAAATGATTTTTTTTTTCATCTGAACTTGGGGCAGATGCTTTTTTACATTTTATTACCCTGTGTCATAACTCTCCCTAGGGCATAAGTGTTCTGTCTTTTCAGTGTTGCCTTCCTCAAAGAAAATTTGCCCTGTATTCCTTCACTTGCAGTGAAGCTTTATTTAATTAAGAAATCTTTCAATGTGTCCTTTCCTTAATATCCAAAAGAAAATTCTCCAGATACTGTTTCATTGAGTAGTGTGATCCTGTACATGAATCAGGAGTGAGGAAATTTGAGCCAACAGCAGCCCCCTCCTCCAGGGTAGTTAAGAAAGGGAAAGGGACAGGACAAAGGTCACAGCCCAAGTCTGCTGTTTCCCCTTCACCCAGGGCCAGCTTCTCAGAACAAGGTGACGTCTTTACATCAGTTTTAAGCATATAGAGCAGCCGACTAAAATCTTTGGGAAGATGCTGCATAATGTCTATGTGAGTGGAGTGTTAAGGTAACTGACTGAAAAAGACAATTCTCATTGACCTTTTTCTAAGGTAGATGAGGTTTGTATTTAAAATATTTTTCAGTGCTGTGCCAGCACACACCGACACACCACAGTTTTACTACCATAGTTTCCTGTTGTACCATCTGTATGGGGGAGATCATAAACCTGCTCACACATAAAAACCACTGCATGAAACATTGTCACACGCACAGGCAAACAAGCAGAGGCAGGGGGCGGAAAGAGAAAATATTCATTATGTTCATGTTACTTACATTGCTGGATAAAACAACTTCAGACATAAATATAGCAATTTTTTAGATGACACTGTCCTGTTAGATTTGTGCAGAGGTTACAATGGCACTGGGAATCGGGAATTAATTTATCTTCCAGCACTTGGAGGCTCAGGCCTCAATAAAATAATACAATAAACATAATATTTTGTGGGAGTTTTGTTACTTGACTGCAGTGCAGTGCTGCAAATCACTAAGCACTTTTTCCCCTTCCATGATATCAACACGATGATGCAAAAATACTCACATTGCAGAACTGAGCCATTCCTTTTTATTTTATGTTGTGATAATTCTTGATACCTTTTGGAGACTCAAAAACCAAGGTTGCCCTCATGATACATCACTGCAGTTTTTCATAATCTATGTACTAACTAAGCACAATCAAAATTCAGCATAACAAGTTTGTAATGTAAACAGAGTAGTATGCATGTGATCACTGGGTTTGTTCAGTGTATTTGCTGTTACAAAAAAGTCTTTGTTGCTTTCCATGCTTTGTTCACCACATCTGGCTAAGGCACGACACCTGACTTACTGTGTGATAGTGGTATTGTGATTTTTAATTTAAGCAAAATAATGAAATTGGTTTAAATTCTCTTCTTTTGTTATAAAAGTACTTCTGGTTGAAATATTGGTTGACCTTCCAGAACTTTCCAATTGACCTGTAATTTAACAGGGACTTGAGTTAGTGGCTTGTATTAGTAACATATATAAAATATTGTTTCTCTTAGAAGGATAAATACAGAATGGAATTGGATTTATCTTTTTACACTACAACTTAAAGTAAAACATTTTGCAGTTGATTTCTTACAAATATTTAATATCTTGTCTTAGTTAATTTATTAAACTGATTACCATAGCCATTTCATTTCAATTTTTGTAATCTATTTCTCTCTACATGATATTTTGGTTAATAAAATACACAAAGTTATAAGTAATCCTCAGTACTGAGTATTTTTATTTAAATAATGCAACGATTAACTTGTGGAAAGCTAAAGATACTAAAGTGAGAATCGATTATTGCATTTTTAACATACTGAAAACAGTGGGCTACCTAATACACGCAAAATCTAGTATCTGAAAACAAAAATTTATTCTAGTAGAAGTTAGTAAACTATTATGGCAGACTCATTGGGATACAAAAAAACTAAGCCGTACAGCACATTATGAGTAAGTCTAATAAATGTTTATCTTTTCCAAGTCATTTCAGCAAGATCATTTAACAGCAAGCACATGACGGTGCACTTTCATTTTTTCCTCTGTTCTTGCAGTTACAAAAGTTCAAGGTGTCCAGCGATACATGACTGGTATTTGAGGAGTTTTCCCTCATTAACTTAAAAGTAATACCTGTAAGTACTGAAATTCTTATATGTTAAAACACATCAGTGAACACTGAGTCACGGTAAGGGCAAATCTGAGTTCCTTGTGTTTCTGGCAATACAGTTATGTCAGGCAGACTGGAGAACAAATATTTAATAACATATCCTTTCCTAGTTCTGAGTGAACTGGAATCAGTTCTTACTGGTTTTGTCTTAGCCAAGTCACAGAGATCCACAGCTGCAACCAGTGATTTTCTTTCCTTGCTGGTTGAAATATAATGGTTTCTGTCTTACAAAATGGAAGTTTGAGAACCTGTTTGACTTATCTCTTGGGACAAGCCTAGACACGGTAATGGATCATTCTTGGATCGTGAGGCATTGTGAAGACATTCTTATTTTCAGCACTTGGCAAAAGTCAAACAAGTAATTGCAAATACTTGGATAGATTTACTAGTTCAAGTATCACATTTTACATTTTTAGACAATTTTTTTTCTCTAAATCCTAATGTTTAAACATGTATTAAAGTATCTTTTCCTCAATATAACCAGTAGGGTGAATATTCAAGAGCTGAACAGTCAAACAAAAAATAATTAGAAGCTACCTGAATTTTAATTCCATTTTAACAAGATATTTGGTATATTTCAAGGTAATAGAATATTGTATGGAGAATTAACAAATTTATAATGTTTTCATGCACAATATACATAACATTTATCATTCATCTTCTCCTTCAGTTAAAATTTCCTGGGTTTTACTTCACTAACCTTAACTGAGATTTTTATTAAGATTAAAGATGTGACAGAAAATACCAATTAAATGCAAAGCACAATCTAATCTGGTGACAAGCAGCCATTAGGATTATTGCTCAGAAAGGGAAAAACGATTGAGAAACACTGGGGGTTTTCAGTGGTTGGGTTTTTTTGGTACCAGTTTAATCAGTTACATTTCAGCGGCGCAAGAATGAGCATTAATCTTTCTTTAGAGTATAAAGTAAAGTTTGGCAAACTTAATTCCTGATATTGCCTCATTTCTTTCTATAAAAAGGGTGCCTTGTAACAATCCTGACTTCCTCTAAACTATGGAAGACTAAGGATGGTTTGCTGTATAAATCAGAGCTGGTGTGTCAGATGAGAATAGCCAACATTATGAGAGCAGTATACTCTTCTGTTCTTGTTGTTGCATATTTTTTTTAGGGTTTTTTTTTGTTTGTTTTTTAGAGTTGCCCTCTTCTGGGTCAGAAGCATAATTTTACTCATTCAATATAGTATACATGGTCTTTTATTCATTTGTGACTAAAATTATTGGTGGTGCAGCTATTGTTTCACATGGGTTAAATTATGAAAATGCACAGTAACTTGAATTTGACTGAAAAAAAAATAATTAGTAAAGACTTCTGTATTTCTAAAAACAAGAAGTGGTAGCTACGGCTCAATGCCACTGTGGTTATCAGCCCTCTTTCTTCAGCCCCATGCAAAAAGTACATTAAAAAAGTTAGCTTTGAATACTGATTTAAGTGGCAACAGTTCCAAATTTTTCCTCTAAGAGGAAGTGGGTTTTGCAGTTTACTGCAGTGGAAAGCCAGTGGTACCTTTGCAACCTTAACTTTCACAAATTCATCTATCATAATGGACAAATGTGTTAGTGAGACTTTTCTGCTGTGAAGTTGGCTTCCTGTCATATCATATATCCTGTGACAGATCATCCATCACGTTTGCTGCAGAAGGTGAACAGAGCACTTCCCTTCTGGGTTTTCAAGAAGGAAACTGAAAGAACCAAGGAACACAAACATGCTTTTCTTTCTGTGACTGAAAAAACAGATAATGTTCACATTCTTTAGAAAAACAGTAGTTTAGGTGAAAAAACAGGGCAGGGTTTTTTTTCCCCCCAATAACTGAAACACAATAATGGGACATATGGTGGGAAACTTCAAAAATTGAAATATTTTATCATAGAATGAGCTATACAATATTTCAGTGGAATGTTTAAAAACTCTCCAATAATATACCATTATCTGCAAAATGCGATTATATACATATAAAAGTATTTGAAATGGCTACTTCCTGAAAAAATAAATTACATAACCATCATTCATTAATATTACATGTATAATACATTTCTCATTTTATGTTGTTTTTGTTGAGGTTTGTACACAATGCAATGAGCAAGCAATTTTATTTTTAAGAACGGCTTATGCTTTTATTTCCCCAAAACACTTCCTACAAGAAATTTTGAAAGAGAATTTGGGTTTTTTCTGTCTTCAAAATTTCTGGAAAGCATACACTTTACACTAAGTCACTCTGGGGATTTTTTCCCATGTAAAACAAAGCATGGGATGGGATAATTTTTGTAAGTAAATTAAAGACAGGAATCGTCATTTTTTTTGCTATGAATGTGTAAAACCTCTTACTCCTTTTAAAGGAATTCACTAGTTTTTTGTTTTAATTTCATCTCATAACCCTTTTTCCAGTATTGTTCACACTAATCTTCCTGAATCATTCACTGTTGCCTCAATCTTTTAACAGGCTCTTCTTCTAAAACATAAAAAACTCCAGCAATAAAAATGAAAGAGAAAGTCGACTTACTTTTGCGAAAAGCTAATTTGATGCAATACATAAATCTTAAATTACATTAAGTTGTATTAAGTGTAATTAAAGACTTTTTGCTCTTTTGACAAAGGATACTAATATCATTTGTCAGTGCAGATACTTCAAAACTATGTTGCCATAGAATATGGAATATAAACCTACTGGGCTCACAGTTTCAGAGGACAGTGCAATCTTGATGACTTCACCTATATTCATTCATACATATATATATTCATATATCTATGGCCAAATGGTATCTTGCACAGAAACATTCTAAATTCAGACACGTGTCCCATAATATGTACAATGATTTAAGTTTCAGGTGAAAGAGCCAAGTTTCGCATTAAAGTCCAAACCCATCATCACTAGGTGTGGTGGGAAATGCTTCCCACAGCACAGTTCAGGAACACTGCAAACAATTCACAGCGTGACGGCAACCTATTCTCCTGCAGCCACATAAGTGTGTGCAGCACGGATTAGTTGAATCTACAGTCATTTGACTTGCACAGGCTTTGGCCTGTAAAGCCATTCTGTAATATCATACTCCTGTGAGGTGCTTAAATTATACCAATGTTACAGGTGAAGACACTGACTAGCAACCTGATACAAACTAGATGTGTGGACAGCCAAAATAAAATCAGTTCAGACTGTACATTAAAGGCAAATTCATCTGTTTTTTCTTTTCTGATTATTAAAAATAGAAGCGGAGATATTCACAGAACATCAGAACCACTGAAAATTTCAGAAGATATATAACATTTTTCAAACTATTAATATGATAAACCCCATTATTTTAACATAACCCTTACATGAATGTTGTTTTGATGTATAACATTACTAAAAAGTACAATCATGGCGCTTTTGTAAACATACTTTCCTAAACCAAAGTGCATCATTTTGCAATACCTGCATGATGTGAACTACTTGCTTTTGTTCTTTGAACTGTATTGATTCGTTGGCCAATCCAATAACCTATTCATCAAAGGTCTGATGAAAAGGCTGGAGCACTTGTTAAGAAAATAGTACCTTTTAAATTTAGTAACTATGAAAAGTATTTTTTCAAAGCCAGTGAAAAACTTTTTGTAATAAAGTGCTAATTTTTTTAATATTACTAAGCAGTTTTTTTCTTATCAACATCTGTAAATAAATAATTGTTAATTTTGAAAAAACATACTCATAAAAGATATACAATATCTAGTAAAGGTTAGGTTCTGTATGTCAAATATCAAAAGTCACATTCTAAGTATTCCATGATAAACATAATGTGCTGTTTTGTATTATACATTTACAAAAATCCTGCTGCTCTTATACAAATGCTGTTCTCTGAAAACTTAATTACAGATATCCATCTCAAAAATAAGAGAGTAAGTATTCTTACATAATATATGAGGAACGCAGGATGTGTGTATCGAGTTTGCATGGCAAGGTTTTGGCAGCAGGGAGGCTACACAGGGGTGGCTGCTGTGAGAGGGTACCAGAAGCTTCCCCCATGTCCGATGGAGCCGATGCCAGCTGGCTCTGAGACGGACCCACTGCTGGCCACGGCCAAGCCCATCAGCGATGGTGGTAGCACCTCTGTGACAGCATATTTAAGAAAGGGAAATAACCTGCGTGACAGCAATTGCCACCAGAGAAGAAAGGAGTGAGAATATGTGAAAGCAACAACTCTGCAGACACCAAGGTCAAAGAAGGAGGGGAGGAGGTGCTCCAGGCGCTGCAACAGAAATCCCCTTTGCAGCCCGTGGTGAAGACCACGACGAGGCAGGCTGTGCCCCTCAGCCCATGGAGATCCATAGTGGAGCAGATCCCACCTGCAGCCCAGGGAGGACCCCACGCCAGAGCAGGTGGGTGCCTGGAGGAGACTGTGACCCCATGGGCAGCGCGCGCTGGAGCAGGGTCCTGGCAGGGACTATGGACAGATGTGCTGTTTGGAGCAATTTGCTGGCAGGACTTGTGACTGATCCCATGGGGGACCCACACTGGAGCAGCCTGTGCCTGAAGGACAGCACCCCGTGGGAGGTATCCATGCCAGAGTAGTTTGTGAAGAACTGTCTCCCATGGGCCAACCTGCCACAATGTGGAAAATTTATTTCCTTCCACTTTTACTTAGTCTTCAATAGGAACAGACAAATCAGTACCTAAAGCCATTGCCTGTAAAACTGCAGCAAATGGGAGCTTTGCCATTTATTTTGAGGGCAAGATCGCACCACCTGAGAGGTGATGTCAGGGCCACTTCACCACAACTGTTAACGTTCAGTTTCAAAGACTGACAATAGTTTGCTTTTGTTATGCTACTGTTACATACATTTTTGAAATAATATATAATTACATACAGTTTTAATAGTTTTACAGATCTCATCAAACAGCAAAAATCCCATATATATTTATATAATTACATCTACTATAGCTGCTTACCAGCGTAAGCACCTGGTGCTGTGTACTATAGCCCTCAAAACCAATATAACGTATTAAAATATAGCCAATTTCATTGTCGTGTTGTCAGTAGATGTCTGCTAGTACATTTGTTTCCATTGGCACTCTGCTATTGAGATGAATGTAGTATCATAAATTTCTGTAAAAATCTGTAAAAGATACATACAGGTACTTAAACTGATCCAAAGAATTTTTCAGGGATTATCTTAAGGCTGAAACTTCATATGCTTGTAAAATGTTCTTTTGCTGGTTATATAAACCCCCAGTAATCACAGCAATCAGCAACAAATAAAAAGAAACAGGAAAGAGGCACAGTACGATGGGTTTCAGTTTCCCTTCATCCAACTATTCTGAGTGAAATATTCTAAAGAAACTAATGAATACAAGGTTGTATTTATAATAAGCACTCAAATTAGAATGATGTGCAATCACCCACACATTAAAAAAAACAAACATTACATTCAAGATTCTGTCCTTTCTAAATCGCATCTGCTGTACGCACCTTCAGGGAAAATCCCACTAAGCAGCAGATGCTATTTGCAACAGCTGTTAGTCTTGTCACCAAGACGAAGAGCTGCTGACAGGTTTTTACCTCACTGGAAAATACGGCACCCATTGATCATGAAAGCAAAACCAGTTCATGACCATAATGAAAATATAATGTGCATCATTCCTCAATAAATTAGGGTAATAGTTATTCGAATGTCATAAAAATGACACCAGCCTGTCGTGATACTAGGAGCAGGGTGTAAGCCCCAGAACACTTAATGGAGCTTCCAGGCTACATCTGAATCAATATTGAGTTTAAGCCCAGAAATAAACCCCTGTGTGTTATCCATTTTTTGTGTTATACCCATGGAAACATTAAAATGACAGCACGGCAAATGTTCCCATAAGTGCCTCACACAGCTGAAGAATAAAAGAGATGTTTAATTGCATTAATTCCCACAGTCAGTCATCTGGTGCAAGCATATAATACAGTTCCTAACCCACAGGTATTTTGTTTCTTGGCTGTTTTGGATTTCCATATCATCATTTACCAGCAACCGTGATGTTATACACGCCCCGCTGGTGCCTCAGCTCCCAGGGAGAGCCCCACAGCCGTTACAGCCGCCATGTTTACCTCAGCCCACAGAGCTGCCTCTGCATGAATACTTCAGTGGCTATCAAGATTAACCATTTTCACAACAGGAAAATTAACACATGAACACAACTGTTACTATTGGGACATTTAAAAGGTGGGAGGTAGTAAAAATGTGCTGTTGGGCAATGTGAGCTATCCCTCAAAGTAGGAGCAAAGGTAGCGGTGTCAGCAGTGAGGGAGAGGGAGAGCGGCGGCAGCTAGCGAAGCCCTCCTGTCACAGCTGGGCCGCCCCACGGCCGCGGCACAGAGGAACGAGGTATCGAACGGAAGGCGTCACACCGGAGAAGCCGGTTAAACAAATGAAGATGGCGGGTCTGTACGGGCCACCCCCGCCCGCACGGCTCCCATCTCCCGCAGCCCGCCGCCGCCCCCGCTCCCGCCAGCGCCCGCGGCAGCGAGGTGAGGCCCCGCCCGCGCGCCCCGCCCGCAGCCAATCCCCGGGCTCCGCGCGCGCCGGCGGGAGGAGCGGCGGCCGCTGGGAAAGCGCGGGCAGCTCCCCCGCCGCGCTGAGGGGGCAGGTCAGCGTTCCCGCCCGGGCCGGGGCGAACTGCCGCAGGGAGCGGGCGGCCCGCCGCCGCCAGGTCTACTCCCTCCCACCGGCGTCCTCCGATGGGTACGCGGAGCCTTGCTCTGCCTTCTGGGAGGGGAGGTGCAAGACCAGAACGTGAGAGAACCCCCTTGTCCCCCAACAAGGGGTAAGCGAGAGAGCAGCTAGTAAGTCTGTTCCTTTTAAATGCAGTTTTTATATTTGAAGTGACTGTGCTTAATGGTTTGAGAAAGGCCGTTTATATCACTGAGAGGCTGAACTTGGTCACTAATGCGTAAAGGCCCTCAGTCTGGGCACAGAACAGGCTGATCTGCCAGGAGTTAGGCCTTCATGTAGCATTATGCAATGTAATGGCCCAGCCAAAACAAGTGCAATTTTACTTCTAAGAGCAGAAGTCACTTTAGTCACATCATCAGGGTGAACATCCCCATTCTGTAGGGCTAGACCATGCTAACACTGTACCCTCCAAAGAACTGCCATAATCAATTTTGCAACATTTCAAGGCTAATATAGCTGGATACAACTAAATTTTACATTAGATCAGCCCTGACTTTACTCCTGTTTCATTTACTAGGAAAGGAAATTTGATAGATAAAGGTAATCTTGTGATCAGCCATACTAATTACTGTTCATTCACTTAGCTTAAACCATATCCTATATTTTTGTATACATATATGTAAATGCTCCTGTTACTTCTCAATGCCACCCTAGGATGTTAGCCTTATTTGTTATTCTTTATATTAATAATTTGAATTTTAAATACTAAGAAAAAATGATAGAATCACTTAGGTTGTAAATGACATTTAAAATGGAGTCAACTGTTTTATCTAGCACTGCCCTAGTCCGCACACTAAAATGATCCAACTAAACATCACTTTTACATATCTTCAGGAAGATTTGTGGCACTTGAGCAAGACCCCATGGGATTTAGCTATTTTAGTATTTATTTGTACTTGGTAGTAATGCTTCTGCTGTTAAGTATTTTTTCCAACTGCACAAGACTAGTTTATTACTTAAGGCATGCAACTTTCACTTCTGACCCATGCAAGTAGCCCTGGGCCTCAACTTTGTTATTGCTCACTTTAAGCAGGACAGAGCTTGTTTACTGCTTTAGGAGCTTAAAGGCTTAATCTTTACAGGTACATAGAAGACCATAGGGTTGTAACTCACAGTAACTCCTTACCCAAATCCTCAGCTCTGAAGCTCAGGACTTAAAAAGATTGCTGTGTAGTTTCATGGTTATTACCAGTTGACACCTTTATGTAACTTAAGGCCACAGTCATGTGTTTTGAGTTTTACAGTACACATCATTTGCAATATGAAGATTAGAAACAAGGCTGAACACATTTGAGTAACAGATTATTTTTTAGTGCCACCCTTCTTTTGATCTTCATCATATGACAAGCTAATGGGTAACTGGCATATTGTCACTCCCATTCCCTGTATTGAGAGATACTAGCAGTTAATATTGTATATCCAAGGAAGTTTGCTTTCCAGAAAGCCCAGTCTTCCACTCCTGTACATCAAGTGTTCAAACTTGATGTTGGACTCCCAGTAGTTTAGCATGAACAGTCATAGCTTTGACTAATGTGGATGCAGAATTGTTTTAAGTTGACACAGTGCATGAACATGCACCCAGCCTTTGCCAGTCACATCTACACTTCATGTACTGCACACTGTAGTAATGTGTAAGTCTGACAGACCAAGTTTGAACAACATTCCTCTACCTAGTAGCAAAGTCATGAAGAGTGTAGGGAGTACTTTGGTACTGCAACATGAAAGCTTAAGTGCTGGTATCTCCATTCTAACAGAGCTCCAAAAGGCCCTTAGGAACACATGTCTACAGACAGTTCAGTACATGGCCCTTTCAGAAGGGCAGCCTGCATTGCTTTTGTGCCTCTATAGGAGTAAGCAAGAAGTAAGCAGACCATATGCTCTTTCCACAAGTTTAATAAGAGTTACAAAAGTTACACTGGTCTATATGCAACACATGGCTAACCACATACACTGCATTGTCACTAAACAGGGTTTGATGTACAGATACTGATCATTAAAGTTTTCTATGAAGGTACTGTCAACAGGACAAACTTTCCTTCAAGTAAAAAAGTTACTGTTTATACCTACAGCATGATCCCTTGACTCAGATGCAATGACTTAGTCAAAGTTCAGTAACTGATGCTTGCTCTTTATGTAAGGCATACTAGTTTCGACTCAGACTGAAAGTTTATTTCAGCTTGGAGAAATACTCTTTACTTTTCTGAACATCAGGCTTGATTGTGTCACTGCCAGGCTTCCAGCCAGCTGGGCACACTGAAATGATAAGAAAGTTTAAGTCTTAGCAGCTACTCCTGCAGAACATGTTTTACACAACCTTAAAGCAAACTAGCAACTCTAAACATCTTTGCAACATACAGAAGAAAATGCATTATTCAGTGTGGCATTATGTTCCGTTTATTTTACCAATTTCTGTTTGCTTACTTGGTAATCACATTAAAGGAACCAGCATTCACTGACAGACTAGCAGGGCCTTTACACATGCACCCCTCCCCACCCCACTTAAAAGCTTCACAGAAGCTTGACAGCAAGGTCAGCCTGGGCCAGAAAGGCTTTACAACTACTACAGTACACTTCTCTCCTTGGATCCAGTCAAGCCTATATTCTCCTTGCCTTTAATAAGCTCTAGTACCATTCTCCAGTTTAATGGGGAAAGGGAAGAAGAGTTAAACTGTCTCTAGTTCCCCTATATGGCTACCAAAAAGGCCACCAAGATGCAGAGTTGCGTGGCCTCAAAATTGCAGGGACTCCTGAGCAGCATTTTTTGGACACAGTCTTCCTTGCATACAGCCATGCAAGGCTTGATGCTTGCTCCACACAAGACTGGCAATTTTAGCTATAGTATTCTCAGCTTCTGAGCATTGCTATACACCTAATTCTTGTCTATTCTGGTTTAGATGACATGGCAGTCTAAATCTGTATGAAAACCTTTTCACTACTCCAGGGCACAGTAAACCCCAAAGGCTTCATTTACACAGCATGTGACTGCTCCATCATCAAGTATTAGGGATGTCTCCTCAGCTGACAGATGGCATACAAGTTCAGAAACACTGATTCTCTTTGGGCTATAGGCTAGCCACATTAGCAGCTTGTTTTAATAAAATCTGCCACTGATTTACCAGTTCTGAAGCAAGTTAAGCACAACCAGCAGCAACGTGTGTCATTAGTTAATGACAGCTGAAGACTACCAAGACCTACATAGCAATTTTGAGTTCCTGTAACCTAGTTCACACTTTTCATCTGCAGTGCCTTTAAGTTCCTGCAGGAAAGCTACCATCCTCAAGCATCTTATCACTCCTAAGTATGGGCAGAGAGACTCTTACTTGTTTTTCTCTCACTGCACATTGACAAAGATCAGCAGGTTTTCTGGGAATCCACATGCTTTGTCTAACAGACTATGTTAAAACTCTGCATAAGTACTCCTTGTCTCAACCTACCAAATCCAAGAGCATCATCCAAATTATGCAACCTTGCAAGTTGTTATTACTTCATTTGTCTGAAGCATTTTCTATGTCTAATTGAAAGAGAGACAACTACTACGTGCTCAACAAGACATCCAGCACCAAATTAAGTGGTATTGCAACATTAGCAAGTACTCAATGAACATTTAACTGCAAAAGGATAATTACAGCACTATGGTGTCCTTCAAGTAGCTTTTCAGAACGAGCTGCATTTCAAGAGGCACAAGTGCTTGCTGTGCACAGATCAATTCAGTTATTCAGTACACCTTGATTTAACTTGCCTAGTTACTGTTCTCTAGAAAAAAACCTGTAAAATTAGAAAGAGGAAGAACTCTTACCTTCACCATGTTTATCTGTAAACTGGAAAGCCTGGACAAGTCTGAGGGTTTCATCAACAGAACGGCCAACAGGAAGATCATTGATTGTTATCTGCCTCAAGATCCCCTTCTCATCAATTATGAACAGACCCCTAAAAAACCCCACAACCCTGAAGTTAAACACAGCTTTTGAAAGACTGATTAGACTGAAGTGAGCTTCAAAAAATCCAGTTTAGTATTCTATTATTATGGCATTAAGTTGTGTCATCTGGTATTACTGACCTTTTCCTAGAAACCAGTACCTTCACTGTATGCATAGCACTGAAACATTAACAGTCAAAAGCCTAACATTCAGCAGGAACTGGGAGGGACAGAGGTCCATCAAGCCACTAACAGGAAAGCACTGCTTCCCATGTAGGGAAGATACTAGTGGAAAAATAAAATGGAAGAGAAACCCAAGACAAAAATGAGCTGGAGACAAGGCATTCTTACATTTAAAGAAAAGCTAAACACACTATTTTCAAAAAACCCAACCAAGCAATGGCTCACCAGTGAGCACCTCCAAAGTAATGTTATGAGCATGACTGAAGTCCCTCAGCAACTTTAACTGAACAGTTGATTAAAAGATAAGGCTTGGGGTTTAACTAATCTATATTTTAATCACTAATTATCTGTAAAAACTTCCATGACTGTAGGTCTTTCATTACCAATGTTTGCAGAAGCTCATCGGCAGGAGACTCCTGCACAATGCAGACAGGTAATCAAAGGGAAGCAGCAGGTATTTATCTAGCTTACCAAAACCATGAAGTCTGAATACTAAGGAGAACCAAGCAGCATATGCCCTTGTAAGAGTGTCTGATAGCTGGAGCAGTTTACATCTACAATAGCCATTAGCTTCAGCTTATTGCAGGTGTTCAAGTAGATGCAAGGTCTGTGTCCATCTGACATGCTCCACGTATTTCAACTCAGACTTTAACAACAAGTTTACTTTCTTGCTTATTACCTGTATGCAATACCTTCATCCTCTTTAAGTACTCCATATTCTTTGGCAATGTCACGTTTTGTGTCAGAAATCAATGGGATTTTCATAGTACCCAAACCACCTTGTTTCTTAGGAGTGTTGATCCTAAAAGGAAGGAAATTCAATGTTAAAAATACGGAGAATTCAGAATTAAGTATAACATACAACAGAAGCTGATGCCTTCTGCAATATTATACTTTGTCAGCCACGAGGCAACAAAAGAACTGAACGTATGTACGCTCAGTTCTGTTCAGAAGCACCTGGCACTACCAATACTTCCCAGTTGTCCTTTGGAACTTCAGTAAACAAGTTTGAATACACTCTGGATTTGGTTCCTGCAAGAACTGAGAACAGGCAGAACATTCTATTAGGTTAAGAGGCTGATTCTTACCAGGCAAGGTGACAGAAGTGAGAGTCAACAGAAGCTCCAATTACTTCACAGTTAATTTTCTTGAATTCATCAGCTCTGTCACTGTATGCAATAATTTCAGTTGGACAGACAAAAGTGAAGTCCAGAGGATAGAAGAAGAACACAACATATTTTCCTAGAAAAGCAGTATAACCAGTTAGTCTCTTACCTTTCCAGGGGTTGTCATATCCAGTATCAACCATTCAAATACTACTAGAGGAGAAAGGGCTTGATACAACACTAAAGATACAACTTTAAAGATCAAATGGCAACCTACAGATGCCTCCATTTTAAGGCTTGGTATAGAAATGGCAAGCCCATAAAGCACCTAAAGGATTTACACTTCAGACAAATACTCAAGGTCATTCTACAGCTAATAACACAGAACCCTATCCAGCTAAGTCTCCAAAACCAGAACCCTGTCAAATTTGACAGGGAATGCCTGTCTCCTGGGTCTACTCCCACAGGCCTGCCCAGAGTACACCTACTACCTACACTAGGAAGACCCTATGGTTGACTACTAACAGAGTGCAGAAATACCACAGGTCTGAAAGGCTACAAGCCAAGGAGACATTTTAACTCAGTGGGTGACTAGTCTGTACCTACTCACTGCCCTTGTGCAGCCTGAGGGCCAGTATTGTTACAAAAGCCTACAAGAGAAGATTCTGCTGTTCCATATAGTTTGGAGATGTTACATCAGTCTCATAGCATGACAGACAGGACAAATAAGCCTGATCCCAGATTACAGTTTAGATTAGTTTTATGCTAACTAGCAACAATCATAGCTGGGACATTCAGCCATGCTGCTGACAGCTTTCCAAGCACACCCCACCCATCACCGATAACCACTGTACAGGTTATTTCAGTCCACTGCAAGTGGTCACTATTACTTCGAAACAAAATCAAGATTTATCCTTAAGATACCTTCCACTCCTGCACGTGGCCAGATTATATCTGTGTTATTAGACAAGCACATAAGCTTACCTTTATAGTCAGAGAGTTTGATGTCTTTGAATTGTCCATCTGGCATTACAGCCGTGGCAGTGAAGTCAGGGGCGGGTTTTCCAATGAAAGCATTTCCTGAAGACATCTTGATTTAATCTAGATAGGACTTAATAACAATACAGTTTGGATAATAGTACATTTGCACCTGGAAGTAAGCATTTATTCAAAGCATCTTATCAGTTTAGATCAAATACCAAAGACTGAGGATCAGCACTTGGTCTTGCAACACAAGGCTTGAGTGAAGTTAAGTTTTAACTTTCTCACTTGGGTTGTCCAACCAAAACACTTCTCTTTTTCCTAAATAAGCACCACAGTAAGACGCAGTTCGATAACCACAGCCCACATATCCAGACCAAGGCACTACATCGATTAATAGCACTTCAAGATCTATGGCTCATTAGCCTCCTAATGATACAGTAATGGTTATCTTTGACCAGTAACAGCACAGTCTAGGAAAGGGCTAGCACAGGAGTTTTAGCAGTAGTCACTAAGTCTTCCTGTTCCACTTGCTGAATGAGTTAAAAAGGCTGGGAGTTTTCTTAGACCTTTTGATGAAAAGACCTTTGTTCAATTTTATATGGAAATTTAAGACCTCAAACTATCTTCCTGTTGATTCCAGAAAAATTTTCGTTAATCCCCAGGAAACGGTGCTCCGCATAACTGCATTTCAGCCTTTCAAACAAACCTTGTTTTATTTGCAGCTAGACACATGGTATACATGGGAATCACATTCTATGTTAAGACTTGGTGAAATTTTAATTGTAGATCAGTACAGCCAGGTTGTTTCCCCCCACAAGTCTACTGAAAAAGAGCACAGAAGGGTACACAAGGACAAGGGAACTCTACTTCTGGCTGCCTGCCTTAAAAACTAGGCATCTGTAATATGCCCTGTACAGTATTTTTACTCAGTCTGAGAATGCAGTATATCACTTCAGAATTCCAGTTACTTCCAGAGCATAGTACTTCAAATAGGTAACTGGGACCCTTGTTTCTTCAACTCAAATCTTCTTAAAAGTAATTTCACTGAAGTTATTCTATGTACCGGTATGAGCACGAGTCACCTTGGAGATAAAAAAACCCCAAACTCTGAAAGGTTAGCATGAGTATCATGTTGCTAGGGAAAGTTTCTTCCAAGTCCTCCCTGCAAGGCACCAATTCCATTCGAAAAAAGATTGAGAGTGGCCCATTTCTTGGCTCCTTCCCTCTTGCCAGCCACTTTCTTCCTGGAGAACTAGCCTGTGAGCTGTAAGCATTTCGCTTTCAATCCAAGTTTAGTCTTTTCAGTAACGGTTTTACCTTTGAAAGTTTCCCTTACATACCCTGACAGTATATGGACAGTAACCATTTATCTCTGTTCTCATTTTAAGAGGCACCTACATGCCCAGCATTTCTAACTGCCTTTTGCAAAGCTCTTCTTCCCTACGTTCATCCAAGGACTGTCTTTAACTGCAGTAGACTGGGAGAAAGTTACAAATTTAGGAGGCCAGAACTAAAGAGTATTCCTAGGACTGCACTGAAGCAGCCTAGCAGGAAGACATCGATAAGCCCTCTCTCTGCCAGGTACCACATGTAGCCACGAAGGCAGGTGCAACTCTGAAGCCGCAATTCTGTAAGAGGGATGGGGGGATTGCACAGTATTTATCTGAGATGCCTCCAGCTAGTGAGTTTTATCTTAGAAGCAAGAGCTGGTTTGTCTGGAGTGCATGACCCCACATGTTATCGCTGAACTACATTCTTCTCCATTACTCCAGCTCAAGGTCATCCTTTTGCTCAGTACTATGCCAGTCCTCCTTACATTTGTTCCATCAGCAATCCTCTGGAGTATTTCCCGAGGTATTCAATGTCAAATAAAAGCTGGCAAACTGCTCTTTTGATACTTCCCCTCTCTAAACTACGAGTTATTGCCCCCTTTTCAGATAACATGGAAGTCTAATACTGGGAGATTTCAGTCCCCTTATACTGCAAGAAAACTATCTGCTTTCCTCGGAGCACCTACTGCGACCTGCCAACATTTCTGCTTTTCCACGCGGGGTTAGCATGTGCTCCGATGTTCTGCTTCGATTTTTTGCCACAGCATTTGATAACCCACAGAGCAGCAGACCACAGAGTCAGCTTTGTTTCCTTTCATTCTAGAGAAAAGCACGGACGCTGCAAATCAAGCACACGAGCATCTTTCAGTTGCTCACAGCCACACAAAGCCTCAATTATCTTCAAAATGCAATTATAATAAACCAGGCCTGCACTCTTAACTAGCAATTCATACCTTTAGGGTACCGTGAACAAAAGCGAAAGGCCATTTCAAAACACACCATCAGCCTGCCGCTTTGCTACCTTCAGACTGTCACAGAAATGCGGTTACGCTACTGAGCTGCGGTCGGAAGAGAGCGACACCGCCGCAATCCCCTGAGCTCGAGCACACCGCAGCCAGGCACACGCAGACCACGACACGCGTTTTGCTGAAAAACCTCCCACAAGCGAGATCAAGGCACTCGCCTGCGCAAAAGGCCACCGCCTTGTCCTGCTAGAGGGGCCGCCTGCCCCCTGCACGCCCCCCCAACCTAGATCCAGCGTTATATTTTATTAAAGCCAGAGAAGCCGCCATGCCCGCGGGGGGGCCGCTCGCTCCCGGCAGGCGCTGCAGCCCGGCTGCGCCCCCACCCCGGGGAGCGCCCCGCGGCTCCTCCCCGTGCAGCACAACGGGGAAAGGCAGTGGGAAGCCAGAGCGCAGGGAAAAGTCCCCTATCCCTCCCCCCCAAAAAAAGCGGGGGGGAACCACCAAGGGAAGAAAGCAGCAGCCCCAGCAGAGCGCACCCCAGGGGCGGTATACAGACAGCAAGCGCTCACCCTGCACGCTTCGCTCGAGAGCCCATCCGCGCGGAGGGCGAGGGGAAAACGAAACACAAAAACCGCACAATGCAAAACCCCCAGGTACACCACCACCACCCCCAAGACACCGCCCCGCCGCACGTAGCCCCGCCGCCGCCCCCTACTCACGGAGCCCAGCCAACGCCACCCCACCGCAGCAGCACCCAACTGCAGCAGTCCCCGCCGCGCCGCCTCTTTATAGCCGCCCCGCTCTCGCGAGGAGACGCCGCTGCGGAGCGGGGGCCGCTGCTGCCAGGGCAGCATGACTTGGCAGATTTGCACCCATCCCTGGCGGCTTGCTCGATAGTGGGGCTTGCACCGCCTTATCTAAACGGAGACACTGCCCCGGACTGTTGAAAGCAGCAAAAGAATTTAAAGTAGAGATAATTTTCTGGATAGTGGCCTGGGAGGTGCCGTGGAAATATCCTGTGTAACGGCTGTAAACAGTTAATGGGAAGGTAATTCAGATGGCTTCCTGCAAGAAGAAATTACTTTTTTTAATGCCTTAATAGAACCGAGCTATAATTATTAAAAGTCATCAGGGAGGCAGCAGGTGCGCAACGTTTTGAGGGAAAGTAAGAGGTGACTGGCGTGTCATTTAGGTGGACTTGGCCGTTGGGTTCAATAAAATCAGCCCTATTAACAAAGCCATATGTATTCAGTGTTACATAGGTGTGGGGTCAAATCTTTATCCTCAGTTTCCATTACCAACTGACTCCTCAGCCTGATACTACTTCCCAATGATTCTTCTCCATCAATGGGAGGACTAATCCAAGTCATGCAAGGCAGCAAAAGAGCTGAAAATTAAGTCTAACCTCTGAGCTTGGGGTGTAGGATACAAACCTGGAATTCTGATACTATCATTGACTTTAGGGAGTTTCACATTATTTCCAGAGTGAAGCTACTCTGAGGGCCATTTAGCATCACTGAATCCTCACAAGCATTGTGTCTGCATCCAAGACTAAATTGATGTGGTACTTTTTGAGGACCAAACCCTGAATTTAAATATAAAAGCTTTATTGGATAATGAATACTAAAGGTCATTAAGGACATGTCAATGACAAAACTGCTTGCTTTAGTCAAAAGGGATAAACATGTTTACCAACTGATTTTGACTTGCCTGTTTTGCAGTTTAGAGTTGTGTTTCTTATACCTGTTAAAACTTGATTATAAATTGTAATGAGGAGAAAACCACAAAAGGATTAACAAATTTTAAGTGTTTATCTTCTACCACACTGTGTGTTGTTGCTGGGTGACCATACCCATGTGGTGATTCACCTAAGAGATGACTGTTTTTTGTACCAGATGATATTACTCCTTAAGTAATAAAAGCAAATAACATGCATATGTGTACTCAGGAAAAAAATCTGTTCTCACCTTAATGCAAATAATTTATCTGCTGTTGCTTCTATTGTTACTGTACGCGTAATCTTTTACAGAAAGAGGTTGTTACCTTCTTAACAGCAATGTAATTGCTACAAATGTAGACAACTGAGGTCTATAAACTGAGACACATATATACCTACCTATCAACTCAGGCCATGAACCTGTGAATGGATTAACCCCTGAAAAGTCAGGCAGTAGTCTTCCTGCAACTCCGCATGTTTACCAACCAGTAATGACTTTCTCATGGTTTGTCTCCTTTAATGCTTGTTATGCTCATTTCTCATACTTTCAGATGCATAATATATCCATTTTGCATAGCTGCCACAGTGTGGTTTGTTCCGGGTTTGTGCCTGAAGCATTGCATTTCCATTCATATTTCCATGGCCTCATTATTGTTATTAGTTTCTGAGCTAGTCCTTCCAAACATCAGTTTCTGGAGGTTTTGGAGTGATAAAGTGTCATGGCCACTCCTCATTCAGTGAGCTGATGGGTTTCTGTGTCCTTTCTCAGTCTTTAGATGTAAGATGCTACTTAGATTAAAAAAAAAATAAAATTAAGTTATCTAAGAGAGAAATGGCATGTCTACCCAAGCAGGTGCTGGAAGGACAGAATTCTTTCCACACCTTGCTTCTCCATGCTCTGTTCTTCAAACGGTGGATTAACTGTGGTGCAGTGTTCTGCTGAACCAGCTCCCAGACAGGATGGGCTTGTGCCTGATTAGCATAGAGCACCAGGAACCCAAGTGTAGGCCTCTGCACCCATCCATACGGATACGACCACAATAAGTAGGTTATGTGTTAACAAAGAGGATCTGGCTGGCCCTGCAATGCCAGAGCACTGAAACTACCAAAAGATTTCCAAACTGGTAACCATGCCTGATTTTACATGTATCATTTTGATAATAACAAAACTCCCACTGTGTGTAAAAACAAAGGTAAAAAATGGGTCCTGTTTTGGAACACTATTGCACATTTGGGTTTCCACACATTTTCTTGGAAGAGAATTTGGAGATTTTATGTAAGTGGGTCCAGGACTTCTACGATAAGGTGAACTCAGTTGGAACAGTAGTGTGAACTGGGTTTGAGCAACGCTGGGCATGCCCCTTGAGCATATACATACCAGTTCTACAGCAGAGATGATCCATCCACCCAGCACATTTGGACATCACCATGCATGTTCTGTAGAGCTGATTTCTTGCGCTCTGCAGAAAGCCTGCTGAATCCTGAACATACTGAACTTCCTGTATACATGTGGTACCATCAGGGGTGCAGTAAGAGTAAAATCCTGGCCATATGGGGACATTTTAATATAATATATGCAAAAAGTAAACTCGAAAGTCAACTACTGTCATGTTCATAAGCCATGGGGCATTTACACACAGGCAGCTGGTGCACAATAGTTTTGATGAAAACAATTACATAACATTAAATATACAATGCACATATTTGCTTTCTTTGTTTTGCTCAAGTGAAGACTATATTTCTAGGTCAAAATCTCTTGCATTACCTCTTCCTTCTCTGCATATTTTTTTTTAATTAACAAATTTTATTACTGTATGTTTTGATAATCACCACCTTTTGATGACAAAATGTTTTTGTGTTCCTTACCTTTTTTTCTTTTGGGCTATATTACATAATCAGAGGCTGAGGTTTGTTAAAGTTTCCACATGTGATATTCAAATAACTCAAGCGTCTTTTTAGTGCATTCAGACTCTGGATTTTCAAATGGATTTGTGATTGACAGTGTCTCTATCAAAATAAATCAGACCCAGCAGTGATTCCTTCCCCTTTAGTTGTTCCTCTTCTCAGTTTTTTATTTCCTGTTACTTTTAATTGTCTTATCCTTGCACTCTCTTTCAGCTTTCCTGTATTTTGTCAAAACAGGCTGCACAACAGAAAAATCTGGTCACGTGCATGCCCAAGAGATTCATTAACCTTTGCACCTTTAAGCCTCTTCAGCAGTTCAAGTCTGAACAGCAAAGAAAGAATCTGCGACAGAATTACCCTTCTAGAAATAAGTCTCTCCAAAGCCCTGTTCTATATATATAATGCCTTATTTCTGATCTAATTTTACTATTTTCAAATTCTGAAAGTTTATAAATTACTTATAAAAATGGAAGCTTGGAGTAAAAGTCAAACCTGGTGTGTTTCATTGTGTCTAAGATTAGGTGCTGTCTTCTTTCAGTTACAGGGCCAGAGTCTGCTGCTGTTAGAGGTTTTATCTTTGACTCTCTGACAACAGTAGCAAGATTGTACCTACCCAGAAGTAAGCACTCCGCTGAAGTCAGCCCGCTTTAATCTTACCTTCAATCTTGCACAAACAAGGAAACACATTCTTGTGCACCTGCAACAAAAGGAGCCTCAGCCTTCTCGGGGAGTGCCCCTGCTTTCTCTTCACGCACCTTTTAGCACAACAGCTGCAGTGTACTTGAGTGTAACTGGCCTTGCACTTTCCCTGGATTCCTGTTATTTAGGGCTGCAAAAAAACCCGGTGGAATTTCTCTCTTCCCACCAATAAAAACTGCTCCAAGAGGCCAAGACAAATAGCAGATAGGGAGACATATGTAAACGCGTACACTTCACGTAATCTTTATCCGTTCCGTTAGTTTTGTAGCTTCCCCCCGTGGTGCAGGCACCGGGCTGCGAGCGGGCGCGCCTGGCCTGCCTGCATTTCCCGATGGGAACAGAACCCAGAGCAAAAGGTACGCGGGGCACGGCCGGTACCGGGGGGACAGCCGCCCCGCACGGCGCTGGGGCCGCGCTGCAGCCCAGGGGCCGCAGCCCGCAGCAGCCCCACCGCACAGCCGTACCGCGGCCGCCTGCCCAGCCCCACGGGGGTGCTCGCTGCTGCGGTTCCGCTGGGTTTGTCTCGGGAGGCGCCGCCCCGCATGTCTCAGCCAGGTCACGGCTGCTCAGCACGGCCAGGCGCCCGCCGCCGAGCCCCGGGCGGCCGGAAGCGGAAGCGCTGGCCGAAGGCAGGCGGCGTGCGGGCGGTGCAGGCCGGGCGCTGTGCGGGTGAGTGCGGCGGGGGGCTCCGTATCTCCACCCGCCGCGGGGAGGACCCTCCCTGGGCCGCCCGATAAGGGGGAGGTGGGCGCGCTGCTGCGCTGTGGGGTGCCTTTGGGGAGACAAAATGTGGAGGGTTAGCTCCCATTTGCAGGGTACTACAAGATTCAGCAGCAGGGGTGTCTGTATTTTCGATATTTGCATACTATGCGTATTAATTTAACGCATATTTATGCGTGCTTGGCTGATGAAGGGCTCCTTGCTTTGGATTAAAAACTAGTTGTAACTGTGGGCTGATGTGCAGGTGCAGTTTATGCTTCTCTGGTTATTAATGCGTATTCTCCTGGCCAGACTGCTTACCCTACATTTGAATTACTCAGAGTTTTAGCTCTTTTATATGAAAATGTGGCAATAGGTGGGTATTGTTAAGCCAAACCTACGTCATACTTGTCCAGAATTAGTTCATTTCTGTGTTTATTTTTGTCTTTGCCCTCCTAAAAAAAAAGGCTTCTAGCTTTTTAGTGAACCCAATAATGGTAGCTAGTAGATACTGTAGTTCTCTTATATCTCCCTTTTAGGGGAAGAATTTGAGAGGGAAGTGTTGCTGTATTTTCTTCCAGTGTTTCTTAATTCTGGCATGTTTTTGTTCTCCTAGAGTTTGTACTTTTGCTCTCTGCAACTTTAATATGCAACTGTTACAGGAAGCATAGAAGGTTCTTAGAAAATGTGCTGATGCTAGTTATTGGTTAAACATGTACCTTGTCTTTTGAGCTGTACTGTTGTATTTAAAATGATTGTGTAACATAGTTGTGTAAAGTATACAGTTGCTCACTTATTTGTGTTATAGGCCAATGTGAATCAAAAGCCCTTAAGTCTTTAGTTGTATTGCATGATGTAAGAAGGTGCCTTTATTTGGGCTACTAAATGCAGGTTAAAAGCACCCACTTGCCTATAACTGGCTACAAAATTGCTATGCAAACTTGGAATAGAAAACTGTTAGCATTGTCATTTTGCTTTCTTTGACTCCTGTACCCCAAAAAATAGACTTAAACCCACAGTTTGGCTCACCAGTGATTGCTTTCAGCACCAATACCTGGACTTAATACATCACAGAGCAAATCCAGAGCTGTTAGCTTGTGTTTAACTGCTGTTTTGCACCGAGAGGTGCTGGTCCATTACAATCCTGATAACAAAGACACTTAGGCTCTCTAAATTATAATCTCAAATGCTATTTGTTAGAAGTAATCCTATAAAGAAAGTGGATAATGTTGATAATCTTACATCCCTTCAGCTGGTGGGACCCTGAGTCATGCAACACTGAACAGCCCTCCTGTTGAACAGCTGATTCATGTGCAGCATGCTGTGTAGACCCAGTTCAGAGAAGGGGTTACCCTGTTTTGGTCACTTGAGCTATTAGGGATTCTTTTACAAGAAAACAACCCTATTCATCATTTCTACTGTCAGACAGAAAGGGTGTTCACATGAGAACTTACTGGTTTTTCTGATGGAGGCAAGGACACATGTAGGTGGTGTAATTGTAGGTACCAAGTGTGAGCTACCTGCAGACTCCCCTGTTACAACTAGCTGCTGAGCTTATCCTGCAGCCATGGGTTGTGACCCTGACAACACAGGCCTGAAGGCCATGCTGTACACAAAACACAGCACAAGACAAGCCTGCACTTACTCGGATTGACTATGTGGATCACCAACTCCTTGGTGTACAATGACCTTCAGGTCAGGATCGCTCCAGCTACTCTATTAGGTCTCTCTGTACAGCAAGTACGCTGTTTGGTGTCTGCTGTAAATCTACAAAAATATGGCTTGAGAAGATAAGCAAGAAATTAAAAATATAAACTTTCTGTGTGAATACATCTATCAGCTGGGACTTAATTATCTGATGAAAATGGTAACATGGAAAGGACAGAGCTGTTCTGGGATAGTGTGCTGGGTGAATGCTCTGCTTTGAAAACATCCATTCCTCCTACATAGTCAGCCATTCAGTCAACACTGCATGCTTCCACCCTTAGGTTTTTTTTGTTTTTTTTTTTTTTTTAAACAAAGAACATTAATGAGTTTGGACACAGCTGAACTTGGGAAGTAACTTCCTCAGCTTCTGCTGAAATCAGCTAGCCAGCTTTGGGGCTCATCCTGAGTGCAGTTTCTGAGATAGATTGTGAGGATGTTGGAACACACTAGAAAACCTTCCTTTTTGATAAAAATCTGCTACTGTGAGGAGGTTGCTGTTTGCAGCAGCTATAAAACCAGCAACAGGTAGTGGAAGATCCTGCTGGACTTCTGTTCTGTTGAATTTCACAGGGAAAATGCTCAGATATCACAGTGCTAAAGCATGAGAGGGAAGCACAGGCTCAAAGTGACAATTGACTTTACATAATGTTTTTTCATTCTCCCTTTAGTAATGGAAGAACACTACTGTGAATTTGTGCGAAATCAGGTGTATGACATGTTCTATAATAGCAATGCTAGCTGTTGCATGTTGTTTGCACTTGAAATGCATCTTATGCAAGAGTTGAGCTCTTAGTTTCAAATTTCTATCAGAGTCCACATGCAGTTTTTGACAGCATGGGAACAAGGAATCTTTCAGCTCTTTAAAAGGTAGGTGTCCTTTTTTGAATGAGCAGGGAGACAGAAAAGAGCAGGAAGACGAAGTTATTTTGGGATTCAAAACACACAAATACGTAAGGACCTACTGCATGCATCACTTTGCACACAGCTATTTCTAGTTCTATGTCAGAGTGATAAAAAATTATATACATACCACTTTTACTTGATCTGTGTACTGAGGTGTTATTTCCTAGTGTCCACCTTTGAAGGTGCCTCAATTTTGTCCTCTGCTAGAACTGACCTCACATCAGAGAGGGTTTTTTTTAGTGTTTGGAAAAAAAAAAATAAAAGTAGCCTTCTAATTTGGTAGCATTTGCCTGTTGCAGGTATATAACAATTCATAAACAGTTTTGCTTGTTGCACAGGAAGTCAAAATGTTTCTGATTTTCTTCACAGTGCCAGTCTTGATAATGAGCTGTGGTTCAGCTCTGAGTTGGTGAAAATTGGGATTCAAGGGTGACAAAGCATGTATCTAGCATAAAAAGATGGGATGGATCCTCTAGCAGTGGTCTTTGCAGTATTATGTTTTTATTTTTTGGGTTTTTTTCTGGGCTATGCCTTCATAAATGCCTTTACCATTCACTCCTAATCAAAACCCTGCCTGTATCAGGTCTGCACCAGCTGTTTCTGACAAAGTGTGTTTATCCCCAGCTGCAGCAGTAATTAGAGCTTGGTTCCTGAGCTAGCTGGTAAAAGAGAAAAACTTAGTGTAGCAGTCCTATGCAATTACTGTACACTGAGGGCGGACAAACATCTCTTACTCCCTTCTGCCTCATCAATGCATACTGCTGATTGAAAAGAAAACACCACAAAGTTTTCACTTGAGCTTCTCTTTTAATAATATGTTATTGCAGGATGCTTCTTTTTGTACTTGCTAACTCTGAGAAATCTTAAACCTGTGCATTGTAAAGGAGAAAAGAGAATTAGAAGGAAGAGGAGAAAATGGGCTTCTTTTCTAGTGTCTCCAGGGTAGCTATTAATCTCTTATACGGGTAAAAACTGTAAAGAGCCTACCTCATCTTTATTCTAGCATGACGCGGACCTCTGTGATCTTACATACTTGGTTTTGCATAGAAAAGGTAAATTGTTGCAACTTACTGAATTGCTGCAAAACTCGCTTTGTTCTTGTTCTTCTTTAGGCAAAAATGTCTGCAGCATGCAACTTCATTGCACTCCACACTGGGCAGAAGATGCCTCTCATAGGACTGGGAACTTGGAAAAGTGACCGTGGCCAAGTAAGCAAAGAACAATACAATATTGTGCTCTCAACTAGTGTTTGTGTTTTGTGCACTTTTTTTGAAGAAGCTGGATCTGAGGCCTGGATTCTTCACTTGCGTGATTTTAGTCTTACATCCATTGAAGTCAGTGGAATGTATGTATGTATTTCCATGACTAAGACTTTAAGGCACAAAAGCAGCACCAGCAGATCCCTTAATACTTGTTAACCCAGGCCTCAGGCAGTGGTGCCCTGGGAGATGGAGCTAGAAAGAGACCAATGAGGAGGGTGAGACAGGGAGAATGCTGTACCTATGTTATGGTGCCTGACTCTTCCACTAGTAAATCCTCAGGCTCCCAGTTTGACCAGACATCCCTCTGGATTGGGGTGATGACTCAGCTGAAAGCATTATTTTGGCAGGCAAGAGCTCTAGTTGTTCTTGTAATAAGTCCTGTTCCAGCAGTCAGCAAGAAAACAAAGAACCTGCTTGGGTCATTCTGCTTTTAGACTAAGAAGACTAATGTGTCATTAGACATTCACTGTACTTCTAAATGCAGTGAGTTGGCAAACACCACACTGGGAGATGATTCTGTGTGTTACTAGAAACTGTCTGTGGGAATGTTTGCATGCTATGGACTGCTTGCTTAGTATAATACGTCTCCCCCTTGTCTGTCTTTTCCTTTCTGTTTCATTTATTTAAAAGAAAAATTCTTGGGGGAAGAGATAGCACATACTTGCTGGGAAAGGCAATGTCCATCACTTGGTGGAATTCTTAGTTGCTATTGTTGTTTATAATGCCTTTTGCATTATGTGTACCTTTGCATGTCTGCGCACTAAATGTTGCGTCTCTTGCCACTACACTTGTGTTAGCTTCATGATGATTTTTGGAGGATGTCAGATGGCGTTGTGCCCAAGACTGAGAGGGAAAGTTAAAACCTGTCTCAAGATGTTGTGCTGTTCTCCCGTGCAGAGGAATATGTGGGAAACAAGCTATAAAAATGAAATCTATTCAGAACCATTTTATTGTTGGTCTTCCTGTCCAAACAGCTGTCGGGACAGTGGATCTGTTGGGAATAGGAGCTGTGCTAATGTGGAACCTGAGTTGGTGAGAGAGCTCAGTCAACCTCGTAAATGAGGACAAGGGTAGATGTTCAGCTCTGTCACTTCAAACATCAGCTGATAGCTGAATTAAGCTTATTGACATGCAGGGACTTAATGGATGAATTTCTGCACACCCAAAACAGTTAAATGTATATTATCTAAAACAAATGCCTGAAATTAAGCAAAATAGGAATGCATTATTTTGTGCACTGACTGTTCTGAGGAAAGTGTGGTCTTATAAAAGAACCAGGAAAAATCCTGCTTCTGCATAGTTTAAGCCTAATTCAGATGGATTTTGGCATAGTAAGCAGCACTTCTAGCAGCTGAACCCCACATGGGATGCAGCCATCTTCTCTGGGATCCCATGGAAGTCATTGGGCATCACTTCTTTGGAATACCTACTGTCTTCAAAGACTTACTCCTAGAATATACTGAAGAAAAAAACCTAGAAACTGCAGTGAAAATGGCCAGAGTTACAGAAGCTGCTGATACTTCTATGGAGTACAAAAATTCCTGTTTATGGCTTGAAAATTCAGAAGCATAGCAGCAATTTGGCAGAGTGTCCAAATGATTTAGCCTTTAAAGGACATGATGTCATTCAGGGAGAGTAACTGTAATTATGAATTAAAGACTAAGGGCCAAAAACCTAGAGGAGCAGAAGAATGATCATTGCTTATATTTAATCTAGCTGTTTCCCACGTAGAGGCTATTTATTGAACGCTCTTTTGTGCAAGGGCTGCATTAGAAGCAAGAGTGGATGGCTTTTAAATTATTTCAGGTGAATATTTTGTAGATTGTAATTATTTTCCTCGCTGAGCTGCTTTACAGTCTTGACTTAACTCTTGAGTAATTTCTTTATTATTGCTGTTACTATTCCTGATGCTAAATGAGTCTTGACTTTGTAGGCAGATCTTGGCAGTCGAATGTGAAGGCATCATTGCAGCCCTAGTTTTCTAGACAGTAGGAATTGAGGAGGGGAATTATTGGAAGACTGTAGGGTTTAGATGCTATAAAATAATTGGATGTTGTCTGTCTTAAGTGATCAAATGCTAGAAGAGAAATTTGGTTTGCACGTTACCATAGGAACATGGTGGTGGGCTATTGAACAGAAGGGAACACAGTACAGAAGCTTATGAACTGGCAACATGAAATGAGTTCAAAGAGAAGTCCATTCAGACAAGAACATCAAGAATATTAGTAGCATGATTTTTTAATACTGGAGTTTGATTATCTGTAATCCTTTAATGCTTTGTTCTCTTCTTTCAAGTGGTCCATGCTTTCAACCTGGAGGATTGATCCCCACCTGATGAACAGTCTGACCTGCTGTGGCAGAGGCTGATTCTGTGGGGAAGAGAGACATGGGGCTTAGGAAAGTTGTATTTCTGTGTGAAACTTCAAGAAAGCTGAAGAGGAAATGCATACCTCAGAAAACCAGTCAGACTGGGTGTCTTGTGACAGAATTGCAGCTATGGAGGAGACTTCTTGGTTCCTGGAAAAGTTTGTTAGGCAATACAGGGAATCCTGGTTACGTGCACAAAAATTTACTATGCTGGTATATGCGAAGGGGCTTGAATTCAACGTCTGATGGACAGGAGGCAAAACTTCTGTTTAAGGAACATCAGCTCTTAAATTGGCATTAATTATGTGGTGGTCCGAGTTCCTTTTCAGCCAATTTTTGTACAGTATGTACAAACTGTGATAGAGCAACATTTATGGTCTGGTCATATTGCATCAAGAGTATCATGTGGACTGATGATCTGTTGGTTTTTTTCCCCCCTACTTCCTGTCAGCAAACGTACTTGGACTGCTAGAATGTGACAACTTTGCAGGAAGCAGGGGAGGCTGTTGGAGCCTTTTCTTTCCAAGTATTATTGACTGGAACTGTTAGAGTGAGAAGCCTCTTCATAATGACACGAGGCTGTGCAGAAGAGGCTCCCTAGTCACATTATATTTCCAAGCAACACAGAGTTCAAGAGGGTTTTTTAGTTTTTCACCTTGTGATGGACAATTTGAAGAACTAGAAATCTAGTAATGGATATTGTAATGAATTGGGACTTACAGATTCTGCTTCTGAATCTGCTACTGACTTTTAGCAATATTGTGTTTCCTCCATCTTCAAAAACAAAAGAGGGTGGATAGGAAGGCCGGGTCCCTTGCTAGGATGTATAAACAGGAGTGTAGGTCCTAGGACTTTGCTATACAATGAAGGAGAGTAAGGCTTCAGTTGCAATATAATGTCTGTTTTGGTGCAAACCACTTCAAGAAAAGCATGAACCAGCTGACGAGACAGCAGCAACAGTGATGCAGGGTTTAGGGAAGGTGAGTTGCCATGAAAGATGGAAGCGCTTACAGGTAGATGGTCAAGAGAGGTTTGAGAAGAGGTATGCTGCTGCTTTCCAAATGTGCAAAAAGCCCTCATAAAGGGGAAGGGAGCTATGGATTTCATGTCTGTGAGGACATCACCAAGGTGGCATCAGGGCAATCTTGGTTAGACATCTAAAAGGCTTTGAACATAAAGATACCTAAGCATTGGAATAGACTGCCTGTCACTTACAAGAATGGTTTTGGCAAATGTGTGTTGGAGTGGTTTAGGCTTAGTTGGCCCTGCTGTGGGGTATGAAGATAGACTACATGATGTCTCAAGATCCTTTCAGACCTACTTTCTACAGTTAGATGATGCTAGGTTGGGGAGTCACACTTAGGCTGTGTGACTCAACTTGCCTAATGCAAAACTGAACTCTAAAGGCTCCTTCCATAGCAGTATTGATAGGCTAAACTAAAGAACATATAGAAAGTTTGACGGCTCCTTTGGCTATTGTAACACATCCATATGCATATGAATCTCCAACTGCTTTTGTTGTCTTCCTCTCTTCCCCTCTCTCTCTCTCTCTCTTTGTCCTCTGCCCCCCAGGAAATACATGTACCTGACTGAATATAATCTCAAAAATACAAAACTTTCTGTTAAAACAAAGTACTCTTCTTACATTTACATATTAATTCTTTTCCCCTCCAGAAATGCTTTTTTTGCACATTATCTCGTGATCCTTTGCCTTTTGAGTGGAACAGGAACTCTCAGTTCACATTGGAATGTCTGAGTGAGCTGAGAGTAGTTTACACAGATACAGATTTTGCCCAAATCCAAACTTTATTTAAATGACCAGTTGCAGTTTTTCAGTGCTAGAAATTTATCAAAACGCACTGATATGGAAATACAGCCTCCTGTGTATTGCTTTGCAGAGACGTGTTTGGAGTGCCTTATCCCTAGTTTTCTGCAAGTGGCGCCTACTTTCATTTTATGGCAAATTTTGTGCCTGTGTGCATTAAAATAAATTATTATCCTGATAGAGGAAATGGAGGATTAGTACAGACAAAGAACACTGCTTTTTTCCCCCTCATTTCTGCTTCAGCTCCACAACTCTTCACCTTTTTGGAGGGTGGATATTGAGTCTTAAAAGCTTTTAATATGTCTCAAGTAATTTCAGAATTACCATGACCTTGACTTTGTAGTGACCTTCTGTGGAATGTCTTTGTCAAGGTGAAACAAGGACTGTAAATACCATCCTGCTAGAGAAAGGAAGAGCTTACTTCAGTGCTGTAATGTAAGTGCTTTGTGATTCTGGCTAAGGAAAACTGGTCTACATTCTGGTTTTCCTGTCAAAATGCCAAAGAATGCGGTCAGAATATCCTGTGTCTGCCTTTACTCTGCAGTTCTTGACAAGAAAAACAAATCAAACCTACTAGTAGAAGAGAGATCTTTTCTACATTTGATTTCCCCCTTGTCTTTCTGTAGTATCTGAAAGCAGAACTGTATATGTCTTTAATTGTTGTTAACTAATGTCAGCTTTAAAAGGGAAAATGCTAGTACTTTGCTTAAGTTGAAAGAAATCAAACTCTCCCTAGCTTTTGTGGACACGTTTTTAAATCTCTTGATGAGAGATGTAATCTCTATAAATACATTAGGACCCTATTGCATCAAGCCTTACACACAGAGTAATTGACTATCTCCCACCATCTTGAGAGACAAGTCAGTGAAGAGTAATGTATAGAAATCCCTGTAAAGCTAAGCTGTACTTTTACTGTAGCACTTCACGTGGGTAGATGTAATGGAGAACGTGTGCTTACTGTCCATTGAAAGTTAAATGAAATAGATCTTACTTAATGCACATCAGCCTAACAGCAGATGATGACTACATTAGAATCTGTAGTAATTCTTGGTTCTTGCACAATCTGTTATTAAAAATCTTTATTCAAAATCTATTTATGAATCCTCGAAAAGATGCCATTCTGTGTTTCCATCTTCGGTTTCTAGTTTTGCTCCATATCTGAGGCCCACATGTGGAAATGTTTTGCGCTTGTGCTTCACTGGAGCTTTCAAAAGGAGAACCAGATTCAAAGTATCATGCTTTGGTTCTCAACCATTCTGATGCACATGGAGCAAGGGATGTGTTGCTGTTGGCAACACCTTCCATGTCAGCAATGTGGAAAGCAAAATGCCAAGTTGTGAGCATCATCAGGAGATTCCCTGCAGGCCATGGGTCAATATTCAGCAGTATAGTGACTTTCATTGTCATGCAATCAGTGGGAATGAGGCATGAAGGAAAAATGTGCCATAAACCAGCATTATCTTGGAAATTAAGTGTGAGCAACTGAACGAAACTCAAGCTCTGGCAATTCTGGAGTTAGAAACCAGGCTCTTCCTGTACTGGGAGAGAAGAAGTATCTTCCAGGTTTGACTGACAGTGATTTGTTTGTAATTACTGAAAGTTTGTCTTCCTAAGCTAGGATTTATTTGAAAACTGTTTCTTAAAGCTCATTTTACATTTAAGAAGGGTAACAACTGTAGTTAAGAATGAATCCCTGTTCTGTCTAGTGAGTTCTTGCATGCTTGACCTGTGCACAGTCTGTTTTCTTGTTACTCTTGGAGCATCTGCTAGCAATTAGGTCTTCACTCCTAGAGGCTGTGCCACAGAAGACCATATCCTGCTCTGAGTCTCGTGACCTTACATAGCTCTGTACTTTGTGGGTATTCCTCACTAGGTCCCTAACATTTTAAATATTTTTTTCCCCAGTGATATGTCCCTTTTCACTGATGGCATTGGGTAATCTGCTTTTGGTTACAGGTGAAAGAAGCAGTGAAATACGCCCTAAGTGTGGGTTATCGCCACATAGATTGCGCAGCAGCTTACAGCAATGAAGGGGAGATCGGTGAGGCTTTCCAGGAATGCTTTGGGCCCAACAAGGTAAAAACACAAGAATCACTCAGCTGGCTGTGTGTTGTATCAAAATGTACAACTGTGACCTGAAAGTAGACTGCAAAGTTAACATTTGTGGCTTTTCCTGTGGCATGAAAGAGGGCTGTCTCTCCTCATGTATCCATACTGGCTGTCAGGAGGAGAAAAGATTGTCAGGATTATTTGCACGGAAGCTACAGAAAATGCTGTGCGCTTTTTTTTTTTTCTGTTTTGGTTTTTTTTTTTTTTTTAATTTCTCTGCCTAACCTTTCCCCTTGCAAAGTATCTGATCTGGGTGTTCAAAAATTGGAGGTTCCCAGAATCAGTGGTTAAAATTTAAAATATTTGCCATGATTTATATGAAGAGTTACTCTAGTTTGCCAGTCTAGAATAGCGTGCAATGGTGGGTAGCCACAGCAACTTCAGTGACTGTGGGTTTTTTGGTTATAGATACAATATGAGCGAGTAAATACATACCTGTTTTCCTTTTTTCTTTTTTTTTTTTTTAAACCGTGATTACGTTTGAAGGCTTGGTGTGACTCAAGGACCTGCACCTGAGGATCCATGGCCTAAATATTATGTAATGTGACAGGCATTCTTATGGATGACCCGAGGTGGAATCTTAAATTCATCCCCTTGCTCTTGTTGGCCCAAGGGGCCGGAAGGATTACCTGTACATCCTCAGAGCCCATGGAAAGAAAGTTCTTACTTTCCTGCTGCTCTTGCCTTGGCTTTGGGGCAATCTCTTGGTTATGTGATTAGCTTGAGAGAGGTTGTTTTCAGCTTGCCCCAGGGATTCCTTCCTACGAGGTATGGTCACTAATAGAGGGAAGCATAGGACTCTTATTCAGTTCATGTCAGCTAGCTAACTTCAAAGTAGAATTTTTAAAACACCTTTCTCTTTGAACACAACAGCCATATATGAAACACAAAAATAACAGAATGATTGGAGGAGAGAAACTGAGGAATTAATCATTCCAGCTTCTGTAAAATGCAGACTTGAGTGCAATCTGGTCACTTGTAAGACAGTGAGAAGTGCCCTCTGATGGTGTTCTGTGCTTCAGTTTGCCAAGTATGATCTCCCTTTTGCATTTTATGCTTTCTAGTTAACCGACTTTCTGTTTAATTTCTGGGTCTTACTCTTCCAATACAGGGTACAGGGCACTCAGTTCCTAGTGCATTCTTTCCAGAACCTAGAAACTCAAGTGCAGAGGTTTGGGGAAACTTCTTCTGTTTGTTTTCCCACGCTCTTTCCATGAGAAGCATTCTTGGTTTATAACATGTGATGAATGTAGTAAGTTAGCTGGTTGTGCCTAGATTATGTGAACTGTTAAACAGAAAATACAAAATTTACATATGAATAAACGAAGTAATCTTTCTTTTGGCCACATCACACTTAGGAGTGGCTTTAACCCTTGCATTGGAAAATTTGGAAAAGCTTGTGTGCATGAAGAGGATTGTTTTGTTTTTCAGAACTTCTAATAAATTACTAAGTATTTGGTGTATTTTAGGACTTCCCAGTGTGTGTATTTCTCTTGCTTTTCTCCATCCGGTATATTTTTGAAAGGTTTACATTTTAGGTTCTATGCGTTAACCTTTTTTATTAAAAAAAAACCCCAAACTTAAATTGTTCTCTTTGTTTTAAGGCTAGTTGGGAAATTGCTGCAATTCTTTTTCTGAACTTGTTCCAGTAAATTATGCTCTCCTCCCTTTCTTAAAGGTTGTTAAAAGGGAGGACCTGTTTGTAACATCAAAGCTGTGGAATACTAAGCACCACCCAGAAGATGTAGAGCCAGCAGTAAGGAAAACACTTGGAGATTTGAAACTGGATTACCTGGACCTGTACCTCATGCACTGGCCTCATGCCTTTGAGTAAGTTCTACATGGAAAGGGCACAGAATGCAGAAACCACAGTTTTACATGAGTGGCTGGTGTTATATCCTGAGGACCTTCTTGCTGAGCTGTGAATATTTTCCTGTATATACTGCCTGCAAGATGTTTTTCAGTGTGGCTAATATAGTGTAGTCCTATGGACTGTCATATAGACGCTCTTTTCTACCCATAGCCTGTACACTTAGTCATATTTGGTCCATTCATTCATAGAAACAATTGTTCAAATTTAATTCTTCTTTGAATTTCAGTTGGGTGGGAATTTGTTTAGTTAGATTTGTAGCATGTCTAAACACACAGTAGAAGAGACAAAACTGTTTTTGTGTAGAAGTATTGTAAGTAGAAAAGGGATAATTGTTCTCATTATTTAGCAACGATGAGGCTGGAAATGTAAGTATTAAGTCTTTATTTAAAATCTTTAAGCAGTTACTTATTTTTTTTAATAGTGAGCACATCTAGGTAATGGGATTAGGATCACTAAACTTCTGACAGTTTGGCATGGGTGCCAGAGTTAGGTAACTGAAAGTAGCCTAACTGGGAAAAAGTAATGAAGCTTTATGGCACCAGTTTCCATATTGAAGCTTGCTATCTTATACTAGCGGAAAATTTGGCTTGCTGTGAGGTAAAATCTTTGTTGCGTTTAAAATGTATTAGAAGTTTAAAAGAGTCTATTGTCTTCCTCTAGGGATTGGGGAAGTGTGGCAGCTATTCTTGCTTGTGCCATTGACCAATATGGTAACCTTGAGGAAATACTGAAACTGCTTTGTGCCTAGTTTTACTTATCTGTAAAATGAGAATTAAGTGCTTTGTAAAGAAGACAAACACATTTCACAATGGTTTTCAACTGTACTGGAGTGGTTGAGCACAGTCAGTATCATGGTGGCATCTGTGTGAGGCAGAAATGAAAATGACTTATGACACTTTAGTTGCAGTAATTCTACAATTTGAGGAAATACATATTGAGAAAGTTTCCAGTTAAGTGCTAAATGCGCTTGTCCTACAACCCCATTAGAAGCAGAGTTCTTTGCTTTATTTTCTTGTAGATGTGGAAGCAGTCGTTCCGCCCCCCTCCCATCCCTACAATCAGTGAAAAGGCAGGTGGGGAATAAATCTCCTGACCAGATGTTTGCATGGAGACTTCACTCAACAGGGGAAACCCTGTTAGTTTAAGGAGCTTCTGTCTGTTCGGCTAATCTGAGAATGTTTTTTTTCCCCTTTTAGTCATATGAACTGAATTTTACAAAGCATACAACACTAACAGTAAGAGGACAGATGCTCAAAGCATAAACGTATTCCTCAGCATAACAGAATGAGGAAGTGTTTTCAACTAGAGCTGGTTTGGAGGAAGCACTGTTAAAAATTCCCCCTGTTGTGAAACAGGTTTGTTTTCCAGTTGATTGAAAAAAACCCCTTAAACATTGCTTTAATAACACATAACACGTAATGATGTATATTGAGATATTACTAATATTTGAATTTGCCTGATGTTGTGGAAACTATTGACAAAACTGACATTCTAATAAAGCAGTTTCATGTTTTCTCATTGGAAACTGTTCACTCTCCAGTTTTGCATTAGCTCTACTTCAATGGTTTTAATGCATGGTTATCTATAATGCCTGTTATATTGGGAAACTGAGCAAACATGTTACTTACACAGAAATTAAAATAGACTTCTGGATGAAAATCACAGTGCCTTTAGGTCTTGAAAATTAAACTTACTTGGTATACCACTCAACATAGGAGGCTGCTTTTCTCCGTTGGGAGCTCATAAAGCTTTCAGTTACTTTTGATTCTAGATTTATCAATGACATGAATAAGAACCATCTCCCCTTGTCCCCAGCTGCTGCCATCTCTCACACTGGTCACTGCTTAGCTAGAGCAATGTAAGGCAGTCCCTGAGACCTGAGCTTGCAGAGTCCTGCAGTGGTTACGGAGCTGCACTCTTCCAGTGGAATTGCTTGTACCCCTCCAAGCATGGACTGCTCAGACGCCAGTCATAGCCCTTTGGCAGTGTGGTAGTGTCACCTGGCATAACCACGTTCTTTGTGTGTGTTTTGGGGTTCTTTTTAAACTCTGTTTTTTAATGGGTTGGTATGACAAACTGGAAACCTATCAGCCCAACCTATCAGCAGCACGTTCATGTTAAGACTTCTGTGAGAATCTGTGCTTGTATTGAGTACTGACACGGTTACTCTGTAATTCAGAGGGAGCGGGAAGGCCAGTGTACTTTGAGTACAGTCTCTCCTAGACAGCTCTTAAATCAAGATCCCTTTGGTAGCAGCTCCAGACAGGCTACGAAGAATATCAGTCCTCTCTCAAAAACAAATTGGAAAACCAAAGCTGCCCTCTGAGTTTCTGCTCTCTAAATCAGCTGTTTTGCTAGGATCCAAGTTGGCAAAAAGCTGCTGCTGTGTATATAGCGGCTTATCAGTTCTGTGTAGTCATACCGTATAGGTAAGTAGTTCAAAGTGCTGTATAACAAGTTTACATAGGAAAGACTGTATGTGAAATAATTTCTTACAGGTTAAGTCAGCAAAATGGAATTCAACAGAAAAATTCTGTTTGTATTATATCCTGCAAACTATGTATAAGCTTTTAAGAATACTTTGAGAAAGGTTTATTTTACTGAACTAACATAATATAAATAATGTACTTACATTTTTACCTTCGATGCTGTAGACGAGGGGACAATCTCTTCCCAAAGAATCCTGATAACACAATGCGTTATGATTACACTGATTACAAGGATACCTGGAAAGCTATGGAGAAGCTGGTAGAAAAAGGTCTTGTGAAAGCCATTGGGCTGTCAAACTTCAACAGTCGTCAGATTGATGATGTACTAAGTGTGGCTACTGTCAAACCAGCTGTGCTGCAGGTAAGATGAATAAAGGAGAGGATGAATACCTTGCCTGTTTGTCCATAAGACTGAAGAATTTGCAAACCAATGCTATGTGTTTAGCACAAAGGGTGCAGCTTTTTATGTACAGGAAAAAATATGGCCAGCTCTGCAGGCATAGGGACATAGAAGCAGTCTCTGCAGGCAGATCAGTTTGTTGGGGAGGAGGCCTGTAGCCATTTTTTGTGGCCATTTATACCTGCTTAGTTGAACAGGTCTGTAGAAGAGTTCATCTTCCCTGTGAGGAACAGTTTAGTCTATAAGAAAGAACGGTTGTGAGGGAGTAACTTGAATCCTCTTTGTAGAGAGCTTCCTTGGTCGTTGGATGATCTGTTTGGTACATAGGGAAAATCCAACACTCTAAACTTCGGCAATCTGTTCTCCTTTTCCTGTAAACTTAACCTACCAGACACTTTTTCATTCTCCTGGTGGTAAATTATCCTCTTAAGGTTAACTTACTTAACTTAAACCTTATCCTTATAAGGTTTTCCAGAATCTGGAATGGCCTCCTGTGTTGTGTTTGGTTCTGCTGTGCTTTTGGCTTCCTGTTTGTTTAGAGTTTTGTGTTGATACCTGTTCTCCAGCCACTCATTGTGGGTCATTTTAATAGGTAGAATGCCATCCTTACCTAGCTCAGAACGAGCTGATAGCTCACTGCCAGAAACGAGGACTGGTTGTCACTGCCTACAGTCCCCTTGGTTCTCCAGATCGCATGTGGAAACACCCAGATGAGCCTGTGCTTTTAGAAGAACCTGGGATCAAAAAACTGGCAGAAAAATACAGCAAGTCACCCGCCCAGATCATCCTCAGGTACAGAATGACTGTGAGAGAGGGTGGCATTTGGGGCTCAACCTTAAAGAAAGCAAAACACGCAAGCTAGAAGGAATCTACTTAAAGTGCATGTTTTTCTGCAGTGGTAGGGAGTTAGAATCACAGGGAGTGCCAAAAGCAAACCCCTTTTTGTGCTTGTTTTACAGAGTTGGTAGAGTTGGTCCTGCTTTAGGACAGGTGGACAGACTAGAACAGAGGGGTCCGTTCAGGGCCTGGATGCATGCCTGGGACAGTTCACTACCTTTTCTGCTGTGAAACAGCAGCAGGACAATTAAGGCAGCAGTGTGCCACATCTGAGTGCCACTTACTTGAATTTGCATGTGGCCAGTTCCTTGCAGCCTTGAATGCTTGCTGTGGCATTCAGGTGGGCTCCTGGGAAGTGGGGCTGAGGAAGGGACTTCCTCCTTTGCACTGAAGAACTGTTTGCTGGGGCTTTTTCATACAGCAAAAGCCAGCTATTGGATACTGGGAAACAAGATGATTGAGTGGTATCCAGAATGAGACCAGCACCCTGTAAAGTAAAACTGGATTTCTGTCCTCATTTTTTGTTTAGCTTTGTATCTGTCAATATCACTGACACAATCTTGGGCAGCAGCAGGTTACCCTGCCAGCTGAGCATGTTCAAGATTTTGTGCTCAAGCCACTAGAGAGGCACTTGAGGGATCTGGGTTTTCTTTTAGTTTCTCAGTGATTGTCATGTTAGAACTTGCATAAAATGCTTAAGTAAATTCTTCTGTTTCTTGGGTTTCTAGCTTAAAGCACCTGAGACTTGCTTGCTTGTTCAAAGGCATGAGCATCTTGCTCTCATTGGTTAGTCTAGTGGCTACTGTCTTGCTTGAGCTTGGACATGCTAGGTCCTAACACAATACGGTGCTGTGTCAACCCTCTTCTGGGTATTTTTATTTCACATAGAAACATAAGTGGCATCTCTGTTGCCACAAATTATTACTCAACCGAAATAAATATCGTGGTTCGTGGGCTGCACAAACAGAAAATCCCTCTTCTCTTGACAGATGGCAAGTGCAGCGTAAAGTGGTTGCCATTCCCAAGAGTGTCACTCCTGCTCGCATTCAGCAGAATCTCCAGGTAAGTTTAAATGGAGGAAGGAAGTTTCAGCAATGCCCTTTCATGTGAGTAATGTACTTCGAGGGCAACAGGCTGAGGCACTTGGTTCATACTTGTTCGTCAGGGTATGCACACACTTGGGAGGGTAGAAATTTCTGGAAAATGTACTTGTTATGTTTTAAGCAACTAAGTGTGTGAGTGTACATCTGTGCACATGCATAGTCTTGTTACCAAAAGGTAAAGAACGTACTTTGTAGAAGTCTAAATGGAAAATCTTTACTGAAATTCATCTGATATATGATTTTATTGAACAAGGGAGTCTTCTAATTATGTTCAGTGGTTCTTCTTTATGAATAATAGTTGCTTTAGCCTGCAAGTGAGGGCTGGTGAATATTTCTGCAGCAAACTGCCATTCTAATGGCGCTGAATTAATAAGGGTGGTTCACTTCTGCTCTGAGGTAGAGACAGTTCTCTTTAGAAATTATTTGAAAACTCTGGTTTGAAATAGTCTTGAAGGGAGGTCTCTGAATTACCTCCTGCGATCTTTTTTCAGCCCTTAATCATACAGGTTGGCTGGTTACGTACTTGTTTTTAAGTTAGGAGTTGTTTCTCTGTTACTCCTGTTAAACCAAATGCTGCCATCTAGTATACTGATAGAAATCTTAAGAAATTCCAGTAATCTCTGCAGTTATTCAAGGTTTGGACATACGTGGGAACAGAATATTGATTGAATAGGCAGCACTTACTTGGAGGAACAGTCCCACTGCTTTTTGCTTTTGTGGAAGAGTGCTATGCAGTATGAACACCTCAGACTTTAAACCTTTGTTTTGGTGTTTTTTATAAAATGGGTTTCATTGCAACTTCACAACCGGAAGCCAAACTAATGGTAACCTATGGTTATTTAATAAAGCCTCTTGTTTTTGTTCTCAGGTGTTTGATTTCAGCCTCACAGAAGAGGAGATGAGCCACATTGGAAGTCTGAATAAAAACTGGCGTTACATTGTGCCAATGATTACGGTAAATTTCTCATGTTTCTAATAGTTTTCATTATGTGCATGTGGCCACATCTTTGGGTTTTTGCAGTTTTCTTTCTTTTACTGCCCTCATCAGAACTACTTACTTGCAAGAACACTACATGGCATTCCTCTAGAAGTACTCCTTTTTCCAACTATTCTCATTTAATTTATGGTATAAACTTAAGATCAGTGAAGACTCAGGATGCTGTTAGTTCTCCACTTCCATCCTGGAAGTCGCATACGGGAATCTGTCCACTCCCCTCCACTGGATGTCCCTCCTTTCTGAGTCTGTTGGAATGACCTTCCTGCAATGTAGGGAGTTTGGGTTAGGCTGTTGTATTTTTCTTCCCAAATCCATTAGCTGCAGCATCTTTTAGTATCAGTAGTTTACTCTGCCACATGAAACCTCATCTCATGTACCAGCAGATGCGATTCTGTTATTAGAGAAACTAATGCCTTGTAAATGTTGAAGTCATCCTCTTAGTCTTTCTTTTCTTATATTAAAGGAGCTGACATGTTCCTTTCCCTTCACTGAAAAAAAAAAAAAAGTCAGTGCCTTGTTGTCTTCTGTCTTCATAGTGTTCCTCATTTCCTACTGTCCTGCTTCTGACAGGAAGCTGACAGAGAGCTGTTGCCAGCCCCTGGTGCAACACCAACCAACATGTGGCAACAGTGCTACAACAAGTGTGAAGTGATTTATCCCTTCTCTGTCATACAGTACACGGCATAGATACAGTAGGTGTCTCTGCAAATTCGGAAGCTGTCAAGCATACCCTTGCCTCTTCAGAGTTTGTCTGCCTGTAAATTATTCTTCAATAGTCAGTGGCTACTGGCTATAGTTTTTATCTTTGGGGAAAGCATTTCTCCAGGATTTGTTATTGAATGGTTTTTGACTGCTTGAGAGTGTGTCAGTGACTAGTCTGAGTAAGGAAACAGAAGTTGTGAACGTGTGGTGAATGGCTGTCTCATATCAAGGGTAGATACTTGTTCCAGCTTTCACTGTTTGTTCTGTTGGGGCTTAGGAGATCTTCAAAGCCACCATGCTTTTAACTTTATGGTTGCTTCAGAATGTGTGCATAAATATAAACGCCCATATCGCTGCAACCAAAATTATCCTTGTGTTTATGGATCACGAGTCTGTACACCGAAGTGCAAGCTTAGCTGCTGAATTGTGTGAATGTGGTAGTGACAAGCACACCTGCTGCTGACAGTATGTTTCTTTCAAGTGTTTTGCTACTCATGCTGCAAACAAAGTTGTTTTATTAATGAAACTGCAAAATACATTAGAATATAGCCTGGCTTGGATGAGCTGAGGATAATTGATGTGCTTTTGTTACTTGGGAGACCTGATCAGATTACAGTGATTCACAAAGGAGAGATGAAATACAGTTCAAAGTGCTAGCCCATCCAACTAGAAAAAGGGTGAATGTGATGCAGCTGGGCTTCAAAGATACTGCCATATTGTCAGATAGAGACAGGAAGAAGCAAGATGGGAATTAAAATACGACTCTGTAGCTGTAAGATCTCTAGTGGAACCTGTTGTCTCCTGCCCATCCCTTCTGGGCTTATTGGAAAGAATTTTCATCAACTGTGAATTAAAATTCCTGTCTAACCTTTCATGCCTATCTCCTCTATGAATCTAACTTACATTGTCTAGATTTCAAAGTGCGATATGGCAGTGGTATCAGAGCTCCTATCATAACTGATGAGACCATTTCCCCTTGCCTTATTTTACTGATATGTCACCACAAGTTCTTACAGTTGTGCCACTCTTCTCCACATTGTATTTTGTAAAGCCTGAGGAGAGGCTATTACATTGTCTACATACGATTTAGGTTGCTTTATGTGTTAACAGTTCATTGTCTGAATAGAGGTTGGAAACGGCCTTGCACCAGCCTGAAATCCAAACTTTTGGAAACATGTAATTGACCAGGGAATATACTTAAGTGAAACTTGAATGACTAGCAAGCCAGGAGAGGAAGGTGATGGTGTTGTACACATGATGATCTGCCTATTTTTGATAGTTAGCTACCACTGACTTGCAGTGTGTTCACTGCTGATTTTACCTCCCCCCCTTTCCTCAAATTCCTGGGGTAGACTGGAATCAGTTGTGTGAGACATTGCTTCTGGCAGCTGCTGTCTTGGCATGCTGTGAACAAGAATGCTTACCTGAAGAGCTGTTCTGTGTAGTGAAGTATGCAGAGGGAAGAAACTGGGGGGAAAAATGAGGAATATACATTTTAGAAACACAAGGAAGTTGTTTGCTCTCGAGAATATGAGGAAACCTGAAAATACAATGATACTTTTGTCCACAGTTTTAAGAATTGCCTTCAGTTAAGGGCTTTATTTCAGCTTTAATCTGAGCATCAGTCAAATGTTAAACCTTAACATCTTCGTTTTCTGCTCTGTGGTGCCCTCAAGTGACTAATTTCGCACTTCAGTGGTCACTGTAAACAATTCATTACTGGGGATTCCAGTTGTTGCTTTGAAATGCAGGTTTTATACTGGAAGCTAAGAGGGACTTGCTGGTGGACACTTGGTTTGAAAGTCCCTGTGGGTTCCTTCTGCCCCTGTAACATTTTGAGTGATCTTTAAACGTCATTTATGCATACAAAAATCATTTATTTATCTTAACATAACTTCTGTTTAGTCATTAGTGGCCTAAATTAGGTTTTAGCTGAATTGTGCTCGTCTGTCACCCAGGGAGGTATGTATGTCTTTACCAATGCTGCACCTGAACTTCCCCAGACATTACTGGTGAGGAATGAGGTTTTATCTCGGCTCCTCAGAAGCTGAGGGTGTTGCAGTGGACTTAATGCAACTAGAAGTGTAACTTGTGCATCTGAATGCTTAGAGGTGGGATGTAGGCACTGAGATTTCTGCATGGCTACGTCTGTTTTCGTGCCAGCCTGATCCTCTGTTTCCTTATCTGTGAATAGTGGTTTCAGTATTCCCATTGTATGGCTGGAGAAGCTTGTCTTCTGTGGAAATGTTAAACAAAAAGTGCTATGAAGGAGTTCAGTGACACTATTAAGCTTCAGTAGATGACCCTGAACAAGTTCTTCAATGTATTTCATCTTATCCATCTGTAAAATCGGCAGCCCAGCAACTCTCTATCATGGGAACCTGGGCAAAAAGCTTCAACTCCAGTAAAGTGTTTTGAAGTGTGTGTGTTACACCACTTACTCAACAGCTACAAGGCAAAAGGCTTTTAACTATTCTTAGTTTAATTCTTCACGTCTCAGCAGCTTGAAAGACTCTAGCTCTAGGCTATAGAATTCTATCTCCTTTTTAAATTAGTTTTTAAATTTGTCTTTCAAGAAAACTAAGAGGACTCTGGAGTAGAGGGAACAGCTCTTGCTTAAGCTGAAGAAGATACTCCCTGATGTTTGGAATGTGAAGGTTTAGAAATCTAAACCATGCAGAATTTGAAATGGAGAGTAAGAAACAGATTTTTATCTTCCTGACTTGAGTCTGTTTACTTTGCAGGTGAATGGAAAACTAGTAGCAAGAGATGCTGGACACCCCCATTACCCTTTCAATGATCCCTATTAACTACTAGAAAATAAGGTGTTAGAGTAACATGCTCCTCTGCATGCCCTTCCACAAAATAATTGTTGCCACAATCTGTCAAAAACCCTGTCCAAATAAAACCTTCCTTCCTGAGTAGGTTTGCTTACAATGTACTGCTTCTAATTGACCTCCTTTCTGGAGATACTGTAGCTTCCATGTCAAAGTTTGTGGATTTATTACAATGACTGCAAGCTTGCTCCTGGAAGCATCAAATATTTTGGAGATTAGATAAAAAGGTGGGGAATCTAAATCAAGTTCCAAACATGTCATTATCAAGCTAGGGCTATATTTTGGGTTTACTGCCTGTGAAACAGTTTTGAAAGCTTCAGTTATTACCATGAAGGAAAAAAAAAAAAAAAAAAAAGGTGAAGGCATGAAAACATTTTAAGACTAAACAACTGCTCAGCCATCAACTTTGATACATCAGAATTGATATTTTTTATACAGGAACAAAGTGAAAAGTGCTACAGTTGCACTATGTCCATTCATTAAAACCCAAGTAACCAGCCTTGCCCAGTGCTTTTTATCCACCTCAGAGTACTTGCGGGACTTAGAATTCTCTATTTTCTTTTAATTTGTCTGTAGATTTAAGGAGAATAAATGCATAACCTGGAGCAGGCCTTCAGGCAAATCCTTTCTGTTGCTTGTCACATGGATAGGTTTCCGCTCTGACAATAGCTCTGATTGTCCTAACACAAAAGCTTGGAGAACTTTTTAGCAAGTCTTGTAAAAAAAATCCTGTTTTTCCTGTAAAGTTGCCTGGTGTCTCTTTACCAAAGATGACCAGTTTGAGTTCTGGAAGGTCACAAAATTAGTTCCTGACTATGCAGTAAGAGCAAAGGCCTGTCAGAGGGCCCCTACCACGTAACGTTCTGTTTTTGACTGCTGCCTGGGTTGATGCTTGGGAGAGCTGGTCCTGTCTCCTCTTCTACCACTGACCTGCTGGTAAAACTGGGCAAGCAATTTACCTTTCCTGTGCCTCTGTCTTCCCACTTGCCATGTCTGTCTGTTACTCCCTGGCAGGGACAAATTTACTGAACGCTGATATGCTGTTGAGAGGACTAGAACTCTAGCTGTTTTATTTTGTTTCAGTCTCATAATGAATTGTCTAAGCCATCCAAGTACAAAGGGCATCAGGCGTTGGTACCTACTGGTGCTCTGATGGTGATACCTTCTGTGGCCTTAGCAAAGTTAACACTTTATTTTGATTTTCTCTACCTGTAAAATAGGTTTAATGCGCAAATGCCTTGCTGCGGACAGGGTAGCAAGGCAGAGTTTCTAAAAGCCTCTCAGAGTTAAAACAAAGGAACTCTTTCAGATCTGTGGATGCCATTCAGAGACGGTCATAGGCATGATTCTGTGTTTGCTGCTGGATAAAGAAAGCTTAACTGACTGTTAAGTGAGATAAAGAACACTTATTTTTCCTGTAGCAATAACAAACATAGAATTAGAAGAATAATCCTCTGTATTCAAATAGTGCAAAAATTGAAGAATTGAATTCTTTTAGTTTTGATAACCTCGTTTACAGTAGGTCTATGGCAAAACTATGTTCATCTCAAGCATGGTGCCTCCTCAAGTATTTCCTGCCCTGGGCCTCACAGCATGCAGCTGAACTGGAACAAACCTGTTTATTGCTCTTTGTAATCCTTATGTAAAATTTAAAGAACTTCTGTTCCTCAGGAGAGTGTTTCCTAATTCCTGCTGAATGCACCTCAGTGGAGAAAGCCATTACAGCTCAGTTAGGATTCTTTTACTAGAGTGGACCTTTCCTTCTAAGGGAAATTAAATCCCTGTTGGTTTCAAACCAAGCACGGGTGACTTTGAATACAGTTCTTACTGCAGATCAGTAGGGAAGCAATTTTACTTTGAAGGTGCTATGTAGAATTGTAACAGCAGTCATCCTGCCAAGGAAAGTGGCTTTGTTGCATGTATTTCCACTTGCACGTTTGCGTGTCTTAAATAAATACTGTACTCTGTGTATGACTTTTGAGACTTTTTCGCCACACACACACACCCTCCCTGCTTGCAAATGTCAGGGCCCTAATTAACTTTTTTTCTAGTTACTTCTCTGATCAGGAGTAAGTAGGCAGAGGGAACTCCCAAGAAAAGGAGATTAATCCTCTGTCTCCATTAAACCTGCAATTCCCGGCAGTGTGACTGCATGGGGTAATGTGGTGCAGTTGAAGCTGGTGAGCTTTTATCTTGAAATACCCCGGGGAAAATGCGCCCCCCGGGCCACCCCCAGCTGCTCTGCTGTCACGGCTGCAGCAGCCATGGCTGCCTTGTCTGGGCCGTTGCATGTGCCGGGGTAAGAGCAAAGCAGCTGCCTGAGCCCAGCCGGAGCCATGGAGAGGCTGGGGCTGGACGTGGCGACACGGCGCCGGTGCGGGGGTGCCGGTGCCCCCCGAGGCGTGCGGCACAGAAACCCGAGCCCGGCCAAGCGCGGGCTGGCGATGCCGCTGGCCGTGCGCCATGTTAGCGACCGCCCGCCCTGGCTACGGGAGCGGGAGGCTCCGCGGGGCGGGGGCAGGCCCGGGCTCCGAGCAGGCGCTCGCTTCGCCCTCCCCGCGGCCCGAGGCCTGCGCCGGGGCGCGAACCTTCCCCCGCCTCCGGGGCAGGCCCTTCTCCCCGCGGGCAGCCCCCACGGCACGGCCGCCCTGCCCCGGGGCCCGCCCAGCCCGGCGTGCGGAGCGCAGTGCGGGCCCGGCGGGGCCGGGGCGGGCGCGGACTACGCTTCCCGGCGTGCCGCGCGGCGGCGCCCCCCCTCCCATCCGAACTCCGTTTCCCGGCGCCTCCCGCGCACCCCCCGCCCCACGTCGCCCGGCACTACACTTCCCGGCGTGCCGCGCGGCCCCGCCGCGGCCTCCCCCCCGAGACTACGCTTCCCAGCGAGCCCCGCGCGGCGGAGCCCCGAGCGTCCCGCGGAGGGCGGGCGCGCGGCATGCCGGGAGCGGTAGTCCTCTCGCGGCGTGCGCGCGCCGCGAGGCGGGCCGGGGCGTGTCCTCGGGGGTATATAGGCAGCCGGAGGGGCAGGGGTCTGCACTCTGCCGCCGCCGCCCCTCTCTCCAGCAGCTTCTATGCAAGCGTCGGCCGTCGCCGCTCCCCCCCCGCGCTGAGTCCGCGCCGGCCTCCCCGACTAGGTAGGGCCGCGCGGGCCGGTCCCGGTCCCGGTGTGTGCGTGTCCGGAGGATGGGGGGTGGCGGCAGGGGTGAGGGGGCCGCTTTCGCGCTACGGGGGTGACGGGAGGGGTGGGGGGCGGCGGGCAGGGTTTCCTTTCGGGGGGGGGGAAGGCTGGGGGCGCCGGCTCGGCTGCCGCCCCTGCCCCCCGTGCCCCCGCCTCACCTCTGTTACCCCCCCCCCCCCCCACCGGCGGTGGTACGTGCCGTCCCGCTCCTCCAGCGCCAGCTGGGCCCGCTCGGCTCGCGCGGGGCCACCACGTGACCCCTGCGCGGCTGCTGCCATCTTTGTTGGGGGCAGCCGATGCCGCGGAACCTTGCCTGTGGGCCGGGTTGGGGGAGGGGGAGCGGTGGGGGGCGGGGGGGGCGGGGGTGGGTGGTCCCGCAGCGTCACGTGGCGGCGGGCCGCCAGCCCGTCAGGAGCCGCCGCCGGGGTTTGGCGCCAATGGCGGGGGCGGGGCCGGGAGAAGGCGGGAAAGGCGCCCATTGTCTGCCGGGGCGGGGGGCCCGGCCGCTGCCCGCCTCGCCCGGCCTTTGTTCCGCCAGCGCCGCCCCCGCCCCCTCCTGTCAGCTGCCGGCCGGGGCCCAGCGGCCGCCCGCAGCGGTGCCGGGAGGGCGGCCCGGCCGCACCGCTGCTTCCCTGCCTGGAAAGGTGGCGTGGAGCACAAGGTTCCGCGTTTTGCGGGTCGCCGCCGGTGTGCGGGGGGCGGCGCGGGCTGCGGAGCCGCTGGTCGGGCCTGTTGCGGCGCAGCCTGAGGGCGGGAGCGGCTGCTTGCCCGGCAGCCTGTAACTCAGACCGTCACCGGACCGGCGGGGCTGGTGGGGCGGCCGGTGGGCACCCTGAGGCTCGCCCCGCCGCGGAACGGGTGGCCTGTTACCAACCCTTCCTCGATGTTTGGTTTGCAGGATGGAAGAGGAATTGGCAGCTCCTTCCACGTCCACAGACAAGACAGACAGGTGAGCTGGGAGTTGGTGCTGTCAGTAGCCGAGAACGTGAGGTGCAGGGTGGCCGAGTGGAAGCAGAACGCTCGCCCTTCACTTGTCGGGCTTGAAGTTCAGCTGATGCGGGCACTGTAGGTGCCGGGTACTTGCCCTCACCCGTTGGTAGTCTGCATCAGGCCAGTGCAACAAAGCTCTTTCAAGGGCTAATAAATAACACAAATACTAGCTGTTGTTCAGGAACCTTCTGCTCTGTGAGTTAGTGCTTGGAAAGTGTTTGGGAGGCACAAGTATGTGGCCAGCATGTAGCAGTACCTCTGTGGGCAGCTCTTGTCCCACTTCAAGGTACTGCACTGGGATGCTCCTTCTGGAAATGGAGCCACGGGAGATGTGCTGAATTGGAACTAAGGCTTGCATCTGTTTTTCTCAAATGCATGGCTATTGTATTGGTGTGCAACAACTTGAAATATATTCTTTAGCATCCTTTGTCATACCAGCTTCTTGCGGTGGCTGGCAAAATCAACCTGTCTGCCCTTGGCCATCAGAATTAAAAGTTGGTCCAGATTTAAACAAAATCAAACCACCCCTACCCTGGTAGTTCAAACCAACCATTGTAATGTATGCAACTTGCTGTTGTATAAAGCTGACTAGGTTTTGAAAGCTGGATGTGGAATTACTATGGAAACTAACAGGATTCTGCATTTGATTTATTCTCCCCTCTAGTATGGATGTGGATGGAGAATCAAAGAAACTATTGGGTTTAGGACAGAAACACTTGGTAATGGGAAATATTCCGGCTGCTGTCAATGCATTCCAAGAAGCTGCGAGCTTACTGTGAGTAATAGAATGTTTTGTGTGTTTTTATAGGGCTTGGGTTTCAGCTTGACTATACTGATGTGGCTTATACAGTAAAGGTTGCCATTCTTACTTCATACATGCTGCTGTGTTTATAATACAAACGAGGAGAGGACAAACTGTTCAAATTGAACCCAAGTGTTGGACAGTACTGTAGTTGGTATGCAATTTAGACAGCTTTTGTGGTAGTAATTGCTGGTGCGCTTCCCAAAGGAGAAAAAGGGATTTGGTATTTTATTTTGCAGTGGGGTTGTGATGTCCGTTAATATGAAAACGACAGTGTTATTTGCTAGTAACATGTTTACTAGTCTTGATCGTTCTCTGAGGGTGACACCTCTTTGGGTTTTAGACTAATTTACTTTGCTGGATGTTTGAGAGCCACATCTAGCTGAGAGGAGCACCCGTTATTTGAAACTGTGGAAGATGAGCCAAGAAATTGATTCTTCCTGTCAGGCATTTTTAGCTTTCAAGCTTACGTACCAAAATCTGAAGCGGGCATAGGCAAATAATTCTTTGTTGCTTTTGTAGGGGTAAAAAATACGGTGAGACAGCGGATGAGTGTGCAGAAGCTTTTTTTTATTATGGAAAATCTCTCCTGGAATTGGCAAGGTATGTTAACAGTTTCTCATTTGTTTAAGAATCTGCCTGCCGTAACAGCATTTCACCATTGTATAGGCAGGGTTACACTTGAACTTCATGTAAGCAAGGTTGCACTGGGTGGGATGGGCTGTGGTATTGCAGCTTGTGCGGTGTTATTACAAGAGCTAAGGGATAACAAACTTTTGTTCTTGTTAGAATGGAAAATGGTGTGCTGGGAAACGCCTTAGAAGGCGTGCAGGTTGAAGAGGAAGAAGAAAAAGCTGAAGATGAGTCTGCGTTACCAACTGTTGATGGTATGTAAAGCTGTCTGCCCTGTCGTGGAGGCACTAAGGTGCATTTTCTTGTCTGAATGATCCAAGTTCAGTCCATCGGTATCTTGAGTAGCCTGAATCATTCTGTTGAAACTCCTAGCAGCCTGAATGGACTTTTTTTATTCTTCTAATCTTTGTTAAAAGATTGAAAAAAACCTTAAACTCCTGCGAGGAACTGGTCACTGAAAGCACACGTAAAGGGTCACCAGGTGTCTGTGTCCTGAAGCACTGCATTCAGACTTGCTTTCTTAAGCTTCACAGTCAACTGGAACTGCTTTGTAACCTTGTAGCAGTACATTGTGTGTAGTAGGGCAGGTAAGAGTCTCTGTAAAAAGCCCAAGAACAGTAACTATTTTATACTACCTGCAGCTGGACATAATACAGGAATTCCTGTCAATCCAGACTATTAAAAGCACTGGCACCTCTTGCTTAGCTGTGACTAAAAATGCTAGCGCGCAAAACTGCACACTGCTTGAGCAGCTGCTTGCAATAATGCAGTCTGGGGAAGGGTTTGCTTATTTCAAGTTAATATGTTGGTTGTGTCTTAATTCCTTGTACTTTGAAAATGGACCTCTTAGGAATGTCATCTAACTTGGTGACAAACCAACACGCTGGAGGGTCTGAGGGTGGTATTGTCAGTGCCCATTAATGTCTTTTATCACTAAACTCGAAGAAATGTTTATGCTTCCTCAATCATGTAGAAGAAGCAAGGGAAGAGTTGAGAGAACAGGTATATAATGCCATGGGGGAAAAAGAAGAGGCCAAAAAGTCTACAGAAGAGTCTCCAGTACTATCTGAGAAGGAAGTCAAAGAAGAGGATGTTGAAATGGAAGACATCACGGAAGAAAAACCAACAGAAGAAGCAGTTGCTGACAAGGATGTAAAGCTTGAAGAGGCTGAAGAGAAGACCGAGGCTTCTGTGGAAAAAGAAGTAACTTCAGAAGAGCAGAAACAGCAGGTTGCTGTGGAAAAGGAGGCTGCAAAAGAAATGGCAGCTGTGGAAGAGAAGGTAGTGGAAGAAGAGCGGAAGATGGTGCCTGAAAACAAGGTAGCAGAGGCAACTGAGGAGAAGGAGAGAATGATAGAAGCTTCAGACAAGGAGGTGGAAGCCTCTGTAGAAGAGGCTGAAGCTGGAGAAGTGACTGTGGAAGAGAAGGGAGATGTGGCAGAGCAGACAGCAAAAGCAACAGAAAAAGATCTGGCTGTGGAAAAGGGAGAGGCTGTAGAAGGGCAGGCAGAGGCAGCTGTGGAAGAAGAGAAGGCAGTAGCGCAAGTGACAGCAGAAGTGCAGGCAGCAGTTGCTGTGGAGCAGAAAGAAGCTGCAGAAGGGGCAGCAGAAGCAGCTGAACAGAAGAAGGTGGAGGAGAAACAAGAGCTGGTAGAGACTGCTACAGAAGAGAAGCCAGATGAGTCCAAAGAGCCAGAGTCCTCAAAGGAACCCATGCCCACAGAGGGCAAAGAGCCATCTAATGACTTGGAAGAAAAGGCTGAAGTAGCTGCTAAGGTAGAGAAAGAGGAAAAGAAGAATGACCTGGTGGAAGAGGGTGAAGGTGCTAAGGTAGAAAAAGAAGAGAAAGATGACCTGATGGAAGAGGGAGAAGGTAACAGTGAGAGGAGAAGTTATTGTGGGTGGATGACTTGATGGATTTGGCTAACAATGGGTAAAAAGTGTTCCATTCAGAATTTTCTGTTTGCCTTAGAATAAGGAAAAGGCACAGTAAAGGGGCTTTTGGAGGATTTTACATCCAAGTAAAGTTTCAAGGAATGGTCTCAGTTTCTTTAGACTAACGCTTAACTAACTGCAAAGCAAATCTTGAAAGCAAACTTACAGCCCTGTGAAATGTGTAAGTAACGGCTAGGCTCGTGGAGAATACTGAATGGATGTTCACTTGCATGCGTCTGGGTGTATTGCACTAACCTTCAGCACAAGTTGTTCGGAAGCACAAGTTGTCTCTGGTTATAACCATACTTCCTTTTAAAAGTGGAGCAGAAAAATAAGAACAGCTGAATACATTAAAAAGAAAAGAAATACGCTTTTAGTGGGGGGGAAGGAGCTCTCCCTTTGAGTCTCTCTGACAATTACAAGCAAGCATTTAGTTGGCAAATCTAAACTTAATTTGCCTTGGAACCTGAAGGCTTATTGTTACTATCTAGTAGTCTTCCAGCTCTCTAGCTTTTTCTGCCATTCCGCTTCCCTGCTTCACTGTAGCTGTTTTCTGGATTATGTTAGAGTAACTTAGTAAAACTTGCACATTTTGCTGAAGTATTACTTGCATGGTCTTAGTAGGCCAGTGCTTCCTATTGCACAAGTTAATTGATGAGCTGATAATTGAAACTTTGCTTGTCAGTAAATTTGCTTCAGAGGAAGAGCCTTATTTTAGGAACTGGTAAACATTCAGACTAAATCCTTTTGGACACTGACAGGATTTGTACTGCTGAGCAGAGTGAACCTCACTGGTGGAACAGCTGCCTAACAAGGTGTCTGTCTGGATGTAGTATGACTGAACATAAACTAAGAATAGTTATCCACTCGTCGTTATCCTGTGAAAGGCTGCTTATGTACAAATACTGCTGCTTTCCCCCACCACCCCCAACTCTGCTAGTCTGAGGACACTCCTGAACATCCTCATCTAGTACTGTGTCATTCCAGACTTCTCCCGCTACTTAAAAAGTTTAACTTCTTAACACCTCCTCTGGTTTACCTTTGAGCTGTCCTGATACAGGTTTGGCCATCTCAGTGGTAGGTGAGGGTTCTCTAGTCTCCGTCCCATCAAGCTCATGTTACTCCGGAATTAGCAGTCATGATATGGGAACTAAGCGTGTGACCTTAGCATGCAAGTCAACCAATGCTCTGAAGTTACTAGCCGTACTCCTTCATTGCACACTTTCCCAAAAATCTTTTCTACAAGTAGAATAGATCATGTAGTGCTCCTACACAGCATCAGAAGTCAAATCAGTGCTGCACAATACAGATTCATTAATAACATTGCTGACGTGTCTGACATGAGGAACATGACTTCAGAAATAGTCTTTATTTGTACACAGTTTGGCAGCTATCTTGCTGAAAACTCCTGTTATCTGTAGCATGAAGTCCAGCAACTGATCGGTACCTCCAGAGCTCAGTCCAGCATCCTGTGGTTTCAGTGGGAGTTCACAATGAATTTGTGAGAACTGAATCCTGTGTTAAGTTTCTGTTCTAGATAATGTGAAGTTAGACTTAAAACAAGGGCTAAGGCAGCCTGGAACTACTTTAGTCTACGGTGCCTACCACTTTCAGCAAGATGGCTGCTGCTGAGCATTTAATGTATCTGTGCTCTTCTTGCATCCCACATCTAACCTGTCACTGGAAGGATAAGGGCTGGATATTTATTCTGCCTGACTCCATGTGAAGCAAGCATAACAACAACAAGTGTTGTTCATCTACTTTCCTTGTAGAAACAGAAGAATCTGAAGAGGAAGATAAAGAAAATGATAAAGCTGAAGATGATAAGGAGAATGAATTGACAGTAGAAGACAAGGTGAGATTGCTGACCTCTGATATGTGTGCTCATAGGAGAGTGCAGTGTTTATCTAAATGTCATGTTAAAGTCTTTATAAGAGCTCATGTGTATTTCATTTAGTCTTGTGTAGGAAATTACTTTTGAAAACCAGTATTGCCTAAAGAAGCAGCATGTTCTGCATAGTCTGCGTTGCAGGATCTTGCTCAGCTCTGTAAACTTGGGCTTGTTTAGCTGCACTGAAACAAATGCTTGCAGTCTACTGATGAGTAAAGCAGCCTGGTGAATGCAGGGACAGTTGCTTTAGCTTGTGGCTAAAGTTAGTTACTTGCAAGAGTTCATTCTCCGCTTGTTTTGTTGGCTCCCTGTGTATGTTGAATGCACCCAGTCCAGGAAGTCCTGATTAGGATGGGGATTTAGTGGGAAGTGTAGTGCTGCTTAAATCTGAGGTGTTATGTTGATATAGCAGTCAAAACACCTGGAAAAATCTGAAGCCTGTTAGAGCGTGCTACTAAGCATGCTAGACAACTGTTTGGAATATCTGTCTGTTCCTCAGGCTATTCTAATGGAAGCTCAAAAGCTCATTTAAAAAGCGGAACATGGAACTCCTTTACTTAGCTTTTGGTTCATCTAAACAGCACCTTAAATGAAATCCTACTCTTGGGATAATATTGGTGCTTGGTGCCCTGTTATTTCTGGAAAAAAGAATTAAGGCTGTATCAACTGACGACAGTGTAAGCCTATGTTCTACTTAAAACATCTTTGCTGCAGGCAAAATCTTGGTTGATGCAATAACTTCTGCTCTGTGTGTTTTGTTTTGGTGGGTTTTTTTTCTCCTTCTAGTGGTAAACTGTTGACTTCTTCAAGAAATTTATTCCTTGACAATGCTGCTTAGAAATTCAGTGGTGGTGTTTGATGTGATATGCAACCAAGTCACTCAATCTTTAATGCATTTCTAGTCTTTACAGGAAAGCGAGGAGGATGAAATTGGAAATCTTGAGCTAGCCTGGGACATGCTGGAGTTAGCAAAAGTCATCTACAAGAGGTAAATACTGAAGTCCTAATTTGGATATGCGCTAGAGAAACTCATTGTAAATGGGAGGTGGCATAAGCAATTGGTGAATGTGGCATATTCTGATCAGTTTTTGAAAACTACCTTTTTCTTGATTTAGACAAGAAACAAAAGAAGCTCAGCTCCATGCGGCTCAAGCTCATCTAAAGCTAGGAGAAGTTAGCATTGAATCCGGTTAGTATTAATGCTTATGTACAAAGTGTTCAGTTCCACTTTCTGTTGTGCTCGATTTTGTACTTAAAGTGAATGGAGGTGAGTTAAGGCTGTTAAGATGAAAGCAAAATAAGCTTTGTCTGATTATGGTAGTGCAGCCATGTGAGAAGCTTTGGAATCAATGGATGAACGAGTTGGTGTCTTAAACAGGGTACTCTGTGCTTTTCCAGAACACTGAAGGAAGGCTGAGTGGGAGGTGGCATGTTACCAGATCAAAACCAGCCTTGTGTTCTGCTTTATAGGCAGGGTTTGGTTATCTTCAGAAACTTGGGAGAGACCTGCTGTATTGAAACAGTGAGTCGCTGAGCTTGGTGGGAGGTGTCAGTACCATGCCACTTCCAGAACCATAAAGACCACAAATGGAAAATGGTTGACTGTCTCAGACTTTCCAGAATCTTGGGGTATGGTCAGGAAAGGCTCTTATGCAGCAGAAAAAAGGAGTGGGAAGGAAGCCCCAGGTTTTCACTTTCTAAAGTGTCTTTATTTGCCCTTCAGTTAAAAACATGTCTTAAGCTTGTTAAATCCAAGTAGAGTGTAACGTTTTCCGTTATGGCAAGCATTGGAAATAATCTGACAGGTTTCTGGACCGGGGCTACAAAACGGTTGTGTCTTGTGTCGCTAGAATGCATTCAGTGGAGCGCTTGACTGGAAGGTAGCCGGGGCTGTCCTGAGCTCTGGATTCAAGTTGCAGTTGGGAGCAGTCACATACGGTTTCTGGTAGTGGGTAAATCGGGATTTGTGTGCCTGGCTTTGACTTGGCCGCTTCGTTAGCAGCGTTGCTGTGAGTAGACAAAGCACTCCTGGGAGAACGAGAGGAACTGGACTCGAATCGGTCTTTGAGGGGGGAGGCAGAGTTGTCACTTGGTAGTCTGAGAGCAGCCTGTTGCGGAACCGAACTGCCGTATTCAACGGTGGTTCTGTTTTCAGGCTATATGAAGTGTAATAAAATGGGGAGTAACTGAATGAGGGTTTAGATCTTGCTTGTTTGGATAAGTGAGTGTGGTTTGCAAAGACCTTGTGGCTTTCTCCTACAGAAAACTACACACAGGCTATAGAAGAGTTTCAGGCCTGCCTGGCCCTGCAGCAGAAGTACCTGGAGGCTCACGACCGCCTGCTAGCTGAGAGTCACTACCAGCTGGCGCTGGCGTACCACTACAACAGCCAGTTTGATGAGGCAGTTTTGCAGTTCGGTAAATCCATGGAAGTCATTGACAAGAGAATGGGTAAGAGGATTTCTAAAACTGCCTAGTGAATGAGAGCTTTCACAAGTCAGAGCAGACTTTAACTGCCTTAAAAGTACTTAGGTGTACTTGCTGCGCAAACATTTGTGGGTCTGAAAGTGGTAACGGGCTGTACTGATACCAGAATTGTTGAAACCGTGTGTGTTAGCAGGTACTTGCCTCAGGATCACTGGACAGCTACTTTGTCTTGAGATTTTTTTGCCATGATAGCTGTTTTGTCCTAGCAATGCTCACTGAGCGAATAAAGAAGGCAGAAAGTGGGTCCCCTGAAGATGAGAAGGAGATCGAAGAACTAAAGGGACTGCTTCCTGAAATTAAAGAAAAGATAGAAGATTCCAAGGAGTCTCAAAAGAGTGCAAGAGTAGCTGAGCAGGCGCTGAAAGCAACTCTGGTTAGTGCACCCAGTGGTTTCCTTCTAACCAAGCGTTCTTCCAGTCACACTTGTAAACCAGCAGTGGAAGGAGCTCAGACTTGGTGGTACGGACTGGGGGCTGATGGTGGATGCTACAGGCTGTGATTGTGAGGAGGGAACTAAGGCAGCTGACGCCTGAAGAGAGGCTGTTTAGTAAGTGCACCAACACTAACTGTTCCAAACTAAACTGGAATATGATGGGCTTCTATAGCAGTTGAATGTGTTGGGGCAGCAACAGGTCAGCCAAATGTGAGAATAGACTCAAGTGTTGCGTCTGTCTGGTGTGTAAGTGCAGGCTGCAGCACTGAGGTGTCAAGGATCTGGGTTTTCTATCCTTCTCTAAACAAGCATATATGGTCTTGCCAGAACTTGTTCAGTGTTTTTTCTGCTTTTCTTAAGGTTGGAACTACATCTGGCTTTGCACAACGTGAAGACGGTGGTTCTGTTTCCACAGTAAGTTAACTTAAGATGGATCTTGATAATTCCTGTCTGCTCTGAGGATTGCTGTTTGCTGTTACTCATGTGTCAATGTCTGTCTTGTAACAGATTCCAGTGAGAAAAGCAGCTGACGGTGCATCTCAGTGTGTTACAGACATCTCTCACCTAGTCAGGAAAAAGGTGAGTCCAGAAATTACTAGTTGAACAGTTTGTTAAAGCACTCTTGGCTTACTCTGTATAATTGGATTTCTTGTCTTAAAACTTTTTTTTTCTTCACTTAGCCCTGTAATGGAAAAAACCACTCTAAAAGCAAAACTAGAAACAATGTGTGAAACCCCTTTCCACTGGGAGCCACCCAGCCTCCAGGAGACTGCTCCTGATGGCTCCGCACCCTGCCTGACCCGCACTGGTTTAACTTCAGAGCAGAGTTGTGTGGCTTCTGCAGGTGCTCTCTGAACAAGTGCCCTCTTCTGCAAGAGGGCACCTGCAAGAAGAGCAGGGTTGCCTACAGATCTTAAGAAAAGGGCAAGCAACCAGCCTGGGTTGGAATCCCTTCTTTCCAAGTGGAAATGGAGAACTGCACTTAATGAATAGCAAAGCCAGTATAATGGTACTAATAAGCTGCCTCTAAAGAGACGCTGTATTGAGCGCTATTTTCCTGTTTGCTGGTGTAATTAGTTATCCCCTGTAGGATCTTATTTTGCATGCTGCTGTGGTGCAGCCTGGCCTGTGTTATATCAGCCTCTTTCAGTTTGGGTTTGCCCGGAGCAGCTTTGCTGCGCTCTACAGAGGCGATTGTAAGTGTGATAGATGCCCTGGGTCTACCCCCTTACCAGTGACCTGGCTCAGCAGTTGTGTTTCCTTGCGGAACTATAACTAAGGATAATTTGGCACTACGGATACTAGCACCTAAATGCCTTACTGGAAATGCCTTCCAGTTGAGACCTTTGTGCCAAAGCCTCAGAACTTTGGTTAAATCATAACAGTGAAGTTTGTCTTGAACCTGGCAAGTAGAAGTTGAATAAATGTGCAGTGATGTCTAAAAAAAAGCCTAAAAAAATAAAAAGCTTAAACTTCAATTTGTACATTGTGAAGACTATAAATAATTTTCTTCTCAGAGGAAACCAGAGGAGGAGACCCAACAGGGAGAGAATGAAGCTAAGAAATCTAAACCAGAACTGGCTGTCAATGGTGGTGCTGATGCTGTCCCCAGTGGAAATGAGGTTCCAGAAAAAATGGAAGAGGAGGTGGGCAGCTGAGTCAGGAGTCCGTGTCATGCTTCTTGGGTTTTTCTCCTTCCCTTCCCTCTGTTCAGGCATGGGCTTGTGCCTGGTAGATGTTCTGGTTTTATTGCCTGCTGGTCTTTTCACAAGGCTTCCCAGATGGGATGGGGAGCATTCCCCAGCTGGCAGGATGCATGTTCTACTGTGGTGTCCGACACTGGGCTGGGAAGACACCGGCTGTGGAGACTTGCCTGTGGGGTGGGACAGAAACGTCTTCTGGGTGTTTGAGCCAGGCTGAACTACAGCACAGGGCCTTTTCCCAAAGTATTTTTGATACTCCTGGGTTTTCTTACTTACCTGGGCTACAATTGTTACATGTCAATATTTTAGGATAGTGTTGGCCTCTGAAGACCAGCAAAGCACAAGTAGTAATTTTAAGTGTTCAACTTACAGAAACCTTGAACTGCTGCATGAATTGGTGCTGTAAGGTGGTGTCTTGGTGTTTTTTTTTTAAAAAAAAAAAAAAAAAAACACAAACCCTTCTCTTTCCTTTTAGACAGAGAAAAGGCCACAAGCAGAATCAGGGGCTGCAGTTGAAAGCACAGTATGATAATTCCTTAACCTTGGACACTCCTCTCCTTACAAGGAAAATGGTTTTGTATATAGTGTATTTTTTCACTTTTTGGCAACTTTTGTATGACTCCAATAAAGATTGTAAGCAAATAATCCCTGCCTTGATCTTCCTCCTGTTACAAGCCCCAGCCTCTGTTCCTCACCTGGTTGCCCGAGGGTTGTGGGTCTCAGCCCTGGCACCCTCGGGGGCTCCCTGGGCATTTCCATCCACATCTGCCTGAGGAGGCAGGAGGGAGTGTGCTGGGGCAAGCAGGGCTGGCTGCCGGTGGGAGGAGGGATGGATGGGATGGAGGAAACTCGCTGCAGCTTTGCATGGGAAGGTTGAGAGAAAGCCTTTTTGCCTTCTGCTGGGGCGTGGGACAAGGCCGTAGCTCTGGCTGTGTTGGGTTCTTCCTGTGCTGAGCCTGGTGGTGGGTCCTGTGGTGCCTCCCTTGGCCTTCAGCAGCCTAAACGTGCTGGGGAAGGCTGGGAAGTGCTTGTGTGGCTGCTGCACCCCCTGTACGTACTGGGGCACTGCTGAGGTGCAGCACTGGCTCTGCTCAGCCTCCACTTTATGTCCCTCTGTGGGATGGTGGCTCTGGACAGTGGTAACAGCTAGCCTCTGGGCCAGCCTCTCTCCCTGCGTGGACCCAAGTGGGGATGAGAGGCTGCTCTAGGCCAACTGTATGTGTGTATATATTAAAAAAGGCTGAGAAGTGAAGAACAACAGATCGAAGCGATTTATTTAGCACGTGGCCAACACCAGAGGGGAGGAAGTCTTGCTGGGGGTGTTGCTGCTTCCCAGGGCTGAGCTGTCAGTGCCTCTGGTCAGGCTTCCCCTAGCGAGGGCTGGAGGAGGGAGCCGCGGGGGAAGGAGAGGGGGAAAACCTGGCTGTGTCCCCAGCGCTAATTACACAGCTGGTCCCCCAGCCCTGCGGCTGTAACACCAAGTTTTGCCTTCCCTTCACGGCGCGTCTTAACTAGGACCCGGTGTCCTGCTCCAGCCTGGCGAGGGGGGTGCCGGGGCAGGGCCGTGGGGACACCGCCTGCTCGTGGGGACACCCCCTGCTCGTGGCTCACCTTCGGCGAGGCTTGTGCTGTGCAGGGGGCTCCCGAGCAGGAGGAGGGTCCTCCAGGGCCCTGAAGGGGGCAAGGGGGAGGCTGGGGGGCACACGGGGGTGGCTGGGGGCTGCGGGGCTGCCTGTCAACGCTGGCCTGGGGGACTCCTGGGAAAGGAGGAAGGTGGCGTTAATGGGAGGGGGGGGGGTCCCGGTGCCACACATGGCGTTGGGTGTGCAGAGCAAGCCACACCTGCGGGTCAGCACTGGGGGACACACCTGCCCCCATGGCCCTGGCTCCGTGGGGCAGCCGCGTCCCCAGCTGTGTCCCCAGCTGCAGCCAAGGAAGCTGGTCCCGAAGCACCTCCCCACGCTCATACCTCCACACTCATCCTGCCCTGCTCAGCAGCCCAACCCCATCTCCCCTCCCCTCCCTGGAGAACTGGAATCACCCTGGGACAAGGCACTTAACTGCAAAAAGCTCTGGTGCGGCCAGGGCTGGCAGGAGTGGGGGGGCCACGGGGGGCGGGAGGATGGCGGGGGGCAGCTGTGGCCCCATCCACTCTGCGTGGCATCGCAGCATCCCCACCTCTGCCTGGAGCTGGGCCAGCTCCTCCATGTGCTGCTGGGCTGCCCGCGAGCCTGGCGGACGGGAACAACTCGGCGCGGGGTTTAACCACCCCCCCCCCCCGCCCCCAGCAGCCCCCTCCCCAAGCATCCCACCGGGCTGGTGCTCAGGCCGCTGCGGTGACTCTCCCCGCTTAACGCCTAAGGGATCGCTGTCACTCAGCGCCGACACTGTTGCAGCCTCTCCACTTGCACACGCCATAGGCAGCCCAGGGGCTCCGACTGTGACCCCACAGGCAGCCGGGGGCCGTGGGGTGCAGTGGGGGCTGCCCCATCCCTGGGGCCCAGCACCTACCGGCATCGGCTCTCCTCTCCCTCCTGACCTTCAGCGCCAAGAGCTCATCTTCCAGCCGCCGGTTCTCCAGCTCCACGGCCAGCAGCGCGGCATCCAGGCCCCGGCCCCCCGCGCCGGGGGGCTCTGCCGGCACAGCCGGGGGCGCCTCAGCTGCCGGCCACGGAGCCAGGGTCCCTAACGGGGGCTGGGGCTCACCCGTCCGCCTGCCCCCGCGCAGCCCCGCGGGTCCCTTCTCCAGCAGCGCGGCCTCCACCTGGAGCTGGAGGAGCTGGTCCAGGATGGCGGGGTCGCTCCCGCCGGCGCGCAGGTAGGCCAGCCGCAGCGCCCTGCCACAGCCCGCGGTCAGCCGCCGCCGCGGCCCCGGGGCGCTCGGCTGGGCCCCCCCCGCGCCCGCGGACCCTCACCTGGCCTCGGCCGCCAGCGGCCCGGCTGGGGGGGCGGTCTCCAGGCACGGCGCGGCCCTGGGGGAGGAACGGGCAGGTGGCGGGGGGTGAGGGCCCCTTGCTGGGCAGCACCTGGGCGCTCCCCGGGGCGCAGAGCCCCGTCCCCCCCCGGGGCTCACCCGCCGTGGGCCGCTCGCAGCCGCCCGGCCTGGTCCCGCAGGGCCCGGCTCCGCTCCACTTCCCCCTGCTCGGGGCGGGGGGTCGCGGCTGCCCGGGCCGCCAGCCTCCGGCACAGCGCTGCGGGACGGCGGGGTCAGGGGGCTCGGCAGGGCCCGCACAGCCCCGCTCCCGGCGCCCCGCACCCCGCAGGTGCCGCCCCACCGCCCGGCGCTCACCCTCCCTCTGCTGCTCCAGCCGCCGCGTCCGGGCCCGGATCTCGGACACGCGGCGCTCATGGGCCTCCCGCAGCGCCGGCTGCTGCCGCCCGTGCCCCGGGGCCGGGCCCTGCCGGTGCTCCTGCTGCGCGGGGGGCTGCAACGGGCGGCAGCGGCTGGAGACCACCGGCCGCGGGGAGCCGCCGCGGTGCCGGTGCCCCCCCCGGGCGCGGGGCCGCACCTCCCCCGGCGGCCTCCAGCAAGCGGCGCCGGCCGGGCGGAGCAGCGCCCTCTCGCGGGGGGTGAGCACCTGCCCCGGGGGTCCCCCGCCCCCCCGGCCCCCCCCGGCCGGCGGCAGCCTGGGAAGCACAAGGAGCCGGGGGGGCGCAGCGCGGGCGCGGTGCGCGGACGCCCCGACCTCGCGGGAGCAGAAGGGAAGGGGAAGGGGCGATGACGCCCACCCTGGCGGCGCGGCGGGATGCGGGGGGCGCAGGGTGCCCCCGGCTCAGGCCAGGCGGGACCCAGCCGCGCTGGCTGCGATGCCGCCCCCTCGGCCCCCGCCGCGCCCCCGCCGAGCGTCCCGCCCCGCCCGCGCCCCCGTGCCCGGCCCCACGGTACCGGGGTGTCCTGCGGCCGCCCCGCCGTGCCCGGGTCCCCCCCCCGCCGGCAGCGGGGCCCCCCCGGGCGGGCAGGAGGTGGCGGCTGGGGGGGGCCCCGGGGCAGAGCCGCTCCTCGTGGAGCCGCAGCAGCGGGCGGGAGCCGAGCGCCATGCGGCACCGGGGGCAGCGGAACCCCGCCATGCCCGGCCTCAGCCCCCCGGCCCGGCACAGCCCCGCGCGGCGGCGGTCGCTGCCGTGTTTGGAGCCGTCGCTACGGCGGGAGGGCGGGGGCCCGGCCGTGCCCAGTTTGCCACGGGCACCGGGAGGGGAGAAACGCCGCCCGAGCAACCGGCGGGGAACGATGCGGGGGGGCCCTGCTCCGGCAGCGCCGCGACACTGGGCCCGGCCCCGCGGCCGTTGCTGAGCGACCCCCCCTCCCCCCCTCCGCCGGCAGGTGCAGCAGCGGCCCCCCCGCAGCCCCCCCGCCCGCACCGGGAGCCGCTCAGGCAGAAGCCGCCGCTGCCCCCTGCGCCCCACCGCGTCCAGACCACGGGGCGGGGGAGCCGGGGGGCGCCGGGGGGCGCCGGGCCCGAGCACCCACGTCGTGCTGCTCCCGCTCGGGGGGGCTCCCCGCGCCGGCGGAGCCAGTTTGCCCAGTACAGGTGGCGAGCGGCACGCATTTATTTTTAAACTCACCCCTTTTCTTGACAACGATGCAAATACAATACGTAATTTTTCACTTAAATGGATGTAGGAAGTGAAATGAAAAATAAAAAAACCAAAGTAAACTTTTCCAGCCAAAAGCCCTGTTCGATGGGCCTGAAGCAGTAGGACGGCAGTGGCAGCCCCCAGGGAGGACGGAAGCGGCGGTTCGGAGGAACGTGGACAATCTGTGCAATGCCTGACAGCACCCCCAGCACCCCAGTATGCCCAGCACCCCCAGCACGCTCCCAGCTCCCGAGCCCCCCTCGCCCGGGGGCTGCAGGGCCCTGCCGCCCCCCCAGCCCCCAGGACCTAGAGGCACAGCGCATGGAGTCCCACCTGGCTCATCAAGCGCTCCCTTGAGTCCAGATGCAAAGGCGCCCGGCTCAGCCTTCACACCGTGACACATCTGCCCTCTCTGCCTGGTCACCAGTGGATTAAAAAAACCCGATCGAGGCCGGGGTGATCCCCCTCAGGGCGGGACCAGGGCTTCCTGCTCCACGTGCGATTCCATCCAACCCGCTTGCAAACAGTGCACAACCATGCCAATACTTTCCAATCCAAAACGTTTGTGTACAAGCTGAACTTAAAACAGACACTAAAATAGCTTAGGCCACAACTGAGTTGTTTGTAAAATCCTTTTTAATCTAATAGAAATGTTTTCATGAATTTTTAAAAAAGATTTCAATGAAAACAGCTTTGGATTCAGACATTCCCTTGCCATGTTGTGAACATAAACAGCAGCATTGCACTAGGAACAAGTGACACCGACCAGTTGAGCTTCACGATTTTGTATGAAGCAGAATAAAAAAGCAAACTGCTTTAAGTGGAAGATAATTTGAATTACTCTCTTAAAAAAAAAAAAAAACAAAAACAATCAAAAAAAAACCCCAACCAACAAAACAACAACCATGGGCTATCATCTCAGTCTTGTTCTTCCTCTCCCTTCTTAAAGGAAGAGTTTAGCTTCTGCAGTCTGAGCGCTACAGCAATGTTTGCCAAGTGGAAAAATACAGCGGGAGAAGAAACTATTTATCCCCAGTGCTATTAGACCCCCAAAGTTGCAGGTCCCTTTAGAGGAAAAGCTTTTCTTACATAAGAAAGACAATTAGAATTGGCAAACTGATGCAAAATATTTATTCCAAGTTAGTTATTTTTGATGCAGTAGTTTCTCCCCCTCATACAGACTCAATGTGATAGTCACTTTTTTAAATCTGTAAATAATGTTATCAAAATAATCTTAATCTTTGAAATCTCACAAAAAATTTATATTTTACAATCCACCCTGAATATCAAGGCTGCAAGAAGAAGAACACAAACAATTCCTATATCCAAATATTTTACAGCTGTACCCAAAAAAAGAAAACCACAAACGCCTGGTTAAGTGATGAAGCTCCCCGAGCCGCCAAAAAAAATAAAATAAAATAAAATATTCATGTTATTAGCATTAATTTAACATAATTAGAACTTCAATAGCCATTTTGTCATTGACAATGATTGTTTTAGCACACTTACCGCATGACATTATGTAATGCAGGCGGCACTGTTAGAAGCTTGTTGTTGCAAAGATCAGTCAGCCACTTGTATCCTGCTTACAAGACTGAACTTGTGCACTGCCCCACAAGGGATTTTTGTCAAAATTTGCTAGCTGCACAAACTTCTATTAAGCATTAGGGCAAAACCAAAAGAAAAAGCTAAAGAAGCCAATTTCTCTCTTCTTTGGGATACAATTATTTCCCTTGTGCATGAAGTATCAACAACAAAAGAAAAAACTGAACAGACTGGAGACAGAATAAACTCTGTTTAGTTTATACAACCCCAAACACATGTTGAGCTATGAACTGAGTTTATTGGGTTGGTTTTATTTATTTTAATTTTCTTGTGCCCGCTTTCAGGCATCGTCATCTGACGTTTCGCTGCTACTAGTTTCTGTGTCTGAGTCCTCAATCTTTGTCTTAAAAGTGCTTCTCCAGTGGAACAACAGGCTGGAGCCGCGGCCCTGAAGAAATCCGTTCTTCCCAAATCCATTTCTTCTTCGCTGTAGGAAGGAAATTAAGTTTTAAAACAAGCAAAAGTGCAGAAAGTAACTGTCGCTAGCCACCTGCAGACACAAATTAAGTATTTAACTGTGTACACACGCTCTGCACAGATAATGCAGGTTAACCAATTACACTACAATCTCACTGCAATTCTCTGTCCTCTCCAACATCCTTAAGAATCACACCACGAAAGACCGGTGCATGAGAAGGGAGAGGGAGAAGAGCGGTCACAAGTGGCAAGAGCTGTAAACGTACCTGCTCTGATTTAATTTGGAACTCTTTGAGCTCATCCTCCGTGAGGGGAAGGTAGTTCTCATCATTTTCAGGATATTCCTGCCATCCCATTTCTTTCAATAACCTGATTTGCAGAGGAAATAAAAGGGGCATGGGAATTAAAGGAAGGGAACAGTGGCAAAGCAGAGAACACTTTATCCACGAAGCACGAGGTTTTATATTAAATAGCTCCCAATTCACCAGGGAGTCTTCTGTATTAGAGACCACTTCAACAGTGCTTCGTGTTTACCCAACATTTTTCAATATCTTTTACAAATACTACAGCAGTCCTGTACAAAGGGTAAATAACTAGCCTGGCAGAAGGAAAGCAAGGCAGAGATTTGAAATTCTACCCAAGGACACTGAAGGAGGACATGAGGCAATCAAACCAGTATCACAGCTCAGAATCTCCTAAAGCTTACTATATCTGCTTGCACCAGGTGCTCACACGCCGCTTACTCACTGGTTACTGGATACAAGCTGAGATACTAGGTAAATATTTTCTTAACTCTCCTCCACTTTTACAGCATTTAAAGCAGCACAGGACCATTCTAAGTGCAGACAGGAAGCAAGCAGTGTGTGAGGATGACCATCACATTTAGGACACCTGCTTGTAAATAAACTAGAATCACACCAGGTTCGTGCTGACTCCCAGTGTGGGCAGGTAAATACCTAGGCAGCATTAACACACAGGGATGTGGCACCAGAGAAGCCCCAGAATTTAATTACAGGCCTTGGTAAAGTCTTGGCTCACCTATTGTCAGTGTCTTGTTTTACTTCCAATGAGACTCCACCCAGTCCAGTGCTAGTTATGAAGCCCACCCACCTCTAGCTCAGTACACACAAAGCTGCTGCTGCTGCTTCCCAGAGTTTTCCTTGAAATAGCTTTCTTCTCCTCACACAGTCCAAGGACTTGCCCTCCTTTACTCCAGGCACCTTATTTTGCCATTTACTCACCTGTGTTCTGCTTCCAATGAATGAGAGAGGTTTTCCCCCTCCTCCGGCAAAGGGAGAGAAAGGCCATTCTGATGGCAGTTCTCTTCCCAGTTTTCCTTTGGTTCTGGTGTGCTGTTGCTCTCCATCTAAAGAAAAATAAAAGCAGCAAAATGTGCTCACACAGGCCATGCCAACAGCACAGACCCAAGTTCAAAGCGTCTACTTTTGGAAGTAAAGCCAAGCCTTTCACCCCCAGCCAGTGTTTTTTCCAGAGCCCAGACCAATAATGGTTGAAAGCAACTTCTACCTGGCTGTGACAAGACAACACAACATGAACAGCTGGCGGACTGCACTTCTGTGTCAGGGGAGTAAACGCCAGCATTACAGAGCCAGCAGCTTCGGAGCGACAGTAAAAAACGATGGGAACGAAATACTCCTAAGGACACATTAAGCCACAGGCTTATGCATTTAGGGGTCTGGTCCAAGCCTCTGAGGCTGGAGCAACTATCCCACACCTTTCAAAAGCACTGAATTCTGCTTTCCTGTGGATGTAGTTTGACAAGAAGAGTTTGAAAGCAAATTAAGATGGTAAAATATGGTAAAATAAGGTAAAATATCCTTAGAGAATCCTTGCAAAAAATCTAGATGACCTTCACTATCTGTGATCTGCCCTTCCACCCCATTTATTACTTACCCATTTGCATTTCATCATGTCACTGATCTCCTTTCATCACAGTGCTGTGCACTACTTCTGCTGGCATGTGTGCCAGACCAATGAAGTCATTCCTTTCCTCCTCCAGAGCCAGAATTCGTACACTGCTCTTTTTATTTCAGTACCCAACTCCTTAAATACATAATGATCATACACACAAGTAAAGACAGTGATCTTACATCATCCAGCTTGTCACATTCTCTGTTCTCGGTTATCTCCCCATTCCTATCATCTTTCAGTGCCTTCAGGAATTCGCTCTTTTTATCAGTGGTACGGCGCATCAGCTTCGTCAAGCGTGAAGAGCAGATCTCGATGGGAGGGGTGGTGCTGGAAGGACTCTAGACAAGGAAGACAGAATACAGAGACTTTCAAACTGTATTGCTGCCAGGATGGGGCCCTTGTCAGTGCTTGTGCTTACACCTTTCAAACACCCATCAGGTTCTTTGGCTGGCTCTTAACCCCTCAAGCCAGAAAATCTAATGTCAAACTTCCACCAAAATACTGGCTGGTGCTGCACATCATTTCTTCCCTTACCAGCACGCTGTTCTCCCACCTATCATTATCGACTCTTAGATTTTTTTCTTCCCCTAGGAGTCAATTCACATGGCCATGAATATGTTTATTTTGTTCCTTGGCAATGTAACTCGTATCAAGCAATGCTGGAGCCTACAACAGGATATTAAGGCTAAGAAATTAATGCAGGACTCTCACCCTGCAAAAATTAAAAAATTAAGGGGATTAGCCTCAGTTCAAATTTGCATCTTAAGCCGTCCTGGCAAACTCTACCCTGAAATTAAGCTATGGGGTGGTAATCTCCTTTTAGGGAGTGGTCACCCCCTTAACTAACCACAACTGGATGTGAAATAGGTAGTCACAGCCTCAGCACCCTCCCCTGGAGAGCACGATGCCAATTCCCTGCTATGTACACTCACAGCCCAGATGGTTCCGTGTGGAGCCAGACACAGACAACCCTGGAGCCTGGGGGAAATCTGCTCAGCTCCACTCCTGAACCCAAGGTCACCTCCCATGCTCTCCCACAGTGTTTGAGGTTTCTTAATGATCTCGAATCTGCAGACCAGGCATAAGTCACAAAAGTTTGCACATCAGCAGTACCCCAGCCAGGATGCTCCAATAAAAATATTGCTAACCAAGATAAGGTTTCCATTTAATTGTTCCACAGTTTTGAGGGGACACATACAAGAACTCTAAGAACATGTTATGGGAAAATTCCTGGTATTTTAACCTTCTGATCATATATGGAGCTCATGTCTGGCTACCCTAAGACAACAAGGAATTTAGTCATTCATATGGATACCTGACAGTAGAATCTTGCACGCAAAACTACTCTTTCCCTTCACTTACTCGCTTTGATTTTTTTTCTCAATATTACAACAGAGTAAAATTTCCTAAAGTCTGTAGTGTTCCCCCTCACCCCTTTTTAAGCTAGGGTGGGAAGGTTGCAAATTCAGGCTCTTCAACATAAATCTCTTTTGCAAAGTACTTTTATCATACTTACAGTGCTCTGAGCAAAGATCAAGGGAATTAAAATATTTAGCAAAACAAAAACAAGGCAGCAACGGCTGCTCGTACTTCTCACGCCTGTTGCATGTGAAATACTGGTGTGAAATAATGCCTTTCAGGGACGTGCATGCTGAACGTAAGTAATGCCTTACAGTAAACATTTCTCAGGTGGCCTTTTCAGATTTTGCCTAATTCAACACCGTAAGGAACAAATCCGCAATTGTAACAGACGTAACAAGGGACCATGAATATTAGGATAAAAAGCTGGCCCAGTACTGAAATGAAGCTCTCAACATGGTAACTAGTTTGACTGCAGTGACAGAAGGCACCAATGAACAAAGGAGACTAAAAATTAGATGTCTTCTGGTAATTTGGAACACTCAAGCTCTCTTTGCTAGTGGCTGTTTTAATGTTTAACAGAACTGCTGAGGTTTCTACAAGTCAGGAGAAGACAATTACTAGCTAAAGTTTAGAAACAACAGATTCCTGACAGGGAATTTAATTTCACCTGAATTCTGGTTTTATGCATAACCTTCTGCAGAAGGGTTTTTATGTAACATTCTCTTTTAGTATTGAAGGGGTACAAGTAGTCATTTTAGGCATCTTTCCTAAAGGTAAGTTTATCCCTTCAAAACATCGAGGCATCTCTCAGGGGGTTTTTTTGTTGTTTTTTTTGTAGTGATAGCACCACACACGACCTCAGATACCCGTATATAACAGGGACAGCCACCCTTACAGAAGAGTAATTTTATGAATTCAGACTATATCTTAATTTGGTTATCTTAGACTGGCTTGTGAGGACATGGTGCCACTGGTTGGCACCCTCTTAGTTTTCAACACACTGTGGTCTCATATGAATAAAGGTGCTATTTTCAACACTTCGGCGGGAGGGGCGTTATCCCCGTTTTAGAAATAAAAAGGCAGAGGTTCCTTGCAGCAGGCCTGCCGAGCTAGGGTTACACTAGTACTTGATGGCCGTGGTCCTGTGTTTTCATACCGCAAGCCTCCAACAGATTCAAAGAAAAATGTACTACAACTGTTCAGTTTTAGCTGGGAGGAATTTTTAAGCCTTTTTGTTTAGTTGATTGACGCTGGTAATACAAGAAGCATTCAAGGAAGTACTGCTTGTCCTAGGGAAAACCCAGCTGCCTACTCTTGCTCTCAGATTAGTACCTGACATCTTGGCTGACTAAAGTTTCAAGCAAGACCTTCTTGGGGTGGGGAATGAAGGAGACCACTTGTGTTACTATTGTATGATATAAAATGAATGCCCTTCTCGGTATCTACTTGGAGGTGAAAGCCTATTTAAGCTGACATATTTACGCTGCACAGGTGGCCATACTGTGCTGTGCATTACACAAAAAGGAAGGCTGTCAGTGGCACAAAGGACTCTGTTTAAGGAGAGAAATAAGCAAGGTAAGGTAAGGGAATACAGTGTAAGATCTATTTGTCAAAGCAACGTGTGCACGATTGTGCTTTTACACTCAGCAGTGGCTAAAGCAGGAAAGTACAGGCTGTTGCGAAGTAAAGCCTGCAAAGCAGAGAATCATAAAGATTACAAGGTTTTATTTTAGAAGTAAGATCTGTAAAGGAACAAGACAAACACACAACTAGAAAAAAAAACCCCACTGCTACACTTGAAACGCAAACACATTCATTTCAAACTTTGTGAATATGTCATTTATCACAATCTGTTTTATTTTTGTTCTTTTTATGTATGATCACAAACCTGTTGAATTTTGATTCCCAGAAGCAGAGGAGAAAAGCTATTCAGTGTCACTTTTCTCTTAAGCTTTATGGAATTTCAAGGTCCAAACCAGCATTTTGTTTACAAGCTATTAAGTGAAGTATAGGAATGCTGGCCAAATGTGTTATATGTCACAGTTACTGCTGAAACATTAACAGATTTATATTCCAAGGTCCTCCCCATATTTCAGACTAAACCCAGGGGTATTTCCACCTCAGCAGATTACCTCCTTCCAACTCCAAAATTACAAACCGACACTGTAGCTGAAGATAGGTTTTAAACTCCCTCAGTCTCCTCATAGCTTCTTCTACAGGAAGGATATGAGGCAGATCACCCTCCTTTCCCCGTATTTTCCCATACTGAAGAACAGCATGAGAATCAGTTTACCTTTCTATTCACACCAGTTTTTGGTATCCACACTCCAATAACACAAAGTCTATGCATATGTAGTTATCTGACACGATGTAAAGCATTGGTACTTCTTGTTTTATATTAGAGAGAAATTCTAACACATTTGGAACCAACACCAACGGCTGTACATCCAGGTAAGCCACATTTTTGTTTCCTTTCTTGTATCGGAGATGTGGCAGAACGTTCTAAGAACGTATAAGTGAGTTATTCTTCAAGGGTGCAAAGGTAGCTTCCATGTACAGAGAGGACCTTATGTTTAAGCTACAGCAGGTGATAGTGATAAAATCTCCCACCCTATCCCCAAACCCAACCCCGTACCTCTTTGGGAGAGGTGAGGACTGAGCCACTCGCCAGTACCGCTGGTTTGGTTACAGACACTGGACTGGTAAAGGCAGAGTCACGGCTGGAGGAAAGCGAGCCTGGTTTATGTTCACTTCTGTTGGCTTTCCACGGACTTGGCTATATTGAAGAGAACACAAAATACTGGAGAGTAAATGGTAAGGCACAAGAAGGGTTGCTTGCTAGTAGTAAAACAAATAAATGTTATGTTGGCTGTTGTACAGATTTTTTTCCCCCCTCCCTCTGCAAGAACAGTCTCAAGTTTATCTCAACACCCATTATTTTCACCCATCTTCTGTTTTCCCCAAACCCAATACAATTCTGCTTCATGGGCACCACTCTCCAGTAAAACCTCTTTATTACTCAAAGAAAATCCAGCATTGCTCTTCATTAATTGGAATCACCACCAAGTAATGCAATGCATCTTACAGCTACCCACAGATGGGAAGTAAAAAAAAAAAACAACCCCAAACCCATTAAATTCACATTTCATATGGGAATACTGTATGCCACAAATAAAGGGTTTGCATCACTTGACAGGAATTTCCCCTGTGCGAGGAAGCACATCAAGGAATATTTCTGTCCAGGTTGAGAATGCAAATTATTTATTTCCTAGGGTTCTGAAAGTGTCCATCATTAAACTGATTCAGCAATGAGGAAGAAAAAGCAGCCAGCTCATTAAAGAGCATAAGCATTTGCTGTTTTGTTTTGGATACTCTCTACAGTATCCCTTTAAGTAACACTAGCGATGTGGCTGAAAAGCAAAGACTTCAAGGTAAATTATTGTTACTTGGAACGTTACTCTTATCAACCAAGGACAAGCACTGTGAAGTGACAGTCTTTACAAACAGGATCCCAACAAGAAACTTGTATCAAAGCGCACGAGAAATACTCCTGCAGAGCATTAAACCACGCTGGTTCCTTTGACCCATTAGACTTTGGAAGCCAACTTCAAGCCATCAGCAAAATAACTCATGCACAAGTGGGATTCAGTTAAATCTGAGATGCAACATATCTTGCATTCTGCAAGCAAGGAGAGCAGAAATAATTATTTCAGTATGTTATCACTCTGCATTGGGTTATTTTATTAATTTAAAAATAAATAAATCAGTAGGGGAGGCCATCAGCATTCCTCTTCCACTCCAACTTAAAAACAAGAGCAGTCCACATTATTGAACGGATTATCTGGCATTCACAGCACACATTCCAAACATTCCCTTCAAACCCAGAAAACATCCCGATCTGCACAATATTGCCTGGTACTAGAATTAGGGTGTAGAATTACTGTGACAAAAAGTTTTTCTGCGCAGAGCCGGCGGTCGCCCTGCTTAGACACCCAGCTCCGAGCTGCTGATCCGTTGTTCTCCCAGCTTCCACAAAGGGGCAGCTCAGACAAATTCAAGGCCAGACCCTGTTGCTTTCTTAGGGAGGCCACCAGATTCAAGCACAACAACTAGAGATGAAAATCAAAAGGAATCGTTTGCAGATTACGACCTTGAGGAGGTATTGCTTGACTGTGAACAATTCGCCATCTCAATTAGCCAAGAAAGAATGGACTTGTTTCACTGCCACCAGTCCTCTTCCTTTCAGTGCTACTCGGTACAACTTAGCACAAACATTTTTCATTCTGTTTGCCTGTGACAGCTTTCCAATACTGCTGACTTGGTCAAAAGAGATGTTTTGACCCCTCTACTACTTTGTGCACTGCAGTTTCTGTACAACTTTCTAGAAGTCTTCAGAATAAGGCATCCTACCATAACTGCTTTATGTCTGTACCTTTAAAAAAAGGCATCATGCACACAGTTTTTCTGGCCAAGAATATGCTGAATCTCACCTTTTAGCTTTGCTTATGGCCACCATTCCTAAACAAAAGTGCTGCTGACGACACCAGCGGCCAATCCTTCCCTGTTGCAATCCCCACCACTGAGGAGCACCATATTCCCCCAACAACCACAGCACCAGGCCAGTGCATGCACACTTAAACGCTCTATTACAATTCTAATTCTACATCTTAATTGAATTCTAAATTAGCTCAAATACTTCTAAATCACTAAGTACATATTTATATCCTACTTAACATGACTGATCTCTTGGGCTACGTACCAAAAGTCAATACCTTCTCCACTAGCCAAACAGCATTGTGTATGTTATCAATACTGTAATACTTCAGGTATGAATCCAGGTGTAATCCATGCCCACTGACTGGTTCAGCACAGTGAATACTTCATTAAAAGAAACTTAGGCAACTATCACTACCTACTGTCATAATGTCTGATTTAAATATAGATACAGAATCTGGGATGGAAATGAGAGCTATGTAACATGTAAAACAAGCTAACAAAACCCCCTACCATTATCTTTCACGTAAGCTGAACTTCCACACCACAGTCACAAGGCTGTCTCAGAAAAAGATAGTATTTTTCAAATTATCTATAAACATTAAGTGGCTTATTCCAACTGTGAGCACCAATTAATACATTTTTTGTTTAATCTCAGGAATCGAAAAACTTACAGAGTCTAATTTCAGAACAGTTAGGAAAGGCTTCAAAAGCAGCTCTTCTAGATGGAATTAATGGAAAAGCTCTAACCATGGGCTTCAGAAGTAGCCCAAACAAATGCAGTGGTGACTACACAGCAAGGAGTAAAAGGTACACAGACTTTTATGTCCAAATTTTACAATTTCAAGCAACAGGTATACCATGACCAGCACTAACAACAGACATTCGCATAGCTTCAGCAATGCATTTCAATCTCTACAGTTGGTATAGCACTAACTTTCAGACCTTGCAAGTTATCTTTGCACACAACAGCTAAGACAGAAAAGCTGTTTGCATTCCTGTTCACTAAAACTCTGTTTACTTTGAAGCAATCAAAAAGACCATCTTAAGAGTCTGGACAGAAACTGCATCTTTGACTTTTTGTTTCAAAGACCACTCAAAACATCCAGACTAAAAATAGGTAAGACTATATATACACATATATCAGTCAAGCTGTACAAGCAAAAATAAAAGCCACGGGAGGCCCCTATCCATCAGAAGCTGCATCTTGTTTAACTATTCTAAACAAGTAGGTATATGGACTGAAAAACTTAGTAACAGCCTTATATAATGGGCCAATTCATCCCATCTCACTGAGAAGGAGATCAGTTGTCAAATTAAGGGTTTATGTAAGCTTATTTGATAATAATTTTAATCACTAGGATTTTTCCTGTAGCTGGCAGAATTTAGCCTGAATTAAGAGAAACTTAGAAAAGGGAAAGAAGCTCTCAGCTTGCTTTCTTACAAAAAAAGTTGTTAATCTTTCCTATTTTCCTTTGAAGTGTGTAAGACTGATCTACTCTAATCATAGGGAAGATTTTGTTGGAATGTCACAGCCAGCATTAGTTATCAATAAATTTTAGCACTCAAAGTATTTGGACACCTTTTTAAAGAATGACCTAGCTAACAATTTTCTTTAGCCTCTTCAATACTTTCACTATCAAACCTACAAAGTTTCTAGGGTATCTATACACGTAGATTCTCTGGAAAAATGGGCAAGATAAAGCCTAGAACCAAGAACAAACAAAAAAAAGTACTTGTTTTTTTCAACACTCCTATATTTCTCTCAGTAAAATAATTATAGCACAAAACCCATTACTTTTCCAGGCTGTCTTTAAGGCTCAACTAAATTAGAGCTAAATTGCAGGATGTTACAATCTAATCTGATCTTAGCCTCAATTGTGTTTTAAACACATCAAAGTATTGTAACCTAATAAAGATTTTTCAAGGTAGTCACGTGAACAATTCAAGCACATTGTAGCACACGTTCCATTTCTCTAGCATTGCTTGTTTTGTCTAATTAATATAAGGATTTGTCTAATGCATAAGAACACACCCATTCAGACATTTGTATAGTCAGAAGAGAGGTTAGTTCTCTGTATGGACAAGACCAAATGGCATTTTAATAGGGAACAACAATTTTAGTAGTAAACAGACTTCTACTGTAAAGACCGCTACCCTAGAAACTACCGGGATTCCAACTCCTGCTATTTGTTAGGGGGTTGATTCCCCTGTCAAGGGAGAGAGCTCTCCCTTGATCTGCAGTTCACTAACTTGGTTTGAAACCCTTGTACCTTGGAAGGAGGAGCTGCAGGTTTAGGAACCAGATTTTTGTAGACACTTGGGACAATGGTGGTGGCTTTGTTGCCATTTGCCAGGTGAGAAACAGGTGATGTAAATGCAGCTGAGAAGGCAGCGGCAGGATCCTCTTTTGAAACCTTTTTGATGACCAGCATCTTGGTAGGTTGCTTGGCACTAGGGGGGTTTTCTGTAAAAATTAACATGAGAAAGATTCTGAAATACAAATGTTCAGTTTCATAACAGCTTCAGTATACTGCTAGTTTCTCCCCTTTCAATCTTAGATGCTACACATCTGATTCCGAGACTGCTATCAGCTCTTTTTCCATTTCAGCTTTGAGCAAAGATAGTGGATAAGGATGTCGAAGTCCAATCTTTTTTTGTTTAACAGCTCCCTTGACACTGAAGTGAAAAAACCCAACAGTGATAATCAGCTAACAGCCTTCCACCATACTAGAGGAATCAGAACAGACAGTGGCATTTTTTTGAGCAACCATGGATCAGCTTTGTTAATTCATTGACACAGCAAAAATACTCTGCATAACATATCTCAAAAGACACAGTGCTTTTACAAACACAATTAATATTTCTCAGGCCAAATCAACATATTTGCAGGAGCAAAACAATTAAAAACAGTAGTAGTCTAAATGGCTAAAAGCCCCATAAATACTAATTGTCATTATTTTTTGAGCAGAACAATAGCTACCTGACAACCATGCAAAAAGAACACAATCCAGTACTACAACAAGAAGTGTTCTTGATTTTTTTTTTTTGTATTTGTACTATTTATGGTATCTAACTCAAATCATCTAGCTATATTCTAACTAGAGATTAACAAACCTGTATTTAGCTGCTAGAACTGGTACCTTGTTTCACTAATTTTTAGGTTTTTTTTAAAGGCACAGATTTGCATACCACATCAGAATCAAAAGCAAGCCTGTTCTGAGTAAAAACCAAACAAACAAACCCACCCCCAAATAAATCCAAACCACAGAACTATGACAGTTTTGCTGTATTTCTAATATGAAGATCACAAGTCAGGAACTAATGTCTAGTTCTCTCAAATCTGCTCTGCCCTTCAAGTGATGTCTGCATGGAATTGTAACTGCAGTTAAGACAGGAAGCAAAGGCAGAACAATGACATTACTGCCACCAGCAGTTTTTTTATGACAAGACAAGCACAATTTCAAGTAGACAAAAAGGCTAAGAGATCAGTGAAGACTGTGGCAGGAAAACAACAAAGGAGAAAAAGCTGCAAACTGTCTGCTTTAGGTAAGTTTTTAAAAACATTTTTGAGTGGAAAAAAATAGCATCTGAACATCAGTCACAACTCTCTGCTTCAGCATCAGCATTCTGTACAGTGATGTAAATACTTTCACCTACCCCATACTCCAGAAGGTGTCCCTAAAGGTTTGTTCTGGTTGTTTTGTCTTCCAGCTTCTGGATTCAAAGATGGCTATAAAAAGACAATGCAAATTAGTATACGATCATATTGCATATAACAAAAAAAATATTCAGTATTAACAATGTTTTACTTCTAGGAACCCAGAGTGCAAGCAGGTTTCTGTGAACAGCATCTGAATTAGAAGGGTGCTTTGTCACAAAACAGCTGAAACCCAAGTTTGTATTCTCCTTGGCTTCAGCCAACAGAGGGTTCAGGATAGGCCCTTATGTCTTCTACTATACGATTAAGTAGATGCCACCAACCAATACACACATAACAGATTTAGGTATTTAATGAGCAGCTCAAAATATAAACCAGAATCCACGTCATCCATATATGAAGAATCTTGTCTAATTTCCCAAATAATTTTATACAGTAATAATGCATTAACCAATTAAAAAACAACAACCCAAAAGCAATACTAGGCTCCTAATGTAAAGGAATAATGAATATATATATATATTTACTGACAAAAAAACTACACGTGACTATGTTAAGCTTCAGAGTCCACTTTTCAGGGCAATACTGCATGCAGACTCAGTGCGCTCTGCAGACTTACCTTTGATTCAGTATCACAATTCAACCTGGTGGAACAACTATGGACACATCCGAGCTCAAAGCAAAGTACAGAAAAATCTAAGCATTCAATGACAAGCGCTTGTGATTTAGCTATTCCTCTTCCCTGTCCCAAATAACTTGAGTTCAAAATAAAGCCATCTTTTTCCTCTTTTTAATGAATTCTTCATATGTTAGTTACTATGGTGACAGCATAAGTCTCTAATAACGAGCTTCTGAAATAGTAGGCATTCCTGTTCTATAAGAGTTATGAAAAAATGTCACACCATAGCATAAATTCCTGCCTCAGACCCTAGAAATTCCTGTTTCAGTGCTTCATTTTTTAGTTACAGGTCAGTTTTATAGCAGGGGTGCTCACACCACAGGAGAACTTAAACTAACAGCCTGTGTTGCAGACCTTTCAGGGGAAGCGTTGCCATCCTCAGCCACACAGACCTAACAGCTACATACTTAACCACAGCATACATTAGTTTCACCACTCTGGCAAAGACAATACAGGAGTTATTTAGCAAAGCTTGCTGCTAGACAGTGTGTGGCATTATCATCTTTAACAAAATTGGGGGAAGTAATTACAGAAGAAACAGCCATGTAGATGGGGAAAGGCACTCATCAAGGCACTGAAGAGGAGAATGAAGTAGTATGGAAAAAAGATTTAGACCAAGATAGACAACAGTGCACAATTGCAACCATTAACACTAACTTTCTACATTTCAACCAGCTTTTGACAGTCTAAAGCACAGGCTTATAGAAATCCTGAATTACAGTATTCTTGAGAAATCAGATTAACAGAAATCCACACGCAAGCTTTATCACTGCTCTCCAGGTGTTCACCACCCTGTGATGCTGGCTACCACTTCCAGCAGAAGGAGCTGAAGAAGAGCACGCGATCGCTCCCCTGGTACTTCATTGAAAAAAACCCAGCAGCATAAATCAAACTGGTTCCTGTGGCAATTTAAGTGTAGACTCTAGATTCTGCCCTGAAGCAGCAGTGGGCATGTATTTCACTTCAATTCCTGACTTCCTGAATAGCAGCAGTGCCATCAAACTGCCATGACAATTTCAGCTGTGAACAGCCTTCCAGAGATAAACACTGAATAAGAGAGCAAAAAGCCCAAAATGATGATACACGCAAGTGTACATACTATCAGCAGAAACTCTCATCACTGGAGGCAGCAATGGCTTTAGCATTGAAGATGAAGGAAAAGTCAGAGGAATTGCATTAGGTGAAGGAACTGAGTTTACTAGAACCTTACAGATGATACTGACCTCATTAGACTGGTCAAGAAGAGCCTACAGACCGCAAGAAATAGGATGCAAAAAGCAAAACATACGGTCTGGTAACAATAAAATTATCTTCAAGGGACAGGAGAAAAAAAATGAAATTGTAAAGAGAAAGCAGAAAAGGTGCGTATATCTCAAAGCGTTAGCATTAAGGAATGCACATAGCAAGGATGAAAGCTGCAAGTCCAAGTACTATTCATGAAAGTTTGGAAAACTAAAGATATTCCAGTAAAAACAGAGCCAGGATGTAAGAGACTATCATACTAATAATACCACATGAATCAGTGTGCTGGGTAAGGAGAAAGTTGGTGAATTTGAGATACTGATGGAAGAAACGGCTCAAGAAACCCCGATCCACAGATTAACAGAGGCAGGAAAACATCTCTGAGAACACAATACTACTCCAGAGGATTCAAGACAGACAGTTGCAAAAGTCCGAGCACATCATGAACAAGCTTGGGAAGGTTACCACAAACACCAACATGTACCAGAATGTAGGAGACAGGAACAGCAGGCAGACTGAAGATAAGCTGAACAGGCCTACTTAGGAGGGAAGAAAAAAAAAAAAACCAAACCAAAAACCACCTTCATAAGCAATGCCACAAAGTCAACACAATTACTCTTCCTGTAGCAGACCAAAGTGTCACCTTATGGGTTTCAATGAAGATCTGGCTTGTGTGTTATGACGTGTCTTCAGTTCACAATAACCATTTGGTAAAATACACATGCCAGCATCCTTTATACAACAGGTTGTCAGGTCCTGAGGACTCTGAGTACCAATCAGCATCCTGTCAGCATCAGAATCATTTGTTAAATCTGTTGTCATCTCAAACATGGAATGGAATGCAACTCTAGATCCTTGCCACCTATCAGCGCTAATAAAAATGAGATCTGAAAAGCCACTTCTAGTGAGAAGCTACACACTTACAAAATCTTCTTCCTCAAATTGCAACTGCTCTTTATCTTCTTTCTTCTCTTCCCTGGATTCAACAGGCAGCTTTTCTTGAAAGGCGGAACTTTTCCGAGAATGGAAGTTGCCATTCCAGTGGCGATGAACTCCAGTTCCTCCTCCACCACGCTGATTCACACCATCATGGCCCCGTGAGGGACCATGCCAGCCAGGCTGACTGCCAGAAAGCCCAACGTGAGCTCCTTTAGAAACACCAGAATCTACAGAATCGTGGCGGAGAAGGGACGGCTGATGCCAGCAGTCTAAACAAAAGGAGATAAGTGTGCAAATAAAAAAGTCAACACAGCGTGCAGAATATCGGAAATATCAGGCTGTTTTTCTTGTTGTTAAGTCAGTGTTCACCAAGTAAACTACTATGCCAACCTTATTAAGCTACTGTGTGATTATAACAGAAAACAAACCAAGCTATACAATGCACATACAGCTATCATAAAAACCCCTCAAGGCCTGAGCACATGACGTGAGAGAAGAGCACAGTACAAGTTTGTTGTAGGATGTTTTGAAAAAATACAGTTTGGGAAAATGTTTATATTCTGCAGAATATTCCAAAATGTTTGCTCACAGGCTACATTCTGATCCTTCTTACTCACCTCCTGCAGTTCGGAGGGGCCCATTATTGAAAAATCCATCAGAGGAGTTGTGTCTCCTACGGCTCACCCCAAAGCGGCCCTCTCCCCGTGGAAGATGCTCTCCATGTTTCTCAAAGGTGGCTGCAGGGGACTGCAGAAAGTAAAAAGAGATGTAATGAAGCATTCATCAGGGCGCTCCAGGAGCCTGTCAGTCCAACAGCAACATTTTGTCGATTGAAAAAAACCAACCAAACCCACCCCCTTCACCTCTCTACTAGTTTTCAATACATCATCCATATCTCCGTCGCTTAGCCAATGTCAACAATCATGTAAGCCTGATCGGAAAGGCACACAAATCCACTATCTTACACAGAATCAAAGAGAACCTAACACACTAATATCAGCAGTCTTTGCAAACACATACTTTCTGCAAAATTAATTTAAGAAATCCTGTGATACATATGTGCTCATTGATTCACTCCCCCTAAACAGAGGAGCAGACAGCAATGGAGGATCCAATCAGTCTGGTTAAAATTCAGAGATACTCAAGTAACTTAAAGCACTTTTGGACTATGACTCTGTAGAAAACATTAATACTTCCAGCATTAAGATTCCAAAGAATCTTTTGCTCTTCACTTTCCCTCATTTATAAAAAATTCAGATCGATAAAAAAATGGATCAAACATCCTGAAATTACTTTTGTGTCCTCCTATTTAAGCATGGAGGCGAAAGGTGTATTCTTTCTTGTTCACCAATGCTGTCCATCATAATCTGGTTTGGTATTAAAATGTTTTTCTCTACCCCATGCAGAAGTGACACAAGTTGTTGAAGTCCTAAAGCAGACTTCCGGGGTCAACCCAAGCTGCTTCTGGAATCAGTTTTGTAAAGAAGGTGACAGGCAAACTGCCCTCATTTTAAGTTTGCAAAAAACCTAATGAGTATTTCTGAGTTTGGAGTTAGAGCCCAAGGGCTTATCAATATATTACTCCACAAGGGTCAGATTATTTTCATAAATTAAACTGAAATTGTATCCTGAAATGTAAATACATGGCAGCTCAAGTCCTGACTCCCACAGCTTTAGGGCCATTTCTTTAAGGATTTTCTGTTTGGGATCCCACTCAAGACACAGTGCAAAGACACTGAACTACTTCCATGTCTGAACACAAAGAATGTTCTTCCTCTGAAATAGAAGCGATACATTTGTCAAGACAAAGACAACAAAAATGATTTTCACCTGTCCTGGTTTCAGCTGGGATAGAGTTAATTTTCTTCTTAGTAGCTGGTGCAGTGCTGTGTTTTGGATTTGGTGTGAGAACAATGTTGATAACACACTGATGTTTTTAGCTGTTGCTAGGTAATGTTTATACTAAGTCAAGGACTTTTCAATTTCTCAGGCTATGCCAGCCAGAAGGCCTGAGGGGCACAAGAAACAAGACACAGCCAGGACAGCTGCCCTGAACTAAAGAGGTATTCCATACCATAGAATGTTGTGTCCAGTATATAAACTGGGGGGAGTTGGCCAGGGCCTGTTGATCGTTGCTCAGGGACTGGCTGGGCATCGGTCAGCAGGTGGCAAGCAACTGTACTGTGCATCATGTGGGTTTTTTTCTCCCTTCCCTTTGGATTTTATTCTTCTCCTCTTCTCCCTCCTTTTCATTATTGCTATTATTGTTTTAGGGTTTTTTTCTTCCTGCTTTATTCTAGTTATTGAATTGTTTTTATCTGAACCCTCGAGTTTTACATTAATTTATGATTCTCCACCCCATCCCTCTGGAGGGTAGGGGCGGGGAGTGAGCAAGCAGCTGCGTGGTACTTAGTTGCTGGCTGGGGTTAAAACACATCATCACCTTAAGTTTCCAAAAGCCTTCTTTAAAAACACCAAAGTAGTTAAACATTTCACATTCCAGGAAACACCAAGGCATTTATTTTTTTTAATTATTATTATTGTCACAGCTGTAAAAGGAGGTGACCTGTATTAATGTTACCTTGGTTGACTGTGGCGTTGAGAAGTTAAGCCAGGCAGGAACAAAGTCATGCTGCGCCATTTAGGTCCAGTGTCTCCCTTCAATAAAATGAGGCATCAAACCTCATGGCCAGGATCTGTAAATGAAAAGAACATTCCCTGACTGTCATCTTTTCCAAACTGAAATAATACAATTTATTTCCCAAAGCTTGGCCTATATGAACAGGAGGGGAAAAGCACTGTAGTTTTTCATATTACACTCCAGCGTGGGTTTTTTTTTTTCCCCTGCTGACTTTGTTCCTCTGAATAGAACAGGTAAGAACTTAAACATTCCTAGTTACTTCCTGTTTACAATTAACACACCCATGAAATTCATGATAGGATGGGTGTGTAGGTGGCAAGGAAACCGAACAAACAGCATACAGAAGCCATACAATGCACAGATATGTAAAAGCAAGACATGGCAGAATATGGAGTAAGTTCCTTCATTGCTCATGGTGTCATAGTCTACAAAGGGGCGATCACTGCCATGTTTTATTCCAGAGGCCATACATCAAGTATGACCAAACAGGTGATGGATGTTAAGAGACACTGACAGAAGACCAGAGACCTGAAGGACAACTATGTGCCAGCTCCTGCACTCCCAACTTAAAACTGTATCCAGATCCACCAACTTCCATGCATCAGGGAATACCCTATGCTGAAACTGGTTTCATAGTTAAGAAACCAAATGATTAGTAACAGAACACAAACTGGTTGAAGGATCTTAATGGAAGTTTAACCGAAGACCAACAGAGGTGCCTCACTGAGGAGTCCAAAACGGAGTTGTTCTTTCCCACATGTAATGTCATAGCAATTTCCACTGCTCAAAACGATGAAAATTCCATTATTGCTCTGGATAACTGAGTTCTGCCTTTTTGTGGAAAGTTCTCCAGCTCATCGTCTTGCTTTATTTTTCACCTTTAATTTATCTATGAACAAGTCAACACTACACAAGCAAAGAAATAAGTACATATGATCACTCACCCTGAGTTTGGCCTCTGCAGTCCAATGTCCTCAGTTTCTCTGCTTCACTGACCTTCGGGTTCCTTCCTTCCCCAGTATGCTGTAAGGCCAGCCTTCAGGCAACAGTGCGTCTCGAAGCAGAGCACGAGAGGCCGCACTTCGTGCCAACTGTGCCCTTCACCCCCTCAGCTGCTCATTTTAACCAATCTTTGCACTCTCACTACAAAAAAAGATACCTAAGAAGGTAATTTGTATTTTAAAAAAGCCACGACCACGTTCACCTCATTAAATTTTCTCTGGTCGTGGTAGTAGAGAAGTCAGCCTTTACATTACAAAAAGGTTTGTCAAGTCTGCATGACAACATTCAGAGCAACACCATGGTTAATACTGAATAGATACACTCAGGTCTGCTGGATAATGCATGATCTGCAGCCGATCAACCTAAACACTCTGGAAAAAGGACAATGTTACATAAAAACGTTTGCCCCAAATGCTGAGACCTAAACAAGAAGCATCTGCCCAAGTGCTCTTAAAATATAAACTTCATTTTTATCACATACATCTGCTAAAAAAAGGTATAGTATTTTAAAAAATGAATGCTAGGATATACTCTGATCTTCACGTAACGTGGTTAATGCTCCACAGAGCTAAGCACTACTTGATATAAAGCTCAAAAGCAAGCACAAATGTTTTCCCCGTTTTTCACCATTTACATGCTGAAACATAGGTCACATGAACAAAAAAATGCCAGGTCCAAAAATAATCTCTTCTACTCTATTTTTTTTTTTTAGACTGGGTGCTGCTTTTAAAGGGACACAATTATTCCACAGGAGCTTCTTGTTCTACAGTGGAGAGTTCACTTCTTGGTCATAGTCCTCTTCCATCAAAGAGGTGAGACAGGAACTGTAGTCACTAAAAAACAAACAAAACCCCCATCAGTTCAACAGCATAAACATGACAAAGTATGACTAGAGAGAAGAACGGAAAGAGAAATTGAGCAAATACAGCGCATGTGCCAAAACCTATTCGATCTCTGATCAAAACAAAACCTGAAATAATCTAATAAAGGAAAAGATCCCCGAAAAGGGCATTTTTGCTTTTAAATGATCACTTCCCAGATTTAGTTTACTAAAGGGCAATACAAATAAGCTGAATCAAAATAAAAGGGAAGAGTGGAGAAACTGCACACAGCTGATGAAAGGGATTCCACACTTCATAGCAATTTTAAAACCTGCTGCTAAAATAACGAGACTCTAGACCACAAGTAGGCTTGGCCATTCCATGTGCCTCGCCTCCTCTACACGCCCACATCACTCCTCACCTGCTCCTGTACAGCCAGACTCCCCTCTCAAGAGACTCATGGTGGTAATACATCCAGTATTCCATTTACTCCTCCACAGAAAATATCAACAACAATTAGATTTTCTGCTATGGCCTCTTTTTCCTTGAGCCATCTTACCTAACCAGAAGCAAACAGATAGGTTTACTGCTCCTGAAACATCTGAAAAGTTTTATTACTGTTTTGATGCCATCAGCTGTTTCCCAGGATCCCTTTAGGTGTGCTTTACTATGCCCTTATATTTGAGTTTGTTTTCCTTGTTTGGATATGATTCCATTCTTTGATCAGTTTTGGGTTTTGTTGCACTTGTTATGCCATTCTTTAAGCATGTGGATTTTATTTTATTTTTTAAAGTTTTTAAGACAGTTTTGACAGAAGCTCAAAATAAACACACAGCAGGAACAGTAAAAGAATCACCACCTTTTTATCCTCTGGGTCATTCTCTTTAACAACCCCCCACATTTTCATAAGTTTTTTTTCCTTCCAGGAACTAGATGTGATTATTGTGTAGAGGAGTTTAGAAAGAGGGAAACACGTCTTCACCTAAGCTGTGAGCCATGATCACATTTCTGGAGGCAGAGTAACAACAAGCAGCCTCACAACCCCTACAAACTACCAGCCAAGATGAAGCAAAACACAAGTGGACACAGCCATATACAATACTGACCTGGGAACTTTCTGAGCATCCCACCCTGTACCACAACCTAGTAAGCGCCACACACTGGAAACAACAAAAGCACTAACCTATCACGACCTGTTTTTATATTAAAGGGTAATTTTTCAGTGTGTTTAGGGACATGCTGCAACACCTGCTGCAGACGGTCTTCCCATCATGCTGAACTCAGCACAGGTACAGAACTCCTTTAGATGTGACCTTCTGAGGCTGCTACCAAACATTTGAGTAGGAAGTAGAAGATAAAACAGGGACAAAGTCAATGCAGTTGACTATATTTAAACAAGGTTCATTACCTTCTGAATAAATATGCTTTTCAGAACAAACTGTATAGCAATTAAGGCATGTCAAACTATTGACCAAAGTCATATAATTAGGAAGTTGATTTTATGAACCTTGAAAACAATTCACAGCGATGTGAAAAATGGACCTAACCAGAGCAAAGCCCATGCAAAATTCTCTGAATTTAGGGGCATCTAAATAAATGAACACCACAGAATTACAGTTTCTAAGTAGGAACTAGGTCTGAGTACGCAACAAGAATAAAACCACCGCAGAAGTATAATACCCAGGTTCCACTTCACACAAAATGTTCCCAGTACTTTTGGAATAGGCAATGGAAAAGGAAAGCACATCAACAGTTTGCAAAACTTGTACTGCTGCAAGACATCTTTTTGTATTTTGGTACAATCAAACCCAAGGTGAAACTCTGCAAAACTCCAACCACCAATTAAGAAAAGATGTTGCAGAAGATTCAGGTCCTCTAACCTGCTGTTTTGGTACCACTGGTAGTATCAGTGACCAGGGCAGTTCATTAAGGAGCAGTATCTAACCGTAGATACTACAGTAGACAGACTACTGCAACTCCTAGACATGACATTTTGGACTGCTGTTGGAAGTCTTGCAAACATTGTGCTTGCACAGTTTGCCTAAATTAGGGTGACCAGAAAACCTTGTATTTGTTAAAGAAGCGACCTCCACATCACCTCAAACCTTCTATGAAGTATTTTGATACTTTTGTAACCTTTATTCTGAAACAATCTCACTTGTGCGTGTCACAGTTACTGGGAGGGTCTGCACTGAGGTTGCAGTAAATTAAAGCAAGATGCTTAAACTAATCTCCACCCACTTCCCTGCAGGCAGCGTAGAGAAGGCACACTTCAGACAGTAAATTCAAAGCCCTATCTTAAGCCCTTCCAAAGTTGTTTTTCCTGACATAAGCAAGGTACTGAGGGCCACATGCCAACACACTATATGCAGACACAGCCTGTAGCTGGCTCCATATTTCAATAGGCATGTATACTGCTCTTCAGCCATCACCTTCTAGTGCACATACTATCCCCAAAAGAACAAGGCATGTGACATTAAAATGCAATACTTCTTGCTAAAGCAAAAAACCTGCTGTTAGATGAAATGTTGTACGTTATTCTACTACTGAAACCCTTCAGTCTCTAGGATTACCCCATGCACTCCGAATCCTCTCCAGCATTACACCTTCAACTTACCTAAGACCACTTCTGTAACATACCACACTACTGAAACCAGTAATATCACACAATCGTAATGGGCGAGACCCAAAGTTTCTCAATTGCCTTCTCTGACAACAACCTACAATAAATTCTTAAGAAAAAAAAAAAAAAGTGCAAGAACAAGAGGGAATAGCATCCAGGCTTCCATGATACTTTCTCAGACTTTTAGGCCATAGTCTGTATTACAGTTTATTACCAGTCAGTGCTTCTATGTAAATCTGTTGAATTGTTTTGGTTTTCAACACATTTATAAATTTTGCCTCCCAAATGGGAAGGGATACAATTTGCTTGTATTTTGTGTAAAAGTCAATTCACGGCTTTAAAAATGTCAGCCTTAATTCAGCTGGACCTTTTCTTGTGCTAACAAAGTGCCCAACCGCATTCTGTTCAGTTTTTCATGATACTCATGCGTTTATACATGACATACATATTCACCAAGTCATTCCTCTTCCAAGCTAAGTCAGACTTTTTGCAGAAGCTTTCTGAACACCAGTAATCATCCTTATGGCCTTCACCATATCTTTTAGATACAACGTCACCAAAACTGCACAAAGTGTTCAAGATTTAGGAGCATGACCAGTTTATACAGTGGCAAAAATTGTGCAAATTAAGCTTTCTTCCTAATATCTAACACTGGTTGGTGTTTTGTTGGTTTTTTTTTTTTGTTGTTACTACCTAGAACTGAAATGACCTTTGCCAAGTACTCAATAATGAATAGAGTTAAGAGATTCCTCAAAGTACAGGTGGGGTCTGCTTTTCTCTGGTCATGCACATGAAAACGCGAGTGGAACAAACGCTCATGCATTCCCTTAAGGCAAAGTTCCCAGTTCTTCTCATATTGCATTTACAGTTCCGTCAAACTAGTCTCTGGTTCACTATGGAAAACAGCAAGCACAAAGATCAACCCCAGTAGCCACTCCCAATTCCAGGAAAAAGCAAACAAAGTGCTCGTCAATGCAAATTTAATTAATTCCCTCTCTCCATTTAAATGAGGTCAAGTTTGAATTATTTCTGGAAATACAAATCAGAAAAAGAGAAAATAATAATACCACTGAATGGTATGTTCTGAACAATGACATCTGCATTAATGAGCTTTGGTGAAGAAAAAAAAGGTTGTCTGTCAACTGCCCCGGAATATTCTTTCACTGATCTAGATGAAGTCTTTGGCAAGTAATATTAGTATGTAAAAATTTAAACTCTGTATTAGCACTTGGGTTCCACTTGTTAGAAGTTCTAATTAGCCTGTTTAAAAAAATAATTTCAATTATTAATTTTTACATGTTGCATTAAGTGTTAACTGTAATTTCATAGCAAATTCTTTTCATAAGTTTTTGTAGTTACAAAAGTACTTTTATCGGTTGGTGTTTAAGTTTCATATTTAAATAACCTTCATGTCATTTACCACGGAAGTGGAAGAAATTAATTTATCATAGTGTCAAATAAATTAAAATTGTCAGATGCTCTTTTATATTACCAGATTTCATTGTGTATTTGTCTAAACAAATATTCAAAAATTGGCATGAAAATGGAAGGAATATACAAGTATATTTGATTTAAAGAAGAGAGACAGATGACAGTAAGGAAACTTACATAGTCCAGGACAAAATCCCCATTCTCCAATACACCGTTCATAAGGTGTTCTTGCTGTGTTACAGCTGAACATGGTTGCCCAGTTATTCTAATTCTTCTAACTTTCATTTCTGCTCCTAACATAGACCTGATCAGAGTTAATTTCTAAACCAGAGAGTTTCTAAAGTTTTGATTCTCAAGCTGAGATTTCCAGATACACCTGACAGTGGGAAGCAAGGAGGATTCAATACGTAAAGACCTATACTACCCAGAACATAAGACTAGAGAGACAAGCTAAAGATATTCAGTCACCGAGTGATGAAATTACTCACTGGAAATAGATCAAGATGTTTCAAAACTCCTAAGCAAGCACACAGATTAGCCTCAGCAGCAGTGCACTCCTCTTACTTCCTTTCCCACCTCCTGCCTTGGCCCACAGAACCGTAAAAGCCCAATGGGAAGCAAAATCTACCCTGAGTCACAAGATCATCTGCCATGCCAGCACACAACCTCTCTAGGAATACCTGGAACCAGGGCTTCTAACCTTTGCTCACATTTCTTAAACGAACACATTTTACTGGATGCCTGTTCTGCATCATTGTACCCTGCAAACCTCCTCAGGTCCTTTCAGCCCTGCTGTCTACCTAGAATCCTATTAATTACAGCCACTAATTCAATTGCTGTTCTCCTGCAACAGCAAATCACAAAGAAGTGGAGCTTCCAATGGAAAACCAACATAAAAGTAAACTTTTACCCTTCATTATACATTTATCAATCCAGCTAATAGCAGCTGTAAAAGTCACAAGGACAACATCTCTCTATCCCTGCCACAATTTCAGTTCACTTCAGTGCATTTCTATGTATTACTCTGAATAGAACATGTTTACTTAAAGAAGTAAAGATTTGTTTTTCTAACTGGCCAAGTCAATTGGGATTTCAGTAATATTCCTAAAGATCTGATGTCAGCTGGGTTGCAAAAGCATTCAGAAAAATTAGTGAACAATTTAATGGATGCATAAGGCAGAACAGAATTTACTTTCCTCATCAGTTTTCTTTCTGTGTAGCTCTTTTAAAGTTATTTAATCAAGCAGATATGCCTAAACATACACAATAGACCTTTCCACTTAGCTACTCTTCAGAGTAGCGTGTCATTTAATAGGTGTACGTTAGTTTGTGATAAAGAATTAATACCATATGCATTCACTAAGATATGACCTCTTTCTAACAACTTTTGATTCATCCAACACATTCACAGAAATAGGGAGTCACTGCCTGGAGCCCAACCTAGGAGTTGTCAAAAGCACCCTAACGATTTTTTAAGGGTATCAAAAAGCCACACATGAAATTTCGTTATCCTGTTTTCCAAAAAAGCAGAACATGGCTTGGTCTTAGTATTATCAGAAAAACTTTATTGAATAAGGTAATAATATTTGGGTGCACAGCCCTTTAAAATAATGTAATTCTAAATCTCACTCCACCCTTGCATGCATTATTAGGCCTTACTATAAAAGACACAGGTGCAGCATTATTAGTTCAACAGTTGTCATAACAACTGGTGAGCTACATCTTCAAGTTGAAATAATTTATTTGCAGTTCACCTACATGAAGTATCTACAAAACAAACTTACTTTCATTTTGCTTTCAGCTTCCATTAATACAATTGTCTAGACACATGTTCAGTCTGCCTACACGACTGAAACACGGCTACCTTTTGAGAGGACAAACGTCGATGTTCCAGAATGGCACGTACAACTGGTAGTGCTCACACACCTGAGGTATTATGCACCAGAATAACTATAATACAGATGTGCCGTCGCTGCTTGTTTCTTTCCATTATGTCACACTGCTTAACTCCCCAAATGGTTACTCTAATATAAAGGACAGTTCTATTAATTAAAAATACCGCAGAAAACATTGTTTAAATTCTATCTCGCTGCTGAAAAAATCTAGCATGCGAAAATGCAAAGCATCACTCACATCAGATTTACCAGAATTATGGTAACATGAGCCCATTAAAACACTAAAAGATGGATTAAAATGTTAATCTTGTACCAACCCAAAATCTTCCCAGATAGAGATATTAAAAGTTTTTGTGAAAATCAGCTATTACTGAAAGATTAACACCTTGTTTTTCAAGTTTAAAGCAAATGAATCTGTCTTGCAGAATCATCAAAACTGTTTTGTGTTCTAGAAACAACACTGCAAATCTATATATTCCAAGATGAAAACATGCCAGAAGCTTGTCCATACAAAAGTTTTTCCAGAGTTAACAGGCTGGGGGTGGGGAAAAAACCCCCATAATAACTGTTACATATCTGACCACTGTTGCAAACCAGATGACCAACTTCAACGAACTGAAAATAGGTTAAGAAAGATCCAGACAGACACATCTATACCCTAAAACTCTTTTCCCTTTTGACAATCCTCCCACTGGCGTCTTGTACAGTACTGCTTCACAAACAGCCTGTCTATTTACCTACTTACTTTCCCCTTCTCTGAGGTCACACTGACTGAATCTTACTGTCAAAAAAATTTCTGGAACAAGTATATGCACCCACACAGCCACACACCTTGCAAAGCCCTAACAGCCCAGTGTTGTGAATACAGAGGTCTAGAATGCAGTGGGTAGGGAGATGATTTTTTTCTTTCTTTCTTTCTAACAGCAATCAAAGATACAAGGGCATACAAGAGTAACAGAACCAAACCACAGAGAAAAGTGACGGCTAGAACCGCGATGTAGTTTAGATTCTTCATCAAACACGAAAACGCTATTGACAAAACCATCACCTTTAGCAATGCTATTGATTGACGGATGCCTGCCCTTCCAGCCCCAGTTGATCAAGGTTCCTGCCAGCAAGGCTACCACCACATCACTACTGGGTCAACAGTATTGGGTGCATTGAGGAGATCACAGAACCCAAAGCCAGCAAGCTTGTCTTTGGAAGCAAGCTGTATTTAACACAAAAGCCCAAAGCACGTTTTGGAAAAGGCAGCATCTGGGGAACCTGTACAGAAGCCTGTGTAAGATGATAAGGCTCTGAACGTCAGCCAGCAAGCACAATACATTGCAACTGAGCTGTTCTGGTGGGCTTTGATGAGTTTACTCTCAGTACCAAGATAGGACTGTTTTAAACATGTACAATCTGAAAGACTCGACACCTTACAAGCACAGAATGGGGAAAGTACAAACTTTCTAGATACTATGCGCACCAACAATTATTCCTGGATGTTTTATACTCAACAGCCACTGGCAACACTGTCATCCCTTATGCCTCTCTCCTACGCCACTTAAGATTCCACTTCCCTCCGATGTCTCTTTAACAGCCTAGTACTGTTTATATTAGAGAACTGCGGTATTTATCTGAATACTAAAACCTGCTCAATGCTCTGCCCTACTGCAGAGAGTAAGGTTCCAGGGACTGTATACACCTCTATTAAACAAGCGTGTCTGTTGCCACTACTGATGCAAAATAAAGGCATATTTTAAATAGTATTAGGCTTTAAATTTGAGCAATGTTCTGAGCTTTCAACCCGCTTTAGCACTGTATGAAATAATGTATTTAAAATCCAGAGAAGGTATTCTGCTAATTTCAGTCAAACCCAAAGGTCTTTTTAGCTCTTGAAGCTAAAAGAAAAAAAATCAAATATCTATTTTGTCACGCACTTTGATCTACAGACCTTTAGAAAGTATCTGAAGTCAAGATAAGGCTCCGTTCTCCCTGAACCTTACAAAGCACACCACCTTGTCATGGCAGCCTTTAAAGGCACCACTACCCCCCCCGCAGACCTCATGACGGAACGAGTGAAACAGCAGCAAAGAGCCTATCTGTGTGCTCTGCCCAAAGCCTTAATGAACAAAGTCACTTCCCACTGCTCCATAGCATACACCAGGATAATGTTCCTCATCATACGGAAAGAATTGCAAATACGTAATTACTGGCTTATCCCTGCCACGTACTACCCTGCCTACCTGTCTTCCAGAGACGCAGACGGAGCCTAAGCAGAAGTGAAGTAAGTAGTTCTTCAGTACCTTTAAAAAAATAAAAATATGGCATGGGTGTTTCCCACTAAGGGTATTTTATTACCCAGTATTTTACAAGGGTTACTATTGCTACTATAGCACACCTACATTTAAATATATTCTGTTTGGAGCTGAGAAAAACATATTTCCATTGGAAGGAGCATCAAATGCAGCCAGACTATTTATCAAATATTTGTGTCAAGGCAAGAGAGACTATAAATCACGTACAGGGAAGTACAGATCTGCATTCCAGATGAAGGATAAGATAGTAGAAGGCATGTCACTTGCAGAGGAAACTGAATGGAGAGTCAACAAAATAAACAGAGAAGGATATTCAGAAATAATAGACCGTTCTCCTAAGCAATATTATAGTAATTCTTGCCCTCGATACATTCCCCTAGCCCTGCAAGATCAGTACTACAAACTGGGGAGGGCGGTACATTCCAGTTACAGGTACTTCCCAGCCAAGACAACAGGCCAAGACTAGGGGACTAATCATACCCTCTCTGCCCCTCCTTTCACTTGGATTATTTCCAAACTATTTTACCTCAAGACCAGGACAGTATGAACAAACTCCACATTTATTTGTCTGCGACTAGGACACAACAAAGACATGTTCACTCAGCACTTTTCACCATGTGTACAACACCTGCATTACAGTTTGTAAAGTTTACATTTTCTGTTATGTTTTTCATTCCACTAGCTTAACATTTTCAGCACTTTCTAATTGAAAAAGTACTATCAAACATCAATGCAAAAAAGACACTGAAGTCACTTCCATTTAAAACAAGTCCTATAAATATAAGTTGCGCAAATAATAAATATTCCATTTGTTTGGTCTTGGCTTCAAAAAAAAAAAAAAAGGAACAAGTGATCCCTGATCCTGTGATCTGATGATTTGCTGCAGCTGGCAGATATGTCAGTGTTTTGCTGGAGCTCTGTGACCTAATCTGTGAAACACTTAAGAGATAAAATAAAGCAAGGAGTTATGGACAAGGTGTTGTCCAGCTGGTCTGAGCTTTGTCATTAGATCTTGCAGAGAATTGTTGTGCTGTTATTTGGCAGCTACACTGTGCAGGCCAAGAGTTAAACAATGTCATTCTTCTATCCTAGTGCCCTACAATAAACTAGGGAATACTAGGAAAAGACTGGGGGGGGGTGGGCAATCTTCAGAGGTTGCAGTTCCATCCTTTCTGAGATTTAAAAGACTACCTCTACCCTCTCCCATCAGACACCTTTGAAAATAAATTAAGCAATGCCCTCCTCCACCAACTTGTAGAGTGATCTCCATGCTGCAGACATCCAAAAATAAATCCTAAAATGTCTCAAAAAGTATCAGAAAAATGAGTTTGCTATCAGCAGACTGGATTTCATTATGCAGCTATTCAAACCTCCACTGGAATATGTTTTTGGGAGCTGTAAATCAAAAGAGATTAGCATATCAGCATTCTCCAGTGTATCTCTACGATCTGTTTTGGTTATTCTTATGGCCTGAAAGCCTGCCCCTGCATCTAATGCCTAACGTAAATAAATTCTGCTGCAATTTCAACCCATAACTACTTGCTTTATTCATGATGGATATGGCAAGCTGACAAGCTTCTCTTTGCAGATACCTTTTAAAACATCTTTCCTCCACACCCGTACTTCAGTATTCCCTCACTGAAAGGCAACCTTAGCAGGTGGCTGGGGTTTTTTTGGGGGGGAGGGGGGGGAGGTGTCAGAGGGGAAGTCCCACAGACCACCCTGCATCCCAGCACTGTTTGGCAGCAGAAAAAGGATGTAATAACATATTCTGGGATCAAATATAGTCTTGTTTTTAAAAAACAAACACCCTCCCCCAACCGCTTCAATTTTACTGTTGAAGCTTTTAAGTTCAAAGCACTGATGATGAAAAAACTGATGCGACCCATCTACCAAGCATGACAGCTTGCAGGCAGTGACACGATGTCAGAGCTGGCTCCCAGTTATACCTGCAGGTAACTTTTTAAAGCTGCTTTATAGATCACCTGCTGATGTCTGATGAAACACGAGTTTTATAAAAGCATTCTAGAACTAAACAATCCAATTTTCCCCCCAGTCCGCACTCATGGTTTCTCTTTCACAGATTTTATCTTCTTTACAGATCTTGTTATACCCAGCCATAACTTTCCCAAAGTATGACGGTATCACAAACCAGACGAGGTACTTCTAGCTGAAGACCTACCGCTCCTCATCAGAATGGAAAAACTGTTTCGTTACCTCGCTTACAATGCTCTTTTATATGTTCCAGTATGACAAGTGAACGTTCATGACAATGATGCTGCTGACTCATGGTAAGTTAGGAACCATGACCCCTAAATACTCTCCCACAGAACTACTGCCTGGCCAGCTGTCACTTGTCTGTGTAAGGTAATATTCCTAAACACAGTAATTTGAACCTATCAATGCTATTGATTTCAGACCATTTCTTGAATTTGTCAAGATCATAGCATCTGTGTGTTCAATAAGAATAATACTTCAACATAAAGAAGTAAAAACACTGAAGAGTACACGACCTAGGACAGACTCCTTGATGTGAACACTCTTCCGCTGACCATACCCAAAGTCCTGCCTTTTTCTAGATGTTGTGAAGGGAAGCGCTCCTCAAGTCTGTTCATTGTTCTGGAACTTTTCCCACTCCCACAGGCTCTCAGTTCCCTAAATACTGTAGGACACATTCCATAAAGCCCAGCCAACCTGAAGCCATTGAAGTCGTCATTACCTGTTTCTCTACTTTTAAGTAGAGTTCAAAGTAAAGGAAAGACAGTTTTCCCAAACTAACAGTCAAGATCATAACACATTCAACATTTTCAGAGTGAGAGAGTTCCCTTGCTGAGTTTTTTAAGATTAGCATCAAAGGTCTTTTCAGACCACCTCACGTGAATCCTGATTAATCCCTTGACGATGGATGACGCATTAGAACACAATGGCAAAACACTCCTTTCTGCTGAAAGGCTGGAGACCTGTTGTAATCTTTACCATACAAATTCACCAGCAGCTTTGTGAATACCAGTAATTTATGTGCCTAGAATAATACCATATACCTCCACGGCAGACCCAGTCCTTTATTTACAAGTTAATTGTTCATCACAAACTGAAGATGACAAAATGCCAAGAGAGTGACGATCATTGCCACACGCTCCGTATGTTGCAACTATGCTATGAGGGTCACACAGATATGTGGGAAAGCAGTCCCTGCCACACTGCCTCTGTCCCCAGTGCCACTTATTCTTGGCCATACCATTATCCACCCTGACACTTACTAGCTACCTGAGCCTGGAGCACTTTTATTTTCAGCGTCTGTTCTAAGGGAAATTAATCTAAAATTCTTCAATTCTTCCTTTATTGGAAAAAGGGGATTCCTAAAACCAGGGACATGCATTTAAGACAACATTATATACATCCACCCACCCCTTAGCTTATTAACAGCCACCAACATCAGACCATAAAGTTACGATGCTCCTTCCAGGGTGGAGGATAAGACTATGAAAACACTGAACTATAAGTGACCAAAAGATTCAAGGAGGAAGAAAAAAAAAAAAAAAAGCAGCATTTTTGTTAAAATGACTGTAAATCCTAGAATTTCAGTAGCTTCTGGTGAACTTTCCAGTGTAGAACAGTCCCCGAGGCATAAGGTCATGCTCAACAAAATATTTGTTTCTCATTTATTGCAGAAAACCTCAGTTATGTTTGGATACACTGGTTCAAAGAATTTTTGTTAAGCCAGACCTTGGAAGCGCAACTATTTCAGATTAGTCATTTCATGGAACCGCATACACCAACACTTTGCAAATTCTTTTTGCTGTTTAATTGCAGAGAGGTCTAAGAAGCATAAAGTGTTAAAATTCTTCTTCTGACACTTCTGAAGGCCGGCTAGAGAAGGCAGGAACTGCAATAGTTAAGCATGCTTTAATCAAGAAATTCCAGTTTGGAGTGATACAGCCTGATTGCGAAGATGTATGATTAATTTAACCAATATGCTTCCCTTCCCACTTACTTGTCATGTTAATGGCCTCATCTAACCTAGAATTTTTAGGTCTGCACAGTGTTTGCACATGCATATATGGGGCGGTGGATACATAGCCACCATCAATCTCTACCTAAATCCTTTCCCAAAAATCTAGATTTATCTTCTGACCATACAGTAACTCATTAAAGTTTGGCACATTTTCACAGGAACATACTAACTTACAGAACACAAGCTAAACAACATCCTGGCATTCGTGAAGTATTCTAAGCAGGACCACGTTTCTGCCAACTTCACTGCTTTTCATCAAATCTGACAAGTAAAGGGAACATGCACTTCAATTACTCTTTACTGAAACCAAAGCCACATACGATTTAGTTAGTATCCTGGTCACTATGTAAGTGGCAGTATAACGTCTGCTTACACTGCTGTGTTAGCAGAACAAAATCTAAACCACTCCTGCCTCTACCAATAAATTAACGTAAAACTTAAAAATCTCAAACAAACTTCCCTGCTATACACACTGCACTTCAACTACAAAATTCAGTAACTATGACTTTCCCTGCCGAAGGCAACAGTCATCCCATAGTTTTGTTTTCACAAAGCCGTAAGAAAAAACTGTATCCATGCAAGAGCAGCCAGCGCTTCACTGAAGAGAGGTGCTTTATGTTTTAGCTCTACTGAACACAGTCAGCCTTTTTCCAATCTGCTCATACAAACGAATAAAGCGTGCCCTGAAGTACAGTTCACAACTAAGTCAATCCAGCAGCTACACAACCAACTTCAAACATCTTGTAACACTGATATTAAATCTAAAAAAGCTACTTTAACTCTTGAACCAATAGTTTTTGGTCACTTAGTAAAAGACAAGAACGACATTATCTGACATCGCACACTCCCGAACAAATTCATAGATCCAACCACAGTATTCTTCTGTATTGTATCCCACCGCTCTTGAAACATTTTTTACATTTCATAAAAACGCCAGTGAAGATTATTTTTCTGTAGTGACTTACTAACTTAAACCAGGAATTTCAAGAGGCAGTAAACCCACGTGCAAAGCAGTCACATCTGTGAGACAAGTTGACCATACCCTGTAAAATATTCTTAAAGTATTTTTACTACTCAGGAAGCCTGTGCTTCCACTTGATTTGTTATATATCACATCTGCATTCTGCTCCTCTTATTTCTGATACATCCACAGAAAAAACAGGACTCTTTTTTTCTTAAATGCCATCTGTTCCCTGCATATTTTTGCTTTAAGTTCTAATGTGATATCTGCAATGGAAACTTCTGTGTCACACAGGATTAAGACTACAAACCAGATGAATATAAAATGCAGAGGCTGCATTTTCCTCCAAATAGTTGTAAAAAAAAAAAAAAAGAAAAGAAAAGAAAAACAAACCTCCAAACATAGCAAAGTATCACCTGAAGCTTCTCTATTTTAAATGCAAAACTTCAAGAACTTCTCTTTTTAAGGTACTTTTCTCTAGGAACCATCAGAAAGAATGCGAGAGGAAAAACTGTTCTTCTTAAATCTGGTGATTTTATTTCTCGCTTCCACTGCTCTACACCTGTTTCCTTCCCAAGTCAGAGGCTGGAAGTTTGAAATACCGGTCTCCAAATGGATGAGTGCTGGGAACCTTTCACTGAAATACCAGCTGTATTCATTCATGAAGTAACATTTGCATAAGCCTTTTTTCATAACCACCTAACATTTTTACAGAAGCAATGTCAACTCTACAGAAAATTCAGCTTTGCTGCTCTTCGATTCTCTCAGCTGGTTCTTATCTCTGTACCCCCCCACGCTGTTTCCATACTTTGCCCAGTCGCTTGCAACGTTTCAGAGCGTTATCAACATTACTAACACTTGTGTCACTCAGACCACGGGGGCGGGGAAGGGAAGGCTGACTTACCTGGTCATCTTAACATAAAAATATTTTCAAGCAGTACTCTTAGATGATGCTACCATTACTTATAAGGATTTAAATAGCGACTGCTCCTCTACAGCTGTCGAAAAACTCCTAACTCGCGCAGACACCCATTAACTACTCTAAAATGGTTCCAAACCAGCTCATTACTAAACTGAGTCGGCTCCAAAGTCTTAAACGCCTCTCGGAGATGCCAGGTGTGACCGGGGCTGCTGCGACCGGGCCCGGCCGCAGCCGCGTTAAGTTCGGCCGCACGGGACCTGGGGCCAACTCGGCGCAGAACACGCCGGGCGCGCAGAAATAACTTTCCCGTTGGAAAAGGGCCGCCCCCCGCTCACGGCCAGGCGCCGGTCCTGAGCCAGCAGCTCACCGGCGGCCCCGGACAAGCCCCCCGGCCCCGGCCCCCGCAGCGGGCTGGCAGCAGGCCGGGGGGGACGGGGCCCGGCTGCCCGCGGCACACGTGTCACTGCCGGGCGCCGGCCGCCCCCTCCCGCCGCGGGCTGCCGGAAAGAGCGGCCGTCAGTCCCGCGGAGGCGAAGGGAAGCGGCCCGAGCCAGCGCGGCTCACCCAGTTTCGTTTCCAGTTCGCGATCAAAACAGACGGCAGCGGGGGCGCCCCTGCCGCGGGCGCTCCGCCCGCCCCGGGGCCGCCGCGCAGGAAGCCCCGGCCCGGCCCCCCGGGGACTTCACCCCACCGCCCCGGCGGAACGCGGCGTTCCGGCCCTGCCCCCCCCCCCCCCGCCGCCGCGCACCCCACCGGCCGGCCCGATGACAGGACGAGGCTGAACTCCGGGCGAGCGCCAGGAGGGCCGCGGCGGCGCCAGGCGCTGGGAACTTCCCAGCCAAGCAGGAAACAATAAGCGATGGAGCCTCGGCCCCAGCCGCCCTCCCCGGCCCGGCCCGGGGCCCTGCCCCGCAGAGAGCTCCTCGCTGCCGCCGCCGGGAGCCGGCTCCCCCCGGCCCGCCGCGGCTGAGGGGCGGGGGTGGGCGCGCGGCGCGGCCGAGGGCGGAGGGAGCCCCCCCGGCGGCCGCACCGCCCCCGCCGCCGCCGCCAGTGGGGTCCCGGCCTGGCGGGAGGCCGATCCCGGGCCGCTGCGAGGCCGCCGAGCCGGCGAGGAGCGGCGGGCCGGGCCGCGGGCCGGCGGCCGGCGGGGCCGCGCGGGAAGGCGCGGCGGGGCGCCGGGAGGAGGGGTGTGGGAGCCGCACTCACCGGCCAGGCCCCTCTCGCTGCCTCCTGCGGCCCCAGAACCATAACAAAGCTCTGCCCAAAATGGCTGCCCGGCCCTGCCCGGCCGGGGGCCGGAGGGGGCGGGGCCTGCGAGCGCGCGGGGCGGGGCCAGGAGGCGGAAGGGACACGCCCCCTCCGGCTCCCCCGCCGGCCACGCGGAGCGCTCCCCGCCCCCGCCCCGGCCTGGGAGAGGGGCGCGCGCGCACCCCTCGCCCCGCCAATCAGAGCGGCGGCACGCACCGCCCTCGGCGACTCCCGGTCGCCACCGGAGGCTGCGCGTCCCGCAAGGCCGCGCGCCCGCCCGCCCGCCGCGGGGCAGGCTGGGGTTTGTAGTCCGCCCGCGCGCCTCTCCGTGGGGCGTGGCTCGCCCGCGCCGGAGGTCCCGGGACACGGTGAGCAGCAGCGCCCCCCCCCCGCCCCGGCGGCAGCGCAGGCCCTTGCCGCCCCCCCTGCCAGCTGCCGGGCCGGGAGCGAGCAGGGCCGCTGCGGCGACAGGGGAAGGAGCGTGCCTTGCCGGCTCCGCTGCCCCCGGTGCCAAACACGCCAGCGACTGGCACCTCCGGCTCCGGGGGGTGCCACGCACGCCTGGGCGCTTCCCCGGCCTGGCGGAACAAAAGGTGCCGCGCCTGTTCCTGCCCGGGCTCGTACCGCGGAGCGCCGGGCCCCGCCGGAACGCTTCCTGGGGCACCGGAAGCCGCGTCAGCGGGGACCGGTGGGCACCGGCGGGGCAGGGGCCTAGCGGCAGGCACAGCCTGGCACTCGCAGTAGCGGCACCCTCCGTGCCACCCCGGGGCAGCCGCCTCGCCCCCATCCCGGACACAGAGCCCCCATCCTCCCCCTGCGTGCTGGGGCCTGGGGCGCGCGGAGCCCCCCTGCTCCGGAGCAGCAGCACCGGGAACGCGGGGAGTCAGGTCCACCGGCAGGCTGCTCGCCTGGCCCGGTCAGGGGCAGGGTCCCTGCCCCTGCCTTGCAGCAACCGGCCGTTCCTCAGCTGCGCGCAGCCTTTGTCCCGCGAAGAGGAGGCGACCCGTAAGTGCGAAGCCATCGCCTGTTCCCCTGATGCTCGGTTCTTTAACTCCTTATGGGTTTTGTAACAATTATTACGCTTTTAGAACTTCAGGTCTAGGGCTACTCGAAACTAAATATTCGGTAGTGGGTAAATAAGGATTGAGTACGCATTTGTCTGTAAATACGCACCTGTAAGAGTGGCATCTGGTAAGTCTAGGCTGTGACTTTGGACGTAAGACAAACTTGGCTTTTCATCAGTTTCAGGCCTTCTCATCAACTTTTCTGTTTCAGGCCTTGAGAAAACAAGTATGTTTCCTCTCATACAACGATGCTGCTTCCACACACCTTTCAAAGTAAGTTTCTGCAGGTTTTTTTGGTGTCTGTTTTTATTTAGAAGTAAAATAGCAAAAGATATGACTTGAGCCGTGACTTACAAGTTGGAGTAGCCACATGTTTATCAGTCAGCTTTTCTGAGAGGATTCCTAGTTTCTACAGTAGCTTTTAGCTAAAGCTATTTCTTCTATAAAAAGAAAACTTTATTGTCTAAAGGTCTTTTTTTTCTTCTCTCTTTTTGGTAGTCAGGGGATAGTAGCTGGTTTCGGGGGTGACTATGTCCTGCTTCTGTAATGGTTTTATATTCTACTCTGAAACAGAGCAGTTAAGATACTAACTTAAAAATGCCTAAAGAATTCATGCGTGGGTGGAAGAATAGGTGGATATACAAACCATTTGTAGTGAGTAAGGTTTGCTTACTATGAAGAGCCTAGTTGCTCTTTATCGGCTAGGTTGTGAAAGCTGTGTTGGTTAGCTTAGGTAGTTAAGTTAAAAACACCTGAAAACTGAGATGAAGGGCAGTTGTGACTTGACTTGGAAAACTACTTGGTGTAGTATTTCATAGGTAGCTTAGGTAACTGTGGATCCATGAGCCTGCATTGTAAGGTGGTCAGAACAAGTTTTATACTTGCAGCTCCAGAAGTTAACCAGTCCCAGACTACTACTGTATGGAAAGAATAAGACAACTTGGTCTTCTCTTGGCCTCCAGCTGCAGAGAGGTATGTGTCCTCTCTCAAGACCTCCAAGCCTCAACCCAACATCAGTATATGCAACCAAGCTCCAGGCTTTTCACACCTCTCTCCCCTTCTTCAAGAAGAAAACTCCCAAAGAATCTGAGACCAAAGATTTGGGCGTCTTCAAACGAAGTATGGAATCACTCAAGGATTCTCCCAAGCCAGCCCTTTACTTGAGCCTCGCAGGGCTAATTCCGTTTGTTTCTGTGCCACTGGTAATGGCCACCCAAGGGACCTACTACCCCGAGCTGGTGTTTGCTCAGGTTATGTATGGTGCCGCAACAGTCTCTTTCATAGGAGGAATGAGGTGGGGGTTTGCTCTCCCAGAAAACAGCCCGGCCAAGCCAGACTGGATGAACCTGGCTAACAGTACAGTTCCTGCAATCTTTGCCTGTCAAGCCTTACTTCTTAAAGATGTCACTGAAGGTGCAGTAATGCTAATAATAGCCTTAGGGATAGCACTACATTATGACGTTTCCCTTCTTCCCCCTTATCCTAGGTGGTTCAAAGTACTGAGGGTAGTGGGAACAGTGGTGATGGTATTATCACTGTTAGCTACTCTAACGCTGAAGGTTATTTTAGAGGAGCAGCCAAGTAACACAAGACCTAAATGGCAGAACACAAAATAATAAATCAATAGGACGAAGCTATTGGCCAATAAGGTTGTATTGAGTTCCAGGGGAAATAAAACTTACTTGTGCTTAGAAGTAGTAAGATGGGCAGGGATCAAGATGCTTATTCACAAAGCAAATGACTTAAGTGAGTTTAGGAGGGAAGGATTGTGAATAGCAATGACTTCCAAGGCAGGCATGAGTCTGTCCTTACCCGTAGAACAAAGCATCACTCTTCAGTGAGATGTTACTGTCATACGAATTTAAAATGGAGATTCAAATGACATGCCGAATTATTAAAGTATCTGGTTTAACTATAACGTGTGATGTTCTGTGGTGAGGAAAACAACTGCACAGTCATGAACAGTAATGAGGTGAAAGCAGTTCTTCTAGCTTAGTGTTTAAAGAAGCAGCAGAAAATTATGCAAAAGTACATACATGTCTGATTCCTATGTGGTGGAAGACTCTTGTCTTACTCCAGCTGAGAAGGTGCTGAAAATGATACGTGGTTAAGTGCTAGTCAGGTAAGAACGGATAGGTAAGGTTTGTTTGCAGCGGCAAGCTGAGGTCAGCACTTACCTGAAACACGTCATCCAGCTGCTGTGACGGAGTGGGGAAAGCCTTCTAGCATTGTATCTTCAACAAGGTGCCACAAGACAAAGTTGTCTTCCTACTTGAGCTTAAATAAAAAAGGATACCTGGGCCATCTGTTCCTAGGTTTTATTTGCGCTTAGGGCTGCCTAGCCAAGGAAGCTGCATGCAACATAGCCATCAAGATCTATCATACTCCTACATTAAAGTATTATCACGTGGTGATATGACATATGGACTTAACTGCTGGTGCTAAGGGGTCAGATAATGGGATTGAATGTAGTTTATGCCTTCCTCCTCCTCAAAATTAGTTTTATTGGAGCACCTGGGACAGGTACAAATGGACTTGTAGCCTGCAAACACCGCATGATGGGTCAGTTATTGAAAACACTGCAGAAACGTGTTATTTCTACTTGAGTCTTTCTAACGTGTCATTTAGGGAAGAAGATACAGCCTAAGTCACGGGGATTTTCTTTTCTTGCCTCAGCTACCTCAAGAAACCTTAAAGTTATATGTGGGCATGTTTACTGTAGGCTTTGTATCTTAAGTATTCTTTAAGTACACTGTAAGATGCAAAAAGACAGCTGAAGTGACAGCCACACACAGTTTTAGGACCAGTTTAGGTAATCCTCAGTTCTCCTAAAGCACTGCTCCTTCAGTGTTCTATACACAATAAAGCACATACTGTGATTTAAAATATTATCGGTTCATTCTGCAAAGAACAGAATTTCCAGTAAAAAAAAAAAAAAAAATCTATTCTATGAAAGTGGCAGTGATACAGCTCATGATGATAGGAAAACAAATATTCAAGAGTATTCCACAGTTAGTTTTGAAAATGCATTTTATTATGAAAAGCTGTTTAAAACAAGCCTGAACTTGGAGAAAAAAAAAAAAGAGACAGCATAGACATTAGTTTACACACGTAAGAAATCTTTTGAAGTAAAAGCACACACAAGATTATAGAATGGTCAAGAGAAACAAATGCTCCATCTACATGTTTTAGCCTGGCAATCTCCCAACCCTATGTTAGAATGCAATACCTAGATTCTTAAGCTACCTGCAACACTCACCTTGGAGGATTTTATTCATGTATTGATTTGTTAATTTTACACAGGGGATATTGACCTACACAGTGCAGGCTTCCTGTTTTGTGATATTCCAGCTGTGGTTTTGTGTTCTAGTCTTCTATCAAAGTTCAAACAGCCTTTTCAGACTCCATCCAGTTCATCCGCAAGTGTGCAGAAAATGCAGTCGTTGTGCAAAAAGCAACTTCAAGTATGTTAATTAAATGAATCTAGAACTAACTCCAAACTCCTAGTAGTATTGTTCTAAGTGTATCCAAGCTAAATACAAACTCCTTAAAACACAGTAATAGCATCACTTTTAATGCTGAATGCAGCTGAATCTATCATCAAAAACTCCATCCACTCAAATCTGGAAGAGACAGGATACAAGATGTAGCAAAGATGAACAAAGCGTGTACCTTTTAGAATAGCACATATTCCAATGCCAAGTCTCAGCATGTGTCACACAGGGTAAAAACACAATTAACTACAGCGTGAGGGGGAAAGGGCAAAAGGCTTTCCCTGTATTTTTATACTAACAGCAGTACTAAACAGAACAGCTAATCTAATGAGTAGCATTTCTATATAAAATTCATCAGAGCTTACTCAAAAAGGAGCTCTGCTGTCACCACTGAAACCACTGAGAAGAAAAGCCTATGCTGAAGTGTAATGGCATTATTAGAACTGTGAAAATAACCTTCCAGAACAGGAATTTTTCAGCCACTCACCATCCAAGTTAGTGCAGCGGCCAGAAAGTAAATACCCCAATTCACATTTAATGCCCATCATGTCCAGCAGCGGACAAGAGGCTCAAATGCGTCAAGGTCGTAAGTAGAGGTACTAAGTCTTCCCCATCTGTTTTCTCTTGTTTTCTGCCAAAAAAGGACAACTAATGCTAACCAAGTAAGCCCATCTGCTTTTATCTATAGGTAACTCCTAGCTGTCTAGAGTAACCTTCTGGATTATAAGGCCAGCTAAAGACGCTAGCTTTGGTGCACCTTAGAGAGTTAACAGCTTGATTAATGTCTCTGAATGTGCTGGAATGATTTCTTCAGATTTTTACAAGGTAAATTTGCCATTTATTTCAGTAAGCTTAATCCAGTCGTAAGAGGCATTCCTACTCTTAACAGAATACTTCCCAAGACAGACATTGGATAAGCCAATTTACTATGAAGGGCAAGAGTGGTAATATTTCTTTTTGCTCAGGGAAATCCCTCAGATTTAACTCTCCCTTGTCTCTACAAAAGCTCCTGTGTTAGAAGAGGTTTCTGGCCAATGAAACTGGAAATATGAGGAGACACGATTTACTCATTCTTTGTCTTCTCTGTGTTTTACAGCACAGCTACACCTCCTTCGCAGCGACTGGTAATCATGTTGGCAATTTCAGTCCAACTGTCCATATGAGGGTTATAAGCTTCAACAGAGTCCGAGGTTACTGGAGCAGCAAAATCATGACTGGGAGCTCGGCCTCCCGAGGCATAAAGAAATCCATTCACAGCCACAACACAGACGCCAGCTCTTGGTACCTTCATTGACGCAACTTCAACCCACTTTTCCTAATGAGAAGGTGAAAGAGTCAACAAGTAGGTTGAGGGCAATTCTGGTAAAAGTAACGTTTAAAGCTTAAAGACTGAAACATACGCAAAGCACACTACGCATATGCTTCACAGGCTCAAATATGGCATGTGTACAGTATCAAGAGGATTATCAAGACTGGAATGACAACATTTTGACAAGTGGCCCAAATCCTGCTAGTCGCTAAAAAGCAGATCACATACTATCCATACACAACAACCCTCCCTTTCTTTGGGCACTGCAAGATGCAGTCTGTCTCCAAAATGGAGAACTGCTACACAGTTTGAGGTGGGAAATAAGGAAAACTAGATTCAATTCCAAGAATAGAACAGAGTGGCACACTGGATTATGTTCTGCTTGTAACAGTGGCTACTGTTCCAAAGAGCATCATAGAAACATGAGTAACAACAGTCGGGAGTAATTTCTTACCTTACTCAAAAGTGTTCAAAGTGATTTTTCTAGTCACGCTGAAACACCACTACATTTTGATGCATAAGAAAGATCCTCAGCTTTTGCAACAAAGGGCAACTCTTACTTTTTCAGGGAGCTTTTTCTCTCTAGTCAGATTATTGACCATTCTATTGCAGAGGGGGAATCTATCCCCCCATCTTAACCCTAAGAAGTGTTTACCAAACTGCAGTATTATCTATGCATCATCAGTACTGGTGAGCTTTCAGTTTCCCAAAAGCATGCATACAATCTTTGTAAACACCTCACTAAGCCAAATAGCAAGATTCTACAGACTGGTTAGGACAGACAGACCCTGAGGTCACCAAAGCTTTGTTTCACTCTGATTACCAGCCAGTAGTGAAAAGAAAATGTAATTTCCAACTTTTTTTCTTTTTAAAGGAAGCAGGCTACCTCTGTAGCATCTTACACGAAGTTGATGCAATCTACATTTATGAGAGGAAGGGACTCTACCATACCTCTTCAAAGGAGTATTTTTCTACAGTAGCTAGCGCATCCTGAGATTCATTCCAGCCTCCCACAGCATAGATACAATCGTTGAGAGCGGCTACACCGAGATACGCTCTTCGGGTGCCCATTGGAGCGAGCTCAGACCAACGTTTAGATATTGGGTCGTAGACTTCAACAGAACGTAGCTCTACTCCTTCATTGCTGATACCACCGACAACATAAATTAAACCTGTAGAAACAAAATTTCTTCTCTGTTAGGTTTCCTAACACAAAGGTTTGAAAGACAGAAAATGTTTGTCACAATACAAGTTTCAGCTTGACATTAAGATGCCTTAAGCATGCCAGATTAAAATCCTCCATTTGTCCAGTAGCACCATACATAAAGCTTTTTTTTATTAGTAACTTGAGGCTCAGGCACTAGAAGCTCTTGATGGAAGCAGCAATTAATCAAGTGCAACGGAGAGAATTCAGAAGGCTGCAACTGCTGACCAGGTCTGGATGTCTTTAGACATGACGATCTTAAAATAATCTGTGGCAATTCATGATCGTCACAAACAAACATATACAAACCTACATATGGAAGGTAAATAAAAACAGTATCTGGAAGCACAGTCAACTATTAAAAGACTAGCTGGGTAACAGTTTTTACATGGCTTCCAGTATGGTTTTCATGAGATAAAAGGCAGAAGACAAAGAACTTCATAGTCTTTAAGTTCTGCAGAGTGAAAAATACGGTACAAGAACAAGTAAGCAAGGCACAAGCGTGAGCAATTGACAGCACAGTACAAGACAAAAGTAAAAGTCATGACTGAAACATAAAGCTTCAAAATCCAATGGCTCTTGGAACTATTTAACAATATTCACCTTGCATTTCACAACACCCAAAGCAGTAACGAGGCACAGCCATGCTTCCCACCACATCCCAACTATTTTCTTCAGGATCAAATCTCTCAATTGTGTTGCCAATCTCTGCTCCAACCCAACCTCCTGCAAATAATAGCAAACACAGGGAAGAATTTAGTGGCATGAAGCTGCATGTTAGCCACATTTTTAGACGTATGGTGCACTTTTCCAGGACAGACTAATTCTGAAACCAGCACACAATCTACAATGGAAATAAATTACAATTGAGCAATAACTAATCCACAAAGATTTGGTATACTAATGCTCATGTGAACAGCTGTTTTTCCAAACTTAAGTTTGCAAATTCGCAACACCAAGATGTAATATTTAAGATCAAATCAATTTACAAGTTCCATGAATTAACACATTTAACATTAACTTCATCCAGTGTGGTGGTTTGACCCTGGCTGGATGCCAGGTGCCCACCAAAACTGCTCAGTCACTCCCCTCCTCAACCAGAGAGGGGAGAGAAAATATAACCAAAGGCTCGTGCACCAAGATAAGGACAGGGAGATCACTCAGCAATTACTGTCACAGGAAAAACAGACTCGACTTGGGGAAAATTAGTTTAATTTATTACCATTCAAATCAGAAAAACACATTCCTCCCCACCCCTCCCTTCTTCCCAGGCTTAACTTAGTTCCCAGTTTCTCTATGACGGGGAATGGGGGTTACAATCAGTTCATCACAGGTTGTTTCTGCCACTCCTTCTTCCTCACACTCTTCCCCTGCTTCACTGTGGGGTCTCTCCCGTGGGAGACGGTGCTCCATGAATTCCAACATGAGTCCTTCCCATGGGCTGCAGTTCTTCACTTGCTGCCCCAGCGTGGGTCCCTCCCATGAGCACCATCGAAAAATGTCCTTCGGGCACAGACTGCTTCAGTGTAGGTCCTCTGCAGGGTCACAAGCCCTGCCAGAAAATCTCCTTCAATGTGGGTTGCCCAGAGCCTCCTTTGGGCATTCCCCTGCTCTGGCATGGGGTTTTTCATGGGCTGCAGGAGGGTATCTGCTCTGCCATTAACCTCCATGGGCTGAGGGGACACAGCCTGCCTCACCGTGGTCTTCACCACAGGCTGCAGGGGAATCTCTGCTCTGGTGCCTGGAGCCCTCCCTGCCCCTCCTTCTTCACTGACCTTGGTGTCTGCAGAGTTGTTGCTCGCACACAGTCTCACTCCTCTCACTGATGCAGATTTCTCCCACCCTTCTTAATACGCTATCACAGAGGCACTATCACCGTCACTGATTAGCTCAGCCTTGGCCAGTGGTGGGTCTGTCGGAGCTGGCTGGCATTGGCTCCATCGGACATGGGGAAAACTTCTAGCATCAATTTACAAGTTCCATGAATTAACCTTCAAAATTAACTTCACCTAGAAAAAACCCAAAACTTACCTAAAGCATAGATAGCACCATAGCACGCGCACACTCCCAGTCCACAACGGGGATGGTTCATGGAAGCCACAGTGGTCCACTGCTTAGTAACAGGATCATAACATTCAGTACAGTCAAAAATCATCGAGTCCTTCTCACCTGCACAGTAAGATCAAAAACAGAGACAGGGTAAGCACAATGTTTTGCACTGCAGATATAGAAGAGTTCTTCAACTCCTTCCAGGACAGACAGCATTTGAATACAACAACATCTTTTAGCTAGCCAAATGGCCAAAGTAGCAAAAGCTTTGTTTATATCCAGAACTGAATCACCACTAGGAACAGCTTTCATCAACAGTTCCCTAAAACATTACTAAAAACATCAGAGGGGTGGACAACCGCAGTGCTATGCACTTTTTACTCTGCAGCACAACTGACAGGGTTTTCAAGACCAAAGAATGTGTTTTGTGGTGACAAAAAACAGTAGACATATGCATTCTTTAACAATGGGCTGGAATAGCTACTCATCGCACCCTTGTGCAAACATACACAACAAGCCTTTCCAGGTAGGCAGGTCACAAGCCTTTTACACTATGGGCGTCTGCTAGACTACAAGTGAGAAAAGAAATGCTCTTAGGGATGGTACACAAAGTCTGCAGAATATCCATCACCTCTCAGTATACCTGCACATGTCCATACACTTACCTGTGAGCTGCTACACCATAAGGGGAGAGCAGCTTAGTAAAAAAATGGCGAACACAGGAGCCCAAACAGGCATTCACAGGGCACTGTCAGTAGAGCACCAAGGAACTGCAATTCAATTGTTATTACATCTGTTGTATTATCTACTGTTGGGTTCCTCAGAACCAATTACAGGAAGAAGAATTTTAAAAATCCCCACCCACGAGTTCTATAGCATCCATGTAACAAAGAAAGCACAGTTCAGCTGTTACCTCCAATGGCATAGACCATTCCTCCCACCACAGCCACACCCAGCCCACTCCGGGCCTGGTGGAGAGAGGACACTGTGGTCCAGTAGTGGCTGAAGGTGTCAAATCGCTCCACACAGCTGAGGGCTCTACTATCACTCCAGCGCCCTCCTTGCAGCCGGGTGTACCCACCTAGAAAGTAAGTGAAAAGATCATGGCTGAGTAATAGCTTCCTGCTTATCCCCATGCTCCTATATCTAAACCATTGAAAAAATTACAGTAACAGCCATTAGACACTTTCAGTAGGAACTGGACTTTTCCACGTAGCATTGTTTCTCCAGCACACAAGGAAGAACGGTTCCCTTGAGGGTCATGTAACTTGTTCCTGAGCTGACCACTTCAAAACACTACAAATATTACCATTGACGTTCTTACTAAAACACAGACACCAGCCAACAGCCTTTGCTACCATAAGTCGGTATTACTTCCCCATAGGGTGAAACGAGCATTCCCTTCCAATACAAAGCTGCAGTTTTGCTGAAAACTTGCGATTTCAAGTATCCTATCACATGAACCAAGGTATGCTAGATAAACTTCAGCCTTCAGAAGAACAGAGAGTGCAGTAAATGCGCATACACCATTCCAGCACTGAACCCTGGGCAAATCTTTTCCTGATTTGCAGCTTACCACCCAAGACAAATAATTTCTGAAAGACAAATCTAGGCTTTGAATGCCATGTCATAATAGCAAGAAATGTGAATGCTGCACTTCTGCGCAATTCTAAGCTGAAAGCAGCTCACATGGTCACTCAGCGAGATGAAACATTTTGCTATTTTTTGATTAAAAAAAGTCCAGTATCTCCTACTTCAGTACTGTAATATGAGATACTACTTCATAACTTGTTTTACAAGGTTCAAACAGTCACATTCTAACCTACTGCATAAAGGTACTTCCTGGCTTTCCTCCGGGGACGACCTTTAGAAGCTTGCAGAAAACTGCTGATCTTGTTCTCTTTTGGAGATTTACACACTTCACAATATTCTTTCAACAGAGTTTGCAGGGCCACCCGAAGGCTGAAATCTGGAATACCTTGAGGAAATAAGCAGAATAAAAAAGGCACAGTGAAAAGTTACAGACAGTAAGTAACTCAGTTGTAGAAAAGTTACTAGCTTCTCCTAAATTCGCAGACAAATCAAGATTGCTTGCTTTTACAGGACTTTTTCAAAAGCACGTTTTTAAAGTAAGCTGTGCTTATTTGTTAAAAAATAGGACTCGTTTGCTTGGGAGTAAACATTTTCACTCATGATGCTATTAACCTAAAAGAAATCCATCAAAACACAGTAACTCTGAACAACACACAGCTCGCTCAAATACAAGCACCTGATGTTCTTTCTCTCCTTCTTTCACTTACTTTCTATGTACTTTAACAGCCTTTGTGCTGGTAGCAGCGGGAATCGAACGGGCTCCAGTACTTCCACGACGTATTTCTTCCTTTTCCCCACATCCTTCAAAATCCACTGCATTGCCGCTAAGAAAACCTGGTACTCGTCCTCGATGCTCAGGTCCTCGCTTCGCAGGATCTTAATCAGCTGCTCTTTTGTCAGCGCCAGGAACTCCTCCCCGCTCTGCACCTCCAGGAAGTGCGCGTGGATGTAGCTCTCGGTGAACTCCATCAAGTCGTGACAGGCGATCTGCTCGGAGAACTGGAAGAGGCCGATGCAGTTCAGCGGGTCGATCTGCCCCTTCAGGAACTCGCAGCACAGCTCCACCACCTCGGTGAGCTGCAGCATGTCGGCGGCGACGATCAGCTCCTGCACGTTGTGCTCCCCGATGCTCACCACCCCTGCGGGCACGCACACGGCAGCGGGGCTCCGCTCGAGGCTGCGGCCCTCGGGCCACCGCCGGGCAACCGGCCCCGCCGCCCCCCTCGGCCCTTACCTGTGTAGATGAAGTCGAGGAGCGTGTGGAAGGTGCCCGCCTCGACGCCCGCGATCCGCACCACGTCGCGGCCGGACTCCTTCATGCCACCCGCGAAGAGCGCCGCGAAGTACGGGCTGCTGGCCGCCAGCACCAGCCGGTGCACGGCGAACGCCTCCGGGCCCACCTCCAGCCGCACGTCGCAGAAGCTCTGCCCGGCCCGCAGCCGGTTGATCTGGGCCAGGAGGAGGCGGGCGTGCCGGTCGGAGAAGGAGCTCCCGCCGCCCTTCGCGGCCGCTGCGCACGCCATAGCCCTCCCTCCCTCAGGCGGCGGCGGCGGCGCCTCTCCCCCGCCGTCCCCTGCCGCCCGCGGGCGCTTGGCGCATGCGCAACGGCACCCCGCGCTGCCGGCCCGCGGCGCATGCGCGGGGGGGAGGGGCGGGCGCGCGGGGGCTGTTGGCGGGAAGGGTTGCTCGTCTCGCTGAGGCGAGCAGGGGGCTGGCGGGGGTGGGTTGTGCACAAGGGCTTGCTGAGGGGTGTTCTTCGTGCTGAGCGCCCTTCTCCCTCAGGGGGCCTAAGAGGTGGATCTGCTCTGGTTGTGGTACATCCGTGTGAGCCTTACTCTCTGTGCTTGCCTAGTCACTTGGCCCTGTGAGGCCTGTTCAACCCCCACGGGTGCCTCTGGCTGCTGCACCATGGGCTGGCTGCCTGCTCTGTGAGGAGCTTTGTCAGTGGTTAAAGCTGGTCCTCTGATGGGTTTGCTTACTGCGCCTGGTGCTGATGTCACCTTGTTCACTAACTTCACAGTTTCTGTCCCTCAGTTGTATTCCCTTCAGGCATGCTTTTGCACACTGGATTTCTAGCTGCCTTAATCTGTGCTTGTGAGAGAGAAACCTGGCAGTGTTGGTGAGTAACCACAGCTACTGTCTGCCTGGGGAAACCCCAGAGATGGAAGGTGGGAGAACTGCCTGTCCTTTGCTCAGTGCTGGCATCAGAGCCAACCGACCAGAGGTGGAACTGGCCCACGCACCCACTCTGTAATGTCGTGCCATGTTTGGGCCTTCCTCATCATTCCAGCACTGATGTTTCATCGCAGAGCATGCTTCCACCTTAGTCTGTATAATTCACTGAGTCACCACATGCCTGAGCACTGACCAAAGGATGAGCATCACATACTGAGTTACAGGCACACGATCACGGGGTCTGGCAGAGCTGGCACTGATCCTGAGAGAAAAGCATCCCTCCTGAGCTTTCCACAACTGTTCCAGCAGCATGACATGCAACATGACATGCAGCCGCAGCAAAAAGCAATCAGAGAGCCTCTTGGAATGCTTCCATATCTATTTACTGTGAGGCTGGGAAAGAAAAACATGTCTGCTTACAGCCACAATGGTCATGGCCCCTCAGGCTTTTCTCATGATTCTGCATTTCGTTGTAATAATTTTTAAAAGTGCTTCTGGGAAGGATCTGAGTCGTGGTACTCTCTGGGGACTGTTAGTTTCTCCATTCATCAGCATTATATTCTTGACAGTAGAGTGGTAAAGTTACCTTTCAAGCTGGTCTTAAAAAAATACCCACAGAAAATATAGATCCAGATAGAAAAATAAGATTTCTGCAAGCACACACAGTTGGAGGCATGCTGATATAACTCAGTACAAATTTTAAGCTAGGCTAATAAATGCGTTGAGATTTTTCTTTCACTGATGAATCAGTAAAAGAAACCAGACCCCTCTCGCGCTGACATTTTATTCATCGGAAGTGGCCTGTGAGTAAAAGGTTTAGAATTCTCCTAAATGCCAGTGGCTCAGTCGCTGGCTGATGTCAGCTGTTAGACACTTGGCCAGTACTAGGATTTCACACCATAGCGCCAAATTTACAGACACAAAATAACGCTGCTGAGACTGCTAAATTTGCCCTGAAGGCCTGTCCGGTACCGTGTTAACGGCGTTGAATGGTTCTGCCTCCGGAAGAGGGCACTGCTTCAGCGTGCTGCTTCTGTACCCGCACAAAAGCTGTGCAAGATGGCGCTAATGCTCCCGGACGGTACTGTGCATCTCCCAAAACAAGCCGTAGATTTTCAGGAGTAAGTCTGAAAGTACATCTGGCAGTGTGAAATTGCACTGCGAAATGAGGAGCCTTTTGATTAACTAACACCAAGAATGACAGTCATTGCAGTGAAGGAATTAAAAATGTCTTCGATTTTAATTTAGAAGGCTCCTAGCATGACACTTGCCAATAAGCCAGCTGAATGCCGACGGACATATAGGACAGGTGACAAAAAACGCATGCTCTTCAACGTGTCCCACTGCTCATGCCTGCCCAGAAGTGCTGCTGCCACAGCACCAAAGCCTCTCAGTGAGAAGAATCTTGCAGACAAGCTGTTCAGACTTTCTCTTGAAAAAATCCTGTGCTGTGCCAGAGTACCATGAAGCATTGCAGTCCTCCCTGTGTTATCCCACAGAGGCCCATGGCTGCTTTGATTTCCCTGGCTGAAGGCTTCTCAGGAAAACCTTTTCAGATGCTTAGAAGATGTCCTGCTGAGCTAAGGTGTCTGTGCTCCTGCTCTCAAGTCCTGCAGATGGTGCTGTTACTACAGGGTGATACATTTGAACGTGCAACAAAAAATGGGTGGCTAAAAGCTGTTGCACGGGGGTGTTGTGGTTTTCCTCTGTTACAGGATGATCTTTGTTAGATCTAAGGGTTTGTTGGGGTTTTTCCCTCCCTGAACTCCATAAAGGTGGAGGGCTTTTAGTTTCAAAAAAACCTAAAAGAAAAATAATCGATTTGAAGGTGTGGTTTTGCCTGTCTGCCTCTAGTCAGAAGTCTGTCCATCATACCTATAGCTTTGGGGATCATTTTGACTTGGTATTCACAAAGTATCCTTACCATACTTGGCTGCTAAAATTCTCTCTTGCAGAGGAGACATGAAACTTGGGCTTTGACTATTTGTAGGTACAACAAACCCTGTGGGATGTTTTGTGACAGGGAGCCACTCTCCATGAAAGCCAAACGGTACGTGCCAGGTCAGATTCCTGCCCCAGTTTCCATGAGTATGAAATCTTCACTTCCCATTCCAAACCGCAGTGCATCTCTGCACTTTGTGCTAAGGCATCTACTATCATCTTTCAACGGTACAGTCAGTTGCCACTTTAATTGCTAATTACCCACTGCAGTTACTACTTGTATTTTAATGCACTTAACCTGTCAGAGGAGAGGTGTTAGAGAGCCTCACCAAAAGGGAAAGGAGCTTGCTTTGTGTTTTAGTGTCCAGGTCACAAAGCCTTACTAGGATATGACCATTTTTGTTCCACTTCCCTAAGTTTCTTAAGGACTTGAAGTCAGCCTTCTCTCAGGGAAGCCAGAATTGCAGAAGGTACAGAGCCACTGAGAGTTTATGAGGACTAGAAATATCTGTAGTGCACTAAGCTACATCTCTCACACTTCCAAGACATCTTTCTGTTAAGGCCTACATTTGTCCAGGTGTTTCATTTACTGTGGATGCCCTAGGTTAACGATACAGATCAGCATTCTCTGTTGATGCACATTTTAGTGGAGTGCATCGTGTGTGGCATCATGAATTTGCAGCCCCTAGTAGCGGGGAGATGGGAGAGGCTGCTGGAGTTCAGAGTCATGTAACTGGAGGAGAAAAGGGGCTCCCTGGGTACTTTCAAGGTATTCCTCAAAGGCAATGGAGGTTAAGCCATTATCACCCCAGTGGGACTGGATATAATGTTATCTACTCAGCCAAAAGCCTCTAATGAGCTACGGACACTAGATTCTAATTAGATATCTGCATAAACCTGTTGTCAGCTTATGTTTTTATGTGATACATAAGCTTTAGTGGATGAAAAAGCTTCCCTTCAGGGTCTGAATGTTTTCCATCTCAGCGGGTAAAGGTACTGTGCTTCACAGTCAGAGAACACGTTTTCCAGACCTAAGCCAGGCATGGAAACACTCCCTCAGCAGGTTTGAGCCACACTCAGGAGCTATTACCTTCATTTCTGTGAGGGTTAATGAATCTTGATGATTATGTGTGTGTGTTTGTGCACGTGCAGGGTAGAGGTCTGAACTGAAATTGACCCAAGGATGGAGAGCGATAGGGGTCCCCAAAACCAGTCTTTCTGCACAGGCAGCCCCAGAATATAGGGCCTGTGCTACCAGCAAGGTGGTGATGGCTCTGTCAATTTCTCAGCCGAACTGTTAATGGCTAGGGAAACTGTAAAGCTCATTGAAGTGCCATGCTGCATGATTCTTCTCTTCTCTTAGAACTTTTTTGTCTATTTTGGAATTTGTAATTAAGTGTTTTTATTACTTTCACTGTAATACGGCTTCAGGTAAAGGTGACATTAAGGTAACTGCCTGATATCAGAGTTGTCAGTCCAGATAGGTTTAGTATTCTTGAACTGGGTATTAAGGAAACCCTCCTGAGTATCCACATTGCACCAAAGGTACTGAGAAGCAGGCTGTGCTAGAGTCCAACTGAGTGGGGTGATGCCTTCCAGTGACCAGCCATACCCCGGGGAGCCATTTGGCAGGCAGCAAAACTGGGGAGCATGCCAGAGCTGCAAGAGCCTCCAGAGGGAATGTGACATTCCCAGTGAGTAATGCACAGATAATGGCTTGTGATTTCAGGAGCACTGGCAATATTTCACTGCTGTGTGCTCCAGGCTTCACCTTCACAATAGCATTGGGTAGAAAGGTGATTGGTGTATGATAAAAAGTAATAAAAAGAGGACTTTTTTAGTCTTAAGGTATACCCTAGCAATGAAAGGATTGTGTCATCTGACCTACTTGTGTGGAGAGGTTTGTGTTCTGGGTACACTTACCTAGCGGGAGGTTTGGAGGAATTCCAGTGAAACTGGGAAAGTTGTGCAACATGCATGGCTACAGTTCCCCACCAGTTAAGATTCTTGTGTTTAAGCCATAGATCTGGAGCAATTCCAGGCAATTTGATTTAAAGTAAACATCCTGGATGCAGCATGTCAGATACTAGCACAATATTGTTTTAGTCTTTCTCATTTCTCCTGTGGGAATAATCATTCCATGAAGAAGGAAAGTGATCTAATGAGAGAATTAACTCAAGAGCTTGAACATTGAATTAATCACAGCTGTCTGAGAGGGGAACCAAGGCAAACTCCACAGAGAGCTTGCTGCATTTCTAAGGAAGGAGGCCAAAAGAATACTAAGACTTGGATAGCAGTTGGTGATCAAAACAGAGGCAGGAGAGTTATGCTTTTAGTAGCTAAAGGGAAGCAAAACTGTGCAGCAGAGAGAGTTTTCCCCCTCATTTCTCTGAGAAGTTAAATCTCCGTAGTAGGGGATCACTGCAGCTTTTTCTTGGAGATGTTGAAAGTTGCCAGATCACCGGGGTCTGATCCTAACTGTGTCCTCGCACTTGACTGAAGTAGATGATTGATTTCAAAGCTTGGCTCTTTTTTCACTGTTGTCTGGAGTTGTCCTGCAGCTTCACACTACATTAGACCTGCTTGCTAAGGTAAGTTTATCAAAGGTGCAGGTCTTTTTTTTGCCAAAAGGAAAAATGAGTTGTGCTTGAGAACTATCAGTCTTCAGACACATGGGACTTTAGTGTTGCCATTAGTAAAGTCTGGCAATGTTTCAAACTGTAATCCAAATCCTAATGCTTTTTGAACTCTTTACTTAACTCTTCTTGTCTAAATCACTGTGTTCCTTTGTATTATAGAGTACAGTACACAACAGATCCATGTGCTGTCTAGAGCATGTGGCATTTTTAAAAATGACTCCAAGTTATGCAAACATTTTGGAAAATGATCAGAAAATGTGCATAAATTCAGCTAATTTTATTCCCTTTATTTTATATAGTCATTAGACATACACAAAGAGCATGTTTGCTCTCCTAGAACATACTGCACTTGCATTGACAGAGATTCTGAGCTGCTTTCCTTGAGAAGATGGATAGAGTTAAACTGCCTAATACCCACCACATTCCACAGCCTGTTCGCAGTGGGGTCATTCCAGAAGCAGAGCCTCCATGGAATGTGTGTGAGATACTTCACAAACTGTGAGTAACTGTAAGTAGGATGTCTGTAGGTTCTGCATCTCTTGCTTTGTGAGTCAGGACTTCCATGGCTCTGCATACACTGAAACCTTAAAAGATTGCTACCACACACCCCAGCTCCTTGGCTGCTCTGCTGTTCCCTTGCCGTGTATTTTCCTGGGTGAATTTTTTCCTTGATTTACCTTTCCTCAGTGCAAGCATTTTTCATCTCCCTTTTCAGAATTTCACCTTTGGAGGCTTGGACTAGTTCTCTGGTTAGAAAGATTGTTTTTATTCTAATCTTGTCCTTCAAAGTGCTTGCAAAATCTCTACTTCATTGCCTGAGTAAACAAAACTGTTGACTACATTCAGAACAGGCCCTGTGGGATTCCTAACAGAAGACCTGCCTGAGTTTAATGACAATATACTCATAGTAATATTTTAATATATTTTTTAATCAGTTGTGCACCCGTGTTATGGTGATTTCATTTGCACTTTGGTTTTCTCAGTTGGCTTATCAGAATGTTGCATCAAATACTATCAAAACCCTTAAAAAGCCATATCTCATCTACAGCTTTCCATTTTCTGCAGGCTGGTTGTCTCTCAGCAAGGGAAATTAGCCTGTTTTGACATTGTGTGTCTTAAATAATCTAACAATTATTATTTTAATATTTTTTTTATCCTTCAAGCTACATGGAAATGCATTGTTTAACAGCTTGTTCTAGTTTTTGAATGCTCAGGCTTTTGAAATACTCTATTTCATAAAATGCTGAAGGGTGTCCAGAGAAGGGCAATGAAGCTGGTGAAGGGTCTAGAGCACAAGTCTTATGAGGAGTGGCTGAGGGAACTGGGGGTGTTTGGCCTGGGGAAAAGGAGGCTGAGGGGAGACCTTATTGCTCGCTACAGCTCCCTGACAGAAGGCTGCAGCCAGGCGGGTCTCTTCTCCCAAGTAACAAGCAATAGGACAAGAGGAAATGGTGTCAAGTTGCATCAGGGGAGGTTTCGATTGGGTATTAGGAAAAATGTTTTCACCAAAAGGGCTGTCAGGCACTGGAACAGGCTGCCCAGTGACATGCTGGAGTCACCATCCCTGAAGGTATTTAAAAGGCGTGTAGATGTGATGCTTAGGGACATGGTTTAGTGGTGGACTTGGCAGTGCTTGGTTAACGGTTGGACTCAATGATCTTAAGGGTCTTTTCCAATCTAAATGATTCTATGATTTTTGCATAACTCTAGTCGAAGGATCACCTTACAAAGTGCAACTCCACTTGCAGCATGAAATAAGGCATTGAAACAGAACTTGTCTGTGCTAGTCCTAGTTCTGCAATACTTCCAGTGATCAGATAAGTGTCTTACTGACTCTTTACCACTGACTCAGTTTGCTTCTCACTACTTATTTTCCTCTCAGGTATATTTTGAAGATTAATGAATATTTATAAAATGCTCTGCATAAAACCTGCACATGAAAAATGCAACAGAAGTTGAAAATGTCATAATTATGGATGCTTATTATTTTTTAAAAAGGAAGCTATATTGCAATCAATATCCAAGGAGAATTATGAACTATAAAGATAGAGTGAGGACTCCAAAGGTACTACAGGAAATTGTGGCTGGCACAACTAAGCTGAAGGTGGAAACAGCTGAGTAACCTGATGAAGAATGCCTTGCAATGGCACAAGATACAGTGGGCAAGTTTTGGTAATAATGCTTAGTATTGAAATATATGCAGGGTGAAGTATTTGTATTACAGAAGGGTGATGAAATCCTTTTCAGTCTGCAAGTAATTAAAGATGAGGTTCATCATCATAAGTAACATTAACAGCTGTAAAGTAACAGGCTCAGATAACCTGTACTAAAAAGCTCTAATAGAACTGTCAAGAGAGATTTCATTTGTCATAACTCCTGGCATTTCAGTGAAATTTCAGAAGACTCATAGTACTGTGCCAATTTTTAAGGAAAAAAAATTAAATAAACAGAGCAAGCAGGCTGACCCAGCTAGCTGTGTTATGGTTAACGTGACATCAGTCCCAAGGAGCGCAGTACAAATACTGATACTTAGCCAGGTCATAAATAAATCAATAATTGGCAATAATTTTTATTTTTATCAAGATTGTCTTGTTGATAAATTCAATCTAGTTTATTGATAAAGTCTGCTTCCTACAGATTAGTGTAGGAACATATTTCACAAAGCATTTGATCTACCATTGTGACATTTTGATAAAGATCTTAGTTAAGTCTAGCGTCACGAAATACAGAGACATTTCACTTGTCTGGGCCAGTGTGGGTCCAGAAGCAGGACATGTGCTTTTGAGGTGTGATGCACAGCAGGCACTTACCAAAACAGGTCAGCATTAGCTGGGGATGTCTGCAGTCATCGGTAACTTCGGTCTTTCTTCTCCCTGCTTCACCTTCACAGTATATTGTTGTAGTCTGATTTTTAGTGATTTGTGTTAATTTTGATTTATCTGAGTTATCCTAGCCTTTCTGTAAATGTAAAATCACCACTGATAGTATTGTTGAGTGACAGAGAGATTGTCTAAGATGTAAATTACTGTGAGTATAAAGCAGCTAGAGAGAACAAACAACAGCTTAGGAAGGCTGGTATATTCACATGAAGGTTTTGTAATACAACCAAGTTCAAAGCAATAAGCCTAGGAGTTAAGATCACAGTTCACAGCTCTTGGACCAGGAGTGGAAAAGAGTAATGCCAAGAAAAAAATGAGGAATCGTTAACACATGGACGCTGGAGGCATGCAAATAATCAGAACAATGCTGTTGTAGACATGGGCACTGCAATTAGGGAGGTGTGTAGAGAGGCAGGGACATGGTGCTCTCTCTGTAGGTCAGCCTTAACATGCCATGGAGCGTGGCTTTGTTTTGTACAGTTTAGGGAGGATATTAATGACTGGAGAAGGTACAGGGAAGAGCCTTAAGTATGATTTAAGGAGAGAGGGTACATGTTGTAATGACATATGTAAACTCAATAGAGCTAATATGGAGCTAATTGCTAAGGAGCAGTTTGATGCAGTGTATATACTGCTGAGCAGGAAAGCAAAGCTGAATACCGAAGAACTCTTTAATACAACAGGCTTTAGCAAGAACCTGTGGCTGAAAGTTGAAACATGTTAAATTAGGGATAATCTTTAACACTGAGGAAACAAATGATCAGGAGCATTGGCAATACTCTGTTATGTGGAGTTTTAAATCAAGACTGAAAGTCTTTCTGGATGATAACTTGTATTTGAACAAAATATATCTGGATCAATGAAAGAACAACCAAGAGGTATGGGACAATTTCTGTGCTAGGGACAACTGAGTAGTTGTTGACTTTTTGGCTTAGAAAAGAGATGACCTAGAGGAAATATGGTCACTTTGCAAAATTATTGGGGTCACAAAAGAGTCACATGGTTTCCTTAGGGTACATCATGAGTCAGTGGGAAAGTTATGAATGGCAGCTAAATGATCCCTTAGCTGCTGTAGGATTCAGTGCTGTTCAAAAGCACACAATAACCACTCTCATGGGTCATCCTGAAACTAAGCATGGATGAATTGTTTGTTGAGAGTGGTTTCAAGGGTAGTTTAGCCAGAGCAAAGAGAATAAAGTGGAATGGGAAGAAAAAGAGCAGAGACACAGGCAGAAACAATTGTGCTATACTTAACAAAAATCATGAAGGAAATCTTTGATACAGAAAAGATTGGTGTTATGGCAGTGAGAGGGGATAATTAATTGTTGAATTTTGAGCACAGCAAAGTAACAAGCAGAAAAATTTCTGTTCTGATTCAGGTGCAATAAAGGACAGGGAAGAATAGAGTTAGTGAAACAGAGGGGGAAAGGACTGTCAGTGCTTTACAGAAGACCTATTTTTCGTTCTTTCTTTTCAAACAGTAGAACTGACAAATTGAATTAGCATGAAATACATATGTGACAAAGTATCATTCTATAAAACAATTCAGTGCTGGTAGGAATTTGTCCATTGTTAAATATACTGAGAAGCTGGGTGGAAGCAGAGCATGACCTAATGGGCTTAGCATTACTATTGCAGCTGTGTGAAACCATTCCAATAAATAAACAGCCCAGTGAAGAAAGTGTGCTGGATTTTTAATATTCTCATAGTTTAACAGGATGTGCCAAGTAATTGTTTTAACTGTCGACCAGATCCTTAAATGCTGTAAGCTGCCTAGCTCCATAGCAAGCACTGAGATAATGCTGATTTTCACAATTTGATATCTGACCCACCATATTAAGTCCTTCTCATAGTTTCCCTGGTGATACCTCTATGAAAGGCTGTACAGAAAGGCACAGACCTGTCTACTCTACAGCTATGTCAGAGGGAGTATGGATGCATAACTCATTCATCCTTACTTGAGGAGTCCCTCTGGGACTGGTGCAGATTTTGGTTTTAGTTTGACTGTAACAGTGATGGTGGGAAGCAGAATTACTGATGGCAGAAACCTGACTGGGGCCCTCCCTGACACTTCTGTTTGTCAGAGATCATTTTGTTTGGAATCATTTAGTAGGATTAAATTGCACTCAAATTTATGCTTCAAATTCATATTGTACTGCAGTTTAAGGTAAAAGCCCAGTGCAACTCATCGTGTATACTGGCAATATATGGATCCAGGGATTTACCTAGTATACCACGATCCCCTGGTTTGCAAGATTGTTTTTGAGATACGAAATAAATATATTTTCAGTGGTCACTAGTCAGGCTTACTGCCCTGTTTCTGCCTGCAGCATTTCTTCTTTACCTGAGCAGAGCCAGGCACACAGGAACTCAAGACAGAAGTGCTGTGTGCCTATGCTAATGAAGGGTTTGTGTTGAAGATTTGGTGCATTACTGGCACAGACTTTCAGAGGTCTCTACTTCTCACTGTTCCACCTTAAGTCAGCAGGAGCTGCTTGTGCCTCTCCTCTTTGAAAGTCAACCCTTAGTTGTTACCTCCAGGCTCCTAGCTGTTCAGTTCAAGTCATAAGATGACACCTGTGCTAACCTGTCTGGGAGCTTTGTGATGCAGATGCAAAAACATCAGAGAAAGATTAATATAACCAGCCATTGATTTATTATGCTCTAGGAAGTAAAGAATAAAGCAGGCTGGCATGATGCCCTGAGCCCAGCCTCCACGACGATTTCTCTTGTCCTGACATACATCCACCAGCATTTATCTTGTCTGTTTGCCTTCCTTCCCCTTTAGTTTCTCAAACTTCAGGAGTTTCTTTTGGCAGGCATGCTCCTCGCTGCTGCTGACGCTGGAGCTTTCCTCTGAGCTTTCTGAGAGGAGGTACTTGATTGCCATCATGTCCTTCTTGCTCATTTGCAAGCAGAGGCAGGAGGATTTGCTCACCTTAAATGACTCCCCCCACATGTTCTGGCACATGTCAATCCCATTTGCATACATCTGTGTGTCAAATAAGAAAGGCATCAATTAAATTTAAAAAGGATTGAGTTAAAATCAGTTTGTGTCAAACTGATAAACATCTATCACTTTTCAAAAATTGGTACTAAATTATAAAAAAGCATTCTGTAGTCATTTACTGTCTTGCTGTGTGCCATGCTTCATCACTTCTGATATATCTTAAAATATATATCCAGACCCACAGCTGGCAAAAGAGATTTGCCTGTTATGAGAGCAAGTGATTCCACAAAGTGCAAAGGGATCAGCTGCCAGCCCTTTGTTTACACCCTGGGGCTGACAGCCCAGCTAGCTTTCTGGGGCTGACAGACCAAAGATGTGTGTCAAAGGCTGTACAACTTGCAGCACATCAGGACACTCTGACACGTTTTAGGATCTGAGTAGTGCTGAAAGTGGCAGACAGTGCTTTGAATATGAGAATCTGTGTATCTACGGGCTAGAGACAGCCCAGTGGAGTCACAGCTCTGTGGGCTCTCATTGTGCCTGCCTCAGTGTACATCATGACTGGGCAGGACCTCACAGACAAAGAGAAGGGACATAATGTAAAAACTGCTTGAAGAAAGCTTCCAAAGTGCTGTGTCCAGTGATGCAATGGCCTTTCTGGCTCAAGAAATTGTAAACTGCAGGTTCTTGTACTCTTTTCAAGTGAATCTGTCCTGTTCTTGGTACTACACAATTTTGTAAGGCCCGTGTCACAGGACCTGTACAACCACACAACAAAGATACTTCTTGTTTGCCAGACTCACGTTGTGACAACCTTCTGTCCGCCCAGCTTGAGTTTGCCTAAAGGGTATTAGCTTAAGAGTTATCGTGTCCAGCTGAAAAGTAGGCAGGGTATACACTTTATCTTGCCTGCATTACTCCCATGTGTTTGTGGTTGAAGTTCAATCTTTTCTGTTTCTATAAAGGAAGCTTTAGGTACTCCCAGAAACAAAGCTAAGAATGAAGTTGGGGGTAGGAGTGGTGGCAGGAGTAGAAGCCTTGGGAATTAAGGGGTGTTAATGACTGGAACAGTGGGCCAGGCTCCAGGACTGCTGGGCTGTGTTGCTGACTGATTGACCTTGACCAAGTCACCAGTATCTCTCTGAAGGAAGCTGTGTCTTATGTGTAATAGTTGAAGTAGTCCTTGCACATGACACTGACTCTTTAATCGCAGTGTTTCTCTTACTGCTGTAATTTCTGGATGGTATGCTGGTTTGCCGTCATTGTCAGCTCATACAAAGATCTGACACTGTGAAGCATAGAATCATACAATGGTTTTGGTTGGAAGGGACCTTAAAGACCATCCAGTTCCAACCTCCCTGCCATGGGCAGGGACGCCTTCCACTATAGCAGGTTGCTCAAAGCCCTATCCAACTGGAATCTTGGAGGTGGCCTGCATGGTTGGGAGATTTCTGCATGGAAGCTGCTCTGTATACAAAAAAATAATAATTACGAATTTAAGTCTATCATGTGAACAAGTTCTTCTTATGAGGTGTCTCCCTACATGCAAAACTATGTTGACCTATACTGTGTGGGAGGGCAGATGAGAAGAAATCATAATCATCACTTTTGCCTTAGAAATTTGTCTTTTGTGAATAATAGAGTCCATGCCACACAGCCCCAAAGACTCTGTAGTCTGCAAAATAGCTTTTCAGTTCACACTATCTCTAGCCAGGGCTTGCTCCATGGATGCTGCAGTGGCTGGAGGAGGAGTGTGGAGGTTAGTTAGTTCACTGGGAGCAATGCAGGGCCAAAACTGGAAAGGTTTCTGCTTTCTCCTTGTGTCCTTGTGTTCTCAGGGCAGGCAGATCTTAGTTGTTTCTTTCCCACTATTCCTGTGCTTTTAAGCAGCATTAGACATTTTCTTCCAGCTCCTATACAGTGCTTGGATTTCTACCTGCTTTTAGCTAATAATTCCAGAAAGTATTAAAAGATGTCATGTGGGTTTTCTTAGGTCTGTAAGAAAGATACATGGCTATGTAATGTGATCCTATTCTTGTGTCCCACAGTTCTGTAACATGTATTCAAGCTCTTCTACTTGCTAAATGGGTAATTTTGTTTTGATCTTCCTCCCAACTCTGCTTAAAAACCAGAGCGTAGCCAGAATGCTGCAGCAAACAAACAGGACACACAGTCCATTTACCAAACATGTCCCTAAATTACTGCAAAGGATTCTGATTTTTCAGCTTCTTGGAAAATGTTCCAGTCTGTGTGTTGACACCGCTTGGGGAGCACTCAGCTGGGAGAACAACGACAAAATGTGCCTCATTTTAGCCAGGCCAGAACTGGCTAGGATCCATTGTGCGTTCTTAATATTCAGCATTTGTTCCAAATAGTCCTTACAACCACTGGCATATGTCAAATCTAGGGCTGCTGATTGCTGCTCCGTATGAACTGAAGGGCACCAAAAGAAAGTTAGTGTCTGCGCACAGTGCTCTGACATTGGAGAATTCTCTTCTGGGTATGTGCTTCTGGGTAACAGTAACTTTCTTTTCCACGAGTGGAGTCCAAACCAAGCGAGTCAAGTGTTTGTATATCATGTAATTTTCATATGGGAAATGTGTTTTTTGTAAGTCCTCTGAATAAACTTCATCTTTACTTTTACTTACCATGCAAGCCTATTTTTGGTTAAAAACATGGGCAGTTTAGGGTGTGGTTCCATTTAGTTTGGGAATAGCTGTGCCTGGCTTCAAGTGATAAGATGTCTGGATTTGCCGCATGTTTTTCACTGCAGATGGTATATTTTCTTTAAGAAATAAGTACAAGGGAATTCAAGGTTAAAAATTCCTATCTCTGGACCAAGGACAGTTTGAACAGGGACTGGAGATTATTTACAGAGATTATAATTTCATTTTTCATTTCAACTGGAACTACTGATGATTTAGCACATCTGGGAAACTAAACTTTAAGTTTCTGCAGCCCGTTTGTTTTTTGGCCACTTTCCTGAGCCTGCTGATTAGTGTCACTGTCACAAGGCAAACAGCAATCCTGCACTAACTGAACTGTGACTTCTACTTATATCAGTTGCTTCTGGAAGTACTGCATGTCAAATGAATTCAAAGCAATAAATCTGGGATCTCTGCAAGCTGTACTACCAGTCCCTAAGCATGACACTGGAATTTTGTTTACTTCTGCAATTTGGACGGTTTTCATGGACTCAGTGAAGATCAACTGTTAAAAATATTCGAATAAGTGTAGCAGTTTTGAGTTGTACTATATTGCCCTGATGCTATGCTGACTTGAGTCACTAGGAAAAATTCTACCTGACTCTTGAAAGGTCTGTAGATCAGGTTCTAGGCAACCTTGCTCCTGTAAGTCTTGTTAGTTCTCATTTTATACACTTTTGCTCATAAAATTAGTTATCTCAACCATTGGAACTGTCTCAGAAAGATGGGATGAGCTCTCAGAAAGCTTGTGAGTGCTGCTCTTTGACTACCAGTTATAAAGAAGAAAGTTAGCTCAGCCTAGCCATTGGCAGACACAATGGAGAACATGCTTGAGAGATATGATAGGTCTACGGAGAACAATAGGGAGACAATTAGAAGAATGTCAGAACTCAGGGATTTGGAGGATGGAGGAGGACTTAAACATAACAAGGTAAAATAAAGGAAAGGGCAAAGATACCTAATAGGCAAGAAAACCTTAAAAATTCCTTAGCGATTTGAGAACTCGCATCCCTATTTAAAAAGACAGAGGCATATAAAGCCCCACATTATGTAAGGAGCCTTATAAAATGCATCTCAGTGTCTCTGTAGTATGAACAAAGGTATTTTATCTTTTACCTTCTAAACCCCACTGTGGTTAAAATGTCAGTGCTGCTTGAACTTTTTACTTTTGTTTCATAAGTGGTATGAATAGTGATCAATTAAATGTATATATCCTTAGAGTAAGCAATCTACATAAATACAAATTTTTTAAAAATATATACTTTAAAAGTATGATGTAGGTATGGCTTGAAACTGCTTAAATAAAAATAATTCACCTGTTGCTTGTGTTTTACACCCCTATATTCAGGAAAAAGCAGAGAACTTTCAATGCCATTTTTTCTCTCCGGTTGATCAGGTTTTCTTACCTCACTGTATGGAATACATTTATTCTTACAGCGATTTTCTCCACTTTCATCCCATTCCCAGTCTGTCAGCCAGTTACGAACACATGTGGAATCATCTTTGCAGGCTTCATACCTTCATGGAGATTAGTGTGGAAGACACAGTTATTTCTTTCACTTTTTTTTCAGTGGACTCAGATTCAACTCAAGAAGCCTACGTGGGCTATCTTAGTAACATGGTATGGTTGCACAGTGCAGCTTAGCAACAGATCTTCAAGAACTGTGCACATTATCTTAGCTTGACATGTACATAAACTCTGAGCTGGCCAGGAAGACCTAAATCCCAATGAAAACTAAACAGTTCACCCGCTATGTTTTATACTCACAGATTTAAGTAAAGGGCTTATGTTCTGAGGAGCCACACTCATTCATGCAGTGTCTTCTGCTTCGTTATGTTTGCTGATGTTACTGCGTGGAGGGAGTTTCATGAATGCCCATGTTCAATATTGTGACACAACACAGGTGTGCTGTGAACTGTCACTTGAGGGAGATGTGGGGAAAGTTTGTATTTATGGATTAATATGGAAAAAGAAGAATATTTTCTGGGCATGGAGTTGCTCTGTATACTGAAATAAGGAAAATCCACAAACAAAATAATGTAAACTAATAGGCTGCCAGCCTCAGGACGACATTATCAAAAGAAGTTAAACTTGAAGTGAAGGAGGAAAGAGAAGAGTTTTGCAGGGTATAAATCTAAAATTTTAAGTTTTAAGTTAATTTTAACTTGTAAGCAGTAATGTAAAAAAAGCCTATACATGGCCTGGAATAAGTATGGTATGCAACTGGCTGGTCCATGTGATGAGAGATCTCATGACTTAACATTACCCTACATTATTTCCTTCCTTCCACTTATTTTTATATTCTACTTTTTGGCTCTTGCCTTTCTGCAAATCAGTTGACTTCTACTTAAATTTAATCTCAATGGCTTTGGGTGGACTATTCACACCTGTAACTGAGAGTGCCAAAACCATGAGGCACAGCTTTTAAAAAGGTAGCCATCATTCAGTAGGGTATTTATAATTAATACCTTTGGATATATTTTCTGCTTGTCATTTTTAATCTTCAGAGTTATGTTTCCAAAACTATTTTGATATCATGAGGGTTGCAGACTTACAGTTTTAAATGAAATATGAGGTTGTCATGTGGTTACAGAACTACACGAACTAGTGTAGTACATTGCAGTATGTTTGCTGTGCAGAAAGGTAAGAACATGCACATCTCAAAGCCTTCACACAGGTTTTCTGGGCTATTTGGAAAGAGAAAGAGCAGTAATGGAGGGTAACCAGGGCCTGAACCAAACAGGTCTAGGGCAGGAGACTTGTATGCCCAAATGCGTTCATCCGTGAATCTGCTGTCAGGGGTAGGGGCTCTGCTGGAAATACAGGCTGCAATTTGAAAATTAATATAATGTGACACTAACAGGCAGATCCTACCAGTTTGTGCCATGAATGGATTTGGGACTAGGAACTAAAAGAATAATCGGTTTGTTGTTTGTTAGCTGCTGTGTGTACCCTGACTGAGAAATCCACACAGAGGTAACTCCCCAGTGACAGCTGTTTCTCTAATGCTGGTCTCTTTGCCTGCCTGAAGTCATGCCAGTGAGGACAATCAATACAAACTTTTTGTTAATCACCATCTACGAACCCTCCACATGCCAGCACCACATTCAACAATTAGCCCTTGATTCTTCAAGCCGTGTTGGCATGTCCTTTATTTTATGCATGCACTTAAATTCACCGCTTTCTAGCAAAGTTGATCAGTATCTTCTGTGAGCTGCCTAATACTAGCACCCTCACTTAAAGCAGTTGTGCCCTTCCCACAGTCGCCTTTTTTGCTTTCCTTTCTTATTTGGCTGCTTTCAGCCTGATGGGTTCCCAGACCAGGGTTGCTTCATGGTATCTCAGACAGTGCTACTAGCACATGAGTAGGGACATGGTAAGGTAAAGAACGAGCAGCCCTTGGGGCTGAGGAGAGGGCAGAACTGCTTCTGTTGAAATTAGTGTCACCTTCAGATATACTTTTCAGATTATGAATATTTCAGACTTCTACTGAACTGCAGCATTCATGCTATGGATCTAGTTTCCTCAGGAAATTGAATTAAATATGTTTATTAAAGTGTTTATGTTTTTATTCAGTATTATCTACTGAATTGTTAGATGAAATGTTTCCTAATTATGATTATTGCCTGACTTTGTGGTTTGTTATATAACCAGGTAGCAAGGCATAACTCTATTGCCACAAGTTTTTCTTTATCCCAGTGGAAGTAATTATGAAGCTAACTTTATGAAAAATTGTGACTTATGAAAAGTCTGATTTCTGCTGTCCAGAAACCAGTAAGTGGTTTCTTCAAACATTAATTAAAACCTGTGAGAAACATAAACATAAATACTTAAAAGATCCTCCCTGAATGTATTAGCTCCCTATGCACAATGGGCAGGATATTTTTATTTTAAAGCTTCCCTTCCCCCCTTTTTTATAATTAGCTGTTTCTCTTTTAAAGGGTACAGGGCCCTTTCCCAGGTGGATCAGAAAATGGCTTGTACATCAGGCTCTTTCAAAAGCAATAGTTTTAAGACTAGTGGGGGCAAGGAATCCTAAGACTAAAGAAAGAAAAGGAAGGCCCCAAGCTAGTTAGATGAATTTCTTTTAAATGAAGTCACTGCTCATTCTGAATCCTCTGCACATTTCTGGCCACAAAGACATACAGTATGCAGCAGGCACACTCACGGCATGTAGAGAAAGTAGGTCACATCACTAGCAGTGCTACAGCACGCTAACGGGAAACCGGTGAATAGAACATGAAAAAATGTTATTTTAAATCACCAGAAATAGTGGGAATTTTGTCCAGGCTCTTTTCTAGCCTCAGGCCTTAAGCAGGGTGAGGGAATGCATTTCACATTGGCATTAGGCAGGCACACAGACTAGCATGCATGGTAATGGGTCATCATTACATTTTTGATTCAGGCCAGTCACCTTTGACGCCAACAGGGGCAATAGATCATTCATTGTTCAGTATTTGTTTAGAGTAGAGCCTACTCTCTGCCAGGAGAGTCTATACTGGAAAAGTGTCGGGTTTTCCTATGCAGCAGCTCTCAATCACACCGCTTCATACTTTCCAATGACAAAAGTTAAAAATGCTGTTTATCTGGAGGTTCTGGCAGTACCCAGGTGACACTGAGTGTTTTGCTATGTAATATTGACCTCCCATATACACTTTGGTGTAGATCTTGTAGATACTAAGGCTGGCTTAAACCAGTTCATAGATGCAAACTAAACTTACAGGGTGTATTTTCTTTAATCTTTACACTTTCACTGGATATAGCAGTTGAGTGATGACTTTGTGCGCTACTTATTTTGGGACACTTTTGGTTTAGATCTTGGTATTCTATGGCTTTGCCCGTTAGATCTATTCTGAAGCTCAGTGGCAACTTCAATGCTTTACTATCCAAATGCTTTCAAATTTTGGTAATAATTGCTTCTGAGCTTTGAGATTCTGAGCACTGAGGTAAATTCAAGGTGTCAGTCTTTATGTTCAAGGAGGTCAATAATCTGGACTCAGTTTAGATTACCAAAAATTTAGGAAGGAAGACAAATCTGTTCATGAGGCACATGGAGTTTCCTAAAACAAAAATAAAATTTCTCACTAGAGGAAACTGTAGGGAAGCTAAGAAATACATCAGCCCTTCTCACTATCTTCCATTACAAATCCAATCTGTGCTTTTTGTTTCCTTCCCTGGCACAAAGAAATGGAGACATATTTAAAGACAAATCCTACCAAAATACTTCACTGCATACATGACTTTGCCCTTGGAGAGTAGGCAAAAGTGAAAATGGATCCATGTGTCAACAATATTCAAGTTGCATAACCACTAGAGAAAGCACCGGACAGAGCAGTGCAAGACAACCTGACCATGCCCTACTGTGTGTTCTGTATTTTTCGTGCTTCCAAGAAAAGCCCTTTATAACATTTTTAGAAGTATTTAAGATTTTCTGTGATTTTCCGAGCAACCTAAGAGATTCAGACATTCACAGTTCATTACTTTCTAGGGATGCTAGCTGTTACTACAGTGTGAACACAGCCTGTGCTGTTTTTACTATGCTCCTTGCCAATTTAAGCATATAGACTAGTTATTGTAGTTACCAGGCACAACATTAATATGGAACCGACTGAGATTTATATGTCACATGATGACATTATTTAAGATCCTACATCTCAAAACAGGGAGGGAGGGAGGAAGGAAGGGAGAGATATATGCTGGATATGGACCACTGAAAAAACTTCAGTTATCCCACCTGGGTATAATACTCCTACCCCAAGACTAAGAACAAATGGATGCTGGGTTTTCCCCCTGCACGTCTTGTACTCAAAAAATAATGTGATTCCCTGATGCTATATTTGGGGAAACAAAATTAAATGCTATTATGCTCGCTCATTGCTACTAATATTTTTAGCATTACTTGGCTGCAGATTTCTCTGAGATTCAGGCTTTTACAAGTGATTTTAGAAAGAAGGATGATGGAAGGGAGGAGAAAAGGCCAAGGGTGAATAATTAAGGAATTAAGCTAATTTTTTATATGCATGAATTGAAAACATACAGGAAAGGGCTGCTTTCATGATTTTGTACTGCATTTTATACATATAAAATACTTGATCATGATATGATACATTTATTTAGATGTAAAATGCTAACTGTATAAATGCTAACTCACAGGCATGGACTTTCCAAAGGCTGGGCAGGCCCTCACTGCTGTTAGTGCCTGTAAAGGTGGTGAGAGCTCCTCTGTTGTGTCAGGCAGTTCTGATGCCACTGCACTGCATCCTCACGGAGAGCAGGGGCAGTGCTGTCCCTGAGTCACTAAACTCTCTTCAGTGACTCAGGGACAGCACTGAGAGTTTAGTGACTCCATCTTGCATTCAGCCTGTGTCATTATTATTTTGGGGGTAGTAGCTTAGCAGAGGAAAAAGCAGAGATGGCAAACAAGAAATGAAAAGGAAGAACAAGAGAAAAGGCATAAAGGGGTGCAACACCATCAAATCTTAGTGCTTCTTGATTGGGAGATCTGTGCTTCATCCAACCATGCTCCTTGACACCCTAGTAACACAGGCATATTAAAGCTAAATAAAAATACATCGATAAAAAGCTGAACATACCAGTCATCACAAAAGCTTTGACACAGTGGAACAGACTGAATAGCAGCAGCGTAGTTGGGATGGATCCAGCGAGCAGCATGTGGAGAACACCGGTAAAAGCACTCAATTTTCTTTGTGAAATCTTCACAGCTGTGGTGGGTGAGAAAAGCCACAAATAAGCCTGCTTCTTAGCGTCAAGGCTATAGCCTCAGTTTTCTAGACCTGCTTTGATGTGGATGCAATACTACAGATTAAGAGAAAAACATAGAGAAGCATCCTTTCGTCCTGTAGTGTCTAGGTTCCAAACTCATTCCTTTGGCATTGTGTACAGACTCTGACTGTGCAATTACCATAGCCAGCTAAAGACTGCACAAATGTTTCCATGCATATTTCAGCCCTATTTATGTAAGCTTTCCGTAAACTTCTGAAGCCTTGAGTTTTCCTGGCAAGAATGTTTCCAGGCAATAATAAAATGTAGTTTAAAACTATAGTACAAACTTCTTCTATGTTGTAGCCTGATGGTTTCACTGATCTTCAGATTTTCCCACAGCCCAGCTGAAGTTACTTAAAAACAGCATACTGTTGCTGCTCTTCTGGGAGTGGCAGGCAATAGCTGTTACTTTTGCACATCTGTTTTTGCTTAATTGTTTTGTACTTTCATTCTTTTATTTCTATAACTTGCCATGTTTCACAGCTCTAACAGGGTACTAAAAATCTTAATTATGAAGACATTCTTCATGGTTACAAAACCCACAGGACTACAAGAATTTTTATTCTAAATATTCATGAGTTTTTGGACTCAATTTTTATTCTAAATATTCATGAGTTTTTAGACTCATGTGCATTTTGTTTGCAAGACTTAATAATCCAGTTGATCTGTTTTCTAAACAAAGGATGAAGCCTTGTCTGTATTGACTAGGGGTCACACTCACGGGTATGTGATGGTTGCTTTGGAGAGCTACAGAGGTGCAGTGTGGTTGATACCTACTGGTTTTATGACTGCTTTGCATTGCTAGTTCTGGTTCTATACTGAAAGTAAACTTAAAAACCATAAGCTTTTCCTGATAAAATCGTGGCATAAATCTTTCTGCACAAATAGTATATACTTAGGGATTCATAGGGTTTTGTGAGAACAGTCGTGGGTTTGGTCAGGTGTAGAGAAAAGATGGTGGAACTAGGCTGGGTGGCATAATCTCTAAGGCAACCCAGGGACTGTCCATCAGCAGCTCCAAGGGCAGTGACCATTAGTTGTGTGGCTGCTACAGCATAGCTCCATTGAATCGGGAAACAGACAACATCAAAGCTGACTTACGATTTACTGAGCTGCCCACATCTGTTCCAGTAGCTGTTGTTTACTTTAATTACTGGGGAATGAGCCAATTGCTCTGTGAAGTCTGCATAGCAACAGGAAGCTGTTAGGAAGGAAACAGGGATCTTGCAATAAGGATATTTTTAATACTATCTCAAAATGATAAGATTAATACTGACTCCAAATGTAAGATGAATCTGTTCTGATCCATAACATGATAAAATTTCTTAGTACTAACTAGAAGATGTACACAAGCTCTATCTTTTTCTTTTTGGAAGTAGTAATGTAAATGCTAAGTGAGGTGGACTGGTGTCAACAGTGCTTTGTCAAGGTGTGCCCAGAGAGCCCCAAGAATTTTACTAGTGTTCTGCCAGATGTTATGTCCTGAGGGATACTTTGAAAGCTACCAAACATAAAAAGGGAATTGAAGAAATATAATAAATACTATACTTTGCTCACTATAGAATTTTGATTTCAACCTTCCCCCTTTGGTGTCTACTACAATTAATTAATTTTTATACTTAATTACATAAACCAAATTAATCTTTGCTGTAAACTTTTTTAGCAGATGGAGCTGCAAGAAAAGTAAACTGCACTAGAATTTTTTAAGAAAACATATGAAATCAATGAGAGTTTTGCAGCTGACTATGTTAAGAACTAGAATCTTACTCTTGGTTCGCATGCAGCAAAACGCCAGTGAAGGAAGCTTTTCAAATGCAATATGTACCTATATATCTTATATAATTTTGAGAAATTAAGGGAACTGCCAAAACAATTAGTGCATACAAAGCTGTACTTCTAGACTATATTTGGCAAAAATTAAACCACTCTTACATTTAGCATACAGAGTGCATTCATGCATATTTGGCTCAGGACTTGGCTTTGGTTTGTGGGTGTCCCCTTCCAGGCATCCGTATTTTTGGCAGGTAGATGATGTTATGACAGCAAAGAGAGTGACAGCAAACCTCAGCATTGTTGTTCGTTTTTTTTTCCTGTATGGAAAGAAGTCTTTATTTATATCCTTTATTTCTGGGAGAAGTCATAATACTAAAAGGAAAGACTGCTTTCAAAAAGCTACATATATAACCACATAAAATATGCTCAGCAAAGATGCACACATAAATATTAAGACACACGCTCTCCCTTTCTCTTTGTTTATATCTGAACACTTATACTTCTGCTATGTATTTTTGAGGTTTGGTGGCAAGTGATAAAAGCTATCAATATTCCAGGCTATTTGTGAAAACATATTATAATTTTCAGTATTTAAGAAAATTACTTTAAATTTCTTACACCAGCCTGAGCTTATCTTTGAACGCTTCCAAGAGACATTTCTCTGCTTCACTAGAAAAGATTAATTAGTTCTAAAACTTGCAGAGTTGTTTTGCACACTTGGAAATTACACATTTAATGCAACTGCAAGTGAGCTAGTAGCGGTCAGCACCTAAGCTGGATAAGTTACATTGATAACTTGCCTTTGTTGAGGCTATGCTAATTTATACTTAAGAATCTGACCCATTATGTTCTGCCTCTTTTGTAGTTTGGTCAAAAATGCAAGATAAAAACTTTTTGTCTGTGCAACTAAAATTTCTCTAAAACACAGACTATGCATTAGTAAGCTGTATAGATAAATCTAGAACCTGTTACATAGATTAAGGCATGATTCTTTATAGTTGAATATTCCTGTTATCTTTTTGGAATAATTCTGCCTGAATAAGGACTGCAGCTTCTCTATGTACCCAGACTTTTCAGATACAAAGGAAACAACATGTTACAGAAGAAGAAAACTCTCCAAACTCTCAGTAGTTTTCTCACCTCTTTTGCTGTCCTTCTGGGTGATACTTCTCCCTGGAACAGGAACACAGTAAATTGCTTTTCTCATTTTCCACTTTATATACATACCATCTGGCATCAGTGCTCCAGAATTTGTTTGCCCTGGAAGAGTTCCTTGACCCTTTGGAATGCTAACATAGATTTATCTCAAAAGCAGAAGCAATGACCAGCACATAATGCCCTTTTATTGCTTGCAAATGTTGACGTGATAAAGAGGAAAGCACAAACATAGGTTAGAATTAGAAAAACAACAGCTCTCCTATCTACCAAATACAACTACACACACACCCCCCGATTTTTCAATGTTTCTTTGTATTATTAATTATTACATTCATTTCTACAACAGTTTCACAGGGCTTTTATCACAGATTGGGACTTCACTGAATTACAGACATTCCCAGGTCTTTGCTCTTTCTTCACAAGATCCCTTTAAAGCCTGCTGCTGTTCACTCTGGTTGCTCTACCTGCCTCATATGTACTCTCCAACCAATGTCACAAGCACTACAAGAAACTGTTGCTTGTACCATTGATAACTGGTTTCCTGGATTTCACTGGGAGATCTGCTTTCTGCAAAGAGGATTCTGCATCTGAACATAAACCATCACATAAGGTAAATATGGTGATCACAAATAGTTACGTTTGCTTTCATAGATGAAACCTTGTTGAATACTGTAAAGAGCAGCACCACTTAGTACCTTGCAATTATTTAGATGCATAAGGGAAGTAGCATCTGTTGGTTTTGTGTTTAAAACAGAACACTGGTTTGTCAGATAATACTCTGGCACCGTTATTTACAGACCTTTTTTGCTTGAAAAACAAACATTGGCACACTGGAAGAGTGGTATGAATCTCGTTGAGCAAACTCACTGAGCATGAAAATAAAACAATCTCTATAAGCTGTAAGAACTGATTCCTACCCTAGCTCTAGTAAATGCCTTAAGGCAAAAGCCTTGCTGGCCTAAAAAGAGCCGTTTCCAGATCAGTGGAAACTGAGTGATTTTTATGTTCCAGAATGAATTTAATTAAGACAAGTTTAAAGAATTTATTTAATTAAGGCAAGTTTAAAGAATGAATTAAGGCAAGCTTAACAAGGCATAAAGTAACTATAGGAGAAAGTAAAGTAAATCTAATGGCTTATTACCCATGTCTTCACCTCATGTGGCTTGATCTAGCGTTGGCTGAAAATCAGAGCTCCTTGCTGATTTGTAATGTAAAGGGTTCGTGCATACTGCTCGGCACCCTAGATCTGTGTAGTCATACAAAATTAAGTCCCCTATATAATATGAACACTCACTTTCAACATTGTGATGAGTGGACGGGCTAGCCAGCTTGGTAAAAAGCACAGAAATGGTACATGCTCTGTGCCTTACTGCTCAGTTTGCATAAAATATATGCATGCTTGTAAAGGTGTAAGCATGCCAGGAGCTTTCTTGTAATGCCTCTGTTCGCTGAATTGACATACAAATTGTATTAAGCTATAGGAAACTGGGATCTCTTTCAGGCTTTGAGTATGAGCCAAATGGGACCACTTGCTGGGAGATTAGGCAGAGTTTCTAACAGCAGGAAGGAAAATTGTCATATGTTTGCGATTTCTCAGACTTGGCTTTGGTTAGCAAGACATGTAAGCAGGCTCAGGCTAAGGAGCTTTTAGAGATCACAGCTATACATCTTCATCACCTAAGAAGTAAATAGTGATTATTTTTTCTTAAAGTATTCTCTGGCTAAGTTATTTTGTGTGTTGTCTTATACTGAGAAATTCATTAAAGGAAGTTTCTCACCTGTTCCCATACTTGAACGTGTCATTTCTCTTTATTTGTTAAAATTGAACTTATTTTCAAGTACTTGGTGATGTTGTTGTACTTTTAAGACTTCTACCACTATTTAATTTTTAATTTTAATATCAGAGCCCTGTAACTTCTATTCATCTGCTCACAAACTAGAGTTAAAGAGTGCCTGATGTTAAGAGAGAGTTAAAGCATGTGTGATGTTAAGATACCGCTGCACTCAGCAATTCAGGCACCACAACATTAAATTATTATTATCATCATCTGTTGATCTAATTGATACCGGCCTATGATGCTAGTAATAGTATGCATCTATTCCAAACCCACAAGCACTGCTATACTAGGTCTCAAGAGCCATCTACCTGAGCAACTTCCTTCTGGCAAGAGCTATTAGCAGAAAATTAGGGAAGAAAATGTTTAAAAAATAAAGCTAGTTTCTAACTTCCCAGCTTCTAGCAATCAGTTTAGTAACTATGTCAGCTGAGATCTCCTAACTCAACATAGCAATTCCTTTTTTGTGAGTCAGATCTCTTTGATGACTGCAGTAAGCTTTTACGGTTTTATATTCTTGGTAACTCTGCAAAAGCCGACCTGGTTAAAGGAAAAATTGTTTGTACTTCCAACCAGTGACGATTGCCAGATTCATTTCCCTTCTTGGCATACTGAAAGTGTAACAACGGTGTGACTGGAGGGAGATTGAGTTTCAGGAGTATTTGGCCTGTTATAGCTTTATTATAGATGGCAATGTGTGCTAATGAAATTAACCTTTTTTCCTCGTATCTCAGCATAAGCCTGCATGCTCAGAAGTTGGAAGTGTTTTTCTCATTAACTGTAACAAGAAATGTAATTAGGAGCACAGGTTGTTATCTAATTTAATGTCATTCCTGAAGCTCCTTTGCAGAACTGTGTTTAAAGTTGCAACAAGGGCACATTATTTGATGATCAGTTAAGTATATATTCTTGACTTTCATTATGTTAGACTTCAGAACCAAGAGTTTGTATTCACAAGTCTTTCTGCCTAATGTATCATGTCACAAGTCAGGCTGAATGCCAAAGGAGACTCTCCAGATGGACTCAGTCTGGCACTCCTGACTTTGGGGAAAAAAAGCTGAGGTCAAATCTTAACGCTACTGAATGTAAGGTGTGATTTGTTTCTGTTCAGTTTGGCGGGGCTGGGATTTTTCCTTTTATTTTGTCTGTGTAAGGAATACATCATGGCACGAAGTAAGGCTTACTTGCTTTATTTGAATACACAAATGTTGCTGAGCTAGTTCTCCAACAGGGCACAGGAATGACAAAAGCACCAGTAATTTTACATAACCAAGAGAGTGAGTCAGTGGTGGTGGGGAAGCAGATATTTTAATGAATAGTAGGTTTTAAAAGCAATCATAACCCAAACAACAAAATTATCATTGTAAAAATGTTATTTTAAGGCCCATGTTAGGTTTTTCAAAATTAAAGGGGACAAAAACCTACTTATTTTATTTTATTACTGAGTTGAAAGCACCTCTTGAAAGCATAACTGAATTATCTTCCTTTGCCCTAGTCTTTCATTTGCCTTTCAGATTCTGCTAGTCTGTTACTGTGAGGTTCCTTGAACCACTAACAATTATTGTTATTTTTTCTACAAAGAATGGGTTTTGGTTTGGATAGCTACTATGTGGTGTGATGTGGGCTCTTGCAAGTGACAAAGAAAATCTGGGTCTAGTTTGACCTACCTTCTAGAAATCAGATCACAGTTGATTAATTCTGATTTAGATATTAATATTTGACTGAATTTTCTACACTCACTTATGAATGATGAAGTTCTTGGGGGGGTGTGAATACTATTTCTTTTTTTTCCACTTTTATTATGGGTATTTATTATTTGTATAGATGTAATGCTTAGATGTCCCTGCATAAAGCTGTGATGTAGTGTTTTAAAGTACTTGGTGCCAATACTGGGTTATGGATGGCCGTGTCTCACAGTGCCCTTCTCTGCCACGATCCTGTGCTGCCCCATTCCCTCCACTGTGCCGGTACAGCCCAGATGGGGTTGTGCACCCAAACAGATGGGCGAACTGATCCAGCAAAAAGAAATCCAGCACTTCCCCCTGCCTCCAGTGTTTCTAACCAAATAAACTTCCTTGTTCAGTTGCTAGCACAGTTGTAGAAGAGCTGTGTTGCTGTGAGGAGAAGGGTGGTATATCGCATTGAGTGAGACAAGTAGGGGAGGGTAGGAGTGGCAGTACTTTTAAGTCAAAACTGCCAACTTCTAAGCCCCATTGTGTTAGCATTCTGTTGTTTTTTTTTAAATTGTTGAACACCTTGTAATAAAAATTGAGAGCTGACAGATCTATAAAGAAAACAAATAATGCAAGCACAAGGTAGCAGTGAGATCATACTGGTCAGCATGTTAAAAGGCAGTGACTGTAAACCACCAGATTAATCATTGCTGAGCTTTTCCTGTTAGTTTCACAGCAGGGATGAATTTTAAGGAGGACACAGTTGAGGTCCATGTAGTGTCTCTGCAGACACCTCTGACGAATGACTCCCGTACATGTCATATTCAATCTAGACAGCTTGACTCACTGTCCTGTGATGAATCTGTGGTTAGAAAATTGACCACAACACTAATGGAAAACATATTTTTTCCCAATACCTGTCTTAACATTGTCACCTCTCTTTCTGCATCCCTCAAATGGCTCCCCTCTCTGTTGTGTCGATCAAAACCTGCTTTTACTTCCAACTCCCTTCTCAGTTTATCTATGCCCTTTCTGTCCGTTCTCTGTTAACACAGACACGTTAAGTCTCCTGAAGTGTCCCAGTGCCAGCCTCTACTGTGCACCTGCTGGATTTCCATGGCTTGCTTTTTTGTATTTGTTGTCTCATATTTGGGAGGCGTTTCCATAAGTAACAGTAGAACTATGTGTAATCCTCCTCCCGGCCTTTCTAAAACTCATCTTTGTTTGGGTGCCCAAAGAGAGGATGACAACAATTAGGCCAGCATCTTTGTGTTCTGCATGTGCTTCCCTTTCTGGACCTTTCAGAAATACACACAAATATACATATTTATATGCATATGTAATTTGTACCCTGTTAACACCTGGGGGTAACAGCTCAACTGTGGCAACTGCTGTACAATCAAGTCCAAGCTGACAGTGAAAGCTGCGTATTCCCTGGCCTCCTTCTGTCTCCTTAAAGCTATAATGTGTTTGATGAGTTTTTGTGGCCAAGAACTGCTGTTAACTTAGCTATTGTGCTAAGCTCTCCCTAAACCTCACAACCATACTTTTAACTCCTGTTACATATGTGCATATTTACATCCTCTACATCCTCATCAGATGCAAATATGGTTTCTAGAACAAGGTTACAGCAGTGCAAAGCTGTCACTTTGACATGCTGCGTCACTGCAGGCAAGGATATGTGGGTTTTTTTCATGGCATATAAAGAAGGAAAATAACTATTGGAAAGCAAATTATACCCAGTTTGGACTGGACTTTTGTTGTATCTAGATCTAGTAATTTCCATCCTGGACCAAGCTGTCACTTGGTTTACTTCTTCATTCTGCCTCTAAGACTGACTAATAGTAGTAGTTTTCAGTGAAGATGCACTGGAGTAATATACTATATAATATACTTCCATGGAATAACCTGCCTGTAAGAGATTTCTTCCTAATCCTCCTTAACTCAGTGATCAGCTTCTGCCTTGAAACATCAGTGTTTATATCCTTCCTGTAAAAAGTCCTTATATAACTACGAGTATTCTTATTAATTACACAAATGTCTGATGCAGAACTTCTCAAATAGCAGACCTCACTAGATTCAGGTCATAAGTACATTTTACCTAGATTGTGCCAAGGTCCCAGACTTACTAACTTTCCTACATTATTTTGGAAAATCCTGTATTTCTTACCATTTTCCTGGAGCGCTGGGGAGGGTGGTGGTGGTGGTGGTGAGCTGTACCCCGTGGCTGCAGTTCTCAGCTGTGCAGGCAGCATACATTGATTGCTTGGCTAGCTTGGCAGCGCCAGGATTGGTGTCTTGCTTTTTGCTGAACAAAAATGATGCATCATTCTATAAAGAGTAATTGATTAGTCTTAGTCAAAGCTTTTCTTAGCAAATATCACTCTTCCTGCAGTTCATGTAACTTTTTTACCCTTATTTTTCATTTTGCTCATAACTGGTATCCTTTAGTCATATTGCACTGGGTTTTTTTCTGTGTGAATCTTCACAAAAGAATGCTGTCACAAATGTGAAGCTAGGGAAATAGCTAGGAGTCATGGTGATGACGTGCAGCCTGTATAATTACTTGTCATTACTGGCATTTGATGCAGGTACTAGTACAACATCCCCAAGTACTGTGCCATCTTCCGGGCTGACTGCATATTGCCAATTGCCAAACATTAGTATTCCAGCATAAAGACCAAAACTTCTCTGTGAATACCATTAGAATTGGGTCACTAACAGAAGGTGCGTGACACTTTAACATGCAGAACAACTAAAGCCATTTCCTCTGTCTCATACAGAGCAGAAATACCGAGAGTGAAGATTATGTGCATAGCGTGAGCAGAATGACGGATGAGAAGCCTTAGTGATATACTTGTTTGATGGCATTAGTGATGCAGTTCTGCCTTGGAAACAGTGAAAATAGGTGATCAGCTGGGTTTTGTACCGCACTGGTTTTGCTAAATGTTTGAATTTCATAGGAATTCAGATGATTACTTAAAAATTTCATTTTATAGAGGAAATTCTCTTGCTTAGCAGCATCCTAATAACATTACTATTTAGCATTTTCTATTCTGTTTGGAATAAAGAGGTTTTAACCTCACTGCTTCAAGCTGTATATCTCTAGTCCAGATCCAGGAATTATTGCTGTAGCGGTGTGCTCAGCAGTCATAAAAGTGCTGCAGATGGATTTATGTAATTTCAGAAAATGTTATGGAATAAGCTGGACTAGACTCTTCATTCTGCCTTACCAAGGTCCCTTTAAACCAGCTAGAGAAGAATAGAAGGGAACTCATCCTGGATGGCATCGTTCCAGCTACCTTCTGAATCAGAAGGGCATGCTGAGACCTTTATATTGAGAAGATGGAAGGTGGAAGCCAGGGAAAGGAAGTATCTGAAACCGCAAAGACAAACAGAATTAAACTGAGTATTAGCTGAATATCAGCCACTGAGCTACACAGGCTCTCTGTGGTCCCCTGCTTTTGCTCTGTGTTAGTCAGTCTGGATAATAAAAGAATCAGCCCCTTTATAAGCCTTTATTAATTACTCTTGTATCTTTTTTGGATGTGACAGAATATTTCTGGAGACAAACACCACGAGCATAGGCATGGCATTGCACCACGCTCTGCCTCATACCCCTTTTCCCTGCCAAGCCTGTCATGATTTGTTCACTTTTATTTAAAACTGAAAAAAAAAAAAAGTTCAGAAAACTAGCTTATATGGAAAAGAAAAATCAGGTCACTCAAATTGGTCTGCAGATTCAGGTCATATTCAGTGACGAGTTTAAATGGAAAAATATGGGATAATCAGTAAAATGAGGAGTATTTTTCCTGTTCCTTCAACATGAAACCTCCCAGTTCTTTTGTTTCAAAAATATTGGAAAGGCATCCCAAGTCCAAAATACAAACCAAGGATTAAACAGAGAAGGAAATAATCCAGAAGCAACCAAATACAACCTTTCCACAAGTCAAACGTCCTATTAACTGTCAAAACAGCTTTTTGATTTGGAGTGATCAAAAAGATTTTAAAACTGTTTTGAGTAAAGTACTGAACCAGAAGCAATTATTTGCAATTCTATCTAAAGCTAACAAATGAAGATTTGTTTTCAATGTGTTTCAAAGGCAGGTAGTGTTATTCAAATTCCCATTGTGACTTTTCTTCCCGTATTCATGAATTCTTTTCTGGCACACGCAGCGAACAGGTGTGAGCCAGCACGAGGTGGCCCACAGGCCATAACCAGCAAGTAACTAATTGGTATCTATGTTGCAACAAAGCAGAGATTCAGCCAAATTATGATGAGGCACTGTGCCATCCTAATAGAATCACATCATCATGGATGCCAAAATTCCATAAATTTGCATTATTTACATTTAGTTAGGGTAGGATTCCCAGCTGGGAAATTCCACATGGTTGTCCATCTCTATCATATACAATTACAATGGAAAAAGATTTCTGTGACTAATCCAGCATCCTGAAATAGTTTTCAGCAAGAATTTAAGTATTTTAAGTACTTGAAAATGCTCCTACTCATCCTCTTCAATAAATATGCTGAAAGTATGTTTTTGTTGTCTACATTTGCACACGATGAATTAAAAAAATATATAAAATCAGATTTCCTGGTTGAAGATGTGTAAGCCCTTCCAGCTAGGTAAAAAGGGAAAAGGAATTGTTTTTCCTGCAACAGTAGCAAGGTTCCCAACTACGTAACAGCAGGGAAACAAAGACAACTTTGAAGCTGCTTTTGTGAAGAACGAATGCAGAAACTGGTAACTTATACCCTCGGGAAATAATTTGCAAAGACAAAAATGCCGAGAGGTTGTGAATTACTGAGATGAAACCAAGATGATGATATATGCTCTGATTGCTCCTTGAGGTAATGAATCTCTGTAGGTTTGTCTTTTCCACCAAGACGGCGAACTACATCTTAATCTGCGCCATGAAGCAGCGGGCCGAGACGCTCGATGGCCCTGCTGGTAAATGCTTCCCCGCTGCGTGGCTGGTGGGTGTTCCACAGGGGGCCGGGGGCTGCCCGGAGAGCTGGGGCATGGCTCCTCTCCTGCCGCCTCTCGCCCAGGAGCTGGCGGGCCTGGCAGGCCTCTTGGGGCTCCCCGGGTGCTACCGCCTGCTGGGAAGGGTCCCACTCCCCGTAGGTTTTCAGGGGCTGTTTGTTGCCGGTTGCTGCCGGACCCCTGAGCTGATGGCGGGCCGTGGCAGCGGGGTCGGAAGCTGTGCCCTCGGCCGCGGGAGGCACTGCTGCACCGCGCGCCGCGGCGCCTCCTCCCGCCACCGCGGCGAGGCGGCCCTGCTCCTGCCGCCCGGCCTGGGAGCGGCGCCGCTGCAGCCCGGCAGCCCCACCGGGGGCCGCGCCCCGCCACGGTTTGTCGCCCCGGCGGTGCGGCCGCCGCTGCTGTCCCAGGGTGCCTCGCGCCCTTTCCCGCCTCACACCTCCCGCCCGCCCCTCGTGACAAGACTCACGCGCTACCTTCGCCCGCCCCCCCCCCCAAGTCTCGCGCCTCTTCCCCGCCGCGCGGCCGATGCTCTCGCGATAGGCGGCGGCCGGCGGGCGGGCGCGCGCGCGCGCGCTAAGGTGGGGGAGGGAAGAGGGGGGGCGGCACCGCGGCAGCCGCTGCGGCCGCGCTCCCTGACAGGCGGGCGGCGGGAGCGGTGGCGGCGGGCGGGCATGTCCCTCCGCCCCGCGCGCAGGTGGTGGCGGCGACGGTGGCGGCGGCGCCGCCCCGGCTCTCCGTGACTCCCGCCGGCCATGGCCGGCTCCGCGCCGCGGGGGCCCCAGCCGTGCCGCAGCCGCCGCTGAGGAGAAGCCGCCGCGATGAGGAAGGGCCGCTCCCGGGGGGACAAAGCGGCGCCGCCGCCGCCGCCGCGGAGGGAGCCCGGGCGGGCGGTGGCCGCCAGCGCGGCGGAGCGGAGAGCCACCCTGCTGGGGGGCGGCGGCAGGAAGGAGCCGGAGGACGCCAGGGCCGCGGGGGCGCCCGGCCGGGAGGCGCCGGAGCGGGTAAAGCCGGGGCGCGGGGCCGGGGGGCCGGCGGCGGCCGTTGGCATGGCGACGCGCGGCCCGCCTGGCGAGGGGGTGCCCGGCGCTGCCGTCCTCCGCGCCCGGCCGGGCGGCGGCTGCCGCAGTCGCGGGGCAGGGGAGCGGCGGGCCGGGCGGGGCCTGCGGCGGCCGCGGGGCGGGGGGGTGAGGTGCCGCGCCGCGCCGGGCGGGGGGCTGCGGCCGCCGAGCATCCTCGCACGTTACACGTGCTGCCTCAGGTGGGCGCCGCCCGCAGCGGGGCGCGGGGGCTGGGCGCTCGGGAGCGGAGCGGCGGCGTGGCGGTGCTGGGCGAGGGGTGCGGGGGTCGTGGTGCCACGAGTGCTGCCTGCGTGCCGGCGAAGAGGCCAGGGAGGGCGCCCCGAAATCTGGGCTGCGTTACGTGCTCGCTGGTCTATTGATAATTGCAGAATACTTCTGGCTGGTAACCTTCCGTGGGTGACTCCTGGTTGTGACGCTAATTACCATGCGTTTTCCAGCATTTTTTAGGTCTTAATTCCTAATGCAAGGAATGGTTTATTTAGGAAACGTACCTTTGCGGATCTTTGGAAATGCAGAGGCTTGCTAAAAGCTAGAGTGCGTAAGTTCAGTATGTCCACCTTTACGTCTTTCACCCCCACGAAGAAAGGATCTACTTACTGATTGCTTCTTATGGTTACAGGAATGAGAGACCCAGGAGACCTTAAACTTTGTTTCAGTGCTTTTGGTATTCCTAGTTCTACAAGAGAGAAGAATGGGGCATGAGACTTAGCGGTTTAAAAATGTAGCTGGCAACTAATGCTTTTTTTTTTTTTTCCTCTGAAGAGAAGACAAAAGTATCACAATTACGAAGACACAGGATGCAGTAATTCATTGCTTTGTTTTGCTGTTTTTAGGAGCAAAGTGAAAAGCTAGGTTCTTTGACTTTTCTTGTCAAAAAGGCGTTTTAAGTTTACATTGTTGCTGCAGATGCACAAGCGTTTTTTTAATGTAATTTCTTAGCTTTTTCTAGAATAGCTGCATTACATTGCTGTCAGTTATAGGAGACTTGCATTTTGGCTTTGCTAGTGGATATCTCTTGAATATAGATTTCTTAGACTGGGCCCTGGAAGAAGAGAGCTCTGTTCTTTTATTTTTTTAATTTTATTTTCCAGTGCCTTGTTAAGCCAGGTGGTTAAGAGCTACTGCTACTTTTGTTGCTTTTCACTTCCTGAAACAATTAAAAAACATTGATATTCTTATTCAGGAAAAAAAAAATCTGAAAGCAGAAGAGCTGACTTAGTTTCTTCTGAACTGTCAGTTAAAATAGTGGTCAGTAGAACCATCAAATGCAATGTCAAGGTGTTTGTACCGTTTTGATATATTGTATATGATTTTGACATGGAAATTGGAGGATTGTCTTTCCATTCTTGGTAGTTGTGAACTAAACTTTTTACAAGTAAAATCGTGCACACGGAGTGTGCTGCATACCATATAATGTATTGAACACTCGGGAATCTTCAAACATTGGAAAACCGGAAAGGCTGCGAATTCAGAAATACCAGTTTTCGTGACGCATAAGGCTTTTTAATGGGAGACACTGCCAGTTCATTTTTAGCTTGAGTGCTCTAAGACCTGATGTGAATTGTAGGATACAGTATGTGCTGGCAAGTATTCAGTGTGATGGAGTCTTTGAGGAGTGTGGCAGCTAAAGTTAAGAAAGCTTCTACTCAACCTGTGAGAGAGGCCCTGCAAACATCAAAGGAGAATCTTTCATCAGCTCTCCCCTTTAGTCTTCCATTTGAAGTGGTGGGAGTTTTGTAAATGCGGTAAGCAACTGGAAATAAATAGATATGTTGGACAAATTTAATAAACAGGACAATAAGTCTGTTTACAACATTTCTGTCTTTATTTTTGATAATCCAGTATTTCTTTGAACATCAGGAGTTGGTAGTGTGGATGTGCTGAAAAGGGCCGACTGAGATGCAAAAGACAGTGTGATACTCCATTTCCACTAATGCAGCTTGTAGCCTGACAGATATTTAGGGCCACTTATGATTTAAGTAGCCCTGTTGTTTCCAAGCTTGTAGTATGCCTTCAGCTGTATCAATGCAACAGTGTGCACAGCTGTGGGGAACCATTCTGAATTAAATTCAGATTTCACAGTTTGTTTGCCATACAGTTAGGCAAGTTTGTGGTTGGGGGAGACTAAGCTACTCTAATGTTAGAAAAAATACTTACCAAGCTGTGACTGTAGTAGTTAATACTGTACTGACCTTTAGGCCTTTGAAAATCCAGTCCTTTAACAAGATTAGCATGCTGTGCTTATAGTTCTGACACATAGATATGATTAATGTTTTCACTTTTTTTATGAGTTACAGAAGAACATAAATAAGACTGTACTTGGTCACATTAAAGATCCCTCCAGCCCAGTATCCCGCGTCTCTGAGCTGCCAAAAGCAGATGCTTGGAGAAGAGCATAGTGTATATGGAGGAAATACCTCTCCCAGCCTCCAGTAATTTGTGGCTTGCAGGTTTCCGGAACTAGAGGTGATATTTGTTTTTAGTGCCCCCAGTGGGTTTTTTCTTCTGTGAATTTGTCCAAATCGGTATTTGTAGCCATGTGTGCTTGTAGCTTCCACAACATCCTGTGGCTGAGTGTTGGTGAAAAAAACACTTCTTCTTGTTTGTTTTTAAACTTTCTACCTGCTTGTTTCATGCCTTGTTTGTTAATTTTTGTATTGGATGAGGCACTGAAAAAGAGAATCCGTGTTATTCTGTGTGTCTTATGAGTTGGTAACTTTTTCTTTTTATTTACCATCCCTTGCTTGTAACTTTTCCAGAGGTGTGTTAGAAAGAGGTGACTCTTATCCTTTTCATTGTCCTTGCTGTTTTCTTTGCACCTTTTGCAGGTGTTTTCCCAGTTGGAGGTAGCGATGCAGGAACCAGAGGAACAGGGTTGGGGAACGGTAAGCAGGACTGGCTGCAGTATTTCAGCGTGTAAACTTATACAGAGCATCTTCAATCTTCTACCTGCCTTTTCTTGACTATCTTTACAACATTGAGTTGGTACTTGCATGGAGATGTCTATTATAACTCCACAGTCACTCTTTGAAGTGGTAATAGCTAGTTGAGAATTTGTCATTGTGTGTATAAGTTTAGGATGTTTTTTTTACGCTGTGCATCACTTCACATTTCTCTACATTTAAACTTACCTGCTATTTTACAGCCCACTTTAAACAGTAAGATTAAGGTAGTCATCTTCAGATCTTTGGCCATTGCTTTTACAACCTTGAGTAACTTTAAGCATGTCAGCAAACTCTGTCATGTAAATGTTAAGCTTCTTTGCTAGATTTTTTTAAAATTGTTGAAGGTGTTGATCCCAGAACAGATCCTTGTGGGACTCTGCTGGTGATTCTTCTTTTTTGGGTAGAGGGCCAATTACTTCAACTTCTTATTTCCTATCTGTTAATCATTAATTCATAGTTGAATTGTCCTTATTATCCTGTGACAGTTCAGTTTCATTGGGTGAGGGCGTCTTTGTCAAACACAACCCACTTGCATTTCCATAAAGTACCTGCTTAATCATCGTATGTTTGCTGCCCGCACTGAAGGAGAAAAATGGAAAGTTGGGGTGAAAGTTGTCATTGCTTATGAATGACAGTCACCCTCATCCAGAGGTATATTATAAGGATTAGATTGTTTTCATATCATGCATACACAGTCAGTCTGAGACATTGTATTTATTGTGAAAGATTTCACATGGATCTTTCCCATGTTTGTTGGGTTTTAATTAGCATTTTCCACTTCAAGTAGATGTCAGAATTCTCACATAAAGGATTCTTCAGTGTCTGGAAGATATGACTTAAGGGGCTTGTGATGGAAGTATACAAGACCGTAGCTGGTGTGTGGCGGGTAGATAGCGAACAGCAGCAGGCTGTTTCCTTTGGTATTAAGCTAGGAGTCAGGCTTAAAAAGAGGCAGATCTTCATGCAGAAAGTAACTCATGTACGATTTTTTTTTTTTTGCCAAGGGGTGTAATGGATTCAAAAAGGATTTGGAGGAGGAGGTATCTAGTGAAGGTTATGAAACAGGCAGACTGCATCCACCTAAGGAAGACAGCTGAAATTAACTATAATCTAGGTGAACATTAGAATGTGGCAAATTCATGATACTTCCCTTTACTTGTCCATAGAGAATGTGTTGCTGGTTTTATAATTTTTTTTTTCCATAAGGAGTTGGGTGTTAGCCTGTCCCTAACAAATCTAAATCCTGTCTTCCTCTGAAAGCAGAGGGGGTAGTAAACAGATGCGAGGAAAGCTGAAGTTTTGTGGCAGGTCTAGGGGGTTGGAGGTTGAAGCTCAAAAAAGTAAAAATAGAGGGCACCAAGTATCCCTGAACAGTGTTCTTTGCTCTAAAGGCATTTAGGGAACTGGTGGGTGCTGCCCAGTGGTACTTTGCTGGGAGATATGACAGGGTGAGGGAACAGAAACAGATCCCATGCTTGTCACCATTTTACCTTCATTTCTGTCAAGCTTCTCTCTCCTCTTGCTATGGATGACCAGGGCTAGGAGGGGATTTATGAGCAGGTTCCATGGCTTTGTGAGAAAGAGATGAAAGGGACAACAGTAGCAGAATCTCAGCAAGCGGTTCAAGGGGCTGGTAGAGGGACTTGCAAGTTGCAGAGGCAGGATTTTGGATTAGATGCACCCTTTGTCTCATGTAATTTTAACTTGGCTGCTGCAGAGTTGGACTGAAATACTGCTAAACCTGGAGGCTCCCCTGCTGCATGTATGTTTGTTGTATGGGAAATGTTCAGCTGAAGCCAACAGGCAAGCTGCATATGTAACAGAGAAGAATGAAAAACCTCCTTAGTCCAGGTTAGTTTTGTGCTGGGGGAGCCCTTTCTGTAGGGCAGTCAGTGCAGTAGACTATCTCCAGGTGTAAATTTTGAGGTGCCTGAAGAAGGGAGGTCTTGCGTGTTTCCCAGGCAGTACATTTTGTCATTTCTGCATTGGATAGAAAGTATTTTCTGAGCTAGCAAGGTAACTGACTGACAATCAAGTCATTTAGCTATTAGGGACATTTGGAACTGTAGTGCTGCAAACTTTCTGAGAGTAGCAGAAGTACTCCTTTCTCTCCGCGTGTCTGAAACTTTGTAGATCTGTACGTGCCAAAGCCAAAACGGATTACTGTGATTATCCAGTATAATTTCCCCGCATGTGCAGGAGCTTTCCTGAAAGATAAATCAAAACATTTCTCTTAGAAATTGATCTTATCCTAGCCTTAGATCATGGCATGTCTGTCACCTCTTCGGAAAGCTCTGCCAATGTTTAATTATTCCTGCAGTTAGGAAACTAAACCACATCTTACTTCAAGGCTTGTTTTGTCTAATGTCCAACTTTCAGCTGTGGAATATGCCTATGCTAGCACAGACAGTAAAAGTTTTCTACTATCTGGTATCTTTTCCATGTATAAGTATTTGAAATGTAAAATCTAACTTCAGTTGGAACAGAGACACTGAGTTCTTTTGCTTCTAGCGCTTGCGCTTTCCCCCCAATAGTTCTTGGACTGTGTGCACCAAAAAGATGTAGTATTCTGGCAGCAGCCTGCAGTAGTGTGTTCACAGACAAGGTTATTTCTCCACTACTGTTTAATACTTGTCTTTTTACAATTTCAGGGATTGCATTACCACAGTTGGGTGTGTCATACGACAGAGGGTTTTGTAACATTATGCTTGTGTGGATATTTCTACTCCCTGTATTCAGGACATCGTGCAAATCTGTCCAAGACTACTTCCAAACATTAGGTTAGAAAGTTTATCCCCCCTTTCACGTTGTTGGTTGTATTTGATTGGGGGTTTTTTTTGGCAAGAAATGGCAAAGGATCTTTTCCACTGACTTCTCACCCTGTTCGCTTTTTTGGAAAGCAGTCAGTGACCAGCAGGGAGAAACTGTCCAAACCCCAGAGTGCTAGTCAGATTTATTTTGCCTTCACAGCTGCAAAGAAGCTGTTACCATGCTTTCCTTGCTGCGTGGCAAGCCTGGAAATTCAAGAGATCTTTTATTTTTTTCCTGATCAGAACTTCTATCCTTCAAATATAGTAAGTGTTACCTCTTGTGTTTTCTTTTTCCTCTAGTCGCCGTCAGTGCTATTAAAGGCAGTACCTCTATTGCGATGAGCCCTGTATGTAGACTGCATAACAGTTTGGTGTTTGGTTATTTCTACTATGAGTCTTCCCTTTTGTTTGATAGGTGAAGCAGCAAGCTTTTGGAGTTCAGCTGACACCTTGCTTCTGAGCTTTCTGTACACCTCTGTCTCTCAGGCTGCTGATCAGAGCTCTGTTGCAGCTCCTGTTCTGCTCCCCCAGCCATGGACCCTATGGTTAACAGCTCACAACACTCAAAGCTGTTTCTTCTAACTTCATATCAAAACCTACAAGCTGGGATGAAACTGAATCAGAAGAAGATGGAAGCTTACTTCCAAAATTCAAGCAAATAAGCAGAACCAAATGGATGTATCGCTAGCAATGCAATAAAGTATAATTTTTATTATTCATGTTACAGATTCTGTAAAAGCAGATATAAATTAAACATAACCAAACGTGTTTTGTAAGTATCGTTGCTCCCTCTTATTGAAAGAGGGACGGAGTGCTACTGACTTCTAGAAGATCAGGAACCGTCTGTTCACATAAATAGTTCTAGTTACCTGTTTTGGGATATTGTTGCTGTTTAGGGCTGATATTAGGGCAGTTCTGTCCCGTGCTCGTTTCGTTAAGGGAACTAAAGAAAGTCTTAAGGAAGACATTGGTAAAGACTCCTAAATTATGAGCTGTTGATGTGACTTACCATTAAAAGAACTCGGTTACTGTTTGTAGACCTCCGACTTCCTTTTCTCATCTCTTTCTTTGTTGCTATCTAGCTCTTTTTCTCATGACAGGGAGAGAACAAAAAAGAAGTGGGTGGTTTTTCTAATAAGAAGATTCTAGCCTGTAAAGCTTCTAATATGGTGAACCAGAGTCCAGAGTGTATGGTTAGCTTCCCGGCATTCTTACTCATCCTCAGAGTTTAATTTCTTACGTTTATCCCCTTCTCTGTGCAGAAATAAAGGCAGTGAAAAAGCCAGAGCATAGCTGTGGAAGGAGCTGTTCCCTATGACATATATGGTTCTGTGTCTGTTTTCTCCTCTGTCCTTTTCATAGAATCGGTTAGTTTGGAAAAACCTCTAAGATCGTAAAGTCCAACTAAACCATGTCCATAGCACCACACCTATATGTTTTTTAAACACTTCCAGGGATAGTGATTCCACTGCTTCCTTGGGCAGCCTGTTCCAATGCTTGACTGACCATTCAGTAAAGAAATTTTTCCTAATAGCCAGCGTAAGCCTCCCCTGGTGCAATTTGGGGCTGTTTCCTCTTGTTCTATTGCTTGTTACCTGGGAGAAAAGCCCGACATCCACCTGGCTACAGCTTCCTTCCTTTCAGGGGGCTGTAGAGAGTGATAAGGTCTCCCCTCAGCCTCCTTTTCCCCAGGCCAAAAAAGCCCTCAGCTGCTCCTCACAAGACTTGTGCTCCAGACCCTTCACCAGCCCCGCTGCCCGTCCCTGGACACGCTCCAGCACCTCAGTGTCCCTCTTGTAGTGAGGGGCCCAAACCCAGACACGGGATTCGAGGTGCAGCAGGGGGACAATCACGGCCCTGGTCCTGCTGGCCACGCTGGTTTGGATACCAGCCAGGGTGCTGTTGGCCACCTGGGCACACCGCTGGCTCCTGTTCAGCGGCTGCCCACCAGCCCCCCCAAGCCCTTTCCCACCGGGCAGTCCCAGCCCGTAGCGCTGGTGGGGCTGGTGGGACCCCAGCGCAGGACCCGGCACTGAGACCTGTAGACCCTCACACCACTGGCCTCGGCCCATCGGTCCAGCCTGCCCAGATCCCTCTGCAGAGCCTCCTGCCCTCCAGCAGATCCACACTCCCACCCAACCTGGTGCTGTCCGCAAACTGACTGGGGGTGCGCTCGATCCCCCCCCAGGTCGTCGATGAAGACATTAACGGGCCTGGCCCAGCGCTGAGCCCTGGGGAACACCCCTTGTGACCGGCTGCCAGCGGGATGTAACTCCATCCTCCACCACCTTTGGGCTCGGCTGTGCAGCCAGCTTTTTACCTAGTGCAGAGTTTTCCCAAGAATGCAAGAAAAGAAGCCAGAAAGAACAAACTTGTCAGTGTCCTGTAGGTCTGTCTCCCTACCTTCCATAAACTGATTCTTTCTGGTGCCAGAGCTACTCCTGCTTGCTGCCTTCATTAGCCATAGTTTTGCCTTTCTGTATTTTGATCGATCAGCAACGGTAGCTGCTGGCAGCATGTCACTCTGAGCTCACCTGTATGTTCACAGTAATGTTTAGAAGTTGGGGTGTGGTGGGGGGAAGTGACTGAAGAAAAGAGTCATTTAAAAGCAAGCAGAGGGGCATAGGGTCAAGTGATCAATTCTGCAGCGTGCCTCGTAGATAATAACAGAATTGAGCCAAAAGATTCATCTAGTGTTAGATAATGGCAAAATTGCACTGAAGGGCATATGGCACTTCTCTGGCCTGATATAATAAAAACATCACTTCTCTCAAAGTAGAACATTAATGGATAAACTTAATTTGTTTAAATTGATTTGTGTAAATCAATAAGTAGGTAGGCATTGCATCAGCAGCTTAGATGATTCAGCTTGTGTGTGTGAGATTTCAAGTTTCCTGTCACAAGTGAAGAGTAAGAGTAAATATCTTGTATTGGCCACATTAAGTTTATATCTTGCATATTAGAATAGCAGAGCAGGCAGTGGAGGGATTATGATTATATAGGTGTTCACGTTGCTGATGATTTGCATCTGACTTTAGCAGTGCACTGCATCTCTTGTCCAAAAGGTTTATAGAGGCGAAGGGGCCAAGAGAAGTCTTCTATCAGAAGTGGCTGAATTTGGTGTGGGACTACTTGCCTCTGTAATAATCAATTACTAGCTTGAAGGGAAAAGCTGCTGCTACTTAATATTTGTTGCAGAGCGCTAGGGGATAACAGTAGGCTGTTGTCCAAGGCTAGGATTAGGCATGTACGGAGCACTCCGACTGTGGATATATTCATGACTGTATGCTTCGGGAAACCAAGTAATTCCAGCGTGTGTTGTGTTGGAGCAATGGGTATGCATTACTGAGTTTACACCGAGAAGTTGACTGACTTCTTGAGCAAGCTGATATGCCTTCTTGCAGCACAAAGAATGTGACTGTTGTCCTGTCTGTCAAGGCAGTTCTAGAGCCTCTAGAAGAGGCAATTCTTTATTTTTATCTGATAAGTTATTTTTATTGCCTGAGCTCCCTGTTGTGCTCCATAAGCCAACGTAACTTTGGTGCTTAAATGAGATGCAGTGGATTATTATACATATGATGATAGATATCTATTTAAAATAAAAGTGTTTTTTTTACTCTTACTTAATTCTTATTCATGGAACCTGAGTCGCTGAAGCTAAGGAAGCAGTGAAGACCACCAGGTCAGTGAACTGTTTGAGACTAAACCAAAAAGCTTTGTCATCCATCAAGACCTAGTTCCTCAAGAACTACAGTAGCTAAATAGAGCACGTAGAGTCTTAATTTCGTTTCCACATCAAATAATGATGTGCTGTGATTAGTGTCTTTTTGTAATGATGTAGCACTATTTGAACCCTGGTGAAAATGCAGCTCTATTGGAGGAAGAAGCTGAGTCCATGATCACTCAGAAAACTTCTACTTTTTTGCTAGGAAGTAGAAAAATCTGTTTCAGGTGGGGAAAAAGCGCTCATTTTTTAAATGTATTGATAGATGTCACTCTAGGCTGTAGGACGTTGATGCTCTCATATCTCACTGCAGTAAAAAGATCTGAAGACCTTGTTTGGTTTGTGTTTAAGTAGTTGAAGAAGTGATGAAGAAGTTGTTGACTTTAAAACAGTTTTTTTTTCTTTTATTACTTGCTCTTCCTCCAAGCTGTGTTTTCTGTGATAGTGTATTATCTAATTTACAGCTTAGGTCCTGTGAACCCTAAAACTAGTAATCTGTCAGAAATTATTTTCAAATTTTACAAATACACATTACAGTGCAGTGAGGGAAAAGGGTTCAAGACTGCAATAATTAAAAAATCTAGCATGTCATTTTTTTGCTATTTGGAGTTGCTCTAGCATTAATGGAGGTCCATTATTTACATGGAAAACAGGATGATGCTCTCTTTCTTGCCAGGAAACAATCATGCCTTTGCTATTACAACTGCATCATAAATATTTTTATCATGTTGTAAGTATAGTAAACAATTTAACAATAAAATACTTTCTAAAACCTTTAACTGGTCTGGATTTTCATGAATGTAAAAGGAAGATGATGCTTTAAAACATTCCATCTACCTGTTAAAATTTCCAGAAGCAGGTGGCACTGTTAAGGTTGGACTGTGGGGGGTTTTAAGAATTTTTGAAATGTAATTTCTGATTCAGTTTCAGTCTACACACGTCTTCGTGAACTGTCTATAAAGGAAGATTTTCTGTAATGTTTTTTACCACATATTTTGACAGGTAATCCACCATAAACATTTTCAACAGTACAAAGCCATAATAAGTTATTTAACTACTTAATTGAATGACATTTGGATGATTGATATTTTTGGCCTTTACTGTGTCATGCTAGTATTTCTGAAACTCTTGTTATAGGTGTGTGGCATCTCAGCTGATTCTGTTAATAGTAAAAATACTTAACAGTAGTTATAATAAGAAGCTGAATCTCAGTACACTTCTGGAGTGCTGCTTCCATTATCTGCACGTTGTCTAAACATCCAGCCATCCATTCAAGACAGATTTCCAGTAACAGTTAAATTTGTTGCTGATATGAGGCCACATTCTGCTGGCCCTAACTTCTTGCAGTGATTGTGAGCTGTCTTATGGAAATTAGCTCTTTATACACTTGTGCATTTATCACTTTAGTATGTTAACTGCTAGTACATCAGGATTAAAAAAAAAAAAAAAGGTTGTAGGTTGTGCCATTCCTGTTGATTTTTCCCGTTGGATGTGGTGGAAGAGCTCGTAGACCAGTTTTTCTTTCATGATAGAAGAGGAAGTACAGAATGGTTAGAATCAAACAAATTGCAGCACATAGGAAGCACTCTTACTAAAGACTGAATTAGGTGTGCAGTTGTGCAACAAACTTGAGACGCTTTGTTGTCTTTTCTTCATCCAACCAAACAAAAACTTAAGTGCAAAAGGTCCATCCACTAAAGAGTGAGGGGGGTTCAGTACTGCCTGTGGGATGAAGACTTGTGAAAACATTGTAGCTGCATTTCAGGAAGCTTGAAAATGAAACTTAGTACTTGTCAGATTGATTAATTGACACTCAAGCATGTTCTTCTTTTATCCTTCAAATACACAGCTGTCATCCTTTGAGCTCAATAAGAATGATTTAAAAACAAAGTTTTCTAATATGCCTTCTTGGTACTATGTATAATAACTGGAACTTGGTACTGCTGCTTATGAATGTTTTTTTCATGTCACTGAGAGTCGTACACAAACAGAAGGACTGCGTACACACCTGAGTTACACTCTACAGATGGTTTAAGTGTGGTTCCATGTTTTCAGGAAGGCTGTCTTCCTGTGCATGTTGATTTCCAGTTATCCCAGATACTAAACTCGGGGTTGCCTTCTCTTTGCATTGAAGAACATACAGCTTGGAATCACCAAATCACACTTCTTTGCACTCTTTCTTATAATACAGTTTGCCATTACAAAGCAAATCGCAAAACTGCACAGATATCTTTTTTCTTTATGTGGCTTTCAGAGCTTTCTAAGGAAGCATGTACAAGACCCAAGGAACCCAACTAATGCAAGCAAAGTGTTAAACTCTTGGAATGGCAGAACTGTAAAAGACTATGTAATGGAGACTTGTGGAGCTACTTAGAAAAAATGCACTGATAGACAGTGAAATAATTTAATGTTTTGCCTTGTTTTTGTTATGTTCTGTTACTCCCCTGGCAGTTGCATGTCCTCTGTTCACTGAGGACCAGCTGAGGGGCTAGCAGCCGCTGTTTTATGACTAGTTTTTGCCATTTGAAATGGAGAGCCCAGCTTTATTTTAAAGAAGCCATTGTAAGGCCCCAAAACAAGGAAACACATTCTCAAAAATGAAATGTTTAATAGTTAAAACAGGTTTATTAGCCACTAAAATCACACCATTCAATCTTTAGTGTATTTACTGTATTTTAGTGTAATTACTGTATTATCATAAAAACCACATTTTAATATGGAGCCTTAGAAGAGAATGTTAGAAGGGAGTCAAGTGGTCAGGACTGATGTTAAGTGTTCTGGACAGCACCAGAAGATCAGAGAGTACCAATAAATAAATAACAGTCACTGTTTTAGAGGAAAGCTTATGAATGAGTTATATAGTTAATGCAGTGACTGTAAGCATTTAGATGTTTAAGCATTTAGGCATAGATGGATGTAGTGACATATTAGTAGCAATATGTCTTTCTCTTGTTTTATTAGATATCTTACATTGGACCTGTGCAGGGTGAAGATGGCAAAAATACGTGATCCTGAAAGTTAAATTTAGCATTCAGTTAGTTATTTTTGTGTTCGTTGATCTTTGCATTGATCCCTGTTTTTAGGAGAGAGGAGAGTCTGTTTACAGCATTGTTTTGCCAGTTTAGCCGAACTTTAGCAGAAGTGTCTGCTGACTGCAGTCTTTCAGTTTGAGCTTGAGGCCTGGTGATGTTCATAAACCTAACAGTTGGGCAATGTTTTTGTTCTAAAGCAGAAGGGAAGAAATACATGTCCTTGAAAAAAATTTGGCTGTTGTTTCTTTGTGATGGAACTGTATTATGCTGCTTGGTGAGGAGAAGCTTTTGTGCCAGACTATAGAGACTCCATTTCTTTGTGCAGACATTGATGAGGATTGTTAACTGGTTTATCTTTGTCTGCCATTTTATGTGATTTCTGTTAAAAAAAGCCAAGGATTAAGTGTTTTTTATGTGTTTCTAAAGGTTAACTTCATTTCCTGTAGGTCTAAAGCCATTGGTAGTTTTATTTACGGTCTTATAATTGATAATTTTTTTCCCCTGTTCCATATGTGCAGCTCTGCTGTTGAGTTTTAGGGAAAACTTGTTCTCAGGAAAGCTTCACCTAAGTGCTTCTTATTTTTGCTGTGTATTGATGTGCTTATCTCATTTGTGGTAGGAAGTGCGAAGACTCCGGATGGTTCATGGAGACAAAAATATTGATGCCAAAGGGTTGGAATTTCACTGTCACAAACAAAAAGAGTAATTTTTTTTCCTGCTGCAAACATTGATCTTCCTTAGTGATGATAACACCAGGTTAACACGTGTATTGGTCTTTCTTCGTCATGTACATGAACAAATAGCCTTGTAATTCTTAGCAGACTGTTGTGCCTTGTTAGATTTTATTTTGCCACTTTACCTCTGTCTTAACTACAGACGATTCCACTACTACTACTATTCAGGTCATAACTGTGATACATAAAAGCATCCTGGGCAAAAAAGTAGTGTGGTTGAAGAGGATTCCTGTAATGTTTTCTGGTTTCATACTTTTCTGTTGGTGCAGTGGGTGCTATTCAAGTGAGCTTTACTAATTAAGATTAAGTCTTAAAATTGTATTGAACATCTGTAAGTAGTCATTGAATGTCTGATTAGAAAAGCCCCTTTAACTCACCTGAGTGGTTCCCACCAAAGTTCAGTTCATGACTTAACTTTTACTTTTCTTTGTAGGCAACTTCATTTGAAACAAGCTTTAGAACAGCAGTTGGGCATGGATTTCTCTCTTCTATCTCCCTTAGTCTTGGGATGGTTTCGTAAGGGCTGTATCACATACTGGACCGACGGAGACTTTTATTTGAGACTGTACTTCAAACTTAGTGACCCTTAACATTTTTCTTTGAAAAGTGCTTTTTTCAAAAGATTTGAACTCTGCACTATTAGTAAATAAGTTATTTCTATACAGCATGCACATTTTAATACACTGTAGTATTGTTCACTTGCCAAATTTTGTCTTTTCAGCTAGTATTTTAATTTTAAATATATTTTCTTTGTGCCTCAGACGTAGAGAATTCTATATTGTTTTGGGTTGAGAATCAAATATTAATACAGATAACTTTTCAGTTTTTGAAATGTGACCCAGAGATTCCTGTCTGTAATATGTAAAATTAGGTTAAACTCTCTTCCAGGTCCTATTGCTATGAAGCAATTCTTTGTTTATGTAAATTGAATGAACTTTTAACCTATCAGTATGTCTTGTTCATCTCTGTAGAAAAACAGAGGGAGTTTACATTCCCAATGAAATTAACTTGATTGTAACATTGTCTATAGGCATTAAACAAAATTTACACAGGTATAATTAGGTATTTTATGTTGTTTTGCTCTTCCCCTGTGAATGACAGTGAGACAATGTTTGTAATGTGAGCAAAAACAAAGACAGTTGGAAATCTGAAAGCTCACTCATTGAAAAAAAAATTAGCATCAGTGTTGCAGGGAATCAAGGTACTCTGCAGAATGTTCTGGTGATTCTCCTCCTTTTTATATCCAATATGAAATCATAGGTCCCTTTGCTCGCACAGCAGCTTAAGCACAGCTGCTTGCCTGGTTCCTTAAGCAGCTCCCATCCTAGTCTTTCTTACAGCACAATTGTAATAAAAGGTGTTAAATGCAGTTTTTTCTGCATAATCTGAATAAATCTGTAAGAAACTGGCAAACAAGAAAAGTTTTGGCTTGTTGGTCATGTATTATGTAAGGTCTTTAGCAAATCTAAGCATACATCCGTACTTGTATAAGTTCTAATAGAGGAGAACATAGAAGATAAATAATTATTTGATAATGCAGAGGATGCTGAAGAGAACTTGCAGTAATACCAGTCAGTAGTGTTGGGACACATCACATGCTTGGCACATCTTCTGAGCTTAATGGAAGAAAATCTTCAGAAAGAAGGTGTTACTGGTATCTTGTAACACCAAATTTTATTACAAATCACATTTTTTGGGTCATAATTCTTTTAATCCTTACAGCAGACAGGACTCAAATGTACAGAAGATGAATTATAGAGTTCATGGTTTTTTTATCTGGCTAGGAGTTAATTTCCCTGCTCTATACAACCTTTTTGTATTTTAAATACTCAGAATACCGATGGTAAAGGAATAGAAAAAGATGACTGAGAAGGTTCCTTGTGGCAGTATTCTGAAATTACCAGATCAGGATTTTGACATGGGATATTAGTGTAATCTTACACATCAGGAAGTGCATTTAGTTTCTCGTCTTTTGTCTGCTGCTGTTGTTGCAATCTGTGTGGTTCTCCCATCTTGCTGAGTGTTAATAGTCCCTGTGTGAGATTTCAGGCAAGAGAAAACAGACTTGTATATATTTGCACAGTACCACAACTACTTGAACTTTTTCTGTGCAAGCGTGGAAAGTGACTGAGCTGAAATATGCAGAACCTCTTGCTATTCAAGAAAAGCTTTGGCTATGCTTCTTCACATCCTACTGTTTCAAGTTATGTGAGCAAACTTTTGTATACCCTTACAGGGACTGATAGGAATAATCTTTGCCTAGAAAATCAAGATTGTGTGATGGTTTTATCTTCAGCCCTAAGTTTTACAGGATTCATCTGTCTGTCTGAACCTGATTTTTAGCTTGTGGCAAAAGCCACAAGGCCAAAGTAAATTCTTTTTCTGTCACCTTTGAAACAAAATTAATGGAGAGAGGCTCACAGTCCTCATCACACTGTGAGCAAAGTGTTTGTTACATGCTTGCTAATGCTTTAAATTTTAAAGCTGCAAGAATTTTTTCTTTTCAAAAGTGCAAGTGGAGTCCTTAAAATTCTGGCGATATGTGCTATATAGTCTGTTCTTCAGCCACTTGCTCTGGTACTCTTAATTTAGTAATTTGAAAGCATGTAAGCAAAATTTTGCTCTGTCACTGCAAAGAGTTTCTTTATCCATTGATCTGGAGTGTTGTGTAAGATTTTTCTGTCCTTTGTATGTATTGCGTCTTGCTTTGGGGCAAGGGCAAGGAAAGATCTCTTCCTGTAGTTTTTTTTTTCCTTCCTTGTTTAAGGGTGGTAACATAAACCACCGCTATTTCCATGTAGTTCGTCTGTGAATTGCAATATTAAAGCTAGGTTTTGATGGATGAGTGAAATAAATTACAGTCTTGTGAAAGACAACTCTATTATTGTCAAGTTAAAACTTTCCCTCATTGTTTTGCTGACATAAGATAGGCTTAGCTCTTAGGAAATTAAATTTTAAACTGGCTGTGTTGTACTTAGTATTTTTTAAAACATAATAGACTATTTCAGAACATTGCATTGGATTTTTTTTTTTAATATTTGAAAAGTGAGTTTAACAGTATATAAGCCTGCAAAGTGTGATTGGTGTCCCTTTCTTCCGTACATTCAACAGCTGTGTAGTCTTCTGAATACTGCCCAAGTGTTCAATGTACTTAACAAAAAAAGGGATTAGAAAGAATTTTCCATATGTAATGTGTACTAATCCTATCTCCTGTAGAAGACAACCTAGGTTCTTTGGTGAGTGTGGGAAGCTGTTACCTTTCCGTTATTCCTTTCGTATTTTCCTGGTCCAAGTCCTGGTGGGGAGGAGTTGCTTAAAGTGAGCACAGCTGTTGAAGAAATGCATATGGAATGATGTTTTGGGAAGTAGCATATACAGTTGGGTTGATCTGATGTAGGCAGGATGGTGTAGCTGAGCAGATACTGTGGTAGAAGTAGGTGTGCTCTTCAGTGTTGGTGCTCCACATGCTCCTTCAGTTGGACTACTTTTAATTAATATGTTATCAGATCTAAGAAGCTTGTGTACTGTAACTCAAGAAGAAATCTGAAGCAGAACTGAGTAAGAGACTCTGCCTAGAGGGGAAGGGGAATGGTAGGGAAGCAGGCCTGTTATTTGGTTGGTAGGGTATGTGAATGTCTATATATTTGGGGGGGGGGGGGGGAGAGAGTTATAAAATACAGGAATTGCTTGTAACAGGACTTAAAGTACTTTTGTTTCCAACTTCAATGCCTTTCCTTACTCTTCTGCCTGCCCTCTTCCTCTCCCTGCCCTGACTCAGCTGAACGCAGACCAACTAGAGTTGCTACATCAGCCAAATGAGCAGGACTGTGCTTCTCCTTCCTAAGGGAATCTAAATGCACTGATGAAGGCAAGACAGTCATGGCAATGGCCCATACAGGGTGAGAGTGGGGAAGAAAGCTGGCTTTTCTAGGGATTTGTGTAAGCAGGCAGTACATGGACTGCAGTGATAACCCATAGCAACGTAGGGCCTTTCAACACGTACGACTAGTTTCAGGGAAGCAGCTTAATATTGAAGGATGTAGGGAACATTTGTTGGAATTGAACCATTAGGAGTGTGAGCGGGTATGATGGATGAGATTTTTAACTGTTTCGCTTGTAACCTGGAGTGTCCTTTTTTTTTTTTTTTTTTTTTTGTACGGTAATTTTGGACTGTTACAGTTGGGAAAGACATGAGAGATTTTAGATGTTACAGGTATTTAGGAGAGGCCATATTAAAAGTGTGTGTATATTTCTGTATGTCTGCTTACAGACATGTATAATACGTAACCACATTCTGCCATCCCAAATACTAACACCAAAGATTCTGCCCAGGCCTCTGCAGCTGTCAAACACATGCTGGGGGACTGCTAATGTCGTAATTTAAAAGTACTTTGCTTACTCTCAGGTACAAACAGAAAGTGTGGTAGATGTCTGTTCAGCTTTCCAAATGACAGAAGTATAGGCTATTGGAAATGAAGGTCTTCAGTACCTTTGGAAAAGGTCAGAGGCAAGAGAAAATCTGAGGTTCTTTGCTCCAAGATATGTGTGAGGGACCTTAAGATTAAAGCAGTTTTCAGCTCAAGCAGTTTTCTTTACCCCACATCACTTGTTGCTTCCCATGCTCTTGCACCAACACAACTGTTTGCAGCTGTGTGATGAGCTGGCTAAGTGAACTGACCTACTTCAAGTTACCCAGGTCTCTCTCTTGATCTGGTTTAGACAATGCGGGTGACTGAATATCTAACTGTAACCAGAGAAAGCACTTGTGTCAGTACAGTACCTCTCAACTTGTGAAAGGTGTACTACCTGAGCAGATGTGGAGCAAAGCACTTCTGTCCCTCAAACAAATAACAAAGTTATTGACTGTTACAAGGTGGCAGAAGATTTCATGATTAAAAGGAGCTGGGGCCTAAGAAAGGCTGAGAATGAGTGGCTCGGAGCTAAATGAGGATTCTATTTCAAATCCAAATTAAGTTTGGGGTTTTTTTTCATGTAAAACCACTTTATTCATGTCCTCCTCCCCCCCAAAATAATTAAAAAAATCTCGACGTTTTTAGAGTATGTAGTCCTGGACTAGATTTGACAGTTAAGAGGCATAACACTAGACTGAATAGATTTGAATTAATGACTTCAGAAATAGATTTTGACTGGAATCTGCAGATTTTACTGGTAGACTAATTTTTGATTTCAGTGTGATTTAAAACTACGTTAAACCAAGTGGTGATGTATCATGGAGAGAAAGTGTTCCTTTCAGTTTAATTTCTGCCTCAGATTTTATGGGGATAAGCCTGGCCAGAAGTGCTGTATAGCTGATGAGAGGCATTTGAAATAAAAGGGAGCAATCCATTAATGAGTGGAACATGTTGCACTACTGCAGAGAAGGGAGAACTTGACTGAGTTCATCTATGTAGACTGTAATGGAGAGTGTCATGCTATCTTCAAATCCATGTATGATAGCTATGCTTGTAGTTCTTTGGGTGTGAAATGAGTTTGACACCTCCAGAATAATTAAATGCATGAGGAAAGCACTGTGGTTATGCCTGCCACTGTTCTACCTACTGCTATTTTGATTGAAAGTTTGCTGTATCCTGTGAAAGGAATTCACATGTGTGGGAGTGTTTCTGACAAATGCATGTCTAATTTTGTTTATAGTAATAACAAAGACATTACACAAAGGGTGATTGCTATCCTGATTATTACTTAGTTATACGTATGGTCTTGTAGTGGAGCTGTAACTTATAATAGGAGTTTTGGGTTGCAATTAGACATTGCAACAGTTTCTTTATGGGCATGTTACTCATAGACTGGACGGAATAAATATTCAGGAAATTCAGAGAAAATTATCTTTGCTTTAGCAGGAAATAGCTTGAATCAAAGCTGAGCCTGATTTTTCAGGAGCCTCTTTTCCTCCATACTGTAAGACCAAAAAATTGTAGCACAATTGCCTTTTTCTGACTATTATTAATATTTCTTACAGCTATAGTGTCCAAGGACCATCTTTGACTGGAGTCTTGTGATGTGCATTCAGTGCAGATATGTGTCACAAAAGAGGGGGTTTTACAATTTTAAATGTTTTTTTTGGGGGGAGATGGTGGTGTAGTGTTTGTGTTTTTTCTTGGTTTTTTTCCTTTTTTTTAAATAGTCTGGCTTTGGTGGTTGTATGTTTCAGAAAACAGGTGTTTAGCTGTCATTAACAAAATTCTGCTTGTTTTTCTTTCTACAGGAGATGGTGACAGAGTCTACTCCATTACGTTGCAGGAAGCTCAGCAATCCTGACATCTTTTCATCTACTGGGAAAACCAAGCTCCATCGTCAGTTAAGTCAAGATGACTGCAAGCTACGAAGAGGTAGCTTGGCAAGTTCTTTGTCAGGTATGTCATTTTGTAAAGACGATATGACAATGTATTAGTAATAAAGATGCAGTATTCCTTGTTGGCGTAACAGTTGTAATAAAAGATACTGACAAGTAATTTCTTTAAAACTAGAGGTGACTTCTTGTTGGGAGGGCATACAAAATTTTATGTAAGAGAAAGATGCAAAAAGAAACATGAAAGAGACTGGATTTGAAATGAAGTTTTGTATATTGGCCGGAGTAAAAAGTTAGAAGCTAAGACTTAATGTGCTTTAACTTAAGTTTAAACTTTAACTTAAGTTAAAAGAAGGGATTAGTGGAAATCCAGGCAACACAGTGATGCATTGTTACCTCTTTTAAGGTCTGGACTGACTATAAGCTTGCCTACTTTGCCATTTTATTTCTTACTGGGAAGCTGACTTTTATATCAGATTCAAATTAGTATTTGTTTCTTTTTGGCTTCAAAAGCACTGTAGGCATTTGTGGTTCAAAGTAAAAAATCTTGCTTACTAACTAGATGTTTTTTCAGTTTGCGTAAAGTTTGTTTTTTCTTTTCTAGTGAACACAATCTTCAGCCCTGTCATAGGATTTAGTTTGTCAGCAGAACCATGGAGTGAGCATAGTCTAGTAATTAGCCAAAAAAATGGAGGACCAAGCTCAGTAGTTGTGTTTTTTTAAAGACTTTGTATGTGGGCTAGGGAGGGGATGGTTTCACAGTTGTTTGAAGCTGGTGTCAAAGTCTGTGATGCTCGCATTAGAACGTGTAGAGCTGCATGATCAGTCTAGAATGAAATAGCTGATCTGCCTGAATACCACTCTTGTCCTATTGGGTTAACTTGCAGCCCATTTCCTCCCTGATTAGGCTGGCTGTTTGCTTATTTGCATGTTAGTGCAAGAACTAGAAGAGCTGAAAACTCTCAGGTGGGAAGGAAAGAGGAAGAAGGTTAAACCAACCAATTTGGCAGCAGCATGGGCTTGACTTACATGATTGTGAAAATACATTCAGTCCTGGTCCCTCCAACCTTTTTATCAGGGGAATATAAATATTTTGACACTTGAGGTGCTAGGTATAATAGGAATAAGCAGTAAAGTATGCACAGTTTTATTTTGGCTTGGCCTGGTCTCAATGTTTTATTTGTAATAAGTGGCTTGTTTCTGAAAAGTGGAAACATTCATATTGTTTTGCACTTTAGGTCTTCTTTAAGGTAGGTTAATCGCTAGAGGAGAACAGAAGTTTATTATTATTACACAGCTGTTGGCTGATTACAATGGCTGAGGATAGTACTGTAGTTTGTTTTGTGGGGTTTTTTTATTTGTTTTTGTTTTTTCATCAAGTAGAAGTAAGCAAAGAAAAGTAAATAGGAGGAATCAGGAAAACTGGACAAGTTCTGTTTCTATTCTAAAAATACTTCTTCTTTTTGGAGATATTCTTGTAAATTTTGTGTTCTGAAATGATAATGTTCTCCAGAACTTGTGGCTTTATCTTAATGACTTTTCAATCTACTATAGCCTGATTCAGAAACGGGAAAAGAACCCCACCAAGATCAATTTGACCCAACTGGATAAAGAAAATATGGATGTTTAGAGATATATTTTAAATGTGGGTGTTTGAACTTGAGGCATGGCAGGGAAAGGCTTCAGCTTCAAGTTCCATCCTGAAAATAATTCCAGCTTATTTTTGCAACAGAAGCAACTAAGTTTAAAGAGTATACATGATTGTGCATGCAAACTGGTTGGCTTAGATTTGACTCTTGATGGAATTCTGTATTTGTGGATTCAGATTTTAGGGAAATAAAAGGGGATATTGATAGCTGTATCTTATGGAGATTTAAGTAACGTTTTTCTTGCCCTCAAGCACTGGCATTTTGACCTGTTGGATAATTGTATGATTTGAATTGCTCTTGTAGGATATCTTAGCTTTGCTGAGATAAATGCAGCAAGGTACATTTCTGTAGTTTTAGATCTCTGCAGACAAGAGGAGTCATTGTATTCACACATAATCTTGAAAATGAGCAAACCATGAAAATCAGGTCTACAGCTGTAAGCAGCTTGAGTGGGACAGGGGAAAAGGTACTAGTATGCTGTGTCTCTGTTTGCTAGCCAAAGTTAAGCCTTACCATCGCTCATACACTTTTACTCATTCTGTTAATGTGTCATTGGCCCATTGCTTGTAACTTAAACAGAAAATTAACGTAAGCAAGTTAAAAATAAAAGACCAAAAAGACACCACTCCCTCCCCCCTGGCATCATGGCTAATCACATTATGTGACAGTCTTCCAAATATTGTAGCTCCTTTTATGTAATGAATGTAATATTTCACATCTAATTCTAAGTTGAAATTAAATTTGTAAAATAGTTTGCTGCCTCTGAGGAAAAGTATTTTTCTACAGTGTATGTGATTAAAGATGTAGACTTCCTCCTGCTGCTTACTGCAACAAAATTCTTAGTCTCCTGTGATTCCTGTTGTAGTATCTGAGCATGTAATATGAATGCAACTATCTTCACCATACTCGGAAGGGGTGTGTGTATAGTTTAGCCTCACAGTCCTGATTTTAAGGAAAAGAGGTATTATTCAATCCTAATTTGCAGATGGTGAAACTGAAGTTCAGAGGTTGACTGACCAAAGCTACGGAGGAAGTAATCTGGAAGCTAATAATGGAACCCAGATTTACAGACTTTTTCACTTATGTGTTTTTAACCACAAGACTATCTTCAATCTCTTTTTTTTTTTGTGAATGACATTGTAACTAAAAGGAAACTGTTGACCTTGATGGACTTAAAATATGACCTACTTTGACTTTGGTTCTTTCTCATCATGGAAATCTACTGCTTGACATTTTTCAAAAAGGAGTGTTATATTGACTAGAAAAAAATTGTATTGATCAGATCCTTTTAAATGATTACTATATTTCCTGCAGTAAAGTGCATTGGTGTGAACTTGTTGAGATAGGAACTATTCTTTTCACTGTTTGTATATGTAGCATGGGAGATTGGCTTTTAAGCTAATCAATCAGATACAGGGGAGACTTGGGAAAGCTACAGAACATTTTGTTTTCAAGACAGTATTGCTGAAGAGTGAAATTTTTTAGACAGAAAATATCCATACATGGTTCGAAGCAAAATAATGTTTAAACGTATACGCTATATTCTAACCATAGCTGCAAGAAATCTACTGCTGAATATTCCAATGGTAGGAGAAAGTGCAGATGTCTAGATGGCTAAGATATTTAGAAGAGGTAATATTTTACAAATATGAATGCATTTTCCTAAGAATTTTAAAAATCACACTTAAGAGATTTTGCAGCGTTAACATTGCCTCTCTACAGGGCAATAAATCATTTAATTGGCAGCAAATATTGTTTCCTTTTTAAGCTGTGTGATGTTTAGAAAGGTATAAAGCGACAGAAGTCTATTTCTACAAGGTTTTGGATTTACTCATTACCTCATGTTAGGTTTTTTGGAAATACTTCGTTATCAAATGTTATCAACATTATCAAACATAAAGAATTTACAGGTAGTGTGCTTTTACAAGTTCTAACCTACCATAAACCTTTAAATAGCTTTTTTCTATTAGACACTTTTTCTCCACATGCAGGAATTTTTTTCAGCATTGTATTATGAACTTGAAAACTTGTTTAAAAACAAGCTGATAGTATTTTGGTTTTATTTTAAAAGGAAAACAGCTGCTTCCCTTATCAAATAGCATCCACAGTGGAGTGGGACAGACGATATGGCAGCCACCTGGAGATACCTCAAACCTGGTTCGCATGAGAAATCAGTCTCTAGGACAGTCTGCTCCTTCACTTACTGCTGGTTTGGTGAGTGAGTCTGGGAATACTCATGATGTTTTTGTGCTATAAATAAAAAGTAGCGTGATCCTGTGCTTTAGTTTTCACCTTGCTTTCCCTGTTCCTGCTCAGTGAATGCAACATTTTCTTTCTGTGGGCCTTTTTTAGGGTAGCGGGTGAGTTAGGAGGAGAGTGTATGTTCATTCTGCTTTTGAGAAAAAGCAGGAAAAAAATGTTTGTGTTAAGAGTAATTTCTTTCTGGGGAGCTTCTTTCTCAATGCTACTTAAGCTGCTACTGGAAACAAAATATCTCTGGAAGCCTAGGGAGATGTGAGCATGGGAACCTGACCGTTTAAAACAAGTTTAATTGGGAACCAGCTTTGAGTAGCTACCTCTGCCTGCTTCCCTAGAGAATAGCTAGGGGGATGAAGCTGAAAGGGATAACTGTCCAAGGAATTGAAGAGCTGGAACTGACATCTGCTCTTCTGCATGGTTTCTCTCAAAAAGTTTTGGTAAAGTGAATGTATTTTTGAAGAATGTTGCATCTGTTAAATTAGCATTTTCTAAGAAGAAAATATTCTGTCTGGGAGGGAAACTCAGATGTCTATAGTCAAGACTGAATTGCAAACAAAAAGGAACATATGTTTTGTTCATATATGTTCCTTATTACCTCTAAATATCTAAAATCACTGAAGTGCAAGGAGAAGAAAAACAAAAGAGGGGGAAAAGACAGTTTTTTGTGAGCAGTCATATATGCAACAGAAATTGTTGCTGAACAGTAGCTAAAAAGCAAAGCTAGAAGCTTTTTTTTGCCAAACTTCCATAGAGTTGCCTGTATAGCAAGTTTTACTCAAATGAGGACATTTTGGTGTGCACTGGTTTATATTGCTGCAGGTAATTGGGTAGACTTGTATTACATTGTGAGACATTTTAGAAGCAGTGACCCCTTAAGTAAAAGGGTGTACCTTGGATATAGCATTTAGATTGTTATCCCTTAGAATTTTGGAGGGTAACCTAGACAGTTTGGCACCACCAGGCTATGAAAAGAAACTTAAATCTATAAAGTTCAAAAAGCTATGTATTTGTGTTAGCACTGATTTTGATTTCACAATGAAGTATTTGTAGCATTTTCAGACTTGCTACTATATTGAAATTCTTATGGTTTGATTTAATTGTATTGTCTTAGTTTGGTGCCTGTTCGGTGTTTGCCTTAAATTTCTGTTCTTAGCTGTGGTTATAATTTGGTTGTACCAACAGAAATGGGAAATGCTCATGTGAACTTGGTATGCAAGTATTTATCTGGTGAGGATTACAAAAAGTAGTATGTGTTAAAATACAAGCCTGTTTGCTGAAGGCAGGCAAATGCCTTGAAGCTTCATAGCTTAAGTTAATGAAAATAACTGTGCTTTAGAACAAAGCATTAGTTCTCAGATCCTTTATTTGGAATACTAGCTTTTTGCTTAACAGCTGCGTACAATTCAGTGAACTGCAGATGTGTTTGCGTGTTACAATTCTGCATATTACTAATATTATGTATTTTCAGTTTGTCATGGTAGTGTTTGTACTGTCTATCAAATGTAATGCCAATAATTTACTTTAAAATAATTCAAGATTTTCTGCTTTCTAATTAAAGCAGAGAAATTCATCTATAAATCCAGTATTTGTCCCTCTGCGATGGTGTTACGTACTGAAGTATATGGTCACTTTCCTATCTCTGTATACTTTCTGGTGGGCTGTATGTTAATTACAGTTACAGTTAATTAAGCCTAGAAATTAAGAATTTTTAGATGAAGTGGGCTTCTAAAGTGATGACTAAAGAGCTGGTCACAAGATGAACACCTAATTAAATGCAGTGAATCCTGGGATCTTCGAGCTAGTTACATGTTTGGAGCTGCTTTAATATGCTTGTGGTATTGAAATACGTTTCACAAATTAGAATGGCAAAAGGTCTCTTGCCAGTATAATTAATCTCCTTTGAAGAATAGCTCTATTAAGAGATGAGTAGGTTCAGTAATGCACAGTGTCAATTTAATATGCCAGCCTTGACTGCTACAGCATTTAATTCTTTTCTTATTTGTTATAATACATTAGATAGATAGCTAGAGAGAAGTGGGATGTGGTACGGGAAAGCCCGAATACTCAAAGCTATGTACGTTGTTTCTGCTCCCTCTTTTTGGGACTGTAGGTTATCAGTGGATTTTACTTTGCTAAATTGCTTTGCTGGCATTCAGAAATGTGTGTTTTTTTACTTTCTAACCAGTACTAATCCTACAGATTGTTTGCTGTGCTTAAATTGCCTTCTTTCCAACTTTGAAAGTGTTTGCAAAGCAAAAAGATAAATTAACAATAGCAAATCTATAGAAATTAGTTTGCAGCTAATAAGACTGAAAGCTGGACTGCTTACCAGCAACAACTCAAGAACTGGAAACACATCAAATTCTAACATGCTAAACTACATAAGCACAGTTTATTGGTAGAATCTTTCAGGTCACATGTTATGTAAGAGTCTGGATTTATGTGTCTGCATAGCAGTTGCCACTAGATCCTTGACTTGAGGAAGAAACCAGGGCAGACTATATGCTGAGTGCTGTCATTGTAGAATGATAGATGTTGATCTGATTTGTGTGCCTTCTAAATATATGTGAGGATTTCAGAGGATGACCTTCAGTTGTTCATCTACCCTTAAGACGGATGGCTCTGATGCTAGTAGATTAAATTCTGGTGGGGAGCATCCTCTTCAACACTTTCAAATCCCTAAGATAGCCAAGGAAGTAATCAAAGAAAAAAAAAGACATAAATCATCATTGTGGGCATCTCAGTGGTGTTTTCTGCTATCAAGACCCAAATACAGTAAAAACTGGAGGACAGGAAGTGTGTATAAAGTGTGTGCACAAGGAACAGAAGTATAATAATGTGGAAAATCTCTTATGACTTAGTTTGGGGGTTTATTTATCTGAAATCTTGACCTGCAGGCACCCTGTTGTAAAAAGAGTTAGAACTTGGAATGTACTTTTAAGTGCAGCTGATACGAACGATCAGGAATATGGATGCATTCTTCTATGAAGAAAGGCACGAATAGCGTCAAGGTTTGTTAATTTTAGAAAGGAAAAAGAGCTTGTGAAGAGAAGGTTGTGATTGTTGTAGAGGAGGTAGATTGGGAGTGCCTTTCTTGCAGGTGTTTATTTTGACAAACCTCAATGTGAATGAATCAATGCTGTAAGGTATTAATATTCCTGGGCTGGAGCATTTACGGGTGGGCAAGGGATGATTTTCCCCTCAGGTTTATTGTTAAGGCCGGGTTGCTGAACTGGAGCACTGCACTAATGCTGAGTATGTGTTTATGTTTGTGGAAAGAGATGTGGGTGGTTTTGTGTGTGTCCCACCTCCTCACTCCCCGTACCTCAAGCACTGTCTCCAGTATTTTGTGAAAGAAACATCTCGCAGCGTGCTACCCGTTAATTAGGACACATCTTACTGCATTGCTCACTGTCTAATGCCTGGAAAAGTTTGAGATGTTCCAAGAATAAGAAGCTGTGCATGTTCCTTCTGCCAGCAGTGGCAATGGGAACACATTTGAAGAGGCCTGTCAGTGGAGAATTAGAAACTTGCGTAAAAGAGATTCTGAACCTTTATTTTTGATTTTTTTTTAATACTACAAGCTTCAGTTTTCTAAATCGCTCCCAGTACTGAACTGAAATGTGCTGTACTCCTGGAACTGAAAAACTGAGCATAATTTTTGAAAATGAGGTTGAGGGTTTTAGCAGGGTGGTTGTAGTTCTCTCTTTAGCCTAAAGTTTCTTTCTTATGTTCTATACCACGTGCTACCGTTGCTTCATCTTCAGAGATGAAGCCTGCTGACTGTTAATCCTCTGCTGCCAGATTTGCAAGATTTCCTTGTGGGGTCAGTCTCCTTTCTCTCTTCAGAGAATAACTTCAAATGACTTAACAGTTTTACGTTTACTTTGAAGGTAATAGTTAAAATGAGATGAGACAATTGCATATTTTTTGCCGTTGTAGAGTGCCAGATAGTTAACCTTCCCCTGGTCTTGCTCCAGAAGAAGTGGTTAATAAAAAAAGCCTCTCATTTTGAATAATGATCAGGAGGGTGGAAAGGCTCAAATGCAAAGACTTGAATTTACGAACAAGCTGAAGAACTTCCTGTGTTGGATGACACAGAGCCGGTGATTTATTCTGAATGTTGAGTTCCCCGAAGCTTTGTGGATTAGGCAATGCCGAGTGGAACGGGAAAATGGTTGTCCTTGTGCTGATGGGACCTTGGCACTGCAACTGGAAACCTGGCCACTGACGGAGCTAGCATGCTGTGGCATGTTATCTTTGATGGTCAAGTTGGGGTATGCTTCTCAGATGTAGGAAAGAATATTTACTGTTTATTTCCAAATTTTTTACTCCTTTTTTATTTAATTTTAGATAAATCGGGAACGGAATCAATTGTAACTAATATAATGGTGTATTTCCCCAGTGCAAGTTGTTCTTCGTTACCAAAGGCTGTACTTCCAAGCAGTAGCATTCCTGGCCACCCGGAGGAGTGGCTAGCTGGCTACAGATGCGGGTTGGTGGGCGAGCCCGGGTCGTTCACGTGGAGCCCAGGTGGAAGCGCGGCCGCATCCGGCGCAGCGGCGGCGGGTCCGTGGTGCTGCTCTGCCCCCTGCCGGCAGGCCGGGCACTTGCCGCGGAGCCTTCCCGCCGCATTCCCGGCGGGCACGCTTTTGCAACACGTTTTTAGACATCCAGGTATTGTTAGTGATAACAGCACAGGCATATTATTTTGGGATCGTGTTCCACACTGACCACTTGCTAATAACCTGGCCTTTTTTTTTTTTTTTAGTTGGAGTATGAATTAGCTTCATATTTTAATACTGTACTGTGGTTTGCAGCATTCTTTTTCTGGTAACAGAGAGGTGATGGTTGGGATAGTTATGCAAAAAACAAAGAATTTTCTTTTCTTTAAATATTATTCGGAGCTAATCATATAAATCATTGTTTGCAATTTTTGGGTCAGAAGCTGTGCTGCCTAATTGTGTTTTGGTCTGTGGCCTGCCAGGGGGTGCTGGAGTACTGGCGGTCTCGGTATAGTGAATTGTATTTTCAACAAAATGACACCTTTGCTACAGGGCCAACCTCAAGAAGAGCTAGAGAAGTTTTCCCATGGGCTATAGCAAAAGAAGACCTTAACCTTGTGTTTGTCAGTTCGTTGCAGAAAGTAATTCAAAAGCTCTGATACAGTGCAGTGGAACTAGAAATTCAAGCTGCTTTATACTCTGCTTCAAAAAACCCCTCATAGTTACAAAATTTTATGACTGGGTCTTCTGCTTAGCCCCTAGTGCTTTAATAGATTTACTGCGTATTATTTAGGGTCTCTGCTTTATGCACACATCTGGGTAGTGGTTGTTAATCTCATAGTGATGAGGTCTTGGAAGGAATAGAGTTTGTAGTGACTAGCAGGTATCTGACGAGCAAACTAAACATTAGCTTACAAAGCAGAATAGCTGATCTTCCACCGTACTTTCTACCTTTCTGCTCAATATGTATGCTGGCGGTGAGGTGAGTGCACAGAGCTTAGACTTCTACCTCCCTACAAAAGAATTGATGTAATCTCTGTCTTTTTACTGAAAAATTCAATACTAGTTGGGGACAAATCATTAATGCCAGTTGTGCATAGAGCTACCTCCTGCTGATTCACTGTATACTTATTACAGCAGCAGACATTTGAATCTGATTAGAAAACTGTCTTCTGAAACGTGCAGCTGCTCTTTTCCCCAAACCTTTTGTCATAGATAACCTTACTTTTAGTTTGTTTTATTAGTGGTAATATATTGACTATTTAAGTGTTGCTGAATACAGCTGAAAATATTTTTGTCTGAGAATAATCATTAAAGTTTTAGCAGATGAAGATCATTAATTGTTTTAGGGAGTAGAGAACTTTAAATACTTCACTGTACAAGTAGAATTTCGTATTTTTGTATTGTTAGAAAAGCAGGAGACAGCGGAAACTATGGTTGTATGAATGAATGGATTTATTACTGCATGAAGGCATGGGAATTGCATTTTAAAATAGCAGTCGTAATTGTAGTAACCTGAGATGGGAAGTATGTGGATTTGTAAATTAAGACCATGTGAAGTCTTAAATTTATGCATGCTAATTAAAAATTTGCATTTACTTACATGCCAAAGGCTATGGGTGAATTTTTGAGTTTGGGTATGTTATCAGTTTTGGAAGATGTGGCTATAAGGAGAAATAATATGTGTGTTACTTGGAAGAACTAAAGCAGTATCCAGACTTGCATTTGTTTGAAGGGCCTGGGTCTGAGGAAGAAGTAGGAAGCAAGTTCTACACAGAGGATTGAATGTATTGGCATGAGCTGAATGATAAAAGTAAGAACAAGGAATTCGGACCTGAAAATGTGGAACAGTAGAGAATAATTAGGCCTTTGCAAAGAAGTAAATCATATTGTAAGCAAACTGCAGAAGAGCTGCTTTGAACATACTTAAGTATTCTGTGCAAAATTGTGAGCACGGGGCAGTGTTTAGAGTGCTTGCAGAGACTTACCTTTGTCACAGCTTTAAGGTATTTCTGGTAAGAAAATTAAAATGCAGGTGCTATAATTCTGTGTTTCGTGATAGATTCAGGACACATGCTTCACTGTGCATTCAAAATGGATAGTCCTGATAGGTTTTTCACTAGTAAACTTCATTCTGAATAATTCATGTGTATCTGTGTAAAGAACAGCAAATGATTGTGATAAATTCTGTACTAAAGTTATATTTAATATATAGTGCATATTACTGAAACACAGTCAGCATCTTTTTACTCACTTCAGTTAAGTGAATTCCATTTTGGAGTGGACTCATTGGTTCAAAGGAGATTTTCATACCTGAAGGAAAATTTGAACACCCTTCTGTGTAACCTGAGGCTTGTCATTGTAGGAAATATGAATTCATAAAACTTGCCTTGTGATAATTGTTAAGCGCTAGACTGTCAGTTTGAATGATTGCAGTTCTCATTATCTTCAGAGTCTGCATGTAATTTTTTTGTCTGTGAATATGTTGAATTGATTTTTGGCACATGTAGTCAGTTCTGTTCCTGACAGCAGCACTATTGTAGGTGTAAAGTGAGAAACTGCCGTAGTGTGCATGGAAAATTAGCTTTTTTGCTTGGGGGAACTGTGGGGAACTTGAAATATAAAGAACTATTCAAACTGTCTTGAATGTGCATTGTCACTTACTGAGGCTTTGTTCTATAAGAGTGTTGTTCTGTGGTTATTATTAACCTCTCTATAAAAACATACTAATGTAGACAATAAAACTCATGGTTTTTTGATTTAAAATAGCAAAAAAATTGACTGTTTTATTTTCGTGATTTTTAGCAGGTATTTCTGTAGAAAGGCATTGTGAGATGTCCACATTTAGTATTTTAACATGGCTGTCTTCTGTGTCTTGTAATACTTCTGGGAACTGTTTCCTGGGATGTGATAATAGGTGGATCTGTCTTTAAACATGAAGTAGTCTGTTTGCATAAGTTTTAAACTACTTTGTTCCCATAATGCAAACTGTTTTGAGCTTTAGGACATCTATAAAAATCCCCTGTAACTCTAAAAATAAACAAAAGTTTTGGAGATGTAGAAATTAGTAGCGTAACCTTCCATGTGTGGCTGCTGTTCTTTGTTTGGTATGTTTTCCTATACTGTATCATTTTGGTTTATCCAAGCCACACAACGTGTCTTTCCAGCCATCCAAACTGGTTCAGCTCCAGAGACAGAGTGATTGCTTATTTTACCACTTGGAGGAAAATGGGAATATGGTGGTTTCTGTGCTTCACCTCTGGACAGCTGCAGCTTGGAATCTTTGCTAAGAGTTAATCTAAAGTCCTTATTACCTTGAGATTCCTAGAGAGGGAGAGGTGAAATCTCTTGGCAGAGGTAAGTGTAGCCATGCAAGTGAAACACAGCATTAAAGCCCAAGACTTCTGCAACAGTCCTGATATCGGAACTCTGATAAAACTGAGAGGCAGAGAGGTTAAGTCATTTGGTCATCAGTAGAACTCAGAGTAAAGCATACCTCACAGACTTTCTGGAAGGCTTATTTTTTTTAACGCTCAGCAAATGTTTGAAGCTGAAATGAATGGTGCTATGAAATAACTTATTCCTGCAGTTGCTGTATCTAGTGTGCCTGTGTCGTTCTCTTATTTCTGATTGTCTTATAGGTATTTAGATTTTCAAGTCAGTTGTTCAAAAGCCAGGGAATACCGTGATCTATTCCCTGGCTTTGCTATGTTATTATTGCTAACCCAAGCCTTCCTGCAGGGATTGTGAGTTTTAAAGTCTTCCCTGGTGGGAACTGCAGAGTCCTTATGCTGTGAGAATATGAGGTATGAAGTCAGAAAAACCATTACACTAGCAAGCTTGATTTCGAGTCAGTTATCTGTAGTTCTACCCTTTGTGAACAGAGACTAGGCTAAATAATGGCCAGGCTGTTTTTTCAAAGCATTGTTTATTATAGGAATAGATGAGGAGAATTCTTGGATTGTGGCATTTAGATTGTGGTCAACTAAGTATGTATAGTGGAAAATTTGCTGAGAGGATGCCTTATGTGTTCAAAACAAACCAGCTTACCTAAGCTAGTTTATTAGTAAATAGTGTGGAACAACTGAGTTGCTTCTTGCTTTTGTTGTTTATTGCAGTGACCAAGTTTCCATGGGGGGGAAAAAAAAAAAAAAAGATTCACAAATATAAAGCGCTGTCATGTTAAGACTGGTGCGGGTCTGTGAAAATGTGTCAGTGTGAACTTTAAGTTACTGACAAGGGGGAAATGTTTATAATAGAGGATTGAAAGATGTGCAGAGTTTCAGATCTGTCATAAAAGGATGTGAAATGTAATTAACCTAAAATAACCCTTAAAATATTTTTGAGCCTGATAAATGAGCTGTTGAGATAATGACAGATTTTAATTTTATACCTTAAATAATATCCTATTAAAATCCTCAAGATTTTGCTTTGTGATGGAATTCACTGCAACTTACGTTTCCACAATGACCTCATGATTCAGTAACATTGTTAATATATTTGGTGCATATTTGAGGCGTAAGGTCTAGGTTAATGGCAGCATTTGTTCTTTAAGTGCTTGAAGCCACAAAGCTCTAATTGAAGATATGAATGTTCAAACCTCATTATTTTAATGTGGTCATACGGTATAGTGACAGAAAAAGTAGTTATATGATGAACTCCTGTGGCAGGGTTCATAATTTGTCCACAAAACCAAATTACTATGTGGAACTTGGAATTAAAATTCTCTGCCTGGGAATTTAAATAAAACATGAAACTTCAGGTTTAACAGTTTCTGTTTTTGTCTTCACTCAAAATTAGAATTTGCATACCTTTAATATAGAGAATACTGCTAAGTCACTTGTTCACACAAATGAAGTTACAGTGCATACACTAAATTTTTCACACAAAGACTTCTAGTTAGATAACTTGTTACATATTTGTTTCAAATAGTTAAGTGTGCAGAGGTACTTTTGGCAAGTTTTGTTTCCAAGCTGATTTTCTAAATATTTGAAATTGAACTAATTTAATGGATGAGCTGTTGCCAAGGGAAATACATAGTGTGTTTATCACAGTGTCGAGAATCCAAGGGTTGAAGACAAAGGTCAAAATGTTCATTACTGCTTGCATTTCATCAGTGTTGCTAACCTTGGTTGCCTGTTGGCAGCTTTGCATACTGTGCTGTCTCTAGCATGAGCTAGATCCCTTTTAAGATCCCTTCTGCCTGTCCTGATGTTCCTAAGCAATCCTTTCCCTCCTGTGTTCTCCCAGAAGTGTTTATTTTTCTCTGTGGTTTCCCCTGTCCCCAGAAAACAGGAAAAAAAGCCTCCCCACAGTAAAAATTTATTCTTACTCATTGATGATAGCCAGAAAAGTTGTGAATTCAGACTGCTTTGTGCACTAATATACTTCTGTGACCTCCATAATTCCTCTCCTGTAAATTCTTTGGGCTGTGGAATACTGGTCTAGGAATCTTAGTGGGAGAACTACAGAGTTGTGTCTTGTATTACAGTTTTACTGTTGCTCAAAATTTGCCTGTCCCTTTCTTACCGTACAGTTATGAGTTCTAATACAACCTTCATTTCTGTACTATCTCCTTGCTAAATGAATCGTGTTCTGAATCATGGGCTTTTGATCCACAAGCTCTTTGACTCTGCTCAAATGACAGTATGCAATATAAAATTAAGTTGGTGGATATTATTAAATCTGTTGATAACTGTTTGGTTTTAGGTAAGTTTTTGTTGTTTTGCCTTAGAATTCACTTATCAAATAATTTCAAAATTAAATTTACTTTCAAAAAGTAAAATTAGAGCGTTACAAATTTAAAACATGCATTTCTTATCAAAGAAATCTTAAACCTTATTAGAAGAAACTATGCTAATGAAATAATCAGAGAAGTTTGTCAAGATAAACTGATGAGGTTTTCAAAAGAAAAGAGGAATAATTTGTAATGTCATGTACATACAGAACTATCTGAATTGAGAGGAAAAGTACCATGTCAATATTGTCAAATTATATTGATCAGACATCAGCATCAATCCTGATTAAATAGGCAGCTGTTTAAAGTGGTATGTTTGACAATGACATCTTTTAATTTGCTATATGATTATTTGTCTGCTGCCGTGTTTATTTTCTCAATGTAACTTACATACTGTGTTTAAAATGTTGCAGACTGAGAAACAGTTGAATTATACCAGACATACAGTAGGAAGAAAATCAGACCTTCTTATGGCTGATACAAATGTGTATGAGTATCAGGTAATATCTGTGAACAGACAGTTGATTTATGTAGCAACTTAATTCCAAGAGAGCACTCTAATAAATTGAATGGAATGTTTGTCTTTTAGCATTTAAAAAAAAAAAAAAAAAGGTTATTTAGGCATCGGTTATACGCAGATTAGATTTAAAAAGAACAATGGTAGCAAATTTTTGTATAAATGAGAGGTGTTGAAACACTGAGGGACCCTGTTCCATGTGGATTACTGTCAGACAGATCTACTGTATCAACTTCCCTGGGAAAGTGTCAAGAATGGATTAAATCCTGTCTAACTGGAGGGGTGCTTGGCCATTAAATTTGGCTCTACAATGATGTGATAGATACCTCTTGCCTTTCTAATTGCTAAATTCCTCTATTTTTCTATAAGCAAAAGGTAAACTGCTGCTCTTCCCCCTGGCTTACTATAAATTGCAATAATTTCAAGGGAAAAGGTATTGTGGTGCCTAACTTCTTCAATGAATTACATTAGTGATGCCTACCCTTTCATCTGATATCTGACTTCTTTTTTGACCCATTATTAACAAGGCTTTTATCATGAAGCTTTGCCTGCATTGTATGAAATCTCCATCTGAGAATAGTCACGGACAACCATTAGTTATTGTTAGCTCCATTTTTCCTTGCACATCAGGAAACTTCTCCGGTAGTTTGGGGGTTCAAAAGTAGGTAATCACAATTTCACGTTCTGGAGCAAGCAGTGAAAGGCTGGTTAAACTCCATTTAATGTTGAAGTAAAATGGATAAAGTTGATTTAACTCCATTTTACCTAAGCTATATAATAGAGCTTATGCTTTTTGTTACAAGCTTCTGTTCTGTGTTGAATCCCTCAGTTCAGAGTAGTGACAAGTCTATAATAATGCTCACTACCCGCAAGTATAATTGTTACATTTTCTCCTGTATATTTTACAGTTAATTACTTTAATCCCATAAAATGCTGAAATTCTGACATGGCTCTGCTGAGGATGGCTGCCTCATTTACGTGCAGTTTGGTGTCCCAGTATTGTGTCCTCAAAGTATATGGGAAAGGTTAAAAGAGTTTGGGGTTGTGGCTGGGTGATGCTGCATGTTTAAAGACAAAGCATCAGTGAGTAGCACAGACCACCTAAGTGTTGAAACCTGGATCTAATTAAGCAGCAGTAATCTGGGGCCTGTATTACCCACTGTATGACAAGGGTAGGTGATGCTGACTGCAGTGTCCTGAGGAAGATCGGACAGTGTAAGAATCACATGTTAGTGAGAGACTTCAATTACTTATATGTAGACTGGATACATGCCACACTGGGACAGGAATGAGAGTAGACTTTATGTGTTCAGTGACTGTTTCACAAGAGAGATCAAGCCCTAGCAAAGAGCCCATGGCAGGAGAAGTAACATTGTTTTTATCCTTAGCAGGCTCAGTTCTGGTTCAAAGTAAAGTCAAAAAACCACCCTAAAGGTTGAAACTGAAATACATGTATGCAGAGCTAAAAATAGTCAAAAATCAGCTAAAGTTCCTTTCAGTTTCAAAAAGATGAACTGATGTAGGAAGAGAAAGCTTGTTGAAAAGCAAGGAACATCAGCTAAGAGACCTGCATCTTTATAGTCTTCATGGAACCAAGTTAAAGACCTCTTCTTCAAGGCAGAGAAATGCAGAGTTCCCCCCCCCCCCCCCCAAGTAAGAATTAAGAATGGTTAAAAGGAAAGAGAGTGGTTAAAACCAGAATAAAGGAAGTTGTTAATTCAGTGAGTAAAAGGAGATAATGACACAGCTTTAAACTAATTCAAGTATGAAAGGTGTGAACTACTATTAGTGCTGTATAGTCAATTGCTTAACATAGTTTCAGTAGTTGAGCACTGGAAACTGGCAAATGTGGTACCAATACTTAAAAAAGGTATCCAGGAGAGATCTGTGGAGTTACAGACTTGCAGATGTTCCCTTCCTGCTATAGTTGCCTTTTTTTCAAATTCCTTTGAGTGTAATTTACTGTTTGGTTGCATTAACACAATATTTGAATAGAGCAGCCTTACCAAGTCATTCAGATAACCCCGACAGTGCTGACCTCACTGTTTTATACTCTGCTATTACATGTATGCTTGTCATCAGTGGTTTTATATTTATTTCTAGGTCATCAATTAAAATGCTGAATAATGTTATATGCATGACTGTTCTGTTGACACAGAATGGTCATATTCAGTAGCAATTCTTCTGACAGCTACTTTTAAAAATTCACTTGATTGGCAGGTTCTTAAGAAAAAGTTTTGCTGTTTCCTAGAGATATGTTTTTTAGAAATGTAGTTTGCAGGCAAGTTAAAAGCTTTGAACAATAATGTCTGATGTCTACATGTTTACTTTATCAGCAGAGGTAGTAATTTAAACACCCTGACCCCCACTGCCCCCATACAAAAACACCTAAGAACTCTTCTCAGAAATTGTGGTGATTTATTTGCAACCTTATTTTTCCATAAAAATCTCAACAACTGATGTTACTTTTACTTTTTCTTTGGAAAAGCTGGCACAGAATTAAAATAAATATTTTGCCCAGGATTGGCATTATCCTAGTTGTTCTGAAACCTCCTGGATAATGTGTTTACTCCTTGACTCTTATTTGGCTGGGTAAAGGGCTTTTTTTGACTTGTCTCCTGCTTCCTGTTGTAAAAGAAGCTTTAAAGGCAGTATGGGGAACAAAACGGGACTGCTAGTGTGGGAAATTCAGGAGCACAGGACAGAGCACAAACTGCTAGAGTAAACTGATATTGCTGATGTCTGATAACTTTGAGGTATATTTAGAATCGTCCTGCTGTTGTTTTGTCCATTGCAGCTCATGCTTTCATTTAGTCGCTTTCTACTTGAGTGACGTCAGAAGGAAACTCTAGGAGACTGGTTTCTTCAGCTTCACGACCTGTTCTGGAAAGAGCTTCTCCTTCCCTCGAATTCCACCTTGGCTGTGCAGATTTGTGTTTTGCTATGAGATCATTCTGTCAATATAGGCTTGTTTACTTCACAACTTTGGCAATTTTGGAAGGCTCCTTTCAGTATTAAAACATCTACCTTTCACATTAGCAGATCATTTTTCAGCATGGAACTGTGAATTGCTACTGGTGATTGCCAATGTTTCTTTCTTCCCTGAAGACCCAATGTTTTGGTAGAATTGAATTCTTGTTTTTAAATGTAGTTTACTGCATTAATTAGTGTCTTTCTGGATCCTGTCAGACTCAGTATGGTAACAGTCTTCTGAGAAGCTTCCTTTATTGATGCATTTAGAAAAGGCTCAACTTCCTTCATGGAAAGAATTTTCTCTAGGGATGCTGCCAAGGCTTAGAAGACCAAGAAATCTTATGGCTTTGTATTTGAATGTAATCAAACTGGCACTCTTAATTTTGTCTCTTTAGAGCTGGAACAGATCTGTAGATTAATGTGTATTTTTGGCATTGGCTTTAACCAAAATTGAAAGTAATGGTATAAATGGTCATGATTGCCAGAAACATTGAGCAGTGATAGGGAATCAAAGTTTCTGCAACGTTCCTTCTTTCCTGGTAACTTTCAAGCCACTGGCCGGTTTCATCCAGGCTTGAAAAAGAGAAGAAATGTCAAAAATAATTGTAATTGCGATTTCGTAAGAATTGGAGCTGAGTAAGAAACACCCCCTCATATCCTCTCAGAGAGAGACAGTTCATTGTTTAATGTGGCTTGGCAGCGGTGGCTGACACTCAAACGTGACAGCTCTCGATTAGCTGTGGGAGATGCTGTCGCCAGTTGGGTGGAAATAAAATAGAACCAGGGTTACCTCTGTGAGGACGATGGGAGGAAGCAAGATGACAAAAAGACTAACTTGAGTCAGTAGGAAACTGGATGTCTTTAATTCTGTTTATATTGCAGTGCTGCAATATAATAGTAATAGAATATAATACCTATATAAAATTATGCATTGTACATTATATATGGTATTACATATGATATAGACTATATATAATTATAATAATACTATAAGAAGAATCTGACATTCTTCTGTTTCCAAAACCATCGATGTTCGTGACCTATTTCTGGGCCAGGTTGGAAGGACAAATTTGAAATGCTTCTTGTAATGCTTCTGTGTTGTCCGTTTGGCATGTTACATTTACCGTGGAACGAACGGTGCGATGCTGCTCCAGCAGACTGAAGATCCTTCCACGTGCTGCCTTTGCAGCATTTTGCAGTTGTCGCAAGCTGAGACTGCGCCGACGGGTCAGTGCCAGGACTGGTGGGTGTCTTTCCTGGGCTGTAAATCTGACCTTTCAGAAAGGCTGAGAGCGAACCCTCACATTCAGTTGTGCGTATTGGAGCAGAGCTTACTTGTGGCATCATCTGCAGTTTATTTCTTTGCTTTTCATAATAAAGACATTAAAAAAATAAGTATTCTACAAGCTTGAAAGAGAGACTATTATCTAATTGGCTTTTGGTTAGGAGGATACTGATTTCTAGGTCAATGTAAAACAAATGAGCATTTAAATTGAAGAGGAGCAGCTGTTCCAAAGCCCCTTTCCACAGTGCCTGGTTTTGTTAAGGATAATTATGTCTAATTTTAAATTATGATAGCTTTGAGTATTGAGCTTCGCCTTGTTACATCCACTAGTTCATTCTCCTTCATCAGTAAGAATGTTCCATCATGGAGCTAGGTTTCTGATTGGATTTATTATTCTGGGCCTTTTGAATTATGAAGAGAAATACAGCTTTAAAGGTGGGGTTTGCAACACTTTCATGACAATGTTACCATACTCCCATCGTATTTTTCAAGGTCTCAAGACAGATACAATGTTTTCTGATTCCTGTGGAAAGGTACGGCTGGGAAAATATGTATTTATGTAGATGTGTAAGATTTTCATTCGTATTTTTTAGCTTGAAAATGGAAACAGACTCTAGTGCTAAAAAATCCAAGAAAACTCTTGTCAGCCCTTGGAAGCAAACATATGCTAAAGATGTCCTGTGGATTACATACTGCTTGTTTCAATTAACACATTGATATTCTCTTGTCAGTTCTTGAGACAAAAGCCCAGGTGACAATTCAAATGGTGCATGAGAATCATAATTCAATTTTTTTCTGGTAAGCTTAAATATATTTTTTTATACAAAGAACAAAAGATTTCAACTGCTAAGCTCAATGTTATATTAGTAATTCTATAGGATGTCTGAACACTTTAAAGAACATATATTGTAAATATATTGCTGCTGCAAAGAAGCATGTTTGTTTTTATGAAATGTTCATTGCTGGACATGGCGGTATTGTAGTGTCATGCATAAGAATTCTGTGTTTGAATTGAATTTAGAGTAAAATGTAACTATAACTATCAAGAAATGTAATTTTTTTAAAATTTTAATTTGAAATTCAAGCATTTTTTTACCTGCTAGTTTTATGGAAAGAAATTGTCTTCATATGTCTCTTAAAATAATGAGTTACACTTTTTCTCTGAGAAATATTCTTTGAGGCTCTAAGTCAACATCTTACTCTTTTGTTTCTTCTCCGACTAAATGTAATAGGTTCTATTAAACAAAGCCAAAAAGTTTGAGAGATTGCCAAATTATTATTATGCATCTGCTTTTTTTTGAGGAAAAATAGCTCTAAAAGAAAAAAAAACAACCACAAAACCAGGAGAACTCATAAAAATGGGAAGCCTGACACAGACCTTGGAGGAGAGCAAGATGTATTTTTTTAAAAAATTTGTCTTGAACTGTAAATCTTTTAAATCCTGAATGAATTAATTCTTTTATCTTTCAGGTTTTGTTCTACTTTAGTGGATAAATGTTGGGTAAAGGGTTATCTGTAAAAAAACAAACAGCTTTTAACTTGTCTAGCATTTTAAGAGGATGACAAAATTGTGAGAAATGAATAGCAAGATTTTGTCTGATACCAGAAAGGAAGAATGAAAATCTGTCAGAATCCATCAGCAAAAAACTGCTGTGAGATGTCTCCTTAGACAGCAATGTAAGCTTAGTCTGGTATAGACAAGGAGAGTAGGGGAGAGTAAAACCCTCTAACTCCAAATGTTTTGGTTTATCTTTGAGTGTTTATTTCAAAGGTAGTGTTTGAATGTATATCATGTTGATCTTAATCAGGCACAATGGTATGATTTTTGGAGACTTGTCCAAGCAGTTTAATATCAGCTGGAAACCAAGGCAAAAATCAAGGTGTATTGAAATGAATTGCATGTGGATTAAGTTAGAAAAATATATTCAGTGCTGTAGACTTTGTTCTGAGCAGATTAATTAAAGAAAAATCAGTTAACTTTTGTGGCTTTTTTCCTAATGAACATGTTTGACAGTGTAATTTATTATTTGAAAATGTTATGCTACTGAAATAGAGGAGCTTCATTGTTTTGTGAAGCACCAAGTGCTTGTTCTGAAGAATTGAGTGTCCAAAATGACAAATATCCTATAGATGTGAGAGGAATGTACAGTGAAATACAGCTTGGTATAGTCTTCATGCCTCTGCAGTTTTTGTTCCTGAAACTCTTTATAAAGTAAGTGCTTTCTTGATGTAAGAATTGCGTGGTTTGTACTTCAAAGTCAAAGGTGGTTTTATTGATGAAGGAAGAATCAGGAGCAGAAAAGTTTTGGAAGAGTTTACAGAAAAGGCAAATACATATATGTGAACTATTGCTGGTGCGGTGAGGCTGCAGGAAGAATGCTGCTAGCCAGAAGTATGGAAGGACGGAAGAGGATAGTGGATGAGATGTTCTGCATAGTAAAATTTTGGGGATATTTCTCAGCATGTGCTTGCATGAGAGACAAGATCTGTCTGTAATTTGTAGCTTTTATTGAACTAGTTTCTATGGCAAAATAGCTCCTGGGCTAACTGGGTGCACGATGTCTTTCCCATGGGATTCCTGAAACTGTGGGTTTTTTGGTTTTTAAAGTTTTCCCAATAAATATCAATACCTTTCATTAGGGAGACACACAGGGGTTGGTATTGGGTCCTTGGGCTTTGGTTTTGTTGCCGTTCTGGTTAAAGGTATTCACTGCTGATGTTTAAGTCCTAATGTCTCTAAAGCATGAAGGCTGTCTGCTAAAGTAAGAGAATTCTGATTCTGGTAATGCCATTTAAATATTTACTAAACAGAAATTATATTTCTTCTATTTTGAATTTGCAGCTTATATTGAAAAAAGCTTCTCTGCCTATTGAAAAAAGTGTTTCTCTTAAAAATGGTATTGTATTTGAAATGTAGCATCAGAGAAGCTAGTTTCCATTCTGTTCTAATGCCAATTTAACTTCAGAACAAGAATGTTTGCATAGTGAATTCCACATCTTCTACAAATACTAAAGTTTAATTGAAGATTCCCTTCCAAAGATTTTAGCTTCTGAAGGGGCTTGAGCCAATGAACTTGTTTCTGCCCGGAAATTGGTGTCTCTTCTGAATATACCTGCCATGGCACAGTACAAAAACGGTCGGCCTGTAGATGAATGAACTCTTTCCTCCATCCCAGTCGACAGCAAATTTACATTTGTATGGAAGATTAGTGGGTGTGCCGCCTCTCATAATGTATTGAATGTGGGGGATGGGGCAGCCTTGCCCAGGAATCTAAACCTAGCAAATTGGAAACAGAAAACGCACTGTGAAAGCCTGATCGTTGTGTAAACCTTGAGAATTTTAGACATTTTTTTCAGCAATTCTTCTCCCGCAGACCAAACCTCATAAACAGAGTTTGTTGTGGTTCAGAATGAGTTCCTATTATGGTTCATTGTTAATGCACAGCTTTGCTGCAAAGGTCTTAGTTTATCAAACTGAATCTTGTAAATAAGCAAGAAATCCAGAAGAAATTCAGACAAGCTGTCAGGCGAGTTTTCTTAGGTTGACTGCCAAGTATAATTTTTTTTTTTAAACGTTACCTCATCAACCTTCCTTGTTTCAGTAGTCTGTCAGTTTATCACAAAGAGATGCGTTTTTTATTCTCCAGATAAACACAGATTGATCAAAATAAATAAAAAAAACCCCAAACACTTAAGTTTCAGATTGACAGCGAAACATTTGGCTCATTTTGGTTGCACAGACGAATGTTACCAAAGATTTGAAAAAATTCCACTGAAATTGTCAGCTGATAATCTTTCGGGAAGTAATCTTTTTCTCCCAGCAAAAAATATGTTATGTAAGGAAATGTATCCTTAAGGTTTGCCACAGCTTGATGTTCTGTTGTTTTTAGTTTTGATTAAATAGAGTGAGAAATATAATGAATTTTGGATCTTAGTATTTTAGATCAGGGAACTGTTCTGAAAAGTTCCTTGATAAAAGTATACAATAAAATGCATTACATCTTGTGGCAGGCAAGTGAAAAGCTCTTCATTTTTTTTTAGCCTGATCTTTGGATGGGAGCACACTCTTTGTACGACAAAGCACAAATGGGTCTGCATCATTTGGTCGTCCTATTGTGCAGTGTGGATGTCCTTCACACCATGTCTCCCATGATGGGGTCCCACTTGTGTTGAGAGCTTGCTGGTGTTTCTGTAGTCAGTCCTAAATATCACAAGTGGCTTAATGCCTTTTCAAAGTTGTCAATGTAAGTAGACTTGGACCTCTAGTGTTAACGAGTTTAAGGTGTGCAGATACTGGATTCATTTAAGGTATACTAAAGGGTACACAAATTTTTGATCCCCAGTGTAATGATTTGCTTGCTGAGATAACTGTTTTTGCTTTTATGTTAGTGGCAGGTTTCCATTCTGATGCAGTGGTGTAGACCACAAAAGATGGTAGGATGCAGTGCCAAAACCCAGAAAGGACTATGGAGTCATAGTAAAATAAATTGCTCTCATCTTATTTTAGTTAGTTCTTAACAAACCGGATTAAACTTTTTTCCATGACTATTCAGTGATTCCTGAAATGTGCCTCAAGTTCCAGTTACAATTTAAAATATGTAGAAGGTATTTTATATTCAGTGTAGATAGTACAACAAACCGAACACAGCTCAAAGGTGAACCATGTGATTCTACACAGATAAGGTCTTTGTGCATATGTATATGTGCACTTTAATATAGTAGATACAGACTTCTGTCTTGTTTATTGCCCCCGTTTGTAGCTACTTTGATGATTAGAAAATATGAGTAATAAGATAATAGTGTATTCAGTTTCTTAATTATTTTTTTGTGAAATGTATTGTACGTAGGAACAATCCTGCTACTTAATAGTGACTTACTGGGGTCATTGCTTTCCTGGCTGTGAAATCGGTATGCCTTCGGTCATCTTACAGTAATGCTTTTTGAAAACCTGTGGGCTACAGAATAACTGAAAGAATTGTTGCTTTGATTATACTGAAGTTAATGGGTGGAAGACTCCAGTCACCTTCAGACAGTTGTTGCAGCTGTTAGAACTTCTCAGATTTTTATTCTACAAGACAGAGGAGTAATAGGTTTTGCTAGCATGCAGTGGAATGCGGTCTGAATCAGCATGGAGGAGAAGAGATTTCTTCTTACTGACAAAATGAAATGCTGACCAAAATCTTAAGTGCAGACCCCTCCTAGAGTTTTTAGATAGGTAGGGTTGGTTGCTGTCTGGCGTGTAAGGAGTAAAGTTCCAGGTCCTCCTAATATTCTTGAATGTCTTATCACACTTGTGGTCTTTGTGATAATTAAAGGAGGCTGAGTTCCTTAAGTCTTTTAACTCTGACCTTTTTCTACCCTGAAAACATTTATTTTGGGTCTTTCCATTTTATCAGTGCTCACCTTGAAATGCAGGTAAAAGACATGATTTTCAATAATGATCTCATCAATATCTTATACAGAAACAATACCACTCATTTATGACATTTAAGTTCTTTCAGTCTGTTCAGGGCTTACATGAACCGTCATAGCTATCACATTATTTTTAGAATTATTTTTCAGTTTACAATTTCACTGTTACCCCTTTGTTCCTTTGTGGAGTTCATGCCTTTTAGGATGTAAGGCACTGTTGTCTTCAGCAAGCACTACCTTTGTCCTTTCTACCTAAATAAAACATAGAATGATTGTATTGGGTGAGCCCAGTAGCTTATCTCTGATAGCAGGTGTCTAAGGCAGAGTCTCTTCCCAGAACCCTTGTGCCTGTTTGTGACTGTGGGTCATCTTCAGTGTATTTTTCTCTTTTAAGAGTTCTTGGCACATTCTTCAATGAATTGTCCACAGGCTTTTAGCCATGCTTGTGGTTTTGCCCTGCGCCCCAGCCTTTACAGCAAGAAATCGCCCAATGTGACTAATGTATAAAGCAGTACCTCCTTTTGTTTCTTTGGAAATTGCTATTAGCCTCATTTAATTAATCCCAGAATTGGCAAACTGATAAGCTGTCCTTCCCTACTTACCAGAGTAACCACTGCAGGAACATACTGGAAGTTCACAGCTCTTTCCATTTCTTGATGTCTTCAAATCAAGATTGAATAGCTTTTTCAGAGCGAGAGCTGCAGCCAAACAGGATTTGTTTGTATAATGCCAAATGGTCCCAACACCACACTACCCTTTCTCTTTTCTCGTTGCTACAGAGCAAAGCAAAATATTCCCCAGGTGCGTTAATTTGATGGCAGAAGGAAGAATTGGGTTAGGAGCTCACTAAAGTTATTGGTGAACAAACTTTGAATTCCTTATTTTTAATCTCCTTCCTAATTTTTTTTAGTGAAGTTGAGTGCTAAGGTAGATACTGTAATTCTTAAAGGATTCAAATATGACATGATCTCATTTTGAATTTTTCCTCTGGTAAGCAGATATTTTATTAGGTGCTTTATAAATGCTGCCTGCATCTGAAAACTATTTGAGAAATTTGTTTTATGATGAACTTTTTATATAATTATATTTTATGTACTTCAGTTTCTCTAATATGTTTCAGTAATATATTTTTTAGTGAAATGTCTTTTACATTCTTATCTTTCATTGGAGACTTACCTGTGGACCTTTTAGTATACTAAAATGAATGTCTGAGGATGGCGTAGTCTCGATGAGATGACAGATAATTTCTAAAGGTAATATTTTGTAAAACAATTTTCCATGTCCAATAGTTCTTTTAAAATTCCATTTGTCCTTGGCTTGATTTAGTTTGGTACTGAGTATTCTCTCCCACCCTCTTTCATCATTGCTTTTCTGTGGTAGATTTCGTTGAAGGAAGAAGGGAGAGTAGATGAGTGTTAACAGTTAAATAGGGGGGAAGAAAGGTGGTCACCACATCGGAGATCTTTTTGGTGGTGGTTTTTGATCTGACCTTAAAATAAGAACTGTTTGCTTTGAAGAAGGGAAGGGGAGAGTGATGCTAGAGGAAAAACCGTGCCTGCTTCTTTGCAGCAGACCTGATTAGCTTCTCTACCCCAGAAACTGGGTAAGCGTGGCAGGCAGCCAATTTGAAGGCATTCTCCCCAAGAAAGCCTGAAATTTGGAAGAGAACAGATGATTCTCATGGTATTTTGTGACTCGTGCCAACCTCAATCAATTATAAGTCACTTGTGAAGACATTTTGAGAATTGACAATGTCTGAATATTAAGGTAAATAATCCAGAAGAGATTAGATGTATATTTGCTAATGAGAATGTTTTCAGTTACAGTACAGATACAGGTGGGTTATATACTAGCGTTATCAGCTATAAACATTTTTATTTAGTGGCTGGTTTACGAGGAAAATAACAGTGTGTATTGTGTAATTGCTAAGATTCCTTGATTCCTCTCACATTGTACGTTTAATGCTGGTAGCCTTAGTCAGAAGAGGTAAGATCGATGATCCAGTTAGGCACGGTCTAATATAAATATTTCTAAAATCTATTTAGACTAAAATATGCTGCAAAGTGCTGAGTGTGCATGGCAAAATGTTTTATTTCTATGGGGATTTTAAAGTAATAATATAATTTGTTTGATACTGATGTCTGATAAGTGAAGTTAGTCTTTGGTATATTTTTCTGAGGAAGCTTATTTGATGGCAAAACGCAGGAAGTAATACTGAAATCCATCATAAGTGTTATCACAGTGAAGAAATATGATCATCTTGTGTTTCAGTCTGCTTTTAAACAGAGCTTTATCTGTCTTTTTCTGTTGCTGTTCTCCCTGGTGACATGTTCTTAAGTTCTCATGCAGAGTTTTGTGCATGGCTTGTTGTTATCCCGTTATATTTGAGAAAGAAGATGCTGTGCCTTTAAAATCAAGAGGCTCATTGAGTTGTTTTTACTAGCGAGCTGCTTTTATATGGTACAGTATACTCCATGCAAATGAGCTGCCTGCTCAGCCTCTGTGTGGCGGCTTGCCCTGTTGGGGAGCTCACAAAGACTCTGCAGACCTAATTCAGCATTCAGTTGTTTAAAACGGCAGATGGAAGGAGGTATCGGCAAGATGAGGATTTATTAGCTACTCACAATAAAAGACCACACTCGCTCCGCAGAGGATCAGAAAAAGCCTGGTGAATGGGATTGAGTTGTATCTGCTTTCAGCTGACTTTACAATGATGTGTTTAGCTCATGTGACTCGGTCACTTAGTATGAAGATCAGCTAAAGATTTCCATGTAAATATATATTTCTTTAAGCACGATCAACCTGTGTGCTTGTATTGTGACTTTTTTTGGTTTGCAGCTGTCATAACTGTGGGAACAGAACACTTCATCAAGCTGTGGTAGGCAGCCTACGGTCTGGGCTCTCGTTGTTGCTGCATTTGCACACTTCAGGATGTCTGGCTGAAATCCCCTCATAAACACAGCTCTTGATGAAGTTTGATTTCTTTTATGTGTCTCATGAAATCTTTCTGAGCCTGAAGTTAAGTTCTTTTTAAATACAGTATTTATATTCAGAAGTTATAAATAGGCTCTTCCTAAGCTTTTATCAGGAGATGAAATCTGTTGCTTTAGCTTTCTGCTAAAGAAATTGAAGGTCGTTACGGCATTAGGTGGCTCATTATATTTGCAATATTTCTTTTTTGCCTTTCTAATGTAGAAAGGGCGTGTGTAGGACAAAGGCTCCTTGACATGCTCAGTAATTTAAATAATGGTGTGATGAACGTAGATTTTTGTTTTTATTGAAATGGTGTTTGGTATAGCTAGAAGTGTTCTCATTGTTTATTTTTCAACACAGGCTACATGCTCATATTTTAAAGTGGGCTTGGGATAATGTACATAAAAGGGGCAAAGCCTTTTTTTGACCTTGCTGGAGTTGTCTCTTTGAAGGTAGCTGGAAACAGAAACTGCAGGACAGACTGAAAAAGCTTCAGCTGAACTGTGCTTTTTTTTTTTTTTTTCCTTTTTGCTATGGATGACGATGAGGGAAGGGCTTCTTAAGACAGCTCTGTCAGTGATGAATAGATGAATGAATTCTTAAATGTTCAGAACTTGCAACATGTGTTCCAGACCCTTCAGCATGTAAGAGTCAAGTCGCAAGATCTTAGCAATGAAGTAAAGAATGTGCCATGTCTGCTGCATACAAGGAGGAGACCAGCATACTTCAGAGATAACAGAAACAAAAGAATGTGTGACAGTATCTGAAGAATCTGACGTTCGCTTTGTCATATGAAGAAGTAAAGGAATTTTTCAAAATTTGGAAAAATTAAATTTTATTTTTTCATAGTGAGGCTTTTCTGTATTTTAAATAGTACTGTATTCTGTGTGTCCACAGAATTGATTTTTTAGTTAAGTGTGACCATGTGTTTTTTAAAGGAAATGTGACCTGGATTTTGTGAGCTTATTATAAACAGTAAATGAAGGCAGCTGTTGTAGTTTACTGATCCCTTATAACAGCTCAAGTAAATTGAAATAAGGCAAAAATATGTGTGTGTGGGATCTGAATTAAATTCCACTCTTTGGCCTTATGTGGAGTTGTGGATTATTCTGTATTTCTAGACAGTTGTGTGTATGAGGGGAATGAGACATCCAACCTTGAAAAGATTTAGGAAAGTCAAACAGATTTTTTCCAATGTGACCTGCTAAATCTGCCACAAAAGAGGCAGGCAGAATTACGTACAGATAGTCAGAGACCGTGGCTGCAGTTCTTCATGACAGGCAAGTGAAAGACCATGTCCTATTTTTAGCGAGTTGGACGGAGGGGGGGGTGGGAGGGGGAAGAAAAGTTTTAAAATAATGGACTTCTTTAACAGTTAGAGAGCAAAGCTAGCCAGAAGCAAGTGAGCTTTAGCAGGAATTTGTGATCAGCAGAGTCTAAATATGGATGATTCGAGTATTCTTCGAAGAAGAGGGCTGCAGGTAAGTGTAACTTCAGTCTGCTTCTTTTTTTTTCCCTCCTGCTTGCAATGTCGACAGCTTCGTAAAAATGCTGACAATTTTTTGAAGTAAATCAGGTTGACTGAGTACATAACAGTGATGCTTGAATTTAAGTTTCTGTTTTCACCGAGTGTATATCTTATAATTTAGAAGTAGGATTTTGCATTAAGTAATAAAATACACTTTGTTAATTTCTTGATTTATATCCAATAGTCTTGTGAATATTCTTATGGTAAGAAGTGAAGTCTAAAGTATGATACTTACCTTATTTTTGAAACTTCACTTTTACAGATACTTACAAAAATCTGTTAAGTGACTTTTCAGACTTGCCTTAGAGAAGCCATTTTAGTTGAGCATTATTTAGAAATTAAATGTCAGAGCAGAGTGAATGTTCTCATTTATTTTAGAGCTATGCTTCTTTATTACTTAAAATGCACAGTAATCCAAAAGCACGATGCAACTCTACAATGCAAATAATATTTATATTTTATCTTCAACAACTGTCTTTACATTGGAATAAATACTCCTGCAGTTTGTTTTGAACTTTAACGTACTTTAACAGCCTTTATTTTGCAGTGGTGCCATGGACGTTTTAGTCAGTTGCTGTAGTATGACAAATAGGGTGATCTGTGTTAGTGTCAATGGCATATGACAACTGAACTGACTCTTACGGAGTAAAACATCTGGGAGTGAGCGAGCTCCAAAATCTTGCGTGAGCTGGGCATGGAATAGCTTTTTGCTTCAAAGCACCATATTCCATTTTTCATTGTAATGGGATATGGCCTATTACATACTTGCTAGCATAAGTAATTGTTTATAGACCATGAACCTTGCCTATTAAACAACAGGACAGGCATGGTTAATTTAACGTCCTTTGAGGAAAATAACTTTACCATTTTAACATACTACTGTTCATACCTTACTCTGATGCTTTAAGGCAATAGCAGAATAATTGTTGCATTATCTGAGTATGTTCTATGTCTCACCTTTTTATATTTTGTGGATATTTTTATTTATCTTTGTGCTAACTTATTACTGAATTAGCTTGACAACAGTGTGCTGCATATACCATGGTGGCAGTGTGTTATGGCAGTGCATTTGCTCATCATAAAATCAGCTGTATTTAATTTTCGTATAACTGAGTGTATAGGAATAAGTATGCTAGTTTTTTGATAAACAGATATTTATTTTCAATATATTTAACTAGTCAGAACTTGATAACCAAGAAAATATTTTCTGATCACAGATAATCAAAAATTTCCAAGCCCTATGTTCTCATTGTTTACAGCTTTCCTGAGCCTAGAATTTCTCTGGGTGTTGTTATCTGTTTGCTGTGTAGGGGAATGGTTTTCATGGTGATGCTTCAGGGGAGCATTGGAAAAGGAAGGCAGGTTGTAAGAGCCCAAATGTCTACCAGTGTCAGCAGAAGACATACTGGGAGTAAGAATGCATTTCCCTGGTTTAACTGTGTAGTATGGTGGAATTTGATAATTTTAGCAGTCTTGAGTATTTACTGTCTGTATGTGGTGGTGTGTCTGTATGCAATTGGGTAGGTATGTATAAATACACATGCATATATATAGGCGTAATTAATATCTACAGTAAGAATGCTTGGGGAACTAAGCAAGTACGCTAGAAAAACATCAGGAAGGCAGATTTGAGAGTCCAAAAGGAAGTTAATGCTGGACATTTTTTTCCCCCTGTATCTCAGAGTAGACTTTTTAGAAGAAATTGTGGCTCAGAAAAGTGACCATTTTGTAGATAACTTCAGGTTTAACAGAAAAAATTAAGAAGCTGTTGGTTCATGTTGGCACTAACTACCAAGACAGTATGTTTTAATTACTTTTTTTGGGGAGCTGGATGATAATAGTTTGGAAAGCTACTGATGAAAAAAATTACTTCCTTAATTAAATTGGATGTTGATGGCTTTTAAAGTGAACATCACAGCCTAAATTAGGTCCTCTAATCCAACCTCTCCACTCAAAGCAGTGCTAATTCCAAAGTTAGGTCAGGTTACCGAAGGTCTTGTCCAGGCTGGTTTTGAGTATTTCTAGGGTTGGAGATTTTGCAGCCTTTCTTGACACCTGTTCTGGTACTTAATCACTTGCACTATGAAAATATTGTTTCCTTTATATTTTGGTACAGAAGAACACCTTCCGCAACCTATTAGTACTATTTTATGTAATAGTTACAATTGTCTACTGATCATGGGTTGAGATAAACAGATTAACTTAGTGTTTTGGATGTTGGTGGTTGGTTTTGGTGTTTGTTTTTTGTTTTTTTTTTTAAATTAAATGACTAGTGTTCCTGTTTTGTCTTGATAATCTCTGAGGTGGTTTGTGTGGGTTTTTTTTTTTGCTTTTTAACACAGGTGATTTAGACTTGTACTGATATGGCTTTGCTGAGAATGCTGTGTTTTAGGGGTTCTGTCCTTTTTTGGTTTTGTGTCTTCCTGGTCATTTGGCATCTTATATGGTGGAATCCTTTTTAATTTTTGGTGCTGTTTGTCTTCCTTCTCTTCTGCCCTTGCCCCTATTGCTTCCTGTAACTGTGAGTTCTCAGTTTAAAGACAATGAACATACCTGTTTTCCTTTTGTATGTTACTCCTGCTGACTAACAAAAGCAAACTGATTTTTTTTTTTCATTTGTTTTCCTTTTTTCTGTCCCGATGGAGAGCACAGTGAGGAAATAATCTGAATTTCCAGGTGCTTTTCCAATCTCCCCACTCTTTATTCATATCAACAGAAATCTTTAACTGTTACTGGGTCAAACTCTCTTAACGTTTCTGAAGTGTCTTTCACTTGTTTTCTGTGACTATTTTGAAAGTGCTGTTGGTCTATTCCTTTCTTATTTTCAGTGGTCACCTGTGTTGCATGACTTTTGGGCTTCCTTGTCCTCATCCCTCACAGGTGGCTTACTCTTTTCAAAACTTATTTTTTTTTCCCCTGTTAAATAAACCATTTGCCATACTGACGCTTCCTGTTCTTTGACAAATGTGTGCATATGTTTTCCTTGTGCTTCCTGTTACCTCAGCTACCTGAAATATACTTGATATCACTACTGTGGTACTTTCTGTCTTCCCTGTAAACACTCTTCTGCTGTGATCCCTGCATTAAATATCCATGTAGTATCGTAAGCGGATAACCTAAAGGAATCGGAGTTGTTCCTACAGGCAAAGTCAATATGCTGGTGTGTGGCCCGTCTGCACCACCTTCCTCATTTGTTCAGTCTGTTTTTGTTGCATCCTGTTTGGCATCACGAATTTGGTCTACAAATTTGTAATAGTGAAATATGTGGAATTGGAGATCCAGGAGGGGCAAATCAGATTTTCTGTGTATTTATAAATGTATATACATATAAATACATACACACATGCACACACCTAGCATGCTGACAGTGTGATGTAGCTGTGCAATAATATTTACAGAAGGCTGAGAAAGTGCTTCTAATAATGCAATATTCTTTTAATTTGTAGGATTTAATTTTAGGTAATGAACTTGGAGCATTGGCGTAAGTTACTTCCTAGGGACAAGTGCTAATGCAGGTGGTGGAGTTGCTTCTGCTGCACTGGGCCGAGGTCTGTGGGGTTTTTAGTTACTTGTGATGTTAACCACAAATGTTATGAGGCTACCTAGGTTTGTTACTGTTCCCTATACATGTGTATCATGTATAGAGAACAGATGGAAAGTGTGGATGAAAAGCAGTACTACCCAGTGAGTCCCTGTGAGGATGTATTTTGAACATAATCTTGTACCAGAAATTTGTGATTTTTTTTTTTTTTTGCACTGCAGTTGCTGCTGCATGTATGCTTTTACTCTTCTCACACATGCAAGAGAGTTTCCATCCCCAAAATCCTTATGAGTAAGTGGAAGTAAGAAAAGTAATGGAGAGTGTGATATTCCAAATTTCAGATACTTGTTATGGAGTTTATATTCTGCATGGAGCTTATATTCTGCATTTGTGGTATTTGAGCAGAATTCAGATGCCGTTGGACATTATTGTCACCATAGTTCTCTGCATCCACATCTTCCTACAGAGTGCTAGCTTCTTTTCACCTTCTGCTTGAAATTCGGGCTAAGTTCAACTAGTGAATTTACTTTGTTGGACCCTTTTTGTGCTGGTTTCGGTGCAGATGTGAAAGACAAACTGCATCACAGTACTTGAATGTGTTTATCTTGGCTAGTGTTATCTACTACACAACATGTTCGGCTAATGTATATATAAAATATAAAAAATCCCCAGTAGAATGATTTCTTAATTCTAAAGATAAGTCCTGCATTTTTCTCGCAAGGCGTGGAAGGGGAAACAGGGCATGGAGAATGTAATCTTAGAATATTTGGTGGATTTCGTTTTGAGTTTATTTTACTCAAGGGACTGAGGACTTTTTTGATTTTATGGGACAAGGGAATCAGTGGTTGCAGAACTCTAGACTTTAATATATTTAACAGGAGAAAGCTACTGCAATGTTCGGTTTTCTGTACAGTTTAAACCTTCTCTGAGACATCTTTGGACATAGTTTAGAAGCCCTGAAAATTGATATGCTCTCCAATTTTGTTTCCTTAAGTGTCTTTCATAATTACTGAAGACATTCTTTGCTGGCTACAGAGCTGGTTACAAGATCTAATAAAGCATGCAGTTAGAAAGTATGTTGCTTTTTATGGTATTTTAATAAAAAGTTAAAAGTAGAAATTGCATTCTGTAAAGGAAAAGAAGCTGTTTATGGTGAGGGGAGACTGAATGGGACTCAATTAGGTTTTTTTGTTCTGCTTTTTTAAAACCTTTAGTGTGTGTTAACTGAAAGGTTAATACATAAATTTTAAATTAATGTTAAATTAAAGATTAACCTTAAATTTAGCATGAAAATGCATGCATATGTACACATGTGAAAATCTTCAGATACTATGAGTCTATTGGATTTGAGTTTTTGGAGCTGCCTGCTATGGGAAATATTAGCACCTACTCCCAGGAGAAATTTAGCTTTGCTTTTGCAGCCTTTAGGAGAAATTTGATGTTGAGTGGCTTTTTCAAGTTATAAAGATTACTGTCATCTTTACACCTTTGATTCTTGCGGTAGATCGGTCTTTATTTACGTATCTTCTAGTGCTATGCTGAGCTGTTGAAACTATCTGGTAACTTTCAGTTACTCTGCACCCCCCCTTTAAACCCCTTCCAGTCCCCTGGATTCTCACTTAAGTGTTCCACAAACAAAACTTGATCTGGCCAGGCACTGGTTTGGGATTTGGCCTGGACTATGTAATTTCCTTTGTGCTTGAGGCTTGGTGGGAGACAGGGGAAGTGTGCTGAAAGGAAAGGAAACATTCAGGTTTTGAAGGGGGTTGGTTCCTCTCCCATACTGGAGATTTATGTCCTTTGGGGATACCTGTGATGTGCTTAAGAGAAACAAAGGGAAATAGACCTCACAAATTGAGAGGATAAAGTTTGAGCATCTTTCCTCATAATCTTTGAGGGAATTGTTTTAAATAGCATTCTTTTAAAATCTTTGAATAATAAACAGTATAAATTGGACAATATTTTTTTTAAGCTGAACACTGGTGCATATGCTGGCCTGCTGTAATTACCAGTAACGTTCACGTGTATACGTGGAATAATGGCTTTGCTGTGCTCTTAAGACTACAGAAGGAGGACTGTTTGTATCAAAACAAAGCTGACGGGTCTGATTTGAAAGCTCAAGATTAAGTGTTCTCTAGAAAGAAAAAAAGACAATTTTATTGAAATTACGTGTAGAAAAAATGTAGATTTTTTTTGAGTTTTGAAAGTTGCCTCTGGAAGACAACATTAGAAACCTGGGTGTAAAAGTTCGTATTTGAACTCTGGAATAAGTTAGATTGGTTTTCTATAGTTACTTGAAGAATTCAAAACTCCAAAAGAAAAACTCCAAATTTCCCATGGAACATAATCACATTTTCTTTCTGATTTAGATTCTTTGCATTAATAAGACTTATTTTATGTGGCTTACAGATCTTCCAGGAACATAATGGAATCCACAGGTCAGATGTTTGTGGAAGGGCTTCCAACAGTGACGATGTAGGCAGTCACCAGTATACTGAGATCTTAAGAAGGCATTGTAACATGAGAATATAAATAAAAATCATTTATGCAGATACTGAAATTGTAGACATCTTAGGATACAAGAAACTGCATACTGTTTTTCTTTTAAAAAAATACTGTTTTAAAAAAAAGGTAATATTTTCAGGCTAACTTTCAAAAGAAACAAGATTTTATGCTTAGGCTTGGTTCCTATTCTCCCAGTAAATTTGCAACACCTGAAATCAATTAAAATTTGGACAGGAGAAGATTTCCAAAAGATAGTCTGAAGTTCTTCAGCTTCTGTGAAAATTAGTAGCTGACAGAAAGAGAGGGATGCACATTGGTGTTAGCCCCATGGTGAAGGCCACATGAACTCGCTGTAACACATAGGTTGGCTGGTCAGTAGCTGTGGGTGACCAGGTGAGCTGGACAGTGTGCACTGTCTTCTGCTTAGGTGGAGTACCTGAAGGGACTTGAGTGATGAGAAGAAGGGCTGGGAAACATGGACTGCAGATGAATGGTTACTAGAATTCATTAACTAAATCAGTCATAAGCACTTTGTTTTGACTAAACTCAGACTGTGGAAACAAGTTGTGAGGTTTTATTGTGTGAGTCCATGATATTCTTGTGCTTCGATGCCATATATTATAACACGGGGAAATGGATTGTTATGTATGTGTATGACTATACTACATCTCATTGTAGAACTGAGGATTCATGCTCAGAGATGCATCAGTGATTTTTGGTCGATCTCTGCCCGGCACATGAGCTTCCATGCTGGTTTGATTTTTCAGGATTGGTGCTTGTGGTCCACTTTGCAGTGGAGTAGAAAATGGAACTGAGTTTGGGGAACATATGCTACTGCCATTTACTTTCAAGACACTGGAAAACATACCAAGGGAAAATAGTGAAGCCTGGTTAGAATAAAAAGTCCTTGAAATATGGACAAGGATAAAAGGTTAAATGATTTGCTCAGGCAGAAAAGATAGCATTTAGCTGCTGTCTTCAGGGTATTGTTAAATTGGTCTGATAATTTCCTATAGTTATGCTTAAAATAAGTGCTTTCAGTTTGTCAGTAAGGACTTTGTGAATGCCTGTATAGCCAAACTAAACTTTTTATTTTCAGCCTGTAAGAAAAGATAAAAATGCCAGTAATTAATTGTACTACTTCAGGAAGAAACATTTTGTTAGCAGATAATTGCATGAAAGAATGGTTTTATGTGTGTGCATCTGAGTCTAAGTAGATGTTGGACAAAGGGGTTCTTCCCAAAGATAAACAGTAATATCTTTTTCTTGCATTTCATTGGCTTGAAAGTGGCTGCTTGATAACTTGCTCGTTTCAGGAGAGCACAATGAACAGTTTTTGCTGCTGCTGGTCGTTGCAGCAGTTGCTGTGTAGAGTGGCTTTTGTTTCTTTTCCTCGCCATTAGCCACTTGGAGTGCTTCACTCGTGTGAATATCACTTAATTTTGTACTTGCTCAATCTGAAAATCTTAAAAGGAAACCCAGTTCTCCAACCTAGCAACATAACATGCTGCTACTGTGCTGCAAGACTAGTGTTTAATCTGCTTATCTTTAATAGTCTTCACTGCTTACACAGACCCACTTACCTCTTTAATGAGAAGAAATGTCCTGCAGTGAGGCAGCGTGTATTTTGCTTCTAGGCTTATGTCATCAGCCTAGAAGTTAAAATTGGTTAGAGCACTTTTTTATTTTCCTGTCAGTTCTGTTGATTATGGTTGCCTCTTCAGTTTCTCTAATACATTGAAAGAGAGTGGTTTTTGTAAAAGGAAACCTGATTAAAACGTGCCAAGTGAAAATCTAATTTTGAAAAGCTATCAGTATTGATTGAGGGCAGGTACTCCTCTCATATTTTCAAGGGATAAATAAGCAGTATCTTTACATTCTGAGTATTTGTAAGTCTGGCTACTAGTCAAATAAATGACAACGTTATATTATGAATTGCACTATTTTACTAACACCTAGAAAAGGCTCTCTAAAATGCCAAGAGGCAGTTAAAGTCAGTTGTAAATACGTACCAGTATTTTCCATATGATTTAGCAGTTGTTCCTCTTTTGCTTTGTATTAAAATGCTTTACCCAAGCCATTAGTATTTTTGAGACTTGCACCTGGTACAGGTTTTTACCATTTTTGGGATCAAGACAGGATAGGCTTTTCAAGGTTGGCTGTTCTTGAATTTCTAGAAGGTACTACTAAAAAATATGGAGTAATTTGTAGGCACCAAAGTGTGTCTCTGCAAAATGTCTTTGGGGGGTTTGTATTATTCTCTGAAGTATATGATATTAAATCTTCAAATTATTTTTAGGAATTGCATACCCTAGTCTTTTTGATATATGTACTTGGCACGGCAGTGAGATGCAGGTATCTGGATTACTTTATTCAGCAGCTACATGAGCAGCAGCCTTTTTACTCACCAGAGCAGTATGCAAATGCAACTGTTTCAGCATCCAAGACAGTTCACATATTCCCTGTAGTTTGTGTTCAACTGTGTGGATATAATCTAAATTTTCAAATCTGTGAATACACTTTAGCAGCCTTTTTTCTTACAGGAACAAACTGCTTAAAGTTTACATACGCTTTCAGGAATTGAAGAAATGGGGTTGGCCTTGGTGGACTTAACCAAAATTTTGCTCATGTTTTGTTCATGTTTCTACCTGTTGAAGGGTTTTCTTAATTATCATGCAGGTTAAGTAGTGTAGCTTCTGGCTTGGGTATCAGTGACACATTTGAAAGAAATTGCTAAATAAAATAAAAGCCACCTGAAAATACAGGAAATTCAAATGGTATGGAAATGGTTTATTAGACTAGGTTTAATGTAGCCAGGTATGCTTTAGAAATAAGCATTTTCACTTTACTGCTATCTTGTGAAAGCATTGTATTTATACTGTAAGTAATGCAGCACAGAGTTCCTTAAGCTTGGCTTATGAGCTTTGAAATCATTATCCCTATTTGGAAAATTTACTACAAATCATGTTTTGTACTTTTGTGATTCAGACCCTAAAAGAAAACCTTGTAGGTTATGCATCTATTCATTTGAACTTGCTAGTCTTATGTATTCCATGTTAGAAAGCTAATTTCAGTCTGAATTCAATTATTGTATACTATAGCATAAATACGTAATACATGTCATTTTACATAAATGGTTCTCTATGATTAAACTTTGAAGTTTTGCTTTTTCCTTTAAGGATCAAGAATGATATCCAGTAAAAAGTATTAAGTTGTTTCAGATTTTCATGGTCTTTATTCTAACATTCAGCCTCACTGTCCTTAACTATTCTGCCATATAAATTTTATTGATGTGCCTGAAGGTAATAAGGTCCATTTTTCCATGCACCCTGAAATGCTAGTTTGTTACTGACAGTCTTGGTTGTGTAGGCTGGATTGATCTTTCTGCATCATTTCATCAGGTAGAAAAGTATAGAAAAATACAGGTTATATTTTCCTACCTTCCTTCTCTGTCTTGTCTATCTGCACAGTTAGTTCTTTAAGGCAATCGTTTCCCTTAACTACGTGGCCGGCGTGTCACTCAGCTAACACTCAACTCTCGCTCTGATACTAACATTAGTCATCTTTGGCTGCCTCTCGGCTGCCACAGTGGAGGAGAATCACAGGTGAGAGACCTGGCTGTGCTGTCAACATACTTGTTTTATTTAAAAGGCGTGTAGATGTGGCGCTTAGGGACATGGTTTAGTGGTGGATGTGGCAGTGCCAGGTTAGTGGTTGGACTTGATCTCAAAGCATTTTTCCAACCTGAACGATTCTGTGATTCGGTGGTATTGTCTTCTGTGAGCCTTTGGGTGAAGTGTTCTACTGCAGGTTTCTCATAATATAGTGATTAAAGAGTTTTAATTCTTTAATTTTCTATGCGTAAGAACCTGACACAGTCATTGCTGTCCTTTTAATGAACTTCTTTCCTAAATAAATAATTGCATTTATGGTTTTGTATTATCTCTCCTTGGAGACGAGAGATATATATCGTTAAAATCAGGGTTTGGAAGTTAGCAGTACTTTGTCTATGAATAGAAACAGGTAATTCGTTGGATGGAAAGTGGTCCAACTTTGTTTTTACTTGTCTTTGGTCAAATCTGTAAATGACTCATTTTGCTAATATCGATGCTCCTTTTAAATCATATTGTTTTAACACAACAGATGCTTTTGAAGCCAAAGGTTTCTCTTTCCAAAATGCTCTTGGATATTAGTGCAATAAAATAATTTTTGGAATAAGGATGAATATAATTATTGCCTATAGTATAGCATAGCTTAAACAACTGTAACCTGATATAATTACTTTTAAATTACTTTCATCAAAATTTGAACGTATTAATTGACTTTGACATTTATCACTTGTTTTATATCAGCATAGGCTAATAAATGTCACTTGTATTGGCAGCGAAAAATATGAAATTATGTCATTGGGGTAGGTTAGTGTAGTCCCACGAATAAGGTTGTTTCTGCTCCATTTGTTCCGTGAGCTGTGGCTTGTACACGCTGGTAATGACTCCAGGCTACGTTGATTTGAAACGGAACAAGCCAAACCCATGATCGTCTCCTTCCCAGCAAATCTGTGGCCCTTGGACTAGTAGAAATTGTTTCCAATATTATGCTGCTTTTTGCTTTAGGTACAGGTAGGGATCGTCTTCTCTGTAAAAATGTGTGTAGTTTAGCTTTATTTTTCATAATTGTAGTGACCAGTTTGTGCAAGGCAGAACGTGTACCACCTAGGAAAGAGATCCCCCTGTGCGGGCTAATTGTTGGGGGCCTGTTGGGAGGGGGATTAGGATCTTAAAAAACTTCAACAGTGAGGATAAATTTAAAGGCTGGGGGAATGGATTGTGGTGAGTTACAAGAAAAAGATTGGATGAAACTTAAACAGGGACATGAGTGACTTTGTATTTCAGATTGATTTGAGGGTTACAAAGGCTGTGAGCTGACAGTTTGTTCTCTCTAATGGTCTCCAGTCATTTACTAGTTGTTTTTCTAGCTTTTATCTTTTCCTTTCTTAAATGTGAATGTCATGCAGCTTCCAGTTCTTAGCTTGTTGACCCTTTTGGCAGGCCCTACCTTATAACTCTGCGGGCCACATTTAAACCTGGCAGTTCTGTTGCACTTTGCCTCAAAACAGTTATTTACGAAGTAGCACCCAAAACTTGTTGTATTGAAATGGACAAATATTAAAGATTTTTAAACAACTGTATGACTGGGGACAATTCTGCTGTGTGCTGGTGACTGCCTGCTTGTAAATTTTGATAGTTTGACAGTGCTGAGCTGATATTTTTCTTCCAAAGTGGCTACCATGAAGAAAGCCCCTCAGGGACATGAAACTACTGTAGACTTTCAGAAAGCAATGTTGTGCTTGATTAAGTTTAGACAGATGATGGAGTGATGTAGTAAAATCATTTTTGTTAAGGCATAATATAACACAGAATGTAATGTAGTACCATTGGGACTGATAAAAATGAAATACTAAAGAAAAACCATGCCCTTACATATAGCTTTCAGCAGCAGATGCAATAGATGTAATTTAGTTGTGTGGTGCTGGAAACATAATATTGATGTACCATGAATCAAGAGAAATAGCTTGTACCTTGCCTTGTTGTATGGACTGTGGCGATCTTGGTGAAATGAATCACCAAAAATGGTACTGTAAGAGAATTCCTTCTTTTTGATAGTGATGGGGAGGCGACTGTAGCCAGGTAAAAAAATCCAGTTACATGTCTAAATGGGGAACTCGGAGGTACTTCATGTGCTGGTGCTGGGAACTGCCAAATTTCCGTGTACTTAATTCATACTTTTAAAAAGAATGATTTCTTGAAGCTAGCTCTTACATGACTTGCATAAAATTGATAGCAGTGGAATGAGAGGGCTTTGGGGCGGAACTTGCCTTGCATTACTTGCACAAATAACTTCATATTTTTGTGTAGCATTTGTGTACCACGAGATAACTTTTATTTTTTTTCTGTTTTAAAAAAATCAAACAAATTAGCATTTGAAGTAAAGTTGCAATGACTTCAGAGAAGCTTAGTCTGTATACTCTGTGGCATGTAACTTCCTTCTATTTTTGACTTCTGAGAGATGATAGTTCTCTTGGTCTTTACTGTGTGCATTACTGGATGAAGTGATTTCCATTCTTTGCTTGTGTTTTTTGGTAGACTGTATACTGCTAACAGTTTACTAACTCCACCTTTCAACCCGAAACAACTGTTTTCTTATTAAGATGTTGGTGTATGGCTTTCATTCATTTATTCCTTAATCCTCATGTGACCTAGTTTCTTCCTGAAGTAAAATGAATTTAAATACCCTTAATATAGACATTGGTATTTTAAACAAAGCAGTCTAGTATCAGTGTCTTGGGTTCTTGAAAATCCAGATTTCTTGGATGTCTTTATGTGCTGGTCACTAGCGTCAGATGAAAGTGAGTATTTCAAGAAATGGTTTCTTATTTTTATTTCATTTTTGAACTTATAAAAATTCCCCATTGTAGGCAAATTAAAGCCTTCTCACAAGAGGGCTTTGCCTTCCTTCATTATTCCTCATTTATCTTTAAGCCACAGTGTGCATCCTAGTTGTTCTGCAGGTGAAGTCAAACGGCATTGCAGAACTGTGCATTTTGTATAATGGGACTCACAAGGAAGCTTCATACTTAAGACTCCTCTGTTTTCTGAAAACTTGGAGTTTAACAAAAATAATTTCAATATTCTCTACTTTTCTTTCAGGAAGTCAGCTTGATTAAAGGGCTGCTAAATTAATGGCAGCAGGGTGCATTGTGCAAATGAAAAAACCTGACCACTTTAAAGAAGTGATGTTTTAAATGGAATGTTTGCATCCTCCCCCAGCTGGCACACTCAATTTCTCCCCAGGTATTCTTGGTGAAGAATTAGCCTTCTAAACTCCTAGGAGGCAGATTTGAGAAAGCATTAAAATAATTCCTTTTGCCATTTCAAGAGCCCCCCTGCTCTCCTGAAGGGGAAAAAAAAAAACCACCACCAAACAACAAAAAAACCCAACAAAACAAACCACACCAAGTTATTTAGCTGTAGAAATAAAACCAGGCAACTCTTGTACGTGGGTTGGTTTTTTGGATCTTTGCAAAGTGTTTTTATGGAACTGGTTGATATGACTGTTTATTTTATAAAAAGGACGAAGTGAAAACTTTATTTTCATGAAACCACTGACTTGCATAAATTTACAGTCTCTTTTGTGTAGAACAAGTTGTTGTTAGGATGGGGAAGGATGGGTGATCCAAATTATATGTGAAAGCTGCAAGTGCTCAAACAGTTTGAGTTGCTGAGTCAGTTCTAATAAAACTAAAAAAAAAAAAAAATAACATTCCTATTTAATATTTGTATAACAAGCAGGTTTAGGGACTATATTGTGCTATACAAATACAGGAGAAAAAAACCACCCATAACTCTTGAAATGAATGGGTATTCTTTCCTAAATGTCAGCCATGTCCCACATTCTCTGCCACTTTTAGTCTTGGATGTGTGCCAATTTTAAAAAAGCAAAAATAGAATAAAATCCTTTTATTAGTATAACAGATAGTGATTCATGGTTGGTGTTATGGCTAGAAATTGGTTTTAAGTATAATATTTTGGAAGAGTTTGAGCAATATTATTTAGACTTTTACTTAACATGCCTCTCAAAACCTTCTTTTACTGCTCTCGCTCAGTCTTTCAACCATGCAAACAGATATATTTGGACAAGATAACTTTTTGATCTCTTTGAAATAACATTCACTTTACTGTTAAATAGTTATTTCTCTTCCCCCCCCACCCTTCTGAATCTTCCATTTGGTATTTGTATAGTCCTAAAATGCTTCATAGCAACTGGAAAACCACATTGAAACAGATAATGAAAAATGATGCAGACAAAGTATAAAAATATCTGTACATATATTTTAAGTTGTAGGAAAAGACTGTGCTTAATTCCTTGCATGGAGTAAAGATTTTTCCAAAAGGAGGGCATCTTAAAGACTTGTACTTGGAAAATGTAGACAAGGGAGTCAAGTAACTCTAAAGATCATAAAATACAGCTGAGAGAGCAATAATGCGGAGATAAACATTCATAGCATTTGAACGATATTAGTTTTTAAAGGTTAAAATTTTAAATCAAATTCAGAGGAAACCTGTTCTAATTAAAAATGAGGTAATATGAGAATGATGGATGTTGAAATATTAAACCAAGGACAACTAGAAACAAAAAGATGTGCTCTGTCCCATCCCGTGCTCCCCCCTACCCAGCCGAAACAAAACCAACCAAACAAAAAACCCACAGACCCATAACCCCCCACAAAACAAAACCCACCGAAACAGAAACCATCATATGCTGGAAGTTTAAAAATTATTTTCTGGTTTTACTATCCGAAGGTAAACCAAATTCAGGCAAAACATTTGACCTAAATTTTGGCATATATGACTCTAAAACGGGGTGTAGCACAGAAGAGGTTGGGTCTTCTAATATATGTAGCATTACAAAATAGTTGTATGTTTGAACCTATGTTTCAGTACTGGCTGGGTGATATGAGAGCTTTGTTAAGTGACAGAAAATTAAGGAGGCAGGGAGATGAATACCAAAAGCCGTGAGGAAGGCTGTAAGAATGCAGCAAGACATTGAGGACCAGAGTCTTGCAGTGCCTTCACAGCTGCATCTTTATACACAGTGTGAACTCTGTTATACTGAAATGAGTTCCTGGGCAATGGTAGGTAATCTGAGCAGTTTGAAATCCCAAATAAAAAAAGATACCTGTCAGAATCTGCTAAACAGTGTCCACCTTTATAAATTGACCAGCAACCAAAGCCAGTGAAACAAGAATGAAAAACTATTTGAAACCAGTAAACTGTAGATTTGACAGTCCTAAGATACTTAGAGATTATTCACCATCACCACTTTGAAATAAACTGATAAGTTATTGAATTGTTGTGGAATTGTGTTATTGAATTTGGAAAAGATGACTTTAGAAATAATATCCTTCTAAGATCAGGCAGCCTAAACCAAATGTTTTTAGAATTGAATTATCGAGTAGCTGTCAAGTCCTTAGGGAAAAGCATAGAATTAAAAAGAATAGAAAACTTAGAAATGGAAACAAAAAACTACATCCAAATCATTTTATAAGCTTATATGAGAGAAATACTGAAGGGATTGCTTTGCAAATATGTTCCTTGTCTTTTAACTGCCCCGTCAAAGAATTTGATCTATTTAATGGTTAACTTTGTTTCCCATATTAAAGTCCATGTTTGGGTCTTGTAAATACATCCATACACCATCTATTCGTATTATCTTTTACTAAACTTTCAAGATAAAATAAAACCTGAAAGAGTTAGTTTCAAATGCATGTCATGGACGAAAGGTTGCAGTAAATGATGAATCTGATCATAAAGATATACTGTCTTTTGAACATTTCTGAAGCAAATCTTATTTTGCTGCTTTAATATGTTTGAAGTCCAAATTAATCTTACACCTAGATTAGCATTACTGGGATGTGATAATGGATTAAGTACTGATCTTTTTTGCCCCCTGTTTCATCAGCTGCTTTCTTCTGCAGGAGTGGTAATTGCTTTGGAATGGAAATCTTCAAATAGTATTTCAGTTGATAAAGATTTGTGCAATATCCATGCAGATATTCGTTTGCATTAAAAAGGATTTTCCAACTATTTATTTTGACACATGTTAAATAGTGTAAGAGATATCAGAATGTGAATCATAATTCCTTAAAGAACTCATGTAATAGCTATGTGAGTAGTCTTGCAGAAATATAAAAACTGTAACAAGGAGATCAGCTCATGAAAATTTTAAGCTAAAACAGAGTATCAAGTAAGAAAAAGAACATTTATCATACAATACACCTTACGCTACAGGATTGGCTATATGCAAAGTAGAACTGTCATAAGGGGACAATGTACAACAAGTAAAACACAAACATTAGTACTAACATTAGAAGAAAAGTGCTCACATTACCGATGTGAATAAGATCTCCTGTTTTTGATCCAGATAAAAAGTAATCTATACTATTTTGGTCTGGACAATTAAAGACATAGCTGCAAATTTGATGGAATTCCAACCTCAGAACAAATAGAGAACTCACCTTCGACACAGGATGAATTCACCAGGGCAGGTGAGTGTTAAAAAAGATAATGAAGATAATGTAAGTAAGGCTTGTAATGGACTTGGAGCTGTACATATGGCTGGCTACCTGAGATGTGGCCTGTGATCACTTGCAGTAGTTTGACCACAGCCTGGTTTGCAGGCAGTTTGAGCGTTAGCTGAGAAGTAAGACCATTTATGCTGTTCCTCAAGGACAATCTCAAAACAATGGGAAAAACTTCATTGCAGTTTGTAAGGGCAGCCAATGTACCACTGGGATTATGACAGTAACTCCTGGTTGCAGGAAAGAGATTAGAATTCCACTGACAGCAAAATATTGAATAAGAACACTTGCTAAACACAATTTGAGCTTTCAACAGAGAAAAACATTGCAGAGGACAAAAGGGGGAGAACCTGCCAACCAGTGACCTAATTTTACAAGAAATTGATTTTTGGACATGGGAGGTTACCTTCTGATGCACAAGACATAACAAGCTAATACTAAAAGAACAGCCAGATAGACTCCCTTTATCGCCTGGTGGGAGACAAAGCAAAATTTTCTCCAAAGTACACATTTTTAATTTTTATAAGTAATACAAGATGCTGATGCATTAACAATACTGCCAGCAATCAGTGTTAAAAGATCTGAAATAATCCTTTCTCAGTTTATAAAGCTTTTTCATCTCCAGAAGCTGATCGGGAGAGATTTGTCACTCTCCTTTTATTGCAGTATTAATGGTGGAGATTAAGCAACTGATATATTTACAAACCCTACATCATAAGTATGTTTAACATGGAATTTAGTAAGCGAGTGAAAATTAAAGCAAATATTTTCATTGATTAACATAAAAGTGCTGATTCCTTTTTCAGTGGTGAAAGCCTTATTGTTTATAGATGCAAACCCCTGAAACAAGAGGTCATGATAGTTTCTGGTGTAATGGAAGTCAAATGAGAAAACCTTTGGATTCCTGGTAGCTCTTTCTTCTGGAAAACATCCTGATCCCCACAGTGTTGTCTTCAGCAGTTTGATTCCTCCTGGAGTGCATCCTCTTGTGAAAAGACATGGCGATTTAGCTCCATCCATCCGAAGTGACACATTTCTGGCTTAAGAAGTATTTCAGTTTGAGACCTCAGTGTATCAGCAGCAGACAGGTTCTTCTGTAGTCTTCACTTGCTGAAAATTAGGGCCGATAGTCTTGCAGCTAATCTCTCATGAGGTAACTTGTAGTGTGATGTACTGACCGAGTGGAGTAAAAAAGCCAAAAAGGTTGTATGTAGCTAGAGAGGGTGCACTGAAGATGAGCCACAAAACAAACAAAAAAGTGCCCCCACAGAAAATGGCAATGGCAGCCGTAAAATCAGATAATAAAGCCATCCTACCATGAAGACGAAAAAGCAAAAAACAATTAATCCCCCCCAGAGAATCAAACTAAACAGAAAACAAAAAACAAACAGGCTTAGTACAGGGAAACACAGGCATATAGCAGCAGCCATGTTGCCACTAGAAAAATCCTGTCCTTAAGCAGATTAGGAGAATTCCTCTAGTGCTAAGCTTTCACAGTTTGCCTGCTATATATATTGTAGGCTGTTTTTGAATGCCTCCGTAAATTGCATGTCTAGAAAATGCATTCCAGAAACCTGTGGCTTTTAAGCCTTTTGTTTTCCAAAAAAAAGAAGTCAGTTGTAGATGAAGGTGTTATAAATAATACTGCAATCTGTGCTGCATCAGTGCATTGGAACAAAATTTGCTCTTCTGGTTTCTTTGAAGTTTGCATATGTACAAATGAAAATGTGTGAGCATTCCATTTATCCCAAGAAAATAGAATTTCTTTCTATACATGTGTAGTGATAGACATCACGTGTATATACATTCATACGGGATAATGTATATACACTGACCAATTGTATCTCTTTAGGACCACAGGGAATGTAGGTGCTTCATAATCTATATTACTACTGTTTTAGAAGCGTGGTCTTCTGAAAATTGGAAACTTTTAATTTCCATTTCCAGCACATTTACATGCACTCATTTGCATGCAGCATTTCTTGTGCCAGCATTGTCCTTTGTTCTGAGTAGCTTTCCTTCCTTGGGAATTCTCACTTGATTTTACTCGGTGAATCCAAGGGACTGTCCTCACTGCAGCCAAAGACTACTTTTGCGGGAATGCTGGCTGCCAGCATTTGAATATTCATTTCTTTTAGATGAACTGGAGATGCTCCTTGCTGAACTATGGAAGGTGTTGCTCAATGCCTGGGCTGTCACACTGCAGCCCTTTGAAGCTACCGCTCTTCTTTTGTCTAGAAGGACAAGTTGTTTCCTCTCTTCTGAAAACTTGTTCCTTGAAGTTGGTGCTGGGAGTTTTTTTCCAGTTTCAGACTCAAGTGTATATATTACATAGGAAAATAGATTGTAGGAATAGTAGCTAGCTATCTTGGCTAGGAGTCTGGGATTTGTCTTTGTGAACGACATGACCAGAACCAGACATGGCATCATAGCTGCTGATGTGTTTCTGATTGAGCTAATGGCATTATAATAATTTCCATATTATGTTCCATCCTGTTCTTGACGCTGCCTAACAGCTCGTTTGCCTTTTCCCAGATTCTAGCTGTACATTGTCTTCAGTGAACTGTTCACAGCTTCTCCCCTGTCCTTTTTGAAATTAGTACTAGTTTGGCCTTACATGGGTGTATGAGTACTTAGTTGTGTATATATTGATTCTGGCATTGTGTTGACCACTCGCCTAATAAATTCCTCACACTGCCAGGGATTTACGGAAAATCTGCACATTCGGTCTTGTGCAGTATCTACTAATGTACTTTATGCTGGAGTTAATGGAAAAACTTGAGGTCTCCTGTCCAACATTTTGCTGTAATAAAATAATGTACTTCTGATCTTCTGCATTTGTTTTTTTTTACTTCTGTGTGTAAGATGTTTCACACGCTTAAAACATGACCCAGCTTTCTGTCTGAGCACATGCGATACTGAGAATGCTTAGCCTATTCAGAGATGCAGGAGTGCAAGTAAAATAATTTTGTAATTGTTACAGTGAGCAGGGGACAACAAAAAGGTTGGCTGTCATCAAAGAAGAGCAAGAATACCTCAAGTCAGCATTTAAAAAAGAAAAAAAATACCACCTCAAAACCCCACAAACCCAACCAAACATACTTTTTGGATGTATTTCACCTATTTCTAATTTGCTTAATAAAAGTAGAACAGGGTAGGAATAGCGTGGGAGGAGAGTAATCTTCACCGCTTACCTAAAGAAGCTTAACTAATATTAGCTTCCAATACCCAATACATTTTAAACACAAGATACAAGTAAAATTCAAGCATTTAAGTGAAGGGTTATTCTATTATTGCAGAGAATGTAAAATGTATTATTATGTAATCGGGGGAGCAGGCTTTTAAAGTGTGCATGCAGTTCAAAGGTCTCTCAGCACCAAGAGGACAGGTTTGCTCTTTTAAGCTGAAAGTAGCTGAACTGGACCAGCTTTAAGCAGAGAGCCTCATAGATGAGACCTGCGGAGACATGGTGGAGTACTCCCATCTTAACTGTGGCTGCTGAGGATGGGCGTTTTGGAAAAAAGAGGGAAGTCTGCTGGGGACGGGGCAGGGACCCAATCTGTTGGACAAGACCCGACTTCCAGGCCGTGCTGCTATGTCCTTCTGTACTGAGGAGGCTCCCGCAGCAGTGGTGATCCCTAAGGATAAGGGAAGCCGATTGTGGGAGATTCTGTAGTAGATGCAGTTAAATGGATTTCTGATGTCGGATGTTTGAGGAGGTTTACTCTTGAGGCTAACTTCAGGTTGCCAAGTGGGACACTGAAATACAAGATTTCTGTGATAACGTTCTGTGTAATACCTGCCAGATCCATGTGTGGGAACTGGTAGACAAAGACAAGACAACCTCCATGTGTGGTTGACATAATGGTGTAAAAAGAAGGGATTGGGTGTGATGGGAGCCGATGAATCTCTTGGGACTGAAGGCATCCTACCAGGAGGAGTGCTGCACCTCAGTCAGGACAGAATCATGCTGCGGGCACTAAAAATTAAAAAGAATGTAGAAGACTAGAGGCGAATCCAGAATAGCATCTCTTGTTGGAGTTCAGACTGGTCTTGCAGGAAGTAATGATTTTATTACACCCAAGTATTCTTTCTCTTGCTTATCTGAATGAGGCACTGGCCCAGTCTGTGTGAGCAACTGAAATCTTCCACTCTCATGAATTGTCCTAACTTTGCACCTTCCCTAACCTTATTTAATGTACCCTGTTTGTTGTTACTGTCCTGATCTAAGAGTTGGTAGCACGGTCCTGGAACTGCATTTTTTTGCTATTACAGGCTGGGATTCATGCCCAGAGACACTCCATGATGCTTTTGTCCTGTAGTATTTTTATCCTGGTAAACTGCATGTACAGAGCCACTTCCTTGCCCATACATCTTAATCCATCATTCCTGAAAAGTAGATACTGACAACACTATCCCACAAGTTATCCTCTTGTGGGTAACGTGTGTGGGATGTCTGTAACAGAGGGTTGTTGGTTGATGCCAAATACATTTTTTTTTTTTTTTACTTTTCAGGCTTCTAGAATGAATGTGGAAGCACTTGTAAGGTCTGCTTTGCTCCATTGCTCAGTATTGCACATGGCAGCTAAATGGCATTGCAAGCAGATTCATTTCCCTTTCCTGTACTTTGCTATTACATTGTATATTTGCCTGTGGGCTTTTTGAGCCCTTTTTTGCTCCCTACATTTCTCAGGCTCCAAAGACTTAATTACCTTGGTAGGAATACCTGAATCTATGAAAGCAAAAAAGCAAAAGCCTATTGGGTAAGAAGGAAGCCATAGATGGAGATTTTTAGATGGTACAACGAACTTATTTTCCCATTTTTTCCATTGAAATTAATGGAAATTTGTGCGCTGAGGTCTCTACATTGTTTTGAAAATACTATCTTTTTGTCAGTCATTTACTTTATCAGTTTTATTATCTCTCTAGGACTGAACAGGCAGTGGAATGCTATTTAAGTATACTGAAATTAGCAAAACCTGAGATATTAAGGCTGAAAATAAGGTTTAGTACTCTTTAGTAGTTAGTTTACAAATAATTCTTTCTAGTTTGTTTTACCGTGCAGATTCTGCTTCCTAGAACCAGTGCACATTTAAATGCTCTGTGTACATTGCATTTAATGTTAAACTTGGGTAGAGCGGCTTATAAATATTAAATTAGAATTATTGGGAAAATGAAAAGAATATTTTATTCATCTATAATGTCTATTGATTTTTAAATAAGTAGGCATAATGTCTATTGATTCTTTTTTTTAAGCAAGTTGTACATTGCAATTTAAGCAGACTAGACATAAATGCTGGCTAGCCTTCTTACAGCTTCAAGCAGGGGAGGGAGTATGATTTGAGTTCCTTTATCTCCAGCTGAAAAATATTCCAACACCATGTTAACAAAGCAATGCACTTTCCGAGGGGCTCATCTCCTAGTTAGACAGCAGACTTACTACATCTGAAAACCTGCTTTTTTCTCTGAAGATACGCATTTTTTTGCCAAACCTCTGATAGTTCTTGTCTCTGTGTGAGCCATCTCAGTATTTTTCTTAGATAAATGTCAAGCTGATGTTTTAATTTGTTTCAAAGAGAAATACTTCTATAAAAATAAATGATGGGCAGAAAAAAATCATAGTCTAATTCATTATTTAAGAAGACAGTGTGGAATTACTAACAGTGGAAAAAACCCCAAGGCTGTTACCTGTGACTTGTTTTTTTAAATCATGTAAGTGAGAAAAGACCATTTAAGATGTTAAGTCACTTAGCATATATGTAAATCTCCAGTAACCCCAGAGGCTGCACTGGGATTACTTAGGGTTTATATATATTACTTAAGTCCTTCTGTAGCCAGTCATCCGTAATTTCTGGACTAGATGGTGGCTCTGCTTTCCAATGTTAAAAACCAGAATTCAACAAATACAAAGTCCGCATTAAAAATAAACCCTTAAATCCCAAAAGTTTCTGTCTGAAGCTAAGTAAACTGAAATGCTTTAAATGCAGTGGTGGATTTGGTGTAGTGTTTTAGCTTCAAGAATAGGATTTAAATGTGAATCACCATCTTTCATTTTCTTTGCTGTGCTTTTACCTTGCGAGAAACGAAAAAGCAAAAATATGTTACAAGAACTTTGCACCTGTTTTAATTGGAATTTGTTGGAACTATTCTGTCAATTTCTAAACTGTTTTATTGACAGAAGAAAATAAGTTATCACAGAATTTAAATTTATAGGAGAATGAATGAACTTAATTCAGTTTTTATGTATGCAATGCATGATTTTACAGGACCGCTTCAATTCTTTTAATGATCCTTGATTCTGGCTGCTGAAGTTACACTTGTGAGGATTTGGTGAGCACCAGTACAGCTTGTGGTAGCACTGGCTGAGAGAAAACATTAATGTCTAAATGTGTATTAATGAGTTAAACATCTAAAGGAAATAAACTAAGAATTTTCTTGATGGAGAAGACATCATACTGAAGAGCATACAAAAAGGAGGTTGCTATCGGAAAGTTAAATCTTGAGTCTTTCTCTGCAAGCTGTTTAGGTTATTTCTTCACAGTTGGCCACTAAACTTTTATCTTTTTAGCTTTTTCTTTATAGTTTGGTCCCTCTCAAAAATGCAGAATGTTCTGTGAAAAGTCTTACATTAGTGGGTGTCATAGAAATTGTGTTTTAACATAGTATTATGTTTTAATATCTACAACAAATATCCTTTGTACAAACTGTCCTCATACATGGGAAGCACATAAAAATTTAACTTCTGCTCTGAGAAAAGCTGTTGAATTGGGGCTGATTGTTAGCGGGGTGGGATAGGAAATTGCAACAAAACTTGAAAAACAACAGTGAGAAAGCTTGGTTAGAGATATACAGCTGCTTTTTAGCACCACTTTTGTACTTAATTGTTCTGATGTACTAAAAATTTTCCCGTTACATGGGTTACACTTTACATGCTAATTTTTCTTTCCAGTATGTGTAACTTTTTGTTGCTTGTATGAAACGTGTATCAGAGAAGCACAGGCTTTGATTCTGCTGTTCTAGTTCTGTAGTACATTAAAGATGTTGAGTTTAAAACAATGTATTGAAGACTTTTTGACTCCCTAGAAGCTATTGCGAGCTAAATGCTTTAACCATGCACTGAACTGAACCTGAAAGTATGAAGGAAGACACTGATTAGACCAGCTGTTGTGCTTTCTGTCAGGTTTCAGAAAAGCCCCTTCCCAGGTCCTCTTTTCAATGACTATTTTTGTATGAATTTGCAAGTCTTGCAAAGACTTCAGAAATTTCTTCTGTACCTGTAAGTACAAGCTGGAATATACCTTTAAAACCTGCCTTTGAAGCCAACACCTGAATGGAAAAAACCTTGCAGTTTCTCTGAAAGGTGTAGAGAATGAGGAGAACTGTGCGCCCGATGGTATGGAAGAGTAATGATGGTACAGACAGTCCTCAGCACCTGAGAGGCTCTTCCTGGTGATGAAGTCAGTATTTGTTCTAATTTGAAGTATGGTAAAGGACAGAAGACAGAAGTTTTAGACATTGATTAATACCTTTTGTCTTCATATATTTTCAAGAGAGTTCATAATTGTAATTTAAATGCAACAGAAAGAAAATCCTAGCCAGAACATGTCCTTGTAATAGAATCAGCTGTTTCTGTCAGTCCATTACAGAGCACACTAATCGCCCATCAGAACTAAAAGTCATTAGGCACAGTCTGCAGTTTCTCAAATCTGTGCTGTGGGAGCAAGTGCCTGTATTTTACCAGTACTTTAATTGGGGATGAATTTTCCTTTACTCTGAAACAGATCTCTTGGCACCAAGTAAGTCTCAACTATCCAACTGTATTAAATGTAAGGGTGTTCAGAAAATCTGTGGAAAGATGTTTTGTGTGTCACATGGTTTTTCATATAAGAACTCGTAGTGATCCAAAAACCTTAGTTCACTTGACATTTGCACAATTTATGTTATACCTGAAGGACAGGACTGGATGCGGTTCTTTAAAAATATGCCCAGGGATGAGGTCAGTCAGTGCCTATGGTTCCCAGCTCTGTGTCTCTTGTTTTGAAAGCGTTAGATGTTGCTTTCCGGAGATACGTTGTGCCTCCACTAAGCCTGAAGATCGTCTCGCATACACCAGTATAAATCTTTCACCACACTCAGTTTGATCTGTAAATTACTCTTGCGTTTGACCTAGCACCACTTTGCAGTTTCACATTTTATATTCCACCTTGGAGCACTGTCACATCTGAACATGACTGGCAGTATTGTTCCCTTGAAATTAAGAGAGTCCAAGATTATAATTTTAAAATTAGGGTAAGGTTGGCCGTTATTATAGTTCTACCTCACCAAAACTGAGAAGACCATTTAATTGCCAACTTTTTTGTTGGTGTTATGGTTAATTTAAATATTCCAAAGCCGATAAAGTATTCGTTTGAAAATACGTGTGAAAGAGATAATAGGAGAGCATGTTTCAATTTAATGTTTGTTTTTCACTGAAAATGTTGTTTTCCAGAACTTATTATAAAAAGGTAGTTGTAGAAATACTTTGTGTTACAAGTCTGAAATGAGTCACACCAAGCCTGTAACCACCTTATATTTCCAGGGGATGACAGTCTTCCTAGACACATAATACAAATGTAAAACTTCTCTGGCTATTTTCTTTTGCTGTAAAAAATATTTATTATCTGGGAATGAAGCAACAGAGCTCTTTCTTTCATCACTTCTGTCAAGGTTTTATGTTTCAGTTTGGCTGCAGTTTGGAGCCCAGCAGACATAAGCAGTATCAGAGACCATTCACGTTTGGCGTCAAAAAGGGAAGTTAAAATTCTGTTGTCTGCTTACAAAGATGTAAATACTGGCTGGCATCTGCTTATTCTGAATTTTCACATGGTTCTCAGCATGTGGCTTTCTTTGAGTTGATGGCCTTTAACTATTCCTTTGCAAAAAATGATCAGAGCACCCTTTGCTTGTCCCTCCTTCCCTGCTTCTGTTGAGAAGCAATGATTTGAGAGGGGTAAGCTGAAGTGCCTCATGTAGACTAGCTAAGCAATGAAAAATTACATCTGCTTGTTCTGTAAATAATGTCTGGTCAGAGCAGATGTAATTAACTACTGAACTTAATGGATGCCTCGTGAGGTTACAGATGCTATCAGTCATGAACTAGATGAAGGCAAGGGAGCTTTATATGCTTGGAATTCCTTTTAGGACTAATTACTAAATATCTTTAAAATTGATTGCTTATGCTTTCAATTTCTGAGAGTGTTTTCACATGATCTATGTGGAATGGACTTGCTGCAGCTTTACGGGAGGATGGGAGACACCTCCATTGTTGAGGCTCTTTGAGGAACTAAACAGTTTCTCTTCCCTAGGACTTTCTCCTAGAGCTTTACTATTAGGAAACTTGGTCTTTTTTCAGGGTTTGCCAAGCCATCCATCTGTCTTGGGAGAGTGGTCTGACACAGATTTTCTTTTTGTCTAAATTAGTTAACAAATACGCAATTATAAAGATAAAATTCTGTTGGTGTGTTGAAAGTCTTAGTCTAACATTGACAAAGCAATTGGTGACACGTGGAGTGCCTCTCAATAACAACCACCAAAACTTAATTTCTGCCTATCTGCTTCCCTAATACTTTAAAAGTGGGGAGTCAGTGAGTAACCAACCTGACAGAATAAACAGATCCCTTTGGACTTTTGTGAGATACCTGATGATGATGATAATGTTGAGCTGACCAATGTCTCTTTCTCTTGGTTCAACTACAGTGTTGGAGATTGTCTCTTAACCAGTGTATTTCAATAAAAGTTTGTTGGTGACCTTTCATCTTTGTTCACAGTATGTATTAACTGTGTACTGAATGGACTGGTGCACTGCTGGTGAGCCAGCCCAGCAGTTTTCACGAGGCACACATTGTTTTGTATAACTTTCATGTAGGATAAACTAGCAGGGTTGCCATAGTCACCAAAATTATGCTGGGCTTGATCGTTCGGTTTTAAACTCAATAAGGGATGTTTAAAGAATTTTATAAATAAAGTTGGTGGTCAGGTAGACTTGATGTCAGCTGTCAGTTCTTTTAGAAACAACCTTTTAAGGAGTAGGGGTGTGTATAGTAGAAATGACAACTGACTTAATCATGGATTAATATTAGTACGAGCCAACAAGGGAAAGAATAAAACTGGATTTGTTTATTTGTAATGCTCTTGGCATTTTTAGCAGCTGTGATTGTTTCCTTGTGGTCGTTGCATGCCCAGTCTTGAAGGAATTTTTGGTGCAAGTCAAGACAGAGTAATTTTAAGAGCAGTTCCTAACAATAGCGTTACAGCTGCAGTCCTGTATGTCTCTGAGATGCCATTCTTTTCTGCATTTTCCAAAATTTTGTGGAACGTGACCTTTTGACTTAAATTTCTGAAACTGGTGCAGTCTGGCAAAATTAAAGAGAATTTGGAACAGTTGCTTCCATTATTTTGGATGAATGTTCAATGCTGGGCAGGCTCCTTCACATATAGGGTGGATCAGTAATCTGCTTCATGGCCTTGTAAAACTAGAATTAAGTAATGAGAAAGATTAATGAGCTAAGCTGTGCGCTTTACTCCTCTCAATATTCCTTCCCCCTTAGGCTAATCTGTGCAAAAATATAATACATATAAGGAAGATTTAGAGCATTTATTAAGGGTGTTATTTCTCAGATTTTAAAATATAACCTGCCTTTTATTTACGGAGGACTACCATGCGTCTTGCTTTTTATGTTGTTGATTCACATGCACATTTTGGGTAGCTGTTAGTGTTTATTTCAGGGAATAAGTTATCATAATGGTCTTTTGAAGCTACTGCTGTTGCAATTTATGGATTGTCTGTTATGAGAGCAATTTCACCTTTTTTTCTTCTGCTCTGCTGTTTTTTCTGTTCTTCTGTGCCAAATATAGGAGTCTGGGTTGCAAAATTCAAGCTGTAATCTTTAAATTTACTTTTTCCTGCAAATGAAATTACATCCTCCAAATGTAATCTTTTATGTGCTACATATAAATTAAAAATAAGTTTGGCAAGTGTATTTGAAGAGGCCTGCTGCCACAGTTGTTTTTAGCCTTGATGAAAACAATAAATTAGTTTGCTGATGTCTTAAGGATTGAACAGCTGAGTTACTGTACCTGCTATTCTTGATGTGACCGGGGTTCTCAGAGGTTGTCTTTAATATTCAGAAACCTTTCGCTATTTAACCCCAGCTGAAAAGCTTAGGATCAAATATGAAACTAGCTATTTTCTTTACTGTGAAAAGAAAGAGACTGCTGCTTGACTGATAGCATGAAATTAGAGTGACCCCGTGCTCTTGGTTCCAAATAACAGAGATAGGAATGAATCCTGTGGAGGAAATGAATCTTGGAGAACTGCAAGTCATTCATTGTTCTGGCTAGCGAGGGATGTGCTGGTACCACCCTGCCCTTGCCTGCAGACGCCTACTCCTTGCATCATCTGTAGCTCAGCTGTGGCAGCTGGTTTATTCCTGGGGTTGGGCAACTCTCCATTTACCCACTTGGGAATGTGGTTTGCATGCATCGTTTTTATTGTCATCTACCAATCCAAGCCGTGATGTGTGGCTTTAGTCGTGTTTGTTACCATGAGTAGATTCAGTCTGGCTCGTGGTGTACTGTGTAATGTTGTATTTTGGGCTTGAAAACATGATGCAATGTACAAAATATGAAGCAGACATTTCAGCTTACATATACATACATACATATGAAAAAATATATATATATGGGAGTGGGCACTGAAAATATTCTGAGGAAAGTGGGAATTCTTGTCTGTTTTGAGATGTATTCTGAAATTATTTTAGGTCAAGTAACCAATACACTTAATCTTATGGAAAACCCTGAGGTTAAGTGATATGAAAGGTTAGAGGGCAACTTTTGGTGGCATATATTCTCGACAGATTAATGCACAGATATGACCTGGATCCTTAGCTTTGCTTACAAAAGAAGAACTTTGTGTTACCCAGGCAGGAGAGCTGGTGGGGGAGGGAAAATAATTTGTTGCATTTGAGAATTTTGCTTAACGTTTAAAGGGCTTTTAGCTTTATTTTCTTCTGCAGTAACTATAATTTGAAATAAATCCAAAGGCTTTTTTTTTTTTTTTTTTTTTTTTTTTTTGCTGACTAGTAAGGGATTTCTAAGCTGAAGAGAAGAGAAAGGCTGGAAGACGATAAAAACTTTAAATGCATCATTGGCTGATTCATGACCTGTGAGTTTGAAGCTTGATATAAACTGATTATTTAGAGAAATAGGGTTGCCTGTTAGTTCAACAGCTGAGGTTTTTGTCACTGTTTGGTTTTTTATGTTAATGTGCTTTGCAAATGGCATTTTTTACAGACAGGTAGAGAACTAACCCAAATAATTTGCTTTGAACTTGTAGTACATTTAGGTTAACAGCTAATCAGTTAACTATTCTAGCGCCATGCCCGTTGACCCAGAGGCTCTGGCACCCTGTCACTATGAAGGGAAGGGCAGTTCCAGACAGTTTGGCTGGTACTGGGAATACAGGAAGATGCGCTGGGACTAAGCTATCCATGACAATTCAGGATTTGTGTGATTGCACGCATAAGTTCTGTACAGTGTGGGGAAAGGTCTGGGAATTAAACTCTGTGTCCTCTCAATATTTTGAATGATTTGGCAAGAGCTTGGGTATTCATTTGCAGTATTTTAAGTATCTCTGTAGCTATGCAGATGATCTAACAGTAGGATCCTGAATTTAGTTTCTAAAAAGTCAGTAAATTATAGAAAATACGCAGCATGTTCCATAGGTTAAGCCGACATTCAATACAGATACAGCTTTAGTGTTGCTGTTTAAAATTCTTTGCTGATAAATTTGGGAAACAAGTTCAGATGTAATCATTTCTAGAGAGAGAAATTGAGAAGTAGTGTTTCTAATAACCATTTACAATGATAAGGTGAAAAGAAGGAAATTATTTTTCTTGACAGATTCTGATAGGAGAAGCTTAGTGCAGGGTGGTTTTTTTTTTAATCACCATGCAAAATTTCTTTCTGTTAATCTGATGGATGGATTACGGTTTGTCCTTGCATGGCCAGGTTGTATTTTCCATCAGAACTGGAGATTTCAACCCTCATTATATCATTTCTGTAATGCAAATGGTTATGTATAGAAAGAGATTTAATTAATCCCCTGCTGGTTGGTAGTATACCCTAAAGCAAACATAGTCAGCAAAGGAAAAATATTAAAACATGAGTGCACGGTACCAGGTCAATGACTGTCAGTGGAATTTCATCATCTGTGAAATATTAACTTATTAACTGAAAGGTATTTACTGTTACAGCTGTAAAAATATTTGTCTGTTGTCCCAACTGGTATGATAGTGAGCTACCTTGCAAGAAGGCCAAGGTCAAAGGCAATCTGAGGACTCATGCTGTCCACTCTTGGCAAAAATATGGAATATCCTGAGTGTTGCGATGCTTCTCACTTTGATTTGAAAGGACTACATTTAAGCTGCCATCAGTGCAGACTAGCATCCAACTTTGCCTGTGGGTCTGTGCCATATGCGCAGCAACATATTCAAGGACAAATTACAAGACTGAGAGAAAGTGACAATTTTGAGTGATAGGCTCCTGTTTTCTTCACACTTTTATAACGTAACGTATCTGTTTAAAGGATATGGGTTGTATTGTAGGTCAGTGAACAAATAGATTTCCAGATTTTATTTCCATTTCCTATTGTGTGCATATACGTATGCAAAAAGCCAGCACCCTCTGCTGCCTGAAACATTCCTGTTTTCAGATGCAGTTTCTGTATACAAAAGATCACAATAGAATAAATTTTCAGTATCTATGCACTAAACAATATATTATTTAAACAGAAAAGTGATGCTTAAAATGGCCAGTATATTTTCTGTTCTAGCTTCCGAGCTGCCTCAAAAATGATGGGTCCAGTGAGGATTGAGTCCTATTGTGAAACCTGAACTGTAGCATGTTACTGTGTCCAACTAATTTTATATCTGCATGATCTGAGATGATGAACTTAGGATAAAAGGAAACAAATATAGGGAACTCTTTTGAAGGAGGGTATTTGAACCAGCTTTTTAGAAATTCCACGATGCTGAATTTCTTTCACAAGGTTCATTTTTAACTGGTTGTCTGAAAATCTGCTGCTGCTTTTGTTACACGTTTAAAAATTATGCCTTGAAATATGGAACTGATACAAAAAATTAACTTTCAGAACAGTCTGTTCCTGTCATTTGGGTACTGCAAGATTTAATACACTTCTTATTTTTTTAACATCTGTGAAAGCAGTTATTTGTTTCCACTTCTGAAAGTTCTGTGTGAATAATGTGCAACAATCTTTTAAAATATTCTTATGCTACTTATCACTTTGTATAAATCAAGTATAAATATAAGCCTCTATTTTAAGGGTTATATTGTTGACCTAGAGAGCAGGTGATGTGGAGGCTGGCTGAAGTAATAATGGTAAAATATATAGGTACTAGCAGCACAAGAGCTCAGGGAGGCAGATGTGCTGTCAGAAGAGGCAGTTTGAAATCGTGCATGTCCATGTGTCATTTTCATCAGAAGGGTGATCTTAAATGAAAAATGTCCTTTAGGATATACTAGTGTATTTACTGAAAGGATTACAGCTGCACCCTATAAATAGCGTTTCAGACCAAGTAGTCACAGCTCAGCACTCTTTTATTAGTTATCTTCTTAAAATGTGATTTTATTTTTTCAGGATACATGGACATGTAATGCCAAACTCCTTTGTGGGGTGGATGGCAACCAGTCAAATCACACCACCTCCCTCATTGTTTACTATCTAAAACGTTTAGTCTGTACTATAAAACTGATTCTGAGTAGAGTTTCACCTTTATAGGGTACCGTTGGGCTTTTATGCTTTGCATAATTATTTAATCAGTGGTTTTGTCATGCTACTTCATATGTTTGAAACAACTCTATCTTTTTTAGAAGTAAACTCTCAGTTGGGTCCCATTGCACACATTAAAGTGTTTTAAGCCATCCCAAGACCCAGCTGAGTCTCCACCCTGCGAGCACATGCCTATCTCTGGTAGGCATTTCATTGTCTGTTCCATCCCCTGGAGATCCTCGATGTTCCTCCTGACAGTGGACATCCTCAGATAGGTGACCTGAAATGTGCTCTCTCCTTGCTTCCATGTCCAGGCATCTTCTTCCTTTTTCTTCCCTGGGATGTAACTTTTTTAGACACTGACACAGTGGTGATTCAGGAGAAGCAAAGCTCATAATTACGCTGCTCACAGTTGTGTAACTTCCAGCTGTGATGCTTTTGCATTGGCCCCACCATTCATGGTCTGGTTTGGAGAGCTGTAAGAAGTGTTCTTACCAGCCCTGCTTTGGAGAAGCAGAAAGGAACGAAAAGGCTTCTCTTTTCTCCAGAGGACAGGAAAAGTGCTGTGGGAGTTGGGGCATGGCTTGATGTGCAGCTGGTAGAATTTTTGAAGGGGATTTTAAGACTAACACGCAATGAGGTGTAGTGGAACAACAGGTATAAAAATTGATTGCTTTGATTGTGCTCTTTGTTGTCAAGACCACAGAGGTATTAGATTTGAACTACTCCTATTGATTCCACAGCTGCACTGTGTTTGTCAAGGTGGAGGTGCAGAATGAAAGCAATTGCTACATGGATTGAATAATATTTCAATTGCATTGAGATGTCATCTGCCAGTACTTTTTTCCAAAGTCAGTTGATCACAGATTTCAAGGGATGGTTTCAGGAGCAAAGCCCAAGTCAGTCCTTCCTTTAATCTTGCATGTATTTAATCCTGAATTAGCTACATTATAGGAAGTATTAAAGGCGATTTTGTGTGAGTAAACCAAGTGTACAGTAAAGGAAAAGAAGAGGTTTGTCCATTTGTTAATGGACCATGATTCCCATGGTGTACGCCTGTAAGTCACCATTACCAGAGCTGTGCTGCTGCAAGGATGTGTTCTCCCTTTAAGTGACTTTTCAGCTCTAACGACTAGAGCAAAGCTTGTAAAAATGAACCCTAAAAGCTCAAAAATTAGAAGGTAGATGAAGAGATTTAAAGGTCAGTGTTTTCCTTTTTCAGCCAGTACCATGAAATTCTGGGGCTTTATACATTCATTCTGAAAATTTCTGGGTCTGCATGTGTTGGAATAAATGGAAATGTGTCGTTTGAGTAGAAAAAGTGCTCTCTGCTAAGCACTTTTGTTACACCTGGTATTCTTTAAAGAGGATAAATTAAATACATCTGTTCATAAGATGTAAGAGAGAGATATATGCATACATATGTAATACGCTATATACACCAGCAGTATAATACATAATATCTAATAACAATATCTTACCTATTTATCCATTTGCAGTGGCAAAAAGCAGTTGTTACTACATAGACTTCAAGGTTGGGAACCAATTCTTTCTAACAAACGTGACTGGAAGAAGTACCTTTTTAGAATATAAACCACACAACCTGTTATAGATGCTAATGATTTATTATCTTACATACTTGAAATGTTTTGATTAGATCTTGACAAGTTTGTCTGATGACAGGAATTTATTTCTTGATGCTGTAAGCTGTCAGCCTTGTGATAATTCACACATGAAATTTGCTCAGCACTGTTAAAAGCTGTAATGAAATTTGCAATTGTAGAGTACTCGTACTTGAAAATAATAACAGCATGTTTAAGAGTTAATGATTTTTTTATTTTTTTTTTTAGTTCTAGTAGCTGTAACTTTTTGTTATTTTTAAAAAACTTTGCCAAGTTGTGTCTATGTGTACCTTAACACAGGAGCCATGTTTGTCAGTAACACTGTTTATCATGAAAGCCACTAGTTACACACATGTGGAAAGGAGGTTACCCCTTTTGACGGATTTGGGTTGTTTTCCTATTGACTTTTTTCAGCATTCAGTGAAAAGGCTGATTTTTTTTTTTTTTTTTTTTCCGTAGTGGGGAACAGCAGGTAGATCAGCGTTCCCAAAGGCAGGAACCGATGCACTGCTGCTGCCCGGGGCGTTGTGGCGGGCAGAGGGGAAGGCGCCTGGCTTCGGCCCCGCCCCTCCCCGCCCCGCCCCTGGCAGGGCTCCTCCCCCCTCCGCGCCCCGCTCCCGGCGCCGGGAGCCGGCTCCCCCCAGCGGTGGCCTGCGGCAGCGCAGGGCCCGGCCACCGCGGGAGGGGGCAGCGGCGGTGTGCGGGGCCGGGCGCTGATAAGCGAAGCGGCGGCTGGCTGGCTCCCGGGGCAGTGACCGCCGCTGCCCCGGGGATGCTCGCGGCCTGTTTACTTAAATCACCCCCTCAGAATTCCAGGGCTTCCTTTGCTTCTGCTGCTTGGGTGCAAAGTACCGCTCGTAAGTGGGAGCTGCATTTCATTGGCCTTGGATTTTTTGTGATAACATGTAACACAAGTGATGTGTACGTTTTACAAAAAAACCAGCAAAGCAAGATGCGTTCTGTCGCATGAATTTTTCCTTTTCGTGAGAATGTGGGGACATCCATGCAGCAGGTGCTAGGCATGTTGTGTACCACACTTCTGGAAGTGGTTTGGATGGGCTGCTGGTGGGGTACGTAGGATGGAATTAATAACTGCCTTATCTGTGTTTACGCCTGAACTTCAGTTACATTTGCTCTGTTGAGCGCTTGTATTTTAGTGCCTGCTAAGGCAATGTCATGCAGGCAAGGTGAGTAACTTTGGTACCCCACGCTGCTGCTCCATGCATCCCTGCAGACTCACCTCTTCCGTGCACTGCAGCAGTTACACACTGAGCGTCTGAAATGGCCAGATTCTTATTAATTTTGCCTCAGTCATTTATTAATAAATAAATAATAACAAGTAAAATTCACTCAAGCTTTTCATTTTTTTTTTTTTCCAGAAGGAGCTCAGCCTCCCCAGAAGAGGAAGCTTGTAAGTATAATTATTCTTTGTTCGTCACTTGGTTTGTTTTGAGCTTGTATAGCTCTTCAGTTGTGGAAATAATTTAGAAGGGCATATACTCTGTTTGCTGTTAGCAGTTTCAAGAAACTGTCGTGCACTTGGAAACGGCTAGCTTGTATTTCTCTGAGACTGAAGCCTCTATTCATTTTCTTAAGTGTAGTAGGAAAAGTAGTGGTAGTGTAAGCTTACTTCTAATTATCAGCTTGAGCTGATCCTGGTATGGAAGTAGCTGTGGTATTGAGTGTTACTTGCACTGACATCACTGAAGTGACTCCATAGAAGTCACTGATCGTTTGTGTGCTATGGACAACTTTGATCCGCTGCTTTTCAAACAGTCTGTTGACAGAACTCTGAGCACACAGCCCCTGGGCCGCGCAGGTCCAGGTGGTTGTGGAGCAGTCAGTGTAATAGAGATATTTTGACCAAGTAGCAAATGTCAGGAAAAGTAGGCTTTTAAAAATGTGGTTTAAACAAAGAACAACTTTTTAAAAATACATTATAATGTTTAAGGAATTCTATTGAACTAAATTGTGTTTCAGTGATAGGACAGTTTAGCTTCTGCTATGCCTGCAGATTTATGGTGGAGAAATTACATTATTGATTGCATTATATAAAAGAGAAAGCTTTTGTACTGCCTGCTATCGCGTTTTGATTTAAAATTGTTTCCCAAAGCTTGTAGACTGCAGACATGAGGCTCACAAAAGCATATAACCTTTCTTCCTCAGGTTTCTGGCTCTAATGAGAAATGATTTTCAGTCTTTCAATGTAAGCTATCCCCTTTGTATAAGAAACAGTGTTTGGAAAATGCTGTGTAGCGCCAGTGATTCAGGGTTGAACAATGCAACAGATCAAAAGGCCTTTTTTTAAAAATGGGGCATGACCAGACCTTTTTGTTTAGTTCATACGACAATGGTAAACCAGTCAGGGAGTTATTTAAAGAACATGAAACACTGGCTGATTTTATTTTTTTTTTTAAAACCAGTATGCCTTAGAGGTTAGCTTAACTATATTTGATACATTTTTAAGAAAGGTGGTGCTCATGATTTGAAGATTGTGATGGTTCTTTGAGCAAATGGTGGGGTAGTGAGTTACCAGTAAGTTTTTTGTGTAATGTAACTTAAGATACTTTTGTACAAAACTTTTGGAATTGGAATTGAGGATGCCAGAGATATTCCCTTCCCTCGTTCAAGCATGGAGGTGGGTATGACATAAAACTACTCACACATTTACTTTTGAGATGTCTGAGATACAAATGAAGTGCTTCAATTGTGTAGTGTTTTATTTAGTAGTAACTAAAGCAAATTGTTTTATTTCTATATTGACTTAACACCTTCAGTTTTCATTACTTTGCTTAAGTTTTCCACAACTGAGTGCCTTTTAAGCCATCATGATGTGAAGAGCTTTAGCAAGCTGTGTCAAGAAGATCCAGGCCATAAATTTTAAGCACAAGGTTGTAGCTATTAGTGACACTGAAAATCTATCAAGAATTGAAGTGTCTTCAGTTAGTTGCCTGTGTTATCATGTTGATTATTCGATTGCAGTTTCTGGAATTACAGATTCTGTAGTCAATTCTGCCAAATAATTTCTTTCTGTTTGAAAGGTGTAACTGTTTAAGAAGTCAGGAGTGCATTGTGGCTCATGTATATTTGTGTTGATGCCGTACTGTTAAGTGTATAGGCTCACTGAGAAGGGTCTTGTGGAGCTGATGTATGATTTGCATATCCCAGTATCAGAGTGCTTACTTAATTTTAACAAAATCCACTCTTAGTCTTTGAAGCAGGAATTACAGAAATTTATATCAAGAAAGGGAACAATTATGTGTGTGTGCATATATATGTATGTTAAAAATATACATGTAATATGGATAAATCTGTTCATTCTGTCAAGAAGGGTAGCCTAACCACATGCACTTAAATATACACTGTAGATAGTTCTCAGTTCTTGAGGCTTTTCCTCTGCTTGAATCGACTTAACAGTGAACGCCATAAGCAAAAATAAATTCTGGAAATAAAATTTATTCTGAAAAGCCGTTGTTGTGCTGTAGCTAATGAGTAAGGATAGTTATGGATGTACCTAGGTCCTGATTCATTGACTGTCATTCATTGACTTTTGTTCACCGACAGGAGCAGAAGCAGGAATTGACAGAAGGATGAAATATCTGGCTTGGAGCCAGAAACCCTCAAGAGGTGCATCCATTTTCTGCACAAACTCCAGCCTTTGTAGCAGTTCAGTAGCAATTGTATTACACAGTATACAGTACAGAGCCACCCAGCATTTTTCTGTGTGCTGGTCTGGAGGCTGGGGTGCATTTACTACTGTAAAAAGATTGTATTTGGGGAGGAAGTAATTATTTGCCAGCCAGCCAGAAGTGGAACGGAAGACTTGATTGTTGCTGCTTGCTAGGTGATTGCTGTGTGGTTGATCGGGTTAAGAGAGTTTTAGTCTGTGGATTAGCTAGGATATTTGTCATTGCTGAACGGAGAAGGGAGAGCTCTTCTTGATAATGCTTCTAACTTTTTCTTTTATCTGACTCTCATTGCTTTGTATTTGCCTGGGTCAGCATTAGTAGTCTCTATTTTTCCGCAGGAACTGATTGTAGGCATGGACAGCAACAGTTGCTATGCTTGTTTGTATTAATGAAAAGGAGTGGAGCTGGATGTCTCAGTATTATTTCTGGCAGGAGAGCATGAGGGATTTTATCACCTAAAGAAGGTCTTGGGTAGAAGCTGAGGAGAATGAGTGGCAGGATGGAGCCTGTGAAGTCTGTTGATTAGTGACTCTGCTTCCATATTAGCAGAAGGAAGCACAAGCACACTGTAAACGATGGCTTTGCCCTCGGAGATCTTGCAGTCTGATCTTGAAATAATCAGTACAGAGTGAGCAGGCATGTAAAACAGATGGGGGAATTGTGTGCAGGGTGACATGAAGAGGAATGCCTGATTATTTAGATACCATTTTGTTGTTAATGTGCTTAAAGTGTGCGTGTTTCTGTAGAGGGGTTATGTTTAATACACTAAAGGAAATTACACTCAGTTGTAGGCTGCTAAGAGATGAATAATACAAGTATGAGTACAGAAACAAGTAGTTATGTTCTGTCTCTGGTGTGGTTCAATAATCAGGGTTCAAAGTTTTCCTTTAATAAATTATGCATATAAATGTATGGGTTATGTTTTTCCATGCTTTCTTCACAAAAAATAATTACTATTCATTAATATTTTCTTTAATTTCAAGTAGCGAATGTGAAGTGAGAGACCCAAACTTTGATCTCCATGCTATTAGTGGAAGTGGTTTAATTATTTTCAGCCACTACCCTCTTCTGTTCTTTTGGTGCTACAGCACGTACAGAGATTGTTTTTTGTATTGTTGGCTTCAGCTTTCAAATGGTTTTTGATGTGCACCTGTGTGTGAAGTGCACTAGAGATGTTCCAGACTTGACAAAGGTGCGGACTGCATGGCAAGACCAGGCTTGTGATGAAGCACTTGTGTGTGTTCATGTGTGTAACAGAAACTTGGCATCCAAAAGACCAGGCTGTGAACTGCAGATTTGCGTTGTGGCTGCAGGATGCGCAACATTCATCGTGGAGCTCGCTATTTCTTCTGATTGCCTCCTTGGCAAATCAGCAGTCACTAAATCGAGTTGGGGCTGTATTTGAGCTATTTTTTTTTTTGTTGTTCAGTACCCCATTTGTTTATAACATGAACTTCATTGACCCGTTCAGATTTTTTATAAAAATGTGGGTTTATATTGGAAATCCTTGTGGTTTTTTAGGCAGGGTTACTAACTTGGGTTGCTGTAATTTTTGTACTATCTAAAAAATGTAAAATTTTCTAAAAAGAGAATACTGATTTCCTGCATTATATCTGAAGTTGAAGAGTATTTGTTTTCAGCAAACTAAATTTGAAAAACCAGTTTTTAATTTCACATGCAAGTTACTTTTGTTAATTCTTTCCTGCTATCAATCATCTCTATCAAATACAGTTTTAAAGTCTGTGTATGAACAGAAAAAGAACACTGAGGCATAAGAAACATGAAAAATAATGGTAATTCAGAGTATCCAGTAAAAATACACATTTAAATAAATCAAATATTGTAGTCTGCTGTTTTGATGGTGATAGGTACTGATAAGAAATAGTATTTATGTCAAGTTTTTATGTCTATCTTTATGAAATGTGGTAAGCAACATAATAGTGTTTGCTAAAGATATGTGCAAGGCTTTTATGGTGGTCTATTCCTTCTGATCTCTTTTTAAAGCAATTTATGTCCACTGTGGAGATTGGTTTCTCTTTTTCTCTCCCTCCTTCTCCGCCTGCCCGTTCTACTTCTACATCTCCAAAGCTTCTTAGTTTCTACAGCCCTAGACATTTGATAGGGTGTTTCATTAAACAAGTCTTCATGATAATTTGTTAAATTTACCCTCCGCTTCCTGACGGTAAAATAACATACAAACACCCCAAGGAATTTCTTTGGGAAGAATATGCTGTATACCAGTTTATATCGGTTTCTACTTGTATTCTTTTCAATGCTTCGACCTTGGAAACAACAAGTTTGATGGCAGGGAAAAAAACACCTCGCCTTTAGTGCTGGTTTATGTCTTTACCTTGCCATGCTCGGGTGCTGTGGGAATTTCCTCTGTATCTGCAGAGAAATGGAGTATATCATTCTGTTTCTCTTCATCTTGGCGGGTAAGCGTTTCTGCTGGGGATCGATCGATGCCGTTTCCCTGCCAGGAATAAGTGTGGTGCCTCAAGCGTGGAGAAGCCAAAGTGCTGGAAATAGAGTAAAAAAAAACCATGGTTCTGAAAAGGAGTAGGGAGTTTTGCTACTTTTGAACTCTTATTCTGTCTTGGATCGGGAAATACAGTAAGAAATAATGCCTCCATTCAATGCTTTCTGCGTGTGATACTTTTTATAGAGAAAGAGGTGGTATTTTCTAACCACTCCATCCTTCTTTGAGCTGCGTAGAAGCAGCTCACAAGCAGTAGATCAAAAATAACCCAGTGCTCTTAAGCTGATATGTGGGGCTGGCTCTGGAGGTGGAACGTGCTGAATTATTCCTGCAGGGCTCTGTAGGAGTGTTGCTATTCATGTATTTGGCTTTAAAAATAATTTGAAAGCATTGTTTCTATAAAAGTAGTATTATAGTGAATAAGGGGAATTTTAGTGTTATACATATATTGTAATCTCAGAGACAAAGAATTTATGGAGGTTTTCATCAAGGATTTAAAAGTGAGAAAAGTCTTTCCTGCGTTTTTTATTATCAAGTTTCCACTACTTAATCCAGGTTCTCATTTAATAGGTATAATAAAATTATACATAAATACCGATTTTGTACCTTTTGTTGCGTGCTGTGCTTTCTCACCCTGAAAGCACGACGTGGGGGGGCAGGGGCTCTGGTCGTTTAAGGAACAGCCACCCTTAGCACCCTGGCCCTTACTTCTGAGGCTGGCAGTTTGTTCTCCTGATGGGACATGGTAGAGAGATGGTGATCTTGTAGTGTGGGGCACTTCTGCTGTGATTTGAGTCACAGGAGCCTCTGAAGGTAGGAGTTGTAATCTGAAATTTGACTTGGTTGCTGAGTACTTGGGAAGATCAGTCTTTACCTGCCTAAATACAGTCTTTAACACTTTTAAAGTCTATCAGAGATATGTATTTGGATTTTTTTTTGGGAAAACTACTTTCTTACAAATACACACTTAAAAAGTATTGGCCCTCATTTTGGGGCAGTTTTGTTAATAGCATGAAATTAATTTTGAGCTGGTTGAAATTGCCATTTGCATACAGAAATGCAGCCATTTGCTAATGAAGATGTTCAGACTGTGCCCCGCACTACATACACTCCCCCTGCTCGATACCTGCTCCCCCCCCCCCCCCCCCCGCCCAGCATTTGGCTCCCCAGGCTGCTGAGATTGCTCTTGATCTGTTTTCAGTGCTAGAATCCATCAAGTTTGTAGCTGAAACACAGCTTGGGAGTTGCAGGAAGATGTTTTAAGATTAAAGTTGTGCGTGTTCTTAAGAGGATTGATTTCTGAACAAGGGATGGTTGGCGTGTGCCCCCGCCGGTGGAGAACAGCTGCTCGGCACCGCTGATGACTCTGCAAGGGCTTTGGGTGGGAGCGGTGACTCTATTCCTATCGCAGTGTGAGTTTTCAAGCTGCTATGTGAGATTTCTGCCAGAATCCTTTCAAGTGTGCCATTGCTCCCGTTGGCTTGAGGCTTTCCTTTTGATTTGGTGAGAGTGACTGTTCCTGCTCCTTGTAGCCTGGGAGAAGTTTGTGGCCGATTTGCTGCGGGCTCAGCCGGTGTCAGGACTGTACCGCTGGCTGTGTGACAGGTCAGATGGCTAGGTTGTGTCTTGGACTTCTCTGCACCTTTGTCTCGTACTGGTGGGCTTCATTTCCTTTTTCTGGATGCTATGAATAGACTCGTGGAAGATTTTTTTTTTTTTTTTTTAAATAATTAGGTTTTTGACATGATCCGTGTGATTAATCTGGACCATTACTGAACTCCTGAGGTCTCTCTGACACTGGGGGTATATGAGGAGCTTGGAATTGCGCTGATTGTTCTGTGCTCTGCATTGGAGTGATAACGGTGGGCTCTCCTTCTCGGCTCTAAGCCTCTTATGCTGGGAAGAATCGTAGTCTATCAGCACAATGATGAAACGGAGGAAACAGAGGCTTGGAGCCCCGTCCCTGCGGATCCAGTAAGGACTGCTGTGAAAAATATAAATTGCTCTTAAACATTTCAAATTGAAATGATGACGAAAAACAAGCCAGAATTTTCTGTGGCCAATAGATATTACTTTTATTTGTTAGAACTTTATCTGTCATGATTATTTGGCTGTACATGAAATTTCATTTGGAAGCTTTAACATTTTACTTTTGTGGAGCATTTACCATGAAGCATAGCCAAAAAAGAGCAATATTTAAATATTTTTAAATGGAATACATTGCGGTTAAGTTTTGTACCAAGTATTCATTAAGGCTGTAAAACTGAATGTTTGTAACTCTTTCTAGTTTGATCACTCTTCACATTTAAAAAGTACTTTGAATAACCTGCCAGAAAGCTATCACGGGGCTCAAATCAACAGAAACCTTTGCCACCCTTATTATCTTTTTAAATTAAGAATGCTATTGAAAACTTTTAGATTTGAGGCAAAAAAAATATCTTTATTTACATTGCCACATTTATTTCTACAAATGAAATTCAAACAAGCAATCCCTTTGTAATGTTTGTGTCCTTTATAAATGCTTTGAAATCTATTAATGAAAATGTTATTTATGTCGTTCATAATTATATTTATTACTATTACATAAAATTAAGGAAATTGTATATTTAATACTATGTTTATAAGTAGAGCAGCTTAAACACATCTATTCACATAGTGAATGGAGGAGCATGGTAAGAGGCAGGCTTAGCCTTTTCTGTCTGCAGACTATAAAGCTTATCAGATATTTAAGCAGAGAATGCTAGTAGGGAGGATTTCCAATATGTAAAGGTTACTTACTGATAAGTGTTTGGATTCATTAGGAAATTTAAAGCAAGGAACGATGCCAAACATGCTTGTCTTCAGGACTTCCGGTGTGAATAGTCTGAATACTAAACAAAACTGAAGCAAGCCCCAGATTTCCCTTTTGGTGACCTTTATGTTTAAATATGGTAAATAGAGACTTTTTTCATCCCTCAATCAAAATGAAAGTTAGTGTTGTAGGAATACGGTGGCGCTAGTTTGTATTCTAATGCATAAGCACACTTTATGATACCAATATTTGTAAGTTAACTTTTACTTTATTTCTAGTGAAGGACGTGTCATCGTGTATAGTTCAATAAAGTAGGTGTTAGAATCTATTTTTTTTTTTATGTTTATGTAGAAGTCTGCAGCTTTTTGGAAAGCAACTACTTTGAGAAATTTTCTGTGTGTATTCCAATGCGTGTTGGCTGCTAACCCCGCAAAAGCAATATAGTTTACAAAACTGAGCACTGAGCTGGAAATCAGTGTCCTCAGCTGTAATCCTGATGCTACAATGGATGTGCTATGGACGAGTCACTTAACTCTTTGTGCCTCAGTTTCCCCATTGCTAAAATGAGAATAAAGCTATTTTGCAGTGCTGCTTTCAGGCTTAATTAGTTATCGTTCTAAAATATTGTCAGAGCTAAATGTTGTTTTCTAGTTAATGGTTTATGTAACTCGTGTTTTCACAGTTGGGTGTTTCTGTTGTTGCCACAGCTGTGGCATGGAACCATGGCTCCCAGATTGAGAAGGCTGTGATGTAAATGGTCCATGTCTGTTACTGGTGCCATTATCAATTTGTTATTTTTTTCTCAATTAAAACTTTTACATTAAAGACTGACAGTGGTGCATATTCCAGGAAGTCTGGGAATCATTACAAGAAAGGATTTGGATATTTCCAGATTGGAAGAGATTTTCATGGTGGAAAAATAACATTGAATAGATATTAAATTGACTGGAAAATACATTTTGGTTTGGATGATAATTGAAAGGATGACTTTTGACCACTTAGTTTATTGCATTTATTAAGAAGATATAACTTGTATTTTGGAATTATCTTTTTTTTTTATTCATTGACACAGAGGTTGTGATATTGACCCTGATTTTTTTTTTTTTCCCTACTGTGGTACCTTGTCAGAATCTCCTCTCCTTTGTTCTCCCACTGCCGAGGAAATGATGTTCATCAGCACATGTTCTCTCCTACATCTGCTCCAGGTCTGCAGCATCTTAAATTCCCATTTAGTGCTGACTGTGCACTTGTTACTTCTCCTCTAGTATTTTACCTGAACTCACAAGCCCAGAGCAATCCGTCTAGTCCATGCTACAGCCATCCTTTTCAGTGGAGGTAAGGAGAGGTATCAACTAGGAATTTCTAAGAGTTTGTTGTTGGTATAACCATTTATAAACTTAACAGCTTTGTAGTTGAAGTTAATAACGACTAACAGAAGGGAACAGCCTTGTAGTCATTATTTACTTCTAGCCAGTTAGCATTTGGGTTGATGTTGCTCGTTGGTATAGATTTTGCTAGTTCTTGTGTAGTTTAAGGCCCTGTGTAGGGAAGGTGAATGCAAACCTACCTGTGTGTGCATGCAAATTCCTGGTTGTACCTTGTGCTAGCTTCTGAGTACATTTGCAACTTGCACTGTGCAGCAAAGGAACCCTTCACAGGCATGTCTGGTGTCAAGAAAAACAGTTTAAAAGTAGAACAGCCCAGAGCGGGGTACTTAAAAAGCTCTGCCTAGAACGGTGGTCCTGTGCTAATGTACTGTGTACTGTTCTATTCGCTGTAAACCCACATTAGTTTCTCACAGAAGCAAGCTGGCTGAAGTCTGTCTCCAAACACAGGCTCTCCAAAGGATAGTGAGTAAAAGCAAGCCTGTTTTTAGCAGGATTAAATATGGTGTACAAGAGTTTGTAAACCAAAAAAAAAAATGTCCAGACAAGCTCAGTTTGTATTAAAGCATTTGAGAGTGTGGCTGATGTATTTTTACTTCAGGATTAGCTCTTCCTCTGCTTTCTGCTCCTATGGAACATGCATGGCCATCAGCAGCCCCAGTGGAAACCTTCAGCTTCTTCACTAAGAGGAAGCTTCACCTAGTGAAGCTCTTGAAGACAAAAGCTAACGGGAGCTAGAGATCTTTGTGTGCGTGCAGTTATGAAATCGGAGCTCAGTGGTACTTACTTAAAACTTGAGCCAGCACAGGCATCAGAGGGTCTGGTTTTGAAGTTCACATGCTGCAGTGTGGATGTAGCTGGTCAAATTTCAGTTACTCATCAGGTGGTAATGCAATAGCCCCTGGATCTAGACTGGTATTTCAGAGGGAGATGGCTCTTGCTGGCCAGCTCTGGTAGGAGTAACCAGAAAATGTGAAGTTGAACTATTTTAGGCATCTGTCCCTCTAATGGAGAGTAACATATATTACATCTGTTGAGTGGAAATCAGGTTGTCAGCAAAGGCGAGGGATGTTGCATGTATCTGTACTCCCTGCGCACTGGAGAGGTGCTTGCCCCGCATGCCTGCTGCTTTCCCTCCATGTTGGGCAGCACTTGGTGAAAATTCTTAATTAGGTGCTCATTTTGGCAGCACTTGCAGTGACTGAAGAGCAGTCTCCTACCATTTGAATGTCACTGTCATCAATATAGTTTTAAATTAATTTCTGTTATTTAAAGGCTGGTAGTGGGTAATGTTCCTTTACAACAAGGGTGATTAAATGCAATTAAATGCTGTTTAGCACTGGGGCTGATTAACAGACTGTTAAGTAACAATTAAGTATCAAAATTAGATTATTTTTGAAGTCAGTTGAGAACTGTTCTTTTTGGAGAGGAGATGTAATGGTTATTGACAATTTTCAAAAGCCTTTTTAGTACTTTTTTTCTCTGAGAATCCTTCAATCTTTGGGCTTTTGGTATGGGTCAGTGAATAATTCTCTGTTTAAGAACAGTTCAAATAAAAATCTTAGTGTCAGGTTATATTCCGCTGTTACTTTGGGCTCTCCTTGATAATAATGCTTTTCACATATGGGGACCTTCCAGCCATCTGTTTTCTAAATACTGAATGGTTGATGATTCACAGATACATGGCTCGGTGTAAGAGCTGAGATCTACTATAATAACTTTTTATTTTTGTCCTTGTTGCTTTCACCTGTGCAGCTCTTGATCCTGTTTTATCCGGTCTTTCTTTGTTGTAGTTCTGTTTACTTGGTTACAGTACCAGTGATAGCCATTCCTGCTTGCTTAGAGCAGAGGTTCATCTTGGCAAGTTACTGCGATCATTGATCTACTCAGCTTAACACCTTCAGGTTAGCCAGGCAGTGGTTCATTTCCATGGCTATTATGCAAGTCATACTAGGAACTGGTGGAAAATGTGACTAGAAAAATCTATGCCTTAATTTTTAAAAGTTTCTCACCTTTCACCTGTGTTATATTGGCATTTGCAAGAATCTACATAGGTTTTCCCTTCTTGCCTGTGCTTCGTGGTGGTGTTGATACTTTTACGTAGGCAGATGAACACCTGTTGGTGCATCTGACACAAAATCAGATAGCATGGAAATTCTGAAAGAATTAATCTAGTTAAGATTGAAAATATTTTATACATAACCTTTGAACAATTGAAAAGAATGTAAACCTTTCAAAAGAGTAAAAGGAAATGTGAAGTGACATGATTACAATAAAAATAAATTGATAGAGGTGAAATAAGACTGCTGTAGTTAATACAACTGTGGGTTGGAATTAAGGTCATGTATCTTTGGGAAGAAAAGAGAGTGATGTCCAAAATTAAACTGAAGTATTGAGTCTCATATTTGGGATCTGGCTTGCACTCTTTTGTGGGTAGCAGGGAAGTCAAATTACTGAAGAAGAAAATGAGGCCATGTTTCACAGCTGGTCCTCTTTATGAGTTGGCAAGGCTCTGTACACCCATATTTGTCCTTTAATTTAATCAAAATATGGATTTACAGCATTTCTTGATATCAAGTTGCTTAAAAGATGTCATGATTTAATTGTTCTAGCTTGGAAGTGATGGACCTTGAGATTAAAGGAAGGTGCATTTCTCCCTATTTCAAAAAACTTTGCACTCTCAGCAAGATTTAAGCTAGTTTCAGTAAGTCTAGAAGTGTATTAATTTGTGGTAACAAGGATGAAAGTGTTCAGGTGCCATATTTCTGGCATCTCTGGGTACTGCAGGTGAGGTGAAATCTCAGTGGAAATTTGCTTTATCCTAACAGATCAAGGGAAGAGTTGGGTTCAGCTGGATTATTCAAGGGCTATTTTCTCGTGCTATTTCGATTTCGTGAATTCATGCCAGTTGTGGAACATGTTCTTATAGGGATAGATGGTAGAGATTATTTTTATAGGAATGTTTTCCCTTGGAGGTTCTAGCCTTAATAAAGTCTATTGATACTGGCTATTAATTTTTTATAGCTTTGCAGAATAGTTTTATAGATTTTTTTTTCCTAGCCTGTACAAAATCTGGTCACCATTTGTGAATGTGATGGTAGTCAGATCCTTGGTGTCTTACTTAAGTAAAACAAAATGGGAAACCTAATATTGCTCCAGAATACTCAGTGCTTGAACACAGTACATAATTACGTGATCAGTGTGTAATTAAAATGGTATGAGTTTTGTATAATTAGGATTTTATGGACATCTGTGATATAATTTAAGAATATATTAATTTATTTACATAAAAAGCCTATTCCAGGAAACAATCATTTAATCAATAACTGTGGTAAGCAGCAGGAAAGCTTTATACATAGATGTTCAGCGAATGTACTGGTAGTGTTGCCTGTCTTTATTTAAAGCCTTTTTTGTATAAGCTGTTACAGTGGATGAGGGGAGACCTATATTTAGAGCTATGGCTTGTTTGGGTGTGTGAGCGTGGTTTGGTGTGCAGTGTCCTCGGTGAGGCTGCTCCGTCGCAGTAAACAGACGGACTTCCCAGGCGCTGCAGGGGGCCGGTCAGCTGGCCATCACCAAAGGGTGGGAATGGAGACGTTCACCTTGTTTGAGTGGGGTCTCCTGTTAGGCTGCGCTTCTTTTTCTTACGTCCCGGACTTGATGGTGCGTCTTGATGAGGGTCTTGTAACTCCAGTCTTTCTACTTCAAGGCAGTTGCAGAAATCCCTTCCGTAGTATAGGGATGTATTCTTGGCATGCACATCCCCAAATCACCCGTGTTTTGGTTTCAAAGACTACATACATTTTACAAGATCAGGGCAGCACCTGTAAACAGGAGATGCTCTATAATTTCAGGGAAGATAGAAAGCATTCCAGAATTCAGACTTAATGAGGTTTTTTATATTTTTACTTTGAAATACCTCAAGGCTTGTCAAGAGTTGGTGATAGTTTCCTATCTCTACTTAAAATTCCATTTAGTTTAAAGTCACTTGATACAGGTTTTAAGAGTTTGTTTTAGTTAGAAACTCCTATTTGACAAATGTCAGAGGATTAATGAAGAGGACTATATTCAGCTTGAATGACATTTGGAAATAGTTCTGTTTTTGCAGCAAGTGATATCCTCCTGGTTTAGTGCTTGATTTGGAACAGGTTCTGCTTTCTTAAATGTGCTAAATAATTGGTCAGAGTTGACTGCAAGATAGTATAATGTCACTTTTGGAAACAATGTAGATAAGCAATTCAGGAATAATGAGTAACAGAACAACTTTGTGAATATATCATTATGCATAATGTGAAATGGTGAATTTTGAGTAGGTAATCTTTTGGCAACTGAATTGTAATCTACATCTTGCATTGAATGAATGAGTTTCCCAGAATCCATTTCTTTTTTAATGGAAATTTTTCTCTTTATTCCTTTTCTTTTGTACTAGTTATTATTCTTGGGAATAGTTTTTCCCACCTAGGAGATGGAGACTACAGGGGACGGGACATATTGGTGATACCTAAAACCTGACAGGCTCAGAAAACATTTTGTCTTTCTTATGCTGATCAGAAACTGCTTGCTTGCCACATGGTTGGAAATAGCGAGGTGTGGTGGCCTGAATGTTTTTTCATGTGAAGGCGGTGTGTAAATGCTAACCCCCCTGCATCCTGTCTGGAACTGCAGCAGCAGAAGAGTTAAACCCTGGGGTCTGGAGCCCGAGGTGTGAATTCTTGTCTCCTTCCAGGCTCGCTGTTTGGCTGCCCGCCGTGGGACCACTTGCAAAGCATATAACCTGGTGGGTTGACCTGGGAAATCAGAGGCTCCCAGAGGGGGAGTATGTACTTGGGGCTTCAGAAGTTGGAGGGCTTTAATGTTTGCTAGCCACTTGTAAACCAAGCGGTTCATAACTGGTTTTTCTATAAAATTATTTTTGAAGGCTGGTACAGCTGTGTATGAGCTGACTTATTTACTACCCCGGCACTATTCAAAGAGTTTGGGATGGATGGGACAACATAGCAACTTCTGGTGAGGAACGAAAAGCTCAGAAGGTTCTAAGTGACTGTAGTAAATATTGAAGCTTTTCTTTCTCTGTCTTTATTCTCAAATAACAGTGATTTCCTCAAATGATAGTACTGTGCTCCATTCTGTACAAAAGTCTTCCTTCCACATAGTCTTTCCCTCATAGACCTTTTGATCTTGAATGCAGGTACAGAAACAATCTGTGCGCTGAGGGATTCCTGGCAAGGGAATTCTGAGAAAGAAGTGTATGTTCTTAACCAGGCAGTCAGGTGTTATTATTGGTGATAGACAGTCCCCTGCATTTTCCAAAACTTGTTTTTAATTGTCCTGTGAGGCAATCAGGTGCTATTTTTAGTTTTGATTTGGAAAATCGGTGAGTGTGCAAACAGGCGCGTTAACATCCTGTGCTGAAGCACTAATAGTAGAGATGTACTAATAGTGAGTACCTCGTGTCAGCTTAGCGGACTTGAGCTGGGGAGAAGCAGAGATTATATGACACAGCTGCTTGCATTAGCACGGGACTATTCCTGCCCATGAGCAGAAGATTCCTTTCAGATCTGTTTTCTTAAAAAATTCCTGTTTGAAGCCATGAGTTGCAATTTCTAATCTGGATAGATAAACCATTCAGCGAATCAATATTAACCTGAAAGCTTAAGGGAAGTTTAGAATGTAAAGAAGGAAAGAAGATTTCAGGGTAATATTGGTAATATTGCACCATTTTTTGAAATTGTGTTCCATTTCAGCTGGGTCTTGCTATCCTGCGCTATGCCGAACTTTTGTCTCAAGTGCAAGCTCTTGTTTGAATATTCAAAAGTGTACCACGTCAGAAGGCCTGCAGCAGAGCTTCATCTTCTGTAACATACCTTTCTGTGCTCTCTTTTTTACAGGCTGCATCTGCACTCCCCTTTTCTTCAGTATCTCTCTATTCCTGTTTTTGTTCATTCACCTCAAATGTGCTTGTTCTAGTCCTCCAAGTTCTCCTTTCACCTAATTTATCTCCTAAAATTTTGCTGCTTTGGCTAGTGGTTATTATTCTGTCATTCAATCCCTTTTGTGGTACTTGAGAGCATAATCTTCTACCCTAGTTTACATTACACTGTCATTATGAATTATTAATGTTCTAAAATAAAATCTTCAAACAGTAATCTTTGCTGTGGTGAAAGAGCTCTGTGTGCTTTTGTTTTCCTTCCTGTCCTTTCCTTTCTTTAGACCTTCAGGTCTTTAGAGCAGGGATGTTATTGATCCAGCTGTCTGGGAAAGACTGGCTGTGCAATGGGAGTTGCATTGTCACATCTCTGGGCTGAGATAGGTATTTATTTGTATAAACACTAAAACAAAAAAGTGGTGGAAGTAATAATTTTGATTCTCTTAGAAGACCTGCTACACAAGTAGAAGTGATAATATATGTTTGGGTTACAGCTTGCCCGAGAAGGTGAATATTATTTTTTTGTGCTGTCTATTATATTGTTCCTATATTTGTTCCTGTGGTTCTCAGGATTTATTGGATCTATTTGATCTATTTGAAATGTATCAATCAAAAATCTCATCTATTTGAATAGATGAGAAATTTAAAATAACACAACAGGTCAAGTTATAATACTCAGCAAATTTTTAGGGCAAGAAACTTCAACCAAAAGAAATCTGGTAAAAATCCCTATCAGCTTTCATCCACACTTCGTTTTAATGCAACAGTTTGTCCACTCTGCTTCTGAGAAATTGGAAGATAACAGAATCATTGAATGTCCAAAAAATACTGACCAGAAGTGTTCCTTTAAGTCGCAAGTGCCTGCATTGCCCTCACAGAGAACCTACAATTAATTTGAGCAAAATGGAGTTGATTACAGCTGCGTTCATCATGGACAGAGGAACAGCCCATGGGGATGTGTTCCAGCCTGTACCCCATGGCTCAGTGTGCGCAGCCTCCTCTAATATCAAGATGGATCATAAAACCGTGACCTGTCGCTTCTGCAACTTTCCCCTTCTTATTAAAAATGAGGGCAGCTGCAGACTACATCGTAGAAGGCCACGGTCTACTTTTTACATACTGTTGTAGTAAGTGGTCGGTATTGTGAAAAGTATTTTTATTTATTAATTTTGCAAGTCAAGTTTTCTCTGCAGAAAGTACGTTCTTCGGACAAGGAGGTGGTGTTCATTTGCATGCATGATCTCTGCTGTCTCGGCTTATGTTTGCTTAGTAGTTTGTGTGTTGTACCAAACAATTTGACGAGCTGCAAGTATTATTTACTTATTAATAGTTGCGTTTGTATAGGTAGTGCAGAAGCCTAAATTTGGTTTTGTTAGAAAATACTTAAAAATTGCATAAATTTTGCTTAAGTTTGGATATTTTCTTCTTCCCCCAATCTATAAAATCTGTATAATGCTAGATCTGATAATCAAAATTTGGAAGAAAAGAAAGTAAAGTGAGTATAAGATGAATATTCCCATTTATCAACATTTTCCTTTTTCTTTGTATCTGAGATGGTTTAAAAGGTCATTGGGGAGGTGGGCTATGCAAGTCATATTTAAAAAGGGAGAAATTCTGTTACATATTTTTGTTTCTAGCTATATTATTTAGATTTTTTTGTGCCATTTTTAATCTCTTACAGTACAGCGTAGGAAGATTTAGCATTGCAAACTTTAAAATTTTGGTTTTAGTATTTTAAAGTTAGTTTTTTTCTGGAGACTGCAGAAGGAGTACCGTATCTGTCTATTCTGTACTTTATTTCAAAGCAGAGTATTCAGTTTGGGCCAATTAATTTATTAAAACTGCTTCTGTGTTCCAGAACTATAACATATATTAGGTGGACATACATGTTAGAAGTTGTATATAAAATAAGTATCTTTGTTAGAAGATACTTAATATATATACTACATAAATATAGGTGGACATACATGTTAGAAGTCGTATATAAAATTAATATCTTTGTTAGAAGAGCTTCTATTTTAGGAAACATTACTCTTTTAATGCATCACCTTTGTGGGTTTCCCAGAATTACTGTGAAGCAGTTTACAGAAATGTATCAAACTGTAGTTATATAGAAATCAGTGGTCTGGGCTTGTTCTCATGTTCATTCTGGCTTGTACATTATATATTTTTCTGAGGCTCACAACCTTGAGTCGTTTTTTTGCCTGCTGGTTGATGATATGTTATCATGGCTTTCCCAGACTTTAAAATGAAAAGCTAAGCTTTTGCTGTGAAGATTCATATTACGCCAAAGGAATAACTAAAATAGGGACCAATTTCTGTTAAAAATTCATGGCCAAATTAGGTTGTAATTCTGCCTTTAAAGCAGATGAACTCTTCATCTTTTTTAATTTCTGGGGTTTTTTTGTATACTAGCACCCATGATGTTTCCCAAGCATGGTTTTGATTCCTCATGTCTCTTCTGTACCATGGCTTATTTTGTAAAGTCTATTCATATCCCATGCTCTAACTTCATTAAGAATTTATGCTTGAAAATTTAAAATTCATCCTCTTAGTCTATTCATTACATTAGCATTCCCCTTGCTCCCACAATAGCTCTTCTTAGCCAACATCCTACAAAATAAGCTTTTTGTTTCAGAAAAGCCGTGATAAATACAAGGGCTTTACAATATCCTTAACATTTCAGCTGTGCCTAAGTGTGTTAACTAAGAAACAGGGAAACAAGCTGCGGAGTGGAAGCTCCTGCACTGGAGGTTCAGTTTGGAGCAAACAGCCTGAATTATACTTAGAAAATTAAGGTCCCAGAGCTTATTTTAAAAGTCAGGCTTGGTTTGGTCTTCTGGGTAATACTCCATCAAACAGGTGACAGCACTTGCTGCTAGCTGTGTAGCTGCCATGTGTGGCCCCGAGCCGGGAGGCACCGTGTTGACCCTGGGCACGGTTGTACGTGAGATGGGTGTTGGACGTTTGTGATCTTGTGTAGCTGAGGGGAGCCCCTTTTGCTTTTGTGAGCTGGTGGTTGTGATCTGAGTAACATCAGAGCTCTCTGATTCACCCACTTAATACAGCTCTGTTCCTTTCTTGTTCGCTTTGTTTGTTTTACTTTAATTACTTGTGTGCTGTCTTGATTTAGTTTTAACTGTCCACTGGTAGTTCTTCAGACTTCCATCCCTACAAAGACACGAAGTGTGCATGCTGCCTTTGCTGCTTCTCTGAAGTTGTTCTTCCAGCTCTGTGCTGTAGTTTCCCTGTAAAACAGGGTAGTGACACCTCCTTTTTCAGATCTGCTTTGCTGCAGCATTCTTGTTGGAATGGGTTACGGACGACTGTGCTTTACAGTTCTTAGGGATACATACAAAAACCCTGTTATGGGAGAGTTTATCAATAGCCTGGTCTTGTTACTCAGTAACAAGGAGCGCAGGGAGCCAGGGGTGGAAGAATTCTGCAGAGAACTGGGGCTGATGAACTGCTCTACTTCTTCATGGAGAGGTTGATGCAGGTTGGAGAGGCAGGAGAAGAGATTAAGATACCTTCCTGTTTGCAAGTGCTGTTGCACGGTGAATTCATTAACACTGTATTACAGATTAGACAGAAAGTTTGAAGTGCATCATGATAAATAATACATGCTAAAGATGAAGAAATGCTATGGTGGCAACAGGAGGCTCAATCTGTGTTTTCCTTTGGGTAAATTTTGGCTGGTGAAGAGGAGGGAAGAATCTTTGGATGAGGATGTCGAGGTTATAGCAGCACTGTGATGCTGTTTCTCACAAGTGTTACTGTCTTCAAGAAGATTTTGGATAAAATGTTAGAAGATTTCTATATAAACATGAAGAGACATTTTCAGAACTGATGTGCAGTATTGTTATTTTTCAAATAACATTCTCATTTTTTATGGTGTTTGAATCACATATTGGGGTTACATTTGTTTAAATTGGACAACTGACATTTGAATCACACATGGAGAAGACAGGGCTAGGGAAAGAATGTGAGTTCTAGTAACTTAGTTAAAGAGGATAATTGACCTTTCCGTGGCCCTGAGCCATGAGCCCAATCATCAATTTTGTGAGCTTGAAATAATGTTAAGCTTATGTTACATAGAAGTTGCCAGACATCTTACTGTTATTTGGGAAGTATAGGAAGGATATTAGCATACTAACGTTACATTTTTGTAAATGAAAATACAAAGAAAAAAATCTTTCTTATTAAATATTCATAGGAGTTTGGGCACAATTAACTTTTTGTTTTAGCAGTGCTTGCTTCTTATCACTATTTGGTCATGGTTTTGTTTAGAAAATATTAATTGTGATAATAGAGCTGTAGTTAACATCCTCTGTATCTTAAGTGAGCACAGTTTTGTAAGGGTTGTTTTAGGGGTATGAACTCAGAGCAGTTGCTTACACTTAAGCTGTGCAGTGATATTGCAGTGAATTACTATTTCAGGCTATCCACTATGGTGGCAACCCCTGTTAACTCAGTAGCTGTGCTGGATTAAAGTTACATGAGGTTGGCAGCTTTTATTCAGGTATATGAGTGTACCATGCCCGATAGCTAGTTCAGTAAATGTTTCTGATCCTTTGAATCATTAACTAGTGTCGTCACTAGGATGTTCCCTGCATGGGAAATGCACACCAGAGGGAGGTTCGGTTGTTCTTTATCCCTGGAAAACTTGACCATCAGGTCTTAGTTTAATCTCAGATAAATGTGTCTTTGGGAGCCCTTTTGAGCCTTTTATGCCGAGGTAGCAATTGAAACCTGTGTGAACCGCTGTAACAGAAGAGTATGACTCTTTAGTTCTGTATTGACTTGGGGATTTCTGCAGGTGGGGTGATTTCTGCCAAAAAAGGCGGAAATCTAAGATTGTATAACCTAGCAAATAACAATAGAAAAATGAACCTTGAAGATATATTCAGCTTAATGTTTTCTGTCAGACTGTTACTTACATGTCTTGAGATTGCAGTCTGCTCAGTCTGTTCTTCATTTGTGTACGTCACTGTTCAAATAATAATGATGCCTCAAATAGCTCAAGACACGTCTTCCATGTATTTTTTTTTTTAAAGGAACCCTCCTTCTTTTTAGAAGCATGTAGGAAGAACTTTTTTTCTTCTTTGTATTGAAAGACCAAAGATTTTTGCTGGAGTTCCTACACATTGCACAGTTTTAACTATATTGTTAGTGATACAGAGCAGATATCTCCTCAGTTCATCTGTGTTAACTTACGCTTATTTATAGTAGAATAATTTTCTGTGCTTGTTGGTTATAGCATTTAAAGTTTTAGAATAAGATTTATATTCTCTATAAAGAGAAAGAATGTATCTTCTATTTTGTGACTTCTCCAACCCATTCAGCTTTGTGAGTAGAACTGCTTTAATTTCTGAATATTTCTAGTGAATGATTTGTGGGTTTGAGGCTATTCAAAAAAGTTACGTGACTATTAAAAAAGGTAAGTCTGAAAGTGTCACATAAATATGTGACACTTGTTACAATGTAAACTATTCAAGTGATTGAACAATTAGGAAGAGCTAAGTTTTTTCAGATTAGTATTTCAGCTGGTTTCTGTAATAAGTTTTCCTTTACCATAATGTGATGGGGGAGAGTTATCTTCATTTGGAAAGTACTGGACTACTTCATGTTTCATCCTGGTTGAAATACTTAAAAAATATAGTCAAGAATATTTTGGGGGAACTTTTCTTGATATATAGTCACGAGGGTTTTGACCTTTGAGATACTCTTTTCAAAATGACCTCAATGATCTCCTAGTTACCACTTCAAACTTCAGGAGTTCAGCTTACTTTTAAAACAACAGGCTTTATTTAAAAGAAGATAGTCTTAGACCACGTGACTTTATTTAAAGATAAATGTCGCTGCTATGAAAGAAGTCCAGAAAGTAATGGTTTTGTGTGGACTCTTTGCCTAATTACATTCTCATTTAATGTCAGGCTTAATTAATGTCCTACTTTGGTCATGGTAAAGATGAGAAATTGGGGAAGTCGTTGACATTGGCTATTTATAACTGTCCAGTGGATGTATGTCATTAGGAGGGCCCGGGAAACCACACATCGAAGAAATATTCCATCTTCCAGCAGCTGCCGAAATGGTCTGCCAGGTGGTCTTTTCTGGGGACAGGTTGGCATGAATTCCAGTAGGTAAGTGCATTGGGGGTATTGGTGGAGGCTGAATATTCTGAAAAGCAAGTGGAAGAAAAGAGGTTTCTTCAGGCCTGGAATAGCTCAGGTTCAGGAATTCACAAAACCGTATTAAAGTTTTTATGAGTTAAATAAAACAGAAAACTAGTCTCGTAACATGTTTGTGTGAGTGCTCTCTTTTTCTTTCTTCTGTTATGCCTTCCAGTAAGCAGAAGGCTGTATTTTTAAATTACTGTGTCCACAGAACGGCAACGAAGCTGGTGAAGGGTCTGGAGCACGAGTCTTGGGAGCAGCTGAGGGAACTGGGGTTGTTTAGTCTGGAAAGGAAGAGACTTGGGGGAATCTTTTTGCTTTCTACAACTGCCTGATAGGAGGTTGTAGGGAGATGGAGGTTTGTCTCTTCTCCCAGGTAACAGGTGACAGAACAAGAGGAAACAACCTGAAGTTGCACCAGGGGAGGTTTAGATTGAGTATTAGGAAAAATTTCTTCACTGAAAGGGTGGTCAAGCATTGGAACAGGCTCCTCAAGGGAGGTGGTGGGATTGCCATCTCTGGAAATGTTTACAAAATGCTTGGATGTGGTGCTTAGGGACATGGCTTAGTGGTGGACTTGGCAGTGCTTGGTTAACGGTTGATTTGATGATCCTTAAGGGTCTTTTCCAGCCTAAATGATTCTGTAGTGAAAAGTTTCTAGTCCTAATTTTGCAAAATGTTTTGCAGATGTTGATTTGCAAGATTAGATTTTACTATTGGCATGTGGAACAGACATTTGGAAAAGCAGGAATATGAAGTGTTAAATTTCTCCTGTATGTGAACCAGTGTTATATAATTCCCAAAGTGCTTTTTGCAGTTCCTGGGTAAGTGCTCTGCGGAACCATGCTAAGTCGCAAGATGGGTGGACGGACAGCTTCCCGATGATGGCAAACGCCCCCTTCCCTTGTGTTGCTTGGGATGCCCTGTGTTCCCCAAGAGCAGTGGAGGATGGACAGGGTTCCACTGGGTTAACGCTGCTGTAGAGCAGTCAGTCACTGCTGTCCATCGAGTGTTCTCTTAAAATGGCTTCTCCTTTTTGTGTCCTTCCTGTAAGGGATGTGAAACTGCTGGTGCTGAGTACACTGAAATTACGAGTGATGTGTCTTCAACTGCTGAGTTTTCAATTACTTTTGGAAAAAAGCACAATTAATATAAATGTAGGGGTGTTAGCTGGTTGTGGTCTTATTTACTATCTGCAAGCAGTCAGGAATTTTTGTGGTGATGGGTTTATTTTGCTAGTTAACTGAGCACTCACCCCCCTTGTTGCTTGGGAATGTCAGTTCATGTTCTAGCTGACAGAGGAAATCTGAATATTTTTATACTTTTTCAAAACCAGGTTTTATTGGAATTGGAAGGTCTCATAATATCCTGAATATAGTGCTAAAATGCTATTCTTCAGTTTCTGCACTTGATTTATATATGTTATTGTGTGGACACAAAAATTAATGTGTTTATTCTTTCTCATCAGTCGTAGACAGTGGCAGAGTTTTGTCTGGCTGTACTCTAAATTAACTTTGTGAAATCAAACCAGAATATGATTTAGATTCATTTGATACAAATGTTTAAAAGCACTGGAAGAGATGGTTGTGTTGAGCAGAGATCCTGTTCCTGCAGCACACAAAATCACATTTCCTTGTTTTGAAGCTCAGCTGGAAGGGCATGCTTTGCTGAATCAGATACTGTGATTCTTGATAAATGTATTTATTAAAAATGTGCCATTATTTAATGGAAAGTTATGAACACTATCTAATTCTTTCATGTGATTCTGTGGAAAGCTTAAAGGGGAGCCTACTGGGATTTCTTTCTCCCAGACATTTACGTGTGTTTTTTAAAGGGCTGTATTGTGCATGGAAGGCAGTGCCAGCTGTTGATTGTCATCTTTCTCATGTCTGTGATAAAAAGCCACTCAAGAAGGCTGAAATATGAGAACATCATTAGCTTTCCTACTGGCAGAAGTGCTTAAAAAAGCCACAATAGAAAGAAAATAGATTGCATATTGAAATTAAAAGGAAAAAAAAAGGCAGCTACAATGAGGTTTTGTTTAGACCCTGGAAAAAGCAAAAACATGGCAAGGAGCTTCTACGGGCGCAAAGGGGGAAAAGTGAACTTGTGGCTGATGTGCAAGGGTGTGTGTGGGAAACCTCTGATGTGCATCACACATGAGTCCCAATTGAGTTTTGTTGTCAGAATTCAGCTGGTTGAGTTGTTTTGCGGGCACCAGGTGCTGTGTAGGAGTTTGTGTTTACTGTGACTGACGTGTATGTGGTGCAGCTGACTTCAGGGGGAGAATTGGTTTCTGTTTTTAAACTGATCTTAGGTGGCATTGTAAGCTTTTTTTTTTTTTTTTTTAATTTAAAATCCACTTGGGTTTTAATGATAGAAGATTAATTAAAAAAAATAAGCAAAATGCTCCTGATGTGCCTCATGTAGTTAGGAAGCAGAAGGGCCACCATTTCAAAATAAAACCACAAACTAGGCAGTCAGTGGTGCTTTCTGTCAGACGGCTTAAAAACCCGTGTGTTATTCAGGATTGCAAACAGAGCCTGGTTATGGTTTTCCTTAAAAATCTTGTGATTGTAATTGGGCGAACACAGAGAGATGTGTATAAAGCATGTATGACTGTGTATACAACAAACTCCAGTTTTAAAGTGTATGTATTAGGAAGGGAATAAATATCTCATTTTGCACTGCCTCCTAAGGTGGAGGGAGGGAGGCAGGGATGGAGCCAGGAGAAAACAGAGGCAGTGGAAACAGCAGCAATATGTACGCTTGCCTGCCTGTCTCACATTAATGGAACAGCTTGCAAGGTCTACAGGGAATTTGCATTGGCTCTGTCACTGGTATTATTTAGTTCCTTATTTATTGCTAGTGGCTTGATTGTGCTGTATTTTCCCAGCAATGAAAGCTTTTAAAGATCATGTCTGACTCCTTTTGGACAGTGCTGTCCAATTTTTCTCTGCCTGCTACCAGCATGTTGAGACGATCCAAAAGGTAATCTAAGGATTTTGCGAGTAATTCTTACGGTATTTTTCTAAGCTACTTGTTTTAATACTGTTTAGGCTTGCTTGCTTTTTTAACAGATTTAATGGTATTCCTAGTATGTTAGGTTTGATTCTTAATTTCTTAATGATTTGTAATTGTATTCATTGAAAAAAATCAGTGTGCAGCTCCACTGATCATTCTTTTTAAAGGTATTTATTTAAATGTATTGTTCCTTACTTAGTGATCAGGGGTTTGTTTCTACAAAATGATGGATAGATGCTTTACTGAGAACAAGCTGCTTTTAGTATTCAAAGTAGCAAAACAGTATTATGATGATACAGGCAGCACTAGGCAGGGCTTGCTAATGTTCTGACATTGCACTTACAGTCTTCTTAGAGATATGCATAACCTTAATTTTTAAATCATTCTTAATACATTTAGCATTTTTTTCTTGTGGAGTTGTAAACATGTTAACGTAGGCGTTAATAGGATGAGTGAGTGTATTTGCACTACTCTGAATTTTGGTAAAATCACATTGAAGTGTGTGAACTAATAAATGGTATCAGATCTGATGCAGTACAGTGGTGTCCCTTCAAGACCGGGAAATAGCAACATAATTATTGCTCATCAGGTGCTCTGCGGAGCTTAACATATGTAGCCTGAAAACTTACTGGTGAGTATGGTAGGTAGTTAATCCTGACTAAAGCACTATATTCAGGTTTATGAGTAAATGGTTGTATCAGCTAGTGTCAGAATTTCTCAGCAGCTGATTTGTTGATACAGTTAAAAATCTACGTAAGACTCAGGATATAAGCTTTGACTTGATTTTCAGTGTGACTTTTGTTCATCAGCTATCTGAAATTATATTAATCTTTTTTAGAGGATTGTAGCTTCTGTGTAGTAATATATTGGGGGGGCTCTCTATTTCCTGCTATCTTTCAACATTTGTGGTTTAAATTTTATTAAAATTGTCTTCTGTGCTGACAGTGAATTTTAGAAATTTTATTGGCGACAACGATTTTGTAAATAAATTTAGATCTTAGTTGCAAATAATTGCATTAGAGATGTCATTCTTTTCAAATACAAGGTTTGTTGTCTTTTGCCTAGTTTTCAAAGGGAAGGAGCTCTTTGAGATTCAGGTTGTGTGTTGATCTCTCTGCTCCTAGCAGTAACTTTCACATTCATTGAGCAGTTGCAGCAGTGGTTTGATGGAGAAACAAAGTGACAGAGGTAAAGCTCAATATTTCCTTATAGATTTCTTGGACTTGGCTAAGGAGAGGAAAGGGAGGCAGATTATTGTCCTGTGCCTCTGTTTCCAAAGGATAAGGTAGGTAGGACTTGGCCTTCAGGTGCTTCTTGGCTGCCAGCTGGTGAGCATGGAAGCAGCATGGCATAATGAGACTTGGCTCACTGTGAGAGCAAGGTGGGATGGGCAGAGACAAGGAGCGAAGGAGTTGGGTTAGTGCAGGTGAGGGAGGGGGGACTTGGGTGAAGGGTGACACTGTTACGTAAGAAGATGACCCGTGTTAGACCTGTAGCTTATGGAGCAACTCGTTCATTGCTTTTGTTTGCAGAACTTTGTTTTTCTAAAGCTCACTCCGTTCTAGGTGGTGTTCAGCATGCATAAAGGTAGTATTTTGTGAAAATTCAGCAATTATGGACTTCCATGTAGAGTGGAAACCTGCAGTGTTTCTCATAAGAAAAATAAAATATCTTTATTTTGCAATACCTTGTTAGTCTGCCATTTTGAATTTAAAATTAGGCATCAAGGACAGAAACAATTTGAAGAGATGCTAACAAGGTTTCAGGTGCAATATTTTGTCAGAAAACGCCTACTCAAAATTTACAATTCCATTTATTTGTTAGTAGTTGAAGTACAAAAAGAAAGAAATTGATCTGTAAATCTGCTGCACATCTTAATGGAAAAGAGATGACTTTATTGATTCAATCACATAAATGAGCGTTAGATATTTCAAAATGATCAAACAGCTCTATGAGGATTCATAACAGAGAGCTGCTTCACAAAGTCATGTGGTGGAAATCCTATTTCGCACAGCACGGAAACCACAGACTTCAGTCAGCCTTAGAAATTAAGTATTTCAGCGTGTGTGACAGTTTGCTGGGAGTATCACCTTCTGCCATGCTCTGCTGGCGGCCTGCCAGCTCTTTGCCTACCATCTTTGGGGAGATGGGTAGGCAGGTTGGGCTGGACTTAAAATGTATAGCGATAAATCAGCTAGTTCTCATGACACACTGTTACATTGTGATTCTTGCCCAGGGTATTGGTCCTGAAAACATGTGTACACATATGTAGTAGCTTTGCTCCCGAGAGTATCTGGGCTATGAGAGTGGTCCACTGTACATCTAGTGTGTTGCAGTGCTGGGACCTGGGTGTTGCTGTGTGTTAACGTTCTCAGGGTCGTGGCATCTGGGCACTTGGAATAAAGTACCATATTATTAAATGAATAAATATTTTTCCATTTTAATTGGCCCCCTTTCAAAGCATAATGTTCACTTCTTGGTAAACTTCTTACTTTTAGAAATCATGATTGCAATTTAAATTTCTTCTGTAACATTGCAATCTTGGGGCATTTTTAGCAGCAGAGAATTTTTTGCCATATCAGATATTTGATACAATTCTCCTCTGATCTGTTTGTAAAACTTCTGCATGGTTCTCTACGTCACTTGTGATAGCTTATGTGCTTTTAATTCCGGGCTTCTCCACCTTTGTAGTTTTTAATTCGGTTTTGCATTGCACGAAGGAGTTGCTAGTGGGATTCTGACCACTGTTCTATGGCACATTTCTCTGTCTGCTCACATTTCTCTAATGATGGCTTTGATACGTACTAAAAATTCTAAAGGGCTTCACTCCCATATGGCTTTTCCTACATTAGGAGGCAAATGGGAAGGACTCCTCTTTCTCCTTGGTACATTTTGTTGAAATGAGCTGTTTTGTGCAGCTGGTGGGCTTCTCACTGCAGCTAATGGTACTGTAAAAGTGAACCATCTGCTCCTCCGGTCAAAGTGGCTGGATTGTTTCTTCTTGAGCATATTCCCAGAAGGATAGAGAAAGTCAAGAGCAAATCGTAAATACATAAGTTTGTCATGGGAGGGGTGACATAAACATAAATCCGATTTACCTGTCAAACTGGTTCTGTGTAAATATTTATGATTCTAAACTATAGAAGAAATACAAGAATTCCTCTGTTCAAAGGGCACGTGGGGTTGGTGTTCTAGTATCAGCTGTACTGAGTCATTAGCTATTAAAATTGGATTATGGAAAGATAAAGCATTATTCTGACATATTTAAATAAAATGTCTCTTTTAAAATCCTTTTGTTTCTTTGCGCTTTGGGCATATCTTGAATATACTTTTGCAATTTGACATTATTAACGGCAATGTAGAATTGTGCAAGTGGGTGTTTGTTGGTTTTGAGAAACTGACTTAGAATGATGGTTTCTAATGCTTCCTCATTTTTTCAGAAGTTTAAACCTGTTTGGGTGCAACAAGCTGGGACTCTGGATTTTAATGATTTCACTTTTGTTTAGTGACTTTCTTTTTGCAAAGTTAAGACAGGGGAGATTTACCTGTTGAAGTGACCTGAAAGAAAACTCTGGGGGATGACAAAGGTGGATTTCTGTTAGGAGGGACGTGCTGGTTTCGTGTCCACTATTGCCATTGATGCTCTAATTCTCTTTCCCCTTTTCCTTTCAGTGAAAGGGCAACAGTGATGCAGTAATGTGGTAATTTGTTAAAATCACAGAATTAACCACCGTTAAAGTGTAAAATAATCTTTAAGTAGCAAGACGCCTCTCCAATCAATGTTTCTGGGGAAATCATTGTTTTTCATTATAAACAGTTCCTTGGTAAATAAGAAGAATGTTCTTCTTTATTGAAATATTCACAAACAATAAGAGAAACCACCTTTCACTGGGACGTAAACGAGTGAGTGGGAAATAATCAGGTGGCCAAGAGCATGTAAATGGTGCTTTCTGATGCATTGGTGTGTTCGTGCTAACTTCTAAGCTACTGTAACAGGACTGTGTTAGACAGTTGAGTCCATACATATCCCTTCAAATGTATTCAGTGTCTTTTTTATGCTGATTCATCTAGATTGACATTAAAAGCTGTGTATGTCAGAAGGATGCCACCTCCTCCATATATACATTGTCACTTTGAAGAAAAACAATTAGTTTGACGCTAGCAGTATACTTACTTTTTTGTGGTAACATAAAGCTAATCTTAAAAATGTGAGTCTATGCTATAATTAACTTTGAAATGGCAGCTGTCATGCCACACGTTTCCTTGCTCAAATGAATATAAAGTAAGAAGTGTTTCCCTTATGTTGGGAAGGATGTGAAAGACCTGGAAATCTGATGCTTTTAATAATATTTAGCTCAATTTTTTTTTTTACCTAGCTCAGTGTATTAAATGGCCTCCTGACACTTCTAACTGAAGAGGAAATTTCATCCAGATTGTTCATACTGGTATTTCAAAATGGCCCTAGGATAAAAACAGTTTGAGGAGAGAAAAAGAATTTACCTTACCTTCTGATAAGCGTTTTATGAGAACAGTCTTTTGGATTGTATAAAAACATGATGGGTATTTTGCTTTCTAATGGATGAGTTTTGGGGAGTTTCCAGTACACTCTCCATGATGGGATATTTGTGCTACTTAAATACTACAAAAGAAACTGGTACATCATGATTAGAAGGAAGGTCCTCCTAATATCCAAGATAAGTGTAATGATTCAGGGAATACACCTGGATTGTTTGTAATTTCTAGTTTATTTTGGATTCTGTCTGTGTAAATCAGATTTTAAATTCATTTTGAGTACTGTTGGCTATTTTCCTGCTAGTCTAAAACCCAAAGTGTCCTACAGGGTTAACACTGAAGTTTTAAGCCTTGAAAGCTCTTTGTTCAGATGGAAATTCTCTTGTATGAACACTTGGCTATTGCCCAGGACAAACCAGTTTTTCAAGTCAGGACTTCTGTGGAGAGGAAACTAAGCAACACATAAATGTGGATGGCTTCATGAATTATTTGGATCCTTCTTATGAAGGAAGCTGCTGAATATAGAATAATTTTACACTGATGTTTTAAGCAGCAAAATGAAATATTGGGGAAAGAGACTGGTTTCAGAAGAGGTAGGAAGAGAAGGGAGATTCTGAACTTCACAGAGAACACTCAGATTAGATCAGTGCTACAGTAGAAAGTGATACAGAAAATGTACATACTGGCATGCGTTTGGCCTGGAAATGTGCAGTTCTTGTATTTCATTGAAGTTGACACATTTGGGTTTTAGAATCCTTACAAAGTCTGTGCATCTGCTTATTTCAACTGTTGTTTGTCTCCTACAAGTGAATTTTAAATCCGGAGCGCCCATCAGTTTAAAGCTCTGGGATGGGCTTGTTCATGTACCTGCTGAGGATATTTTTTTTGCCCCTGCTGTGACGTTGCTCTCTGAGCGGGTCCTTGTTCTGTGAAGAGGTGCTGGGTTATGCTCAGGAGATGTTCTCCAGCGCACTTGGGATTCCTGTAGTTTTAATGGCAGCTGAATGCTGATGTTAAAAAGGAACTATACACCTTAGAGCAAAATGTTTTTTTTATAAAAAGCAAAACTTATTTAAGGAACTGAGAGAAACAGTGTATGACATGTCATCTTCTATCACCATACACCTACCTGGAAGCCAATGACTTGGTTCTGAGTCAGGTGCTGACAACGTAGTATTGACCACCATCTCAATTACCATATTAAGAAAGCATACATTTTTTCAAAACATTAAGGAAAACACCTTTGAAGTGATTTAATTGTACATTTGTAGCTAATTATCAGATATTCCCTGAACAGTTTTTCTCAGTCCGTAGCCCAATTTTTTTCCCCTAATGTTTTGAGGACTACAGAGTAATACCCAAGTGCTCTTTAGAGTAGCTTTGTAGATAAAATAATAAGCACTTCGGTAGTGAAATCTCATAGTTTATTCCAAACCCCTTAAAAATTTGGTTTTGAAGATTATTCTGGTGTGCTTGCTTTTGGCACTATGTCGGCAGAAGGTGGAGGGGTCCAGAGAATCGGGATTCAGGAGAGGAATTCTTGAAGAGTCCTGCACAGGGGAGTCCATGTGCCAAATGTGAAATCCAAGCCACCTGATACCAGTCTCTCTTAGCTATCATTTAAGGCAATGCTGTACAGTAAATTGGGCATGTTTTGAGATTGTAAGCTTAATAAAGCTTGATCTTTTCCACAAAAATACTTCAGTGTCGAGTAGGTGGTATTCAACTGTGATATTTTATATGAAGACAAAGCTTAGTCATTTATTGAAAATCTCAGCAAATGTTATACTTATATAGTGGTATGATGCTTGCATTAGTCTCCCGGTATCCATTACTACCTTCTGTGTTTATGTAGTACTAAGCATATTAAAGCAGTGCAGGATTAATATAAAATGTAAATGTCACTTCACGTGTTTTAGTTGATGCTGAAGGAGTTACTTTTGGTATCATAAGACACTGCCCGTGAGCATGTACTAGAGGAGAGCTGCTGGCGCCCAAAGAGACGTGAGCCTCTGTAGTTTAAATTTAAAGTTCTGCAAGCGCATGCGAGAATGGTCTTTCCCTGAATCTTTGATCTCTAAGGAAACTAGTCTGAATCCTGCGGTGGCATTTGAAATTACTTATTTCCAGTTTATTGTGTGTTTTCCTGTCCTTTAATTTTGTTCCAATCTTGATTGCATGGTAAATTAGTATGTTACAATTAGTAGGCTTAATTTAAATGAAGCATGATTGCTATGGAATGTGAAGACCTGACTTTCTGTAAGCGTTTGCATTTGTCTTCATCTGTGTCTTCGTTCTTGTACTTTCTGCAATTTTTATGGGTCTCATTTGATTTCATGCTGGCCATGCTGCTTCCAGACTTTATGGTGGAACAGAACTGATACGGCAAGAAAGCTGGGATATGACAATACCTGGCTCCTAGAAATGTATTTTACAAAAAATTTTTACTTACACAGAAATAGGTTGGTTTTATTTAACAGTCCTATCTTCCCTACTTTTTCTCTGAGAAAATTTGGGCTGTTTGCCTGTGCTTGTGAGTTTGTGCTGAAGTTTGTTACACATAATTTTGTAAAAATAATACTTGCTCGTTTCTAGTTCCTTTAATTATGAATAAGTACATGAAGCATTCAAAAAGCTTTTAGCGGTTTCTTCATTTGCCTTCTGATTCAGTTTTAGAAGAGGTACATTTATTAAATATCTGCTTTTTTTAATAGCTGTGTAAATTACGGCTCTGTGATTTTACTAGGATTTAGTTTTTTTCTTATTTCTTTTACGATTTGTCTTTGTCATCACTGCTACTATCCATTTATTTTTGATACATTCATGTATTTGTACTTACTGCTTTCCACCATGTTGCTTTAAGTGGAATTGATTTTGATTTTAATCTTCAGCCTTCTTAAGTAGAATAGCTTTTAAAACAAGGATACTTTCTCAGGTGATGGTAAGAGCTGCTTTGCCCTTTGGCATATACTGCAGTAAGCTTTAACTCTCAGCTCCTGGCTTTTAATGTTTGTGTTTTTCTTCTGCTTAGTTTTGTGAATGATTGTTTCAGCTTGAAGCTAAAATTTCAAGACTCTTCTCTGTGTGTGTATATGTGTAGTATGTGTTTTGTATAGTTATTAAACTGGAACAGCCATCCTTGTATGAAAAATTGATAGCTATTGGATAATGAACATTTGTCTCAGATAGCAAGTAAGCTTTACACAAAAGAATGAGGTTTAACATGTAATCAGTCTTGATTGTTCCAGAAACTTAGCCTTGCTGGAGATCTGAGGGCTGCTCTTTGTGCCAGGGTAGGAGCTGCACCCTGAGCCTCCCCCTCTTCAGCTGCCTTTTGTGGTTTCATTGCTTCATTAACTTGAAATGCCTTCTACAAGCATATTTTCTTAGGATTTTTTAAGCGGGCTGCTTATTTGATCTAATACGCCCTGCAGTATAGCTATCTCGTGTATTTTTGTAAGTAATTTTTTCACGTCTCTTAAGTTTGTTGGTTTTTATCTGAGACAATGCTTTATTGACAGACCTGCCTCCCTAAATGAGTAAGGACCAGATAACAGAATACTTTATTTGCAGCACTGTAGTGTATCTCTTTACATGAATCTATACCAGTTTTACTTGCTACGCTGAGCATTTTCAGTGTCCACAGAACCCCAGCTCCTGTCTGTCAACTTCTTTGACATTTAGAGCCAACTCTTATCTAGGTATCCTTTTTACCTCTCCGCCATTCAGTGAGTGTATTGATTAGAAGGGTCCCAAGCAGCATTTCTTTTCACAGAGCTGAAGGGAACACACTGAGCACTATATATTCTCTCTTGATATCTGTTTTGGATTAAAGCAGCACGCCAGCATGAAGTCTCACCTTTATCTTGCTTTGGTAGGAGACAGCTCTGCTCAGCCCCTGTTGTGTCCAGGCAGGCAAAGCACGGCACGTTCCTTTCTAAGACAGCTTAGACCTGGACAAATGTCAAAACTTTTGTAGCTTACTTGCTGAGATTACAGTTTTGTTAAGCCTGGATATTTTCCTAATATGTCCATCAGACTATTGTCAGCCTACCTTAGCACCCTCATGCATTGCTTTTATTTTTTAGAGATATTTTTGAAGATGTGTCTCCCATCTTTGTGTGTGCAAACATAATGAGCAACAAATTGTTTTCAGTGCTTCTGTCTGAAAGCCTTTGGAGACTGAATGCTTGTCTGTGTGTGCATACACACATGTTTTGATACTTTCACAGGAAGGTGGTTTTGTTCCTCTAGAAAAAATGAACCTTTCCTCATTGGACTGTCTTTAGAAGTAACCTGTTTTATTAAGAAATGTTGCGAAGTTGATGCTGATTTTGGGTTGATTGGTTGGTATGTTTTGTAGGAAGCTGCGAAGAGTTGGGAAACATTGCTTTAGGAAGGGGAAGGTCTTGTAATAAAAAGTACATATACATAAAATAAAAAGAAAATACAAAGTACACTCTCACATTTTATTTTAGAAGCAGAAGTATAAATCTGAAGTACCGTTGTAAGGTAGGCAGATTGAGACTGAGACTTTGATTTTCTGCATCTACATCATATAGCTTTGCTATAGGGGATGGACTCGTGAATTGTTTACCTATTCAATAAATAGTTTTTCTTATATTTAAATTCTGCAAAATTCAAAGAAGGAGACCTGCAGTCCCAATATGATAGAAGAACATGGTTCTCATAGCAGATGATGGTTGGAGCGATGCATGTTTCAAAAAGGTAGGAGGGATGAATGAGCTGATATACCTACCTGTGGTGCAAAGCATGATAATACATATTGTAACTTACCTCGGTGGATTTTTTTTTTTAAAGGTCACACATTTTCATCCCTTCTTCTTTGGTTCCTAGCTTCTGAGATAAATCCAAAATACCTAGGAAGCCTTTCTGTGAAAAGTCATGTAGAACTGAAAAATTGAGGGATGGTGATTTTACCCAAAGCGACCTGAAATGGTGAGGAATTGGTTGTGGTTGAGGACTTGGGCGGTGGATTTATTGTCTAACAACATATTCTCCCTGATGTCTGCTCCTCTAGCGTGTTTGTCCAGATGCGGTGCCCTGTTCTTTTCAGGCTGTTCTGTACTCTTATGGGTTGGAAATTGCTCGCAACTTACATATGCTGGATGGTTCTTAGGGAAGCTGATGTCCATTTTGCCCCTTGGGGAGCTGAGGGTGCAGTAAGTAAGGCTCATCTGCTAAGTAGCAGGGATGGAAACATGGCCCAACACTCTTAGCCTGAGAGTTTACCTAAAAACCAAAGTAGGACTGTAGTTCCAGCTGGTATGAAAACACGCTGTAAGCATAAAATTCTGCCAAGCAGGCACAAAACATGAAACTCTTCAGTAGGTTTGTTATTATTAATGTCCACAGTTGGAAAGATGAGTCTCACTAACAGGGCAAAACCTTTCCAGTGTAGCTAGGGAGAGCACAGGGCCTCTCCGCCTCTTCCAAAGTACAGGCTGGAAACAGCCAACTCCAGCAGCGGGCAGTCCTCAGTGCAAACCAGCGATGCTGCTGGCTGGTGGATGGAGAGATTTGCTTTCTACCGATGAACTAAGTGTATTCAGCTTGGGGTCTGCTGAACCACAAGTATGTCTACATTCCTTTTTGTGGAGGGAGGGCAGCATTCAGAGAGAAAGAGCTATACTTTTTTTTCTTCTAATTTCCCATGCTTTAGCTGTACTAGGGTTTCCTTAGAGTAGTGGCTGCACTGGTGTTTGCCCTATCCGACAATGATTTAAGACCGGGCAGACCTGACAATTTGTATGAACTAGAAGAATAGCTTTTTGACTCCATTGAGTTGTGAAAACATACGTAGTTACAAAGGTTGTTGGCACATTGTCTTTCATGAGCTTCTATATAATCTATTGAAAAGCTTTGGCTGTGAATCATCACTAGAAAATAAACCCTGGATGTTGTTTTTTAGGGAGGAGATTACTTTTTTATTTGAGTATTTGACACAGGAAAAGTGTAGATTTTTATCGCCCATGTATATGGATTTTGTTGGTTTAACCTTTAGAATATGTATTTTCAAAATTTGGCCTATAATTAGATTGCAGACATTTTAGTCCCATTGACATCCCTAATGCTCCCACCATAGTTATTATTCTACTGTATGGCAGTGTGAAAATCAGTGCTCTGTGCAGAAAAGGCAGCTCCATGGACACAGTCTGATTTGGAGACTATTTCTAAAATAATGTATTGTTAGAATAGCTTTTAAAATTAGATATGTAATTTATCCTCATATTGAGATTTGAAACTGCAATTAGCTGATAAAGAGCTAATTTGTAACATCTTTTGATACTTCAACGAAGAAAATGCTCTGAAACAAAATGAACACAACTGTTCATGTTGGGTGGTACAAAGCAACTGCATGACTTTTCTAATATGAAAGATTTATATTATATATAAATCTTACACAAGGTTTATATTAAACCTCCTCACTTTTGAATCCTGGAAAACTGTTTCCTTCCATTTTCAACTCGTACGCTTAGTTTTCTGGAAACATCTTTGGGGAGAGTGTTTAGAATGAGTTTATTATATTACACACCTGCGTATCATTGTAAGCTACACGGTTAAAAGATTTGAAACAATACAAGATCACTTTGTCATTTTATTTGTGAATTTGTTTGCTTGGGTTTTTTGAGAAAAAAATGTGATAAACGCTCTTCCGTGAGAATTGCTGAGTAGAGAGTTATTTAAAAAGCAGTTACGCTACGTGAAGCATTTAATAATAGAGTTGGAGGAAATGAGAAAGTATGCAGTTATGCTTAGTTTTCATTAAATCATTCCTTCACACTTTGTGATGTAACTTCATGGCAGTATAATGCATAACACAACTGAAGTAGGAGATAGTGATGCTTGAGAAGGTTGGTGTATGTTTTCCCCCATTAAGTATTGTCTGTATTTATTCTGGGGTGTCTCTTCCATAATCAGATTTTTTTTTCTTTTTTCTTTTTTCTTTTTTTTTTTTCTTTTCGTACAAGAAAAAAGATAGATTTTGAGTGTGTTTGGCAGGGAGGAATATTTCAGAATAAAGTGGCTTGATTTAGATGAGAATGGCTGTACCAGTCATTGTAATTTATTGTGACATTTCATTTTGTTTGGCTTTGCAAAGTTGTTCGTATGTTGTTAATAATGCAGAAGGTCTGGACTATACAGTGTGGTGTAAGCAGGTGTGCACCAGCCTCAAACATTAGGCAAATTAGGCATAAATTTGATGTTAACTGGCAATTTTAGCCTTTTCATTTGTGATTTCTTAGCTTGAGGTGCTGCTGCTTCTTGACAAATGAAGTAGGAGGGTTTATCTAATATATAGCTTGTTTTAGATGAAAGGAAAATGGTCTTTCATGCCATAAGTTAATTCCTAAGCACTAAGATGTTAATTTTCCTTAAAACAAAAGAATCAGTGTACACCCAACTTACCACGTGCTTTGGAAGCCTTACATTGCTCATCTCCGTGCTCACTTCAGTTAATGTGTTTGTTAGCATGCTGAAATGTGTGTTGTGGTGAAAAAAGACATTCTTCATGTGTTTTTTACCCCACCCCATGCTCTCTTTGGATATCTGTACAGAACTGCAGCCCACACTTCACAAGTTGACTGCATCTCTTGTCTTCATGCTCCTTGTCTCGCAGAATTCACATCTTTCTACAGTCATCCACACAGTGACTCTAATTTGCTGGCACCAGCATGAGGCATGGGAGCACTCCCTTCACATCTTTAATACTGAAAGGGAAGGACTTCAACGACAGAGGCAGGACTTTCCTCTGTTTTTGTGGCAAAATGAAGTCTTCTTCATTTTCCAAGATGTCATCCATGGATGACTCTACAAATCTTCTTCCTCTGAAGCAACTCATGCATTGCACATACCCGGATTAATAAGAAATAGGCATTTAAAAAAAGGAGGGAGGAGGATGAAGCTTTTCATCCTGCATGGAGCAAATGCCTTTAGAGTGAGTCTGCAGCAGCCTGTCACCTACAGCAAGCCATACAACTTGGAGCAAAGCGTCCCGTTTAAGGATGTTTCTCTGCTCATGGGACTTAATGACAGGAAATACGTGCTGCTTTCTTGGGTGACACTGGGAAGAGGATAGTTCTGTGTCTGTTGTGATGGAGAATCTATCTGCGATCATTAAGTTGCTTGTTGGATTGCACTTCCATCCTTTGGGTCTCAAGTGAGCTTAACTGCATTTCCTTAAGAGGAAAGAAGTAGTGTTTGTTGTAGGAATGTGCAGACCACCAGACCTACACCATGAATAACAACACTTTTTTTCCCCGGTTATTCTAGGATGAATAACTTTTAAACTATTCTTGAACATAAAAAAAACCTATCAGTTGAACCAGATGCTTACTTATTCTTATCTATTTTAGAGAACTAATTATCCCTGTTGTTGGTAGTGCTAAAGCTTACAAAATTGCTTCCATCTTTGAATTACTATAATTAAGACAGTAACTTCCACATCTAGTTAACATTTCTGTGCAGCTGGTGCATTCATTGACATGCAGATTTTGGATTTTGTAAATTTTCTGCCATTGTGAATAAAAATTTTAAATACTTATTTTCATTTCCAAAATGCCTGTTTCTTATAAAGAGGTCTTTGTAAAGCAAATCAACTGAAACCAAACTCCTGTAACATCAGAGGAGAATCTAGTGAAGTTTGGTTAGGTGACAGTACATTTTAGGAAAATATGTAACCACAGATAGCTTTTGTAGGTATGATCACCCTGAATTTTGGAACCCATTTTGTAGGGATTTAGGGTCACTGAATTACATGTCAAATCTGGAACAAGTCTGATGTTGGACTTCTGAAATGTTATTTTGAAAGGAGTTATTGGTTAATGCAGGAGTGATCCGGCACTCTGACATCCTCAGATGGTTTACAAAACCAAAACTCTGTAATTAAAAATTACTAATGTGAACAAATGCATTAATGATTACTAACCAAAATGTCATTTAAGCTGTAATTTTTCTGTACATTTTTTTTACTTCAAGTTGATTGCTGTCTAAGTCTAAGGGAAGACTCATGCAATCGGTGCTAATCTTGTTTACTTGTACATTGAGCAGCTTCATCTGTGAGAAATCTGTGAGGCCTGTAGGTTTAGATAGATTTTGAGAAACTTCCTTATCATTATTCATTTCTAATAAGCAGCAACGCTATGGAATTACTTGATAGTGGTGGTTGGTCATTTATTTTTAAATTGTTTTTCTGTGGCCCTTGCTTTCATTACATGAATGCCTCATGGACGTTAATAGATTTTGCTCAGCGAGTTGGAGATATCCCCAGAGTAAACTGCTAAAATAAAGGATCAAATATTGATCTGTGCTGAAACTGAAACACTGATTTCTTTTTTAGACTGAAAATGCATAGAAAGTAAGGTGTGCTCATGGTGCCCGTTTTAGAGGCTCGACAGAGACTTGTCTGTTGGTGCCTCGGAGGAGGTTTGTTAGGGTGTCGCGGCCGAGCACCGGGGCTGCGTGCGGCTCGCAGGTACGCCACCACATGTTCTCATAAATAACCCCAGCCACGGGTGCTGGCTCCAGGGTGCATTTCAGTGGGTCCAAAACCAGTGTCCAGTTACCAGACCCACGTTCGATGTCCTGCAGTGTTCAGTTTCAAGAATGTGCTGGGAACGCTTCAGTCCACGTAACAAATGTTATTTTTACTGCAGGCAGTGAAGTTAACTCTAGAAATAGTAAAAGCTCCATTTCCATAGTGATGGCAAAGGCATTGTTTCAAATATTTCATATAAACTATCCGTTTTGCTGTGCGTGTTCGGAATTAAATCGAGTTGCTGTTGTGCTCTCACAGGTTTCCAGGCTCGGTTTGAGGGTATGTGTGTTCCTGGTGGCAAAGGCGGGCAGGGGGTGGCAGCAGGGGCACTCGTGTTGATAGCCCCCTGAACCCTCCGTTGCCTGGAGCCTGGGTGGCACGGAAACTCTGCTGTTCAAATCGTGCTTTGCCTAAACTGGAAGACCTGGAGGGGATTTTTTCCCTGGAATTATGAAGTGGGATCTGGAAAAAAAAAAAAAAAAGGTTAACAAGGCCCACACCAAACTGTGAGAGGAAAGCGGGGTCAGGGTACAGCTTGTCTTGCATTTAATGAAAAAAGCAAAACTTTGGCTTATAAACAGATAATAAAGCTTGGAATCTCTCTGGACTGGTTAAGAACTTTATTTTTTTCTAGTTAAAATGCTTAGAGATGTATAGGTTACCTTTTCCCTTTCTACTTTCTCCTCCTCCTGTTTTCTTACTTGGATTGAGTTATCTTAAAGGCAAGGAAACATCTAGTATTGTTTTTGAGAATTTGTGAACAGTAATAAACAATAATTAATGCAATTTAAAAGGTTAATAACATGGTCTCCTCATTATCATTGGCCTTGTAGCTCAGTATTCAGCCTGGTACCATCTGTCTGGCTAAAGTGCATCTTCCAGGAAATAGTTTTTTCTTGATTTGAACTGTTTCTGCCAACACTGAAATCAACAAGTTTGAATTTATTTGGCACAAAGGCCTGGTTAAAGCCAGCTTTGCTTCTCTCATATTTAGCTGCTCTTTATGAGGTGCTCAAATGCTGTCACGGTGACTTCTTGGGGGAGATCGCCCAACTAGCATCTTTATATTACCTCCTCCCATCCCTTTTGTATTTTTGTGACACTTTTTCTTTCTTTTTTTTTTTTTTTTTGTATTTTTGTGACTGCCAGAATTCCATCACTCTTATTCTGTAGTTTCTCTGGGATTCCAAGATCTATGAAAAGTTTTATGTGCATATCCAGAGGGCTCTTGCCAACCAGTAGAGAGTGTGATTGTATTGGTCTGTCTATTTTTCTCATCATATAACGTGGATTCAAGAAATTAGATATTCTGCTTTTAGCCTCTGTGTTTAAGCTTTGCTTTATTGCCAACACACATGGTTCATAGAAATGGCTAAACAGGCCTAAGAGATGTTCCCCCTTCCCAGATTAGAGATCCAGGGAAGTTGAAAGTTATCCAATTTTGAGGGTGTAAAGAGAACAGTGTATTATTCCTAACTTGGGGCTAGGCTTTCACGCCAAGCCGTTCACTCCTCTGGGTACGGTTGTGTAAACCTGACCTATTTTAACAGGTCTGGCTGTGCCTGCTCTCCAGCCACTTAACCCTTTCTCTTTTGGTTCCATATCTTTGCAAGAACAGCGGAGAAAATGGGTTTGTGAAACTCAGTTCACTTTGGCAAACGCGGGCAAGCAGTTAAAAGGCTGGGACAGTTTGTGTTCCCCTTCATGCTGTGATTTAAATATACCAAGTTTCCATAGCCAGCTCCAGACATTGCTGTGGTAAAGTGTATTTTAGGAACTCTCTTTAGCAAAGGAATATGACCATAGAGAATGAAGCTCTGTGTTCTCACTGTACTAGTGCTTTATATTGAGAAAGATCTTAAATTATTATTTGTATTAAAATACCCAGGATTTTTTTATTCCTTACATAGTAATATACATTATATCAGAATGCTGAGGACTTCCGTGTTGTGAGAAAGATTTTCTGGTAATATAAACATAATGATCATGTGGTATTAATGTTGGATTTAAGTATTCTGGTTTTTTCAACAGTTACTGGAATAGAGTAACTGAAAACACATTAAAAAAAATAAATCCATAAACTGAGATTTTAAGCATCTTAAAATCAGGCTTTTAGGTTTTCTGTATGATGTACACAATGGCAATCAGTTTTTGGATGGACTGTTGTTGAATAATACATGAATGTAAATGGAGATCGTATGGAATCAGTTGGATAATTTTGAGGAATGCTGTAAGTACACTAAAGAGCCTGAATAGCAGTTAATGGTGCTTCAACTTTATTACTGTTTATTATAGTTGGCAGTTCAGTTGTATTTTTTTCTATATCAAGTTCTCTAGTTTCCTATAGAACAGCAATAAAAAAGCTTACAAATAATAGTCAGATGCACTGTATCCTGTGACAGCAAAATAGTTTTGCATTAAATTGTAGTTCTTGGCAGTCTGAGGGTGTTTATTGTTGGGCAGCTCCAGAAGATCAGCCGGTGCAGGAAGGACTGAGGCAGGCGTCAGCTTTTGGACTCTGCGAGCAAACAGGCTTCACACGCGCCTGCAGTACCCCAATGTGGAGCTTCACAGGACACCTCTGCAGCTGGGCTGGCAGTGTCCTTGTTCAGCCTCTGCTCAGCCTTCCCCGCTCCTGTCTGTTCTCCCGCCCCCTATCAAGACCAATATGATTTTAGTTACCTGTTTTGAGAACTGCTGAAGTAAGCAGAAATGTTTCTGCCATCTAGAAGGCAAGTTAGCGGTACAATGAAGAAGTGTACTTAGCTGTAATACTTGGTCAGTTGGGAGACTTTGCTGGGAGCTTGGGCTGTTAATTCTGTTTAAGCAGGAAAAGTGGTGATCAGGAAGCGATTTAAATACCTAGTTGCTCTTGTTCACAGTCCCCATGATTTAGAAATGTTTCTCTTGCCCATTACAATTACTTTTAACATCTTTAGAGCTAAATGTTTGCTACTAGCAGTCACGGGCTGGGAACAAATGGAAGAACACATCGTTCTCTTCATTTGGCTAAGTTCTGAAACTCCAGTGGGGAAAAAAGTAAGTCTCAACTGCCTCATACAGAAGTGTCACTTTCTTTGCTGGAACAAAATCATGGCAGTGAGTGGAGCTGATGCGGCAGAGGGCTTGTCTGAAACTTGCGTTGCAGAGTTCTCTGTCATTATTGCTGCACGTATTCGCAGAGAGTCTTGAATCTCAGATTTTAAGTTCATAATCCTGCTCAGCTGCTGAATTGTGCTAACACTTTTTTTTTTTTTCTTCATAATTTTAACTCTGCCCTACAGAATATATTCTGGTTTCTTACAGTAATAGCCAATAATTGTAACAGATTTATTTGCTAGGTTGGATATTGGTAAGAATGTCTGAAGCACTCTGGGGTATTTTGTAGCTTTTTGGGTTTTGTGTGATTCGTAAAGCATGAGTTGCATGTATTTTGTGAATCAGGAATGTGTTGTTGGCTATCTCTAGTGGCCTAGATACTTGAGATACAGTTTTTATATTGCTTCTCATGTACTAAAACACTTCTTGCTGACAAAGAACCTTTTGGCCCTGTATGTTTACTACTTTGCAGGGTCACTAAGATTGAGAGTGTGAGGAAATACTGACCTAAATACTGAGGGATTCCTCCTTAGCTGAAAGATGTTCTGCAGGACCTGCCTTCACAGCTTTTGTTGGTCTGACCATGCCTTATCGTTTATATTTCTTTCTTTCAGCTGTCGGACGAGCAACAGAAAGAGTTTGATTGTAACATCCAGCACATCTCCAACTCTCCCGCGACCACATTCCCCTCTTCATGGACATGCAGGTAACTGCCTAGGACTGCTTTACCTGGGGATCGTTAGGAAAAATGTCAGTGTTCATTATAGTGAGTTTGAACATATTGATACTCTGCATCAAAATACGCTCTTTTACTGTAGTTTTTCACCTTTCTAACTTGTAAGAGGGTCTTCTCATTTAAAAATAAATATTTTATGTCCTCATCTGTTCTGTACTCCCTAGTTTACTACCATACCTATCCTCCATTCTTTCTGGAGGATTCAGTCCTCTTACGTTCTGCAAAAGAACCTGAGATGGAGAATGAAGTAAAATAAAATTAAATAAATACGTGTAAGTGAATATCTTGGTTTGGGTGCTCTAGCATGATTAGTTTGTGCCAGGATTTAACTGCAGTTCTCACGAGAAGAGACACCCTGCGTATTTCTGTGTGCCTCTGGCAGCCTGTCAGCTGTGCAGTGTGCTATCTTATGGTCTCTATCTGCTACTTAGAGCGACAGGAGATGTTTAGGATTCTTTTCTTTGTTTACATTACTGCCAGTTTTACCATGGAAGCAACTGGGAAATGCGCATTTCAGAGCAAATGGGCAACTGCTTGTTAGTCATTGAGGTGAAGTGTGTGGAGATGTTCTTTCTGTAGAAAAAGAAAGAATGATTATTCAGCCTGCAGTAACCACAGATTTTCAGAAAGGGTCACACATGCAGATTCAACAGCTTGCCTGAACAGCATGTTCCCTTGACATTTTTATTGCTGAGGGAGGTAGGTGATGTGTGACTACATTGGTTTTGATATTTCAAAATGCCAGAGAAGATGGTTGGGCTTCAGGTATGGCCCTAATGGGCACCAGTCAGTAGCGTGAAACAGCTTGAACATTCGTGGCACATCATCCACGGTGGAGCCTCTCTGGAAGTATGTCACTGTTGCATGTAAGACAAGTAACTTGTTTTCACTATAATCAGACTTTCCTCCTCCTACATGGCAGTATGTTCTGTAAATACTTTCTGGAGATTGAAACTAAGGAAATGCTGAGAAAGAACAGCAAATTGATAGTGGCTCAACTAGAAGGAGCCATCTGCTTCTATTTGCATCTTGAGGGGTGACATCCAGCCTGTTGAAAGGAGAAAGAAGAGCAAAGTTATTGTTCAGGAATGCCCATGACAGCCTCAGCCACTCTCATAAAAATCTTTCATAAATGTAAGTTTTCATAAAAATCTGTCATATTAGCTCAGAATGCTATAAAGCCCAGTCATGGAAGGGTAGGAAGTTACTTTAATTACTTGGTTTGTTTTTTTAAATTACCCAGAATTTTCAAATCAAAATGTTAAAAAAAATTTAAAAGTTATATATTAAACCAACTTTATTTTTGCTTCAGAATCTCAGATAAAGTGCAGGGCCAAAAATTTGCACAGGGCAATTCCATCTCACATCAAACTCCCTCGGTTCTGTTGTGTGTGTGATTGTGATAGTGATAGCTTTATAAAATTTGACTCCAACAAGGCATTTTTCTTGGTAGAGATTCTCTACTTAGTTACATTGCACTCTTTACTTTGTTCTTAGAGTTGATGTGTATGTTGGATTTACCACATTCTAAATTACCTGTACAAGCCTTTAACTGAAGCGATAGAGAAAGGTGCTCCTCAGAATGTGAAGGAAGGGTCCTTGCTTGGCAGATTGCAAAAAGATGTTGACATGATCATTGCTTGGAAAACAAATACAGAAATGTTCACAATAGAAACATTTATATTTTCTTTTCCTTTCTTTTGATTTGCTTTTCTCCTCTGTCTATTTCAAAAATGAAAAATTGCTTGCAGTGGTTTTGATGCTGTCTCAGGCTTTACAAGCTTATCTTTTATGAGAAGTATGTAAGTGTCTTCTAGAAACAAGAGTAATTAATCAGTGGTATGCCATTTTTCTTTAGCAGTAATTGTCAAATATTTCCATTTTTTGTTCTGATGTTGCATATGGGACTTAAAATTTGTTAAAAGGACATCCTTTGTGACCTCCAAGAGTAGCCAGTAGAGTACAGGAAGATAAATTACTTGTAGTTAGAGTTCTTCACCGGTAGTATATTTAGGAGTCTTCCCTGGAAAAAATAATTTATTCAAGAGACAAAAGCACATGAAATTTAGAGTAGAGTCACAAATATTTTCTTAAGAAATACCATATATGAGATATGAATGTGAGAACAGGCTGTGATATTTGTTTAGTATTTGAACAGAATCTATCAGTCTGTTTGTTCAGGCACATAGACTGATAAGTTACTAAGAAATGCTGGTGCCTCTCCCTGGCCTCTTTTGTCTGGAACATGCTCTTCTTAATGCCCATTCTGAACCTCTCTTATGAGTCATAAGGAACAGCAGGCATGCAGAGAAATCAGGGAGGCTTTCTAAAATGTTCTGTTCAGAAACCATTCTAAAATCAAGTCCTGTATAGCACTAGCTTCAGGAATTATTCTTCTGTATGTAATGTAAAAGTCAGTGGGTGTGACATAGCACAGTTGATTGTCCATCAGGCAAACCTACCTCCTAATGAACACTAATCCAGGCTGATAGACTTACTGTCTGAAACAGCATCCAGATAAGATGCCAGGCAATTTTATATCCTACAAAATTCAGAGGAAAAGTAATACTTAAAAGATCTCAACATTTGAGGTTGAAGTACATCCAAATGATTTCAACTCTACCGTGAAACCACTTCTGATTCAAGAACACAATGGATTTGAAGTGTGCTAATTCAGTTTTTAAATTGTATCAAGTATTTTTTCCAAAATGAGCTGGGACATCAGTATAGATAGCTGCAGCTTGTTAACTTTGTAGGAAAGTTACTCTGCTTGTTTAATCTCCCAAACTTGAAGTGCCCAGTTCTAGGAATACAGGTTTCAAAATTTTCCCTTTATTCTAAATTCTTTTTCTTTTAAAATCAGAGAGGGGAAAAAACGTATACACACATGTTCCTTACATTTGTTTGTATTTCTTTGAATCCATTTTTAAAAATCTGAAATTTACAGAGAGGTTACATCATGAGGTTGATTATTAAGTTACTATTAGATTATATTTTAAAATGAAAAGCTTAAAATCAATCAAAGAAGCAACATCATCTCTATAATTCAGTTTGAAAGAATTACAGCTGGATGATTGAAGTTCAGGCTGTTTTAAAATTTACTTGACACAACTGTAAGGTAGCCAGGTTGCTCACTGGCTTCCAGTGGAGACACTTGTAACTGCTGGGACCTTTGTCCTGCTCCCGTCTGCAATGGCAGGTGGAGGGAGCTGCTGGCAGGCAGCACTGTGGTACTGAATTCAGTTGTTCTGCTCTGACACTGAGAGTTCGGTTCCACCTTCTGGCAGAAAAATGGCTATTACTAACGCCTCTATTTATGTATTATTTTTAGAGCGAGCAGGGTATAGAACATGCCACTCCAGATCCTGCCCTGGTTATCAAAGTTGCGGTTCATCAGCATTTCACGTGTGTGATCCTTGGATGGTGTGAGAGCACCATGGCATTCACTATATATGACAGGTGGCACACAGGGCGCTTAAAATTTTTTGATCATTTTGAGATTTGTGTGTGCTGGAAGGCAGCGAATTTTGTAGCATAATGTTGGTATATACTGTGTAGAAAACCGCAACAACTTTGTCTTTTGCATTTATTTATTTTTCCAAATCTCAGAAGCAGGTTTTACAAAATGGTTCTAGTGTGAGTTTTTGGACTTATCACCTATCTGATGAATGTCATGTTTGTAGATGATAACTGAAACTTTCACCTATCTGTTGCCCATAAGGTCTGTTTTTGTATTTTGAGGGTAGCAGATGTACAGATGCTTTGGCTGCATCCTTCTTCCTGCATCCGGAAAATGTAAAGGTTCACATCTGAATTATTAACGTTCGTGTAACTGTGTTGATTTACCTAATGGGCAATCATTCTGTGTAACAGCCTCCCTTGAGACAGAGTTGTTTCAGGTTCAGTAGTAGCCAACTATAACCCTTGAGCAACAGGGGAATTTACCTTTGCTAACAGAGTAAGTAGAGTTTCGATCAGCCTTGGTGAATGAGACTACTGCACTAAGGCTTCTCTTATTAAAATTCCTTCAACTACAGCAGATGCAGCAGTACTGGGAAATTTTAGGAAAAGTAGTAATTCCCCTTCTCCCTGTTGTTGTTTTAAAAGCTTCACCCAGACTTGAATTGAGTAGAAAAACTAATTGCTTTTCATTTTAAAACTAGAAACAACTCACAGGGGATCTAATTAAAATTCCAGTGTCTGGAAGGAAATATGCCATATAAATCTGAAAAAGCAGTTGCTTAAAAATTAGTAGTATTTCCGTACCAGATTGTGTAGGCTCAGAAGGGTTTGAACACCCGCATACTTAATTTCAAGATTTAAAACCTGTCATTACCCAATTTGCTCAGTTATTTTGAAATCCTATTTTGATCATAATCTGGAAAGCTTACACAAGATTGATGAAGATATAAGAAGGCAATGACAGTTCATTGTTTATAATAGCATTGGGCAATGGGCTTTGTGTTCAAAAGGATCATCTTGACACAGTAGGGTTCATCGGCAGTAAAGCTTGAAAAATGAGAAGGCAAAGACCAAGGTTCCTACTAGAATGAGCAGCATTCCTTGTTTTGTTAGAAGGTCAACATAACGGTGGAAAGGCCTCAGTCCTGCTGCATTTCCTCCTGATCTAAAATGCTCCTTCAGCTTTCTGCTAACAGGTGAATGGTGACCCTAACCCTACCCACGTGCTGCTACCAGGACACGTGTGGTTTGAGTTGTTTACTTTGTGGCTGTCATAGCCTTCTTCCATCTTTCTTGTGAGCTTGCAGTGCCATCTAGACTGTCAAACCGCTCGGTCCTCTCTTAATTCAAAAGTGGCGTAAAGTCTCTGTTTTTCCACTGTGACCGTAAAAATTAAAATGAGTACAAGCTTAATAAATGAAGCACCAAAAATTATCTAGTTACTGATTTCTGATCACTCTCTCCCCTTCCCACTTGGGATTTACTGGGAATGGGTTAAATGGTAGCCAGTTCTGGGTGAAGACTTACATTGTGTTGTTACACTGTGAACTTGTTGTTACTTCTTAACTAACAATACAAAAGAAAACCAAGCCAAAGGAAAATAAACACTTCGTTTTTAATTTAGTTTGCTCTTGATGAAGCAGATTGTTGAGTGGTCTGGAATTCACTTACCTCTCCCGTTCTCTCATCACCCCTTGACACATGTTAGATCAGCCTGGGGCTGCTTTAGTCTCAACCAGCTGCTGTTTTTCCCCTCATGGGCTTGTAGACCAGATGGCATTTGCTGGCCTGTGCTGTGCTGTGGCCATCCTAATCCCAGCAGGTATCAGCTTGTTCTTCTCTCCTCCTCCCTACCTGCCCCGGCATGCGTGCCAGGTGTGCACACACCTTGCTCACAGGAGTGGGGAGATGCTACTGCAGATTTTTGTGAACCATTTGTATACCTGAAGTGTGAGTTCTCTTCAACCGAGCACAATGCTTCTATTCCATTTCTGCTCAGTATCACAGTTAAGGCGTATGAATAACTTGGGTTGAAATTAATGCAACTTAATTACGAGCTTCAGTGCAGTGCTGGATGGGACAGTAGCCTTACAAACAGTGCTGGCTTGAGGGGCAAGGTGGGAACCTAGTACTTTGCCCAAAACAGAGAAGTCCTTTGCAGATGACTTATCATTGATGTTTGACTTTTCAACGTGACTTTTAAAATAAATCCACTTTATATGGGATCTAAATTTGAAAACATTTGTGATGACCGCCGTTACATACCTTGCAGTGTATGGCCTGTCTGGTATCTATTTAGTTTTCCTACTGCTATTTTAATGTTGTTTTATTGTCTGTGCATAAAGAAATTGCTGTTGGCTAATGTTTACTATGTATAGTTTCTCTTTTGTGCTTGTATTAAGGATCTGAAAGAGCAAACCACTTAAGAATATGCCCAGTAGATAGCATACTCGCTGACATGAAGCTTCTAATTCATCCATAACTTTCAAAGGTTTCTGCAGTTAGTGTGTAAATGATTCTGGCTGTCAGAAAGGCTTTCTATGAAATGGTTGCTTTTTCCTTTGAAATAAAATACATTGCAATATATCACTTATCACCAATATGCTTACACATCATATGACAAAGCCCAGAGTAAGTATTCTTGTGCCAAGAGAAAATTGTTATTTTTTCCTCACTGTATAAATTCACTGGAGCTTTCATTTTCATGGTAGAAGTATTATTTCAGAAAAGTGGTAGTTAGGGCAAATGCTGCTATGTTATAGCCAGATCATTTTACATACGTATAGTCCTTTTACTATCCTGTACAGTCCCTTTGATATGTCTTTTATTTCCTCAGTGAATTTTGCATTCAGCCTTGATGTACATTGTGAATAAATGCTTTCTCGCTATTTATTATTGCTGGAACTGTCATCAGTGTAATTTCTAACTCAGTTTTTTCACTGAGAAGTGTTAGGAAAAGTTTGTATGTAGAAAAAACTATTGCAAAATATTAAAAGACTATATTGTGTATAAGTGATATATTACTTACCTGAAAGCAACAAAGAAAGCATACACCTTAAGTTATTTTAAAAGGAGACAAAATACTGATACATCTGTATAAGAATGTTTCTTTATCAAACTAATGTTCAAAAGGTCAGAGACTCAAAGCTCTGTATTTTCAGTTATTTGTTTTCAGTTTGTTGCAAATTGAATGAAATGTTTTTGGGTTTGTTTTGGGTTTTTTTGGTTTGTTTGTTTTTTTTTTTTTTTTAATTTTATTTTCTCAAACAGGTAGCAGCCCTTTGGACAGTCCCAGGAACTTCTCTCCAAATGCACCTGCTCATTTTTCCTTTGTTCCTTCCCGAAGGTAAGGCAGGATCTATTCTCTTTGGACTGGCAAACATAGTCTGTATACTTTTATTTAGAAATGGCCTATGGGTTAGAGGTTTTGTGATTGTGTTTTACTTTCTGTGATGTTTGCAGTTTTATTTTATTCTTTTGGGTTTAGATCTCAGCAGCACCCAGAATGCTTTTCAGACCTAGAAGAAGATGAAGTAAATTAAGTAGTCAATACTGCTTAGGGAGGCGGCAACATTCTCCCAGAATGGCATGTAGGATGTATGATATGACACATAATTTAGTCATAATGACATTAAACCCAGTTTATGATTGGGATAGTTGTATCTTAGTTGTAGTCCTAGATGTTCTCACTGAATAACTGAGGTGTATTCAAAGTGTACTGATCTTTGCTGTGTCTGCACAAAGATGTAAACATACCTAAAATTAGGCATGCACAACTGTGTGTGCATTCATTCGCTGCCTGCTGACTGGTAGTAGCTTTTTAGTTTTCTCTGCTGTCTTGGGCATTGGCGTCAAGGGTGTATTATTGCTCTAATGAGGAAAATAGCTGATAATTGAAATTGCAGGTTTACAAGAACCTCCAGAAGAGCAGCAGCATTGAGAGACCTGAATGTAAAGCTATCATCTGTCCTGCAGTGAATGCTAGACAAATGCAGGTCATGCTGTATATCAAACTGGTGGAAAGAAATCTGATACTGTAGTGATGAATTTAGTGTAAGGAATAGGACAGAAAGAATAAAGACAGCTGGGAGAAGCAGACAAATGGTGCACTGAATGTTGTGTCCCAGCAGATAGGCAGAAATGGATAATGATACAGAAAGTTAAATGTGGAGAAATAAACAGGGAAAACAGAGAGATCCCAAGCAGGGTTTGGGCATAGCAGCAGGATTGCTAGATTCAAGTGTGGGGAAGGTATTTTGGATTTGCTAGACTCTTCCTTGGGTGAAAAAATGCAATCTGTGTTAAAATGATCTGGGAATGGGAGACGCATGATCATCCTGAGAGGAAGTAAGTTTTCTGAGAATGACAGATTTGGCTTGAGGGCTACTTAGAAAAGGGATGGGGCTCAAAACTTCAAAGCAGAATAAAGGGTTAGGATTTGATGAAATAAGGTACACCCTTTATCTGAATGGCAGGTAATACTGGAGCATTTTTGCATTGAGGTGATTTGCTAGAAGACCTGGTGTCCTTGAATACTGTTTGAAGTGGACTTTGGTCTTCAGGTCTTACATAAGAAAAAAACTTCATACTTGTGTGTGAAGTGCGACAGACTGGATATATATTTTCCTATTGCCTTAAAGGGAAAAAATAGTGTTTTACTTGCTGGTAAAACATTTCAAATGGACTCGTAGTATTCACCTTTATTTTAAAAAAAGGCCTCTGGGCCTGAGCTGGGCATATTCAATAAGTTCTGTTGAAATCAGCTGATTTTTTACCGGTTTTTACAGTATCTGGAGTTCTGGAACCTGGAACACAGGAGGAAAGTTGCAGCTGAAACCATTGTAAAAACATATTTTTTTCACATCTTGCTTCAATTTGATGTTTTAAGTACCACTGCTTTCTAAAATTTCAAGCAGCAAATAAATGTTCTAATAATAAAACTCTGAAGAGTACTCTTTCATACTTTTTCACTTTTAAAATCTAATTTTTAATGAAATAGATGAGTATAGTCTGTCCTGTCAAATACTGTGGTTCATTTGACAGTATGCATGTTGCTCTCTGTACTTCTGTCATTGAAAAGAACACTTAAGCACAGCTTGTTTTAGAAACTTGTTTCTATTTTTTACTTGCATTACACCCTGAATAGCTATGCTAGCAGTACCAATATGTATTTATTAGATTATCACATAGTGGTATCAGAATAACTTCTATATGATCGCTTTAAGTAATTGCAAATGTGGTGCTCTGTTACCCCAGACAAATGGGTATTTCACTGTACTCTTTTGAACGGCATTGCATGGGTCTTAAGAGATGGTTCTTACCTGATTTTGTCCCGTTGCCTTCACAGAAGTGATTTGTTGCTGATTTTCTGCCTTTTATATTTGGTGTAATTTCTTCATTTATTACCCTGTTCGGACATTGTTTGTGATTTCCATTCTTTCATTGTAGCCCCGTGATGAGTTGATTTTTGGAACAGAGTAGGAAATACATTTGGAAAACTCATTTTATTGTAAAGCCAGTTTCGCTACAATGTACTGCAAGATTGTCCATAGTCTGAGTAGTGATTAATCATAAATCCCTTGCTAGACACCCTTTCAATCATTGTGTCATAGCCACAAAGTTAGCGTGTTCAGGAATCCTCCCGTTTGTATAAGGGAATGTATGGTTAATTCTGTTCATGTGCACTAAAACTGATCTTAATGGAATACCAGTGACAGCAGATGAAGTTTATTTCAGAAATCGTATGCATCTTTTCCTTCTCCCTCTCTCACTGTCATTGTATAATTTCTCCCATACAGCCATGGACACAGAGCAGACAGGTAACGTGTATGGTATTGCTACTGTTTGTGTGTGTGTATGAACTACGCTTCTGTGCAGCTGAGCCTGCGTCCCTAACAAGTTCATGCTGTAATAACCCCATTTAGGCATTCAGCTTCTGTTCTGTGGTAATCAAAACAGGAAACCTTTGCATTTTGGCGTAAAATGATAAACAGCGCTCTGGAGGAGATGCCTTGTTCTTCTAGCACCTTCTTGCTTTGAAATTGATCTACTGTTCATTAAATAACATTTAGTGCCATAAAAATACCTCCTTAAGTAATTAAAATGCTATTTTAAAGGCAAAATCTGTTGCTTGCAAGTTTTTATTGTGCTAGCAAAGGGTCTACAATTAATAAAAGACCTAAAACTTTCTTTCCAGGTATGTTTTCTTGATGCAATATTGCATGAGGTCTTTCTAAAAATGTATTTATTAACAAAACACTGAAGTAACTTTGAAACATTTTGCGTAAATGAAGGAGGAATTTTCTTTTAAAGTCTTTTTCCCACTGCCTTTGATTCTACTCTGGTCCCACTTCTTTCTGCTAGACTAGAGCTGGTATGTGTTGTCCTGACTGCATAGCGCATTGCTTGCACAGATTGCATCAGCAGAAAATAGCCCAAGCATTGAAGAGGTGTCCTGTAATTTTCTAATTGAGAAAGATTATATTTTTTTAAACTTTGTCAAAATGAAAGTTCTGATGTAATTCAAATACACGGTCTAGGCAACTCAGTAAAAAAAGGGATTAGGCTTTCCTTTTGCAAAAAAGATAAGTGACTTGTGCATTCTCGTCTAGTGCTTGAGGAGACAGGAACATACGGTCTTGCTTTGGGACTGAATGTCCAAACTGAGGTTGAATCAATGACCTAAACGAAGACCCCAGTACCCCTGTATGTTTACAAGAACCTGCATGAAGATCGTCTGACCACATCATGCAGTGACTTTATAATGCTGCTATTTGTTGTTTTTCAGGGATAAGAAAGGAATTTCATTTCTCTTGGAATTTTTTGAGATTGTTCTTTTACGTGTAATTGTCTTGCCAAAGAAATCACCTGTGGCTAAATGGGGTTTAGCTATAACATATGCATGCAATAGAAATCTGCATTACAGCTTGAGTATTTTTTTTTTAAAATGCATGAAGCATGAGTGTTTTTAAAAATTCTTTTGACGTAATATTCTTTCAGTGATGTAGAACAGTGAGTTTATTTCCCTCTCATTCTAAGATAGATGACAAAGATTATTAGTGCGTATCAGTGCCTGAAAATAAAAGGAGCCAGGTCTGGAAAAAACATAAACAGGCATTTATGTCTGGGTGTGCACTGAACTTTTTTCTTAAAATGAGGCTTCATGGGTGTGGATAGTGAGATGAGAAATATTACTGTGAAGATGGCAACAGTTGCGTTTTCTAAAAGCAGTAAGCACTATTTCAGACCTGTACCAAACATCCTATTTTATAGGATAAATACATAAATGTACTTTATCTACATGTACCAACCCCACCCCCGCAGTCCTTCCAAAGTAACTTAGAATGGTGAACTGTTCTAATTCAGCTTCACTTTATGGCCAGTTACTGATAATCTGCTGTAAGAAAAGAAAAAAGAAAAAGGAAACTGATGTGAGGAAGAGATGACTTTAACATCCATCCCATCTGCAACAGGACACATTTGTCCATTATGGGACACAAAACGCATGCGAGACTGAAATGAAATCAGAGGCAGAAAAAGCGCTGTGAGACTGAGCTGAATGTGGTTCTGTTTTCATCCTCACCGAGGCGGGTTTTGGAGGTTTTGGTGGTTTCAGGGAGGCAATACTGATTCTCCTCAAAGGAATCGTATAGTTCCTCAGTTTTGATGTTGGTAAAAGACCTTCTCTGCAATATCTCCAGGATGTTTTGGCTGTTTTCTCTGAGGGTCATGTTTCTTTGGCTACAATAGGGAAATAACTACTACTGTTATATTGATTGGAGAAGAAAGAGGCCCTAGGTGAGGTTTCTGTGATTGCTGTCTCCTCTGTATTTTGAGTGGACCCCTTGGCTCTGTTCAGATCTGCTGTAGTGGATTTAATTCACCAGCTGTGTCAGGTGATGTGCTAGGCAGTATGCCTTCTGACCAGGTAAAAAAACCAGTCAGCTTTCAGTTGATTCTTGATCTAATACGATTTTTTTCCCCTCAGTTTTAAACTTTTATTTGGAAGACAAGGAACCGCATAAGTCTTTTTCAAAGAAGTTTGAAATGAGCTGATTTCACTTATCTGTTTCAGAAACTCCAATTTTTACACAACTGGTAGCATTTACAAAGCCTTTACTTAATGCAGGAATCTGATGCTCATTGGCTTTATTTTTTCCAAAGTCACTTACTTTTGCTTTTAAAACTTACCCTAGCTGCTTTTTCACAAAGGTCATTGTAAATATGATACCTGATTTATCTGAATAAATTGAGGCTTTAATAAAAACATGAGGTTAAGAGATTTTGGGGGGAGGGGCAGTATGCTTATTTCCCCCAAGAATTAGCCACATTATCCATGACAGTAATTTCCCTTACTTCTTTTCCCCAGAACGGATGGACGCCGCTGGTCCTTGGCCTCCCTTCCTTCATCTGGATATGGAACAAACACTCCCAGTTCAACAGTTTCAGTAAGTGACACAGACTTTTCCAAGCAATTCAGTTTGTACAAATACACCCTAACAAATCAGCTTCTGAGTCTTTACTAAAATATCTGATCTTTCTTCATTGTTTTGCTAACATTATTTAATATACTAATTATTTTTTAAAATTATTTTAATTATTGGTTCTGCTGCTTTTTCTTCCATTTCCCAGCTCCTATCATCTTGCACTTTGCCTGTAGCACTGGTGAAATCCCAGTGCAGCACTTGGCTCAACTGGTCAGTTGAGAGGCACAGTGCCTCAGAAGGACTCTAAGTGATAGTGCATAATTACAGGCCAGCTCTCAGCTTTTTTATAACTGCAAAATTAAATTCCTATCTGCTTTCAAGTTCTTAGTATGAAAACCTCTGCTGTCAGGCTAGCAGAAAGAAAAACTGATAATCCACATGTGTTACTCAATTCCAGTAATTTGAACCTAATTGAATTGAAAAACCAGTAATTGAATCCTAATAAAGCTTTTCATTTTCTTACAAGTCATTAGAAAGAGTGGCCACAGTTTGCTTGATTTCTGTACTTTCAAAAGGTTAGTATGTCATTAATACCAGTAAGGTAGCAGCACTGTGTTAACCCTTGTAACTCTCAGATACTTCATACAATGAATCTTATTTTTTAGTTTATGCTAATTAGATGTTGTGATTGTCCACATAACAATCTTGCAAAGCCAAGCATAGGAAAATTAGAAATGTTGAGGCTACCTGTACAAACTTAATGTAACACACTTCTGTATGTGTGTTACGGTGAGTGTCTGCAACTGTGTGGTCACGTATCACTGCCTCTTTCCATAATACTTCTACTAATCGTTTTGTTTTATATATACTATTTAAGGTATGTTCCTAAAAAATTTAATACTTGCATTAATTAGGACTCAATACTCCATACTATACAAATGTTACACTGAATGCAGTATTGTTGTTCTTGTGTGCTGTTAAGTTCATCCGTAAACTTTCCAGTACCTCTAAAAACACAAATTTATCATCACAGTTTCTTAGGAGATGAGTGTTAAAATCAATCTATCTAACAGGAGAAGAATTTGGTGTCAGCAGTTCCCTTTTAGTATAAATTGATATTGAAATTTGATTTTGCAATGTTAATCTCATCTCTGTAGCTTCATGTGTTCAGACACAATCCCACAGACTCTAGTTTGCAAAATTTCCACAATTGTTATCTTTTGTCCTTCAAGACTGTTGGTTTTGAGGGTTGGTTTTGGGGTTTTTTTGTCCACTTATAAGGCAGGTGACTTGGTTTCAGTCTCCTGTGGGAGAGGTCTCGGTATGTGTGTGTACAGATATATGGGCACGAGCACAAAAAATGTGGAAGAAGTTTTTGTCATCAACATGAAAAAGATGCTGCTGGTTTTGCTGCCAAGGAATATTATATATTCAAGCACCTGAGAGCAACTGTTAGAAATGAGCTCTGCTTTTGCCTTCATAGTCTTAGATTAAATCTTCCTGGGTATAAGCCATGGCTAAGTCCTCTTCTGGGTGCAAGTTATGAGAGCATGCAGCAGGTACAGTTACTTTCTGTATGGATGACACCCAAATAGTTTGATCATGGGTAGTCACTGTGAGAGCTTCCAAGATGCCTGTGAAAATGACACCTTTGGAGATCAAACTGCCTGCAGAGTTTTTAAGTCCTTCTTACCTGTGGGTGTGATCAGTAGTTTTTGAAGAGTTTATAGTTTGACCAGCCCTTGGGGAGATGTCCACGAAGAGAGCAAAACTAACAAAACCCCTAACTTTTGGACTTAAAAGTCCTTGCTTTGAAATAGGGGCATTAAAGCTACTTTTAGAAAGTTCTCAGCTTTCTGACATGGGAAAGTAAGTATGTTTGTCTCTTGTTATGTTCCCAGAAATAGCTAGATCATTTTGATTGACGTTTTTCTAGGGGAAAAAACAAACAACCCAAGAAATCTGAGTTAGATATGTCTCACAGAAAGCATCAGTTCAAATGGTGTAAGTATTATAAGTATTGTAAGCAACAGAAAACTGGGTGGTATAATGAGAAGCATGAAGTGATAGTCATACATAGATCTGATTTCACCTTCCTGCAGGAAACAGGTTAAAACCTGTCATTCCAAGACTTTTTTTCTCTGAATGGCCGAGTCTCTCACCTCTTATTCTTTTGCTGGTTCAGCGTTACAGTCTCAGAAAGACATTGAAATGGGCTGTTTAGTAAGCAGTGATGCAATTCTTGCTATTAAACTTAATATTACATTTCTAATCCAATACTACTTATTATTTTTCTGTAACAATACTATTATCATAGTATTTTGTAGATCAGAATTAATTTGAATTTATCTGAGTAACACCTCTGAAGTTGATAAGCAGTATTATTCCTGCATAGACTTTAAAACTGAAGTAAGAGGTACTCAAGGGGCTTGTCAAAAGGGCACAATGAATTAGTGCCACAGATGTGAGTTTAGAATTTTGGGCTTCCATTTGGTGTGATCAGTCCTCAAGGTTCCATTTCTTTTTCAAGCAAGGTAGAAGGAAGCTGGTAGATGTTCCTTCTGTTGTATGTGTCAGTAGGAAATGAAATATCAAGAAGAGTGTCAGTTCTGTGTTCAGCTGGGCTTAGTTTCTGTATGGCAGTTAGAGCTGACCTGCATCTCTGTGGTCATAGCTGCTCTACCAACCAACCAGCTGAAAAAACCAAGACATTCACCTAATCTAAACTCAGTGGAAGCCTGTAGATACTGCTTTATTTTTTTGCTTCCAAATGAAGGGCGACGCTTTTAAAAAATACGCATTTACTCTTTTCGTACAAATCATGAAGACCAGATACAGATCATCAGACCAACACCGAAAAAGCTGGAGAAGACCTTCTTTCAGGTTACATGAACATAGAACAGTCAGTTGAATGGACTAATACATACTACTTTTAAACATCTAATCTGCTATTCATTTTCTAGATGCAGGGTTAATATATAAGCTACGGTAGTATTAGCTTGAATTTTTTTACTGAAGAAGAGTATCTGCATCTGTAATTAAGACACCAGGGGGATGTTTGTGTTAGTCTGTTTAGTCTGCTGCAAATTGAACACAGTGATGTGATTATTTAAAGATCAATACTTCAGAAGTGTTTCACTTTGCTTTCACGCTTTTTCAATGAAAGGCTGTACACCTTAAGACTGCTAGAGAAGCCCTTGGCCAAGGGAAGTTAGTTTCTCATAATGGTCTTTTTCTTCAGGGCTTTCTTTAATTATTCTCTGGAATTACAAACTTTGTGATCCGATTGCTTTATTGCTTTTAGGGAGAGAAAGTGGAGGGAGTTTTTGTTGGGTCATCCATGAGTTGACTAGCATTGCTTCCCCAGTGATACTACTGTTGGGAGACATAAAGTTTTTACTGCTTTTTCTAGACTACCAGTTTTGATTTCCCCACCCCGCCCACCCCCCCGGCCCCCCAACTCTAGTAACTATGTGCTAACCTTCCTTAATGTGGTAGTTGTAGTTTAATTTTGTTTTGAATAAGACATGTATTTGTAATGCCAGTACTAGAGTACCCACTAATGCAGGTTTGTAAGACACTGTCTGTAGCGCTTCCTGCTCTGTTGCAGGATCTGTGTTATTCATCATGAATGGGATGTCAGCTGACATGTACCTTTTCTTTGAAAACTTGATGTTTTTTCATAGGCAGGTACTTCCTGCGTCTTGTATTGTGTAAAACGCAAAGGAAGACATCAGAGAAGGCTCTGAAAGTCAAACAGGGCTTGCGTTATTCTGTACTACAGGGAGAGAACCTTTCCTGTATTTGGCATAAGTAATGTGCACAGCAGAACAGTTGTGGGCGTAGGGGCTATCAAATACCCAGATTCTGTCTTGGCTTCAGTGTGGATTAGACCAGTGTAAGCTGATACACCATCTGGATAATCATCACTGTGTGGACACTGTGATGGAGATGACTTCCCAACATGATCCCTGCACCTAGACCTGCCTGAAGAAAAACATTGGAAGTGGTGGCTTCTGGTTCGAGCCACACTTGGGGAGTTTTTGCATGTCCCAAGGCTTTGAAGGGGGTTCTTTTCTGTAAATACCTCTGTGCAGTGCAAAGGGAGTGGATCTAGGGTCTGTTGCCAATTATATTTCTGTCAAAGAATATGATCGTTAGGTCTGTAAGTTCTCACATTCAGATCTCCATCTCAGGTTTGGCTAAGACCGTGCTAGGATCTGCAACAATCTGATTAGTTTTAATGCAGTTCAAGTGTAGCTCTTCTTGATAAATTTGGATGTACCTATTTTAGGTGATTTCAGAGTATTTTCTCTTTGCTATCAACATTACAAACATGCAGGACTTGATGAAAAGCCTTGTCAGCATTTGGCTTTCATTGCTTGGTCATACTGCTTAGCTCTCTTTTCCAAAACCCATCAACAGCAAGTAAGTCTAGAAAAGCATGCTAGGCGGGTTAATTCTTTGGTCATACAGGTTGTATGACCTGTATAGTTCCCTCCTACCAATACTTCTGGTACTAGGATGTGGTGCTTTCCAGTTTGGGTGAGGGTCATTGTAGCAAAAGGGAAAGTTTTTCCACTGGAACAGTGTACCTGATTAATTTCATCAGATCAATGTTCCAGTTCCAACCTTAGAACTTAGATTAGGATGATGTTTTTAATAGGCCCACTGGTGTTATTCAGTGCTACTCTGGTTATTCAGCACTTATTTCTTTTTTTCTTTTCTTTTCAAATAGTTTTTTTAATTTGTCCTTACACAATACATTTTATAATATATTTCTAATATATTTTCTATTGTAAAATGGAAAGGGGCATTGAAAAATCACACAAGAAAAAATGCATTCACTAGTTGAACTACAGCTTTTTCCCTTAGTACATCCAATACTAGATTTTATTAACACTTCCCACAAATACTTGCTTTAATCTCAGGTTTCTTGAGGTTCAAAAATTAACAGTTTCATATCCAGCATTATCATAGGACGTGTCATAAATGCATCAATTTATTTAAAGATTAATAAGCTGTTTATAACAAGAAACTGTTAATCTTACAACTCTGCAAAGACAGCTACTTCCAATTTATTATTGCCTACTTGGTTAGAGAAAAAGCCTGACGGATAAAGGAAGGGAGAAATAAAATCCTGATCATTTACAATAACAATTTCCGATGAGAGCCAATAATCAGCAAAACCTCTCATGTCTACACAGCTCCATAGCATTCTGCATGCCAGTGAAACTCCTGAGCTAAGAGAGCATGAGGGAAAAGGAAAGAAAGTTGCTCACCACTCCAGGAACCTCCTTGTCCTTCCCAGAGTAGCTCTGGTACTCACGTACCTTCTTTTCTGTCTCCCGATAGTAAATTACCTGCATGATCAGCTGTAATGGTTCCCTAGCCTTCTCCCGAAGTTTTCCTGATCTCACCAGCTCTGTCATTGTATGTAAGGGTTGGCTTAGCCTAATGAGAACAATAAAAAGAGGCACCTGGTCTGATAAATAGCTTTCTTTTCCGCTGGAGTGTGCAGTGTCTGGCAGAATCCGTTCCTCTTCCATTCATTAGCTGACCCCTATGCATGCGTTTAGTGCATTTCTTTTCTGTATTTTTTTCTGTACTCAGTCATCATGCTCATCTCAGGAGAAGCTGCACCAGCTGCCCTTTCAGCCCACGGCAGATGAACTTCATTTCCTGACAAAGCATTTCAGTACTGAGAGCATCACTGATGAGGAAGGGCGTCATTCTCCAGCCTTGAGGCCTCGATCTCGCAGTCTCAGGTGAGCTTCAGCTTGTTTGTTGAATTTTTAAGATGTTAGGCATGTGTTGCATTTCTATGTGTGTTTTCAGATCTAAGAATAGTCATTTGTAGTTGCTTTGTTACATGTTTTTGAAATTGTTTTAATCAACTTTTAACCCACCTCACCTAATCAGTAAGGATATATTTGTTTTACATTTGACGCTGAGTTTTGGGCTGTGAAATGATTAGCATAATCTGCTTTTGTATCTTCACAATAACTCTATGAAAACATGATCCGCAAGCATCTTGGACTAAATCTATAGGATGTAGATTTCCTTTAGTGAAGTTTCTTCTCAAAACCTTGCTGCATTAATATAAGGAAGTGGTTGACAGTCACTGTTAATAACTTTTCTAGCAGTGTTTCTGAAGGGGTGTGAAAACTAGAGGAGATAACGTCAAAACATTAAATCAAATTGCACCCAAGAGCAATTTTGTCATAATGCTGAAATATTTCTCCTGCATTAACAGTTGAGTAATTTTTACTATCGCTTCAAAGAACTGGTGGTTCAAAGATAACTATCCAGGGGTTATTTCCTTGTGCGGTTGGTTTTTCCATACTTAAACCAGAATCAACTCGAACTTCATCTTTCACAGAACTACAGAATGACTGAGGTTGGAAAGGACCTCTGGAGGTCATCTTGTCCAAACCCCTGCTCGAGCAGATCGCCCAGGTTCATGTCCAGACGGCTTTTGAGTATCTCCAATGGCAGAGACTCCACAAACTTTCTGGGCAATCTTTCTTGCAGGTCTCTTAACAATTATGTGGAGTAAATCCACAAACATTTTGTATCATGGCAAAAGCCTTAAGTTCTGCCACGCATTTTGTGCTGGACCAAGTTAGTGAAAGTCTAGAGATGCGTACCTCTAGACACAGCATCTTATGAAAGAAAAAGATTTTATACAAGCGGGGAACAAGGAGGTGAGGTCTCCCTTCTGCATCTCACCTGAGGGTATCAAAGGTGGATATCACCTTTAAATTAATGGACAAGATTCAGAAACTCTGCCAGCTGGAAATACTGAATCAGTGTGCCCAGCTCAGGACCTTGGCTGGGGTTTGTAATAGGAGGAAGGGAAACAGGCCAAGATAACAAAAAAATCCATGGTGAGTATCATGTCATGGCAGAGCTGACCTTTCATGATTATTTGTAATTATTTGTATGTTCTAAACTTCAGTGCAGGCTGCATGGTATTTGCATATGGACCTACTAAGTGTAGTTACACAGTAATCTACAGAAGTAGGTAAGTACTGTGGGTAGTAGCACACTTAGCCTGTGATCTCTTTGCACATTGCCATGTAGTAAAGGACTAGTTACGTGACTTGTACTAAATCTCTTCAAACAATAGTCCTGCTTCAGTCCTCTTGCTGTCACTCTTAACGCTGACTATTGCTGAGTTGTAATTGTAGTAGTACTAATTCTTTATAGATAAGTCAGCTACTATAGGTAGACAACACGTCACTAAAGTAATTACTATTCTTTCTAACACAGACATATTAGTGTTAGCATAATGAAGTATAAGACACTCTTGTTAATGCAAGAACGATAAAAACAATAAAACGAAGAGCCCAGTTTTATTTTTTTCCTTGTTAATATGGAAACTGGATATGTCAATCCAACCACTTGGAGAAACATTTGCAGGCATGTATACCCTCTTTGACGGAGGGTAGCATGTCCTTGTAAACAAACAAGTACTAAAATATGTGAAGACCAGACCTCATTTATTGCGCGGGTTGCTTATTTATTTGCTGACATGATAGTTAGCTCACTTGGTGAGAGGATGTTTTTACTTACTTAAAAAATGAAAAAACAAAATCTGAGCAGTTAATGTGCTGAAAATTAAGCAGAAATTTCCTTAAAATGTAATATTCTCCTAAGCATTTAGTGCTCTTGCTTGATCAACTTTAGTAGTGGTCTTGCTTGATCAGCTTTAGTGAAAAGCAGATGAACAAAATACATCAGACATTTTCCTTAATTGGTGGTCATAGCTTTATAATTTAAAAGATGGTCTGATATTTATGATAGTCGATTGATAACACGTATACTTTTCTCATCTTTTATGACTGCAGCCTTACATCTCTCTTTATGAGAGAGGAACTGATATTTTGACCTGCCATTGTCAAATGCTGCAACTGTTGATTTTGAGGGTCTGAGTAACCCAAGATTTTTGAGAAGCCTCAGACGATCCTTTTATGCTTCTAGATGGAGGAGAATATTGCCTAGGTGTAACTTTTGGAAAAATCTACTACTTTGACTACAAGTGTACCATTTCCTTATACCAACTGCAAATGTTCTGTTCATACAGAGCAGTCTTAATGATCAAAGTGAATAAAAAAAGTAACGAACATACAGTCATGGGGGGTAGTGTTGGCTGATTTACGCTGACAAGTTGGTAGCACCTCTGTTCTCGAGGTGTTCTGTCAGCATGGCATACTCATCACATATGCAAATTTCTACACCAAAGAAATGGCACTGGTTGTTTCCGAGATGCTTTTCTATGCGGGGGAAGGAGGTAGCCCAAGACCAATGCTGGAATCCAAAATATGACACACTTATAAAGCTGGTTGCTAAAGCTAGGAACTGTTCTTTCATCTGTCTTCAATAGATCCACTACTCACACGCTAAATGAAAGAACATATTCCCATGTAACCCACCTGGTTTTTTTGGTACTTACAGTGTGTCTTCAGTAGAAGAGAATATTTTGGTATTACCTGCCAGAGAAGTAGTTCCTAAATACCATCTCTCAACAGTTCTCTTCATTTTTTATTTTTATTTTTTTTTGTAATGCAAATTCTTCAAGTTCTTCAGGCTACTGACCCAACAGAGAGATGCCCAGGCTACATTCACTTTGTTCAGAACAATCCTGGGCTTTGCCTGAAGAAGGTCTTTTCTCACAGAAGTAAATTGCATGGAGAGAGTGTGTTCTTGCACTAAACTTGGCATTGGTACTCTTTTTAAGTTAGGGCAATGCTGCCCTCCATCTTTTTCCAGTTCTTTTTAGTTGTCATCCTTTAGTGGTTGCTAACGTGGGAATGTGTGGAGAATGTCAGAGATAAAAGTAGAGTTAACTAATAACGACTTCTTCAGGAGCTGCCTTTGTGCAGTCACTCAGCCCACCAATCTGCCCATTTTTCTTGATCTCTTTTCGTGTTTCAGAATAATGTTGTCTAGGGAAAAAGGGTTGAAGATTGTAGCTGTGAATTTTTATATAGTTGAAGAAGATGAGATCATCCTTAATCAAATATGCTCCTTCATCTCTTTGATGGGTAGTGCTTTCTAAATGCAGTCCTCCAACCTGACTTTTGACATGCTAGATCCTGCCATTAAGAATATACAGAGACAACTCCTAGAAAATGCCAGTTGCCAAAAAAGGCTTCTGACAGTAAAATACCCAAGATGGGAAGAAGGAATAGGTGTGAAACCACACCAGTGGCCCACATAGTCAGTTTTTATCTTAAAAATTGATCGTGCAGGTTGTGGATCTCACTGCACTTAAGCGTCAGCTTTAAGCACTTGAGTAATCTTGGTGGTTTCATCACTTCATGCTGCTGCTTTCAGAAAGTGCCGTCTGCTACAGGCTGCGGAGGAGCAGGTGGTGCTCCCGGCAGAGCGGGGATTCATGCAGCCAGCCATGGATTTGCCAGAGAAGGATAGTAGTTTTATATTCTGAAGTATAAGGCATTTATTTCTTATGAAAATACATTCTAACTAACACATAATCTTGGTCTCTGTTTTCTCTCTCAAGACAGTGAGTTCTATGAACTTGATTTTTAAAAGTTCTTCAAAGTAATTGGTTTTAAAGTAATCAACTTTTGGTTTCACTCACCATCTTTATGGTTTTCTATTTTGAGGAAAACTGGGTATTCTTATTTGCCCTCTGTATTGCTCGTTACTTTAACTTTCGAGTGTTTTCTGTCTAAAGCAGTCTCAGTCTTTTTTGGCATACATGAAAAAAACTGAAGTATTAGAAAGAGCTAGTTGCAGACCTTGTGTAAATCTGTAGAAAAAACTCATTAGTCCTTACTTTCAAAGAGATTGATCGAAATGTATTCCCTTTCCCTTAATGCTCTCTCATATATATGCATATTTAATATAATTATTACTTATGAATCGATTATTTATAAATGTAACACCACCACCCCTTACATTCATAAGAATGTCATTCCTAGTATAAAGAAGGGCTGAACTGGAACACAGTTCAGTGATACAAAACTAATCACAAGTAGCATTTGTCTGCAGACTAAATGTAGCTGAAGTTCAGTGTTTGTTAGAGTGAATAAAAAAAATCAAAAGGTATGTAAACAAACTCAGAGTGACTTTTCAAAGTGCTCAGTGAGGAAGACTCGTTACTGTTCTATTTCACCACTTACCTGTTCTGGAAGAAGAAGAAGAATTACTATATATCCTGCTTTGCCTCAGATTCCGTGTTTCTAGCAGTACTAGAATAAATGCCTGCTTTCTGTGCTGTTTGGTAATGATTATGCAGGATCCTTGACTAAATCCTGAGAAATAATGTAAAGTTATACGCTTAATTTTCTACGTTATTTCTTCCGTGGTATAGATTGTTGTAATTCTGTGGAAAACTGTATTTCCCCATTTTTTTGCAGGTTGCATAAATTCAGACTTTAGCAGGTGGTTTCTGGTTTACTGAGTTCAGTTCACCTTTGGTCACCTTGTCCTGCCCAGAAGCAGGATTAAGCCCCAAGGTCTAACTGTTGTGGTCTGTGTGAAGCAGAGCCGTGTTTGCTCTGAAGCCTGATGGACAGATGTAGATTGTCCATATTTGCTTCTACTTTATTGTCTCTTTTTTCAAGAGGGAGTCTTCTAACTTACATCTAGTATTAATGTGATTTGTACAGGTCAAAGATTTATATATTTATTTCTTGGGGAAAGAGGAAGGCCGACGCTCTGCTCACCTTCAGTGGAAGGTTTAACTTGATTTCTACTTCATACAGCCTTAGCTCTCTAGTTTAAAAATTCCTCTTTTTTTGTGTTTGGAAATGACAGAAAATTAAAGCCTATAGTCTGAATTTTCCTATGAACACTGACTTTGGTAACATGCTGTAAATACATCCTAATTAAAGCTTTATGTACCAGGTAAAAAGCAGAGGGGAGCACAGTGCTTTTGGCTGCTCTGCTTTTTCCTAATAAATACAGCTGTCACAGTAAAGGAAAAATTAGGCCTTCATAAACTTCTCTTTTTTTATTTAGTCACAGTTAAACTAGATTTTGTAAGATTGAAGTTGTTGCCATAAATGCTGCTCCTTGAAATAGCTGTCTATAAGCTGTTTTCACTTTCTAGCATCAGATAAAGACACCTAAGTTTTGACAAGCTGAAGGCTAGAAACCTTTGCAGGAGATAGGAAGCCTACCACCACATCATTTCGTAAAGCGGAGGGAGGGTGAAGAAGGGGAAAAGAGAGAGTAGTTTTTCATTCTGCTGTTAAGCTTAAGGGCACAGATGCTATTCTTCTGATGTCTGCTCTGCTGAAATGAAAAACTCACTGACAGTAGTAATTTCTTTGACCTACCTACCTACACCAAGTAAAGAGAAGCAGCCTGCTTTTTGTCTTCAAATGTCATGCACATGTACAGTATGTGTCCACTGTTTTACAGAAAATAACCTGCTCCTTCGTGAGGCTTGAAATGTTGGACTGGTTTAGTCCTGTATGTGAAAATTTTGGTGTCATGCTTTTGCATTTGAAAAGCCGTCATGCCAATAAAATATATTAAACACCTTTTTTCTTTTTCTAAATTTCCTTATGGTCTTCCCTGGTGGCATTCAGTTATCTGCCCAGTCCTGGCTTCTTTCTCACCTGGTTGTGTGTCAAAGGTGCTGTAAAGTAACCAGCACTGCCTGGCAGCTAGCCTTTGGTTAGTCACTTATCCATCTAATTATTTCTGTAGTTTGCCAAGCTAAGGTTCAACATAAAAAATTATGGTGCAGTTTATTTTGTTGCAGTCTTGCTGTAGTCAGCTAGACATTTAACTTGACCTGTTATATTGGGCAAATTTTATTTAGAATGACAATTTGAACCTTGATCCCAGGTTTTAGCTGGACTTGTTTGGATGCTCCATCATTTTAGGTGGTTAAAAAGTGGCATTAATCAGCTTCCAAAGATGAGAGACAAAACTGCCAATGCCCAAGGAAGCTAAGGGGTTATAATTGTTTACTTTCTTGCCCATCAGTAGACTCCTGTCCAAAGAAATTACTTTGTTTCAGAATCATAAAAAACAAAAGCAAACTCAATAAACTCCCATACCATTGTGCCTTTCCTTAAGGAAACACTACATCTGCTGGCAGGACACCTCAAGTAGCACAATTTATTCATAGCTCTTAATTTTCTGTATCCATATGCATGAAGCACCTTGAAAGCAAAAGGCAAACCTCCTCATGTTTTATTGTAGCCCTAAGACAGCAAACACTTAAGCATGCACAAGTGTTAGTATGACCACTTTAATGTTAAAATGAAATATGTATATGCCTCCTTATTTCTGTAGTTGGTACCAAAGGGCTTATGTATATATCCTTGTAATTCACACCTCACTTAAATCACACAGAGAAACAATAACGTTATAGAAAAATAAATTCTTCAGTAACTGTTCACCAAGTTCTTCAGCTCCATATGAACTGCCAGTAAACAGTCATCATGTGCTTGTGTCAGATTGTTTGGTCTTAGAGAAAAAGAGATAAAGATAGCAGGCTAGATGTGTGGGGCAATTTGCTTTTAAGACTGAAATCTAAATGTTCTTACCCTTCCTATTTCTTTTTTTAGCATTATGCATTACATGTAAATATAAATGTAAGTTTCTTTTTAAAGAAAATTTTCCTTGATTAAGAACAGCTGTCTAGCAAGCTAAGGGTTATATTTTTATCAAAAAAAAGTTGTTTTTACTTGGTATCCAAAACATCCAAATCAGTTTTTCTCCTGTAACATAAGGATTCAGTGAGAGATTTAATCTGAAGTGCATTTTCCCAAGCTGAATGATAAACCTTATTAAAACAAGGCACAATGTAATTCATGGAATTCCAGTGCCAGGCATGAAAAGAGCTTGGTATGGCTGTATTCCGTGAGCCAGTGAGCTAGATTTTCTTTGAATTGTAAATATATGTTCCCAAAAGAATGTTTTTTTCCTTTAAGTAGGTTAGCAGCAAGGTAGTAACTGTAATGCATTTATTCCATTTAGAGAGATTCATTTCATTCTTCACAGAAAGTTTAAAATGTTTGAACCCATTCAAGATAAAATTCTATTTTTTGATAGAGAGAAAATATTTTTAGCGATATGTAGTACTCTTAAAATCATAAAGACAATGATCATGTAAGATGCCAAATAATTGCAGCCCTCGCTTGTCTTGAATATTAAAACAGGGTAACCGGAGAAATGAGATGCTGTAGGCAATCCTGTAGCTAGGGATTATCTGCATTACCTCACTCCGGCTGTCCTCAGTGGCAGAATGAGTCAGAGCATTGCATACCATCAGATGTGATGAAATGAGATGCAACTCTTCTTTAAAAAAACCACCCAAACAGTAATATAAATGCGGTTTGTCAGAATTTAGTGTCCTGGTTTTTGGTGTTCATTGAAGTTGCCTGCTAACCTATGCATGCATGCATATGCATCCATGGTGTAACGTGCCTCAAGGGAGTGCAGTTTTCGGAGAAGTATTCTGTTCCTATTGCTCGTAATATTTATATATCAAATTTAGCTGAATAACACAGCTCATGCATCTCTCCTGTAGGGTGGTATTCTTCAGACAAAGGAAAGCAAGCATCTCAAGTCCCTTGTTTCATTTTATTCTGCTCCTTCCTGGCACTAGAGACTCCAGACATAACAGTGATATCTTTCTGAGCAGGGCTGCTGCCACTGCTGTGGAGGGCAGTAAGAGAACGAGGGAAATAACAAATGTACCTGCAACAGATGCACTGGGTTTTTACAAGCTTGTATGTTAGAACTTGCGTTCGCTGAAAATAGGTGAGTTTCTGCCTGAGTTCACGTGAAGACAGGAGTTTTCAGATGACTATCACTGCCGTTGCTTGCTAGGATTTTCTCTTAAGTGAAGCACCTGCCTGTTACTGAGGTGAAACCAAAGCTTTGGAAGGGCTACAGCCAGTGTGGCAGCTTTATGACCAGCGCTGAATTTTGGAGGGTTTTGATGTGATATCTGTAAATGATAACGTACTTTGTTTTCTCCTCTAGCCCCGGTCGCTCCCCAATTTCCTTTGACAGTGAAATAATAATGATGAATCATGTGTACAAAGAAAGGTTTCCAAAGGTAAAGAATCACTTTTTAAATAATGCATTCAATGAACTTGTGACCAAGCTCAGAATTAATTTGTAGTGCTCATTTTAAGAACTGGGCTCCTTCTCCATCTCATTTCCAAGCAGTGCAGTTTGCTGAGAGTTTGAAGCTGCCTTCTCTGCTCCATATGTTAATTCTGTAGTAGAGGAAATAGATTGTATAGAGAGATTCAGATGGAAGAGTGTGAAAAGCTTTGTGTATTTGTGTATGCATTTCATATTTACTAAATTTCTCATGTCTGTTATTGGCATGACAGATGCTCACAAAAGTGAGGAGAAGGGCCGTGTTTTGGCTCTCCAGGTATCTTGAACTAATCCATGTCTGTCTTTAAATTCTGAATCAAATCAAGGCTGGAAGAGGGATGTTTTGCTTATTTTCATATATACTTAAAAAAGCTATTTTAAAGAGTAGTTTCAAAATAAGTTAATTAACATTTTCTCAGTATTCCCTGTATAACTGCATTAAATGTGCTTCATACTGATCCAAACGTCTTTGGTTTTGGTAGGCTTTCCATTTACATATTTGAAATGCAAAGTTTTCTTTTAAAGTAATTCCAAATTATACTGGAGGTTTTGGCAAAAACCAAGTTTGACACTGGGCCTTTTGGTACCAGAGAAAGAACAAAGATAGGTTTGGATTTCTAGAAAAGTCAATCTGAATTCAGTTACACTGAAACGTGCTGAAATGATCTGCAGTGAAAATAAGTGTTTCTTTATTAAAAGCTGAATATTGAAATCTGTGGAATCAAGCTTTGAAAGTTAACACTGAAGTGAGCGTAGAAGATTGTGTATCCCAGAGCTGTTGATACGGCCATTCCTTTCTGTTCTACCAGTAGCAAAAATAGATGTTACTCTAGAGACAGGGTGTCAGGGCTTACAGTGATAGAAACGTCTGTGCTTGGGGCAGTGATTTTCAGCTTCCATGGTCTTGCCTAAAAGTTCTGAAAACTGCCTCGTATCTTACATCCTTACTCTGGAGACCCAGGGAGGCATACAGCCTCAGGACCAAGATATTTTTATGGTCATTTGCATTTTCAGAAACTGTGTTCTGATTAATTTTTGTTGTTTGTTCGTGTGAACATAACTTTTGCCTATGGTATGCTATTTTTATTCTCAGCAAAATGCGATTGTATTTTGGAATATTTTTTAAGCCTCGTGCATTTTGGAGTTGCAAAAATGTTACTTTAGCACCTTACTTGTTTATGTTTTAAGTTCTGGGATAATAAAATTTAAGAGTAATTTCTCTTTATTTTGTACTCTTAGGCTACGGCACAGATGGAAGAACGGCTGGCTGAGTTTATTGCCTCTAATGCTCCAGAAAACGTGCTGCAATTAGCAGATGGGGTCCTAAGTTTCATTCATCATCAAGTTATTGAACTGGCCAGAGATTGCCTAGATAAATCACGTGAAGGTCTTATTACTTCTCGGTACTTTTATGAGCTACAGGAAAACTTGGAGAAACTTCTCCAGGATGTAAGTGCTCTCTGCAAAGTAGAATATATTCTTTTGTTTGAAACTCTGAACAATAAAGCCAGAGCTTTGATTTTCAGAGAGACAATGTGGGTTCCAGGGGAAGGGCAGTGGGTGGGGGTGTTGAGATCTGAGTTGTTTGTCTGATGTTGATCTACCGCAGGTGGATTTGAGCAAATCACTTCACCTGTGTACTTTGTTTGTACAAAAGTTAAATATGCATATGAGTAAGTCAAAGGCAGCCTTTACCATTTATGAAAATTGGGTTCATCCAGATGAGGGAAATTACTGAACTTTTCTTTCATGTACTTCAAGACTCTGAATGACTTATTAATTACAATAGTGCCTTGAAGGAGTGAAAACAGCATAGTTTGTAGTGTTGCTATGAATTTTTCATAAAAGATTTTCTTGAGCTGAACTTAATCCAGTTGTGGGGTTTTTAGTACTTCAGTGTGTTTTGTGGTGTTCAAAGCATATGAAAATACACAAGGGGGCACAATTTTAATGCATGCTTAGTATACTTCAGCTGCTCATTAAAAATTGCTCTTTTCCTTTAAGATGAAAATAATATTAAATTAAAAGCATCTCTTAGAATTTATGCTATAGCTGTTATGAGGAGTCAGTACTATTACCAGCTGCTGGGTCTGGACGTTTGTTTGGGAACGTCTTCCTAATCCTTCACTTTGATTTAAGAAGCTAGCAAGCTGAAAATACAGGATTTATGAAGATCTCAATCTCCAATTATAAGTGTCACAGAGACACCTAGAAACAGAACACCTGAAACAATTTATTATCTTTGGTGATTTTTAATCTATTTAGTGTTTGTATGTCTATTATTACTATTATTATTATTATTAGTTTGTATGTCACTGGTCAGTTTGCCAACCCACTGGCGTGGATTGCACTAGTTTGTGCCCCTTTGCCACTCTTTCCAGACATTAGAAAATGACAAATGAATAAAAATACTCTATTAATATACAATTACTGTATTGAAAAGCTTTGTGAAAACTGCAGAATCTTCCCTTGTATCAGCTAAAATCTTTGGCTACCCCATTTCTTTGACTGTGGCTGTAATTTCCCTCGTATTTATTATGCATGAAAGAAAAATGACTCGTGTTTGGTTTTGTGGTGTTCTGCCTGGATAGGGAATATGATTTTGACAGATCAAGAGAGGCAGGGAATATCTTTTGAGGGCCTATATGATTGTCTGCCTATGGGATATCAGTAACCACTGTGGATGCATTTAATAGTAAAAAATGCCTTTCCAGGTGAAAGTGGTGTTCTTTGAATACCATGCAAGAGTTTGATTATCGATGCTGCCATCCAGGGCTGGAGAAACTGCATCTAGTCAAAGAAATTGTTCAGTATTCCTAGTCTTTAGAAGAGAGGAATATCTTTCTGAAGTTTGAAGGTGGCAGTGTAGCCTCCCTGGGCGGGATGAGCATCACCCAGCCGTCAGTGCAGGGCGGAGTGGGGCTGGCAGAGGCACAGGTGCCCACCCTGGGGCTGGCCCTCAGCAGCAGGGGTGCAGGGATTCCTGCAGCCAGGGGAGCACCTGTTAGATGCTCCACTGTGTATCTCCAGAGGCTGGAAGCAGGGCATTTGTATGTCAGCTATGATGTAAGGGGTCAGGCCTCTTTGGGTGATGGTTTTGAAGTTGGAAAGATTTTTCTGAAAGTGAGTGTGTGTGCTCGGCAAAATAACTTTCAAGGGGCTCAAGGAGGCTACAGTGCGTTTTACTGCTGCTGGTAGCAGATGCTTTGGGCTTGCAATACGCCGGCTCCCAGACCTTCCTCCTGTGTGTGTGGACAATGATTTCTCATACCATAAGGAATTTAGAGAGCAATACTTTGGGTCTGGTCACTTCCAGTCTGCACTTTCAGGCCTGTCTTCTGGCCTGAAGGGGTTAATCAGCATCTCAGAGAAGTCATGGGTCAGATAAACCTGCTTTTTCCTTTCCTCTCCCCCCCCTCGGAACAAATCATCAAAACACACTTCTTAAATGTCCTTTTCCACTTGATCCTACATGCATTATACTGCTGCTCCTAAGCACAGGGAAAGATGACATTGAACTGTTATTCGAGAAGATGCAGTGGTCATCTCTGGGCTTGTTAAGGAATTGACATTCAGGGCTTGCTTTGACCTCTTCCTCCTTAGCATCTTCTGCAGAGCAGGGGTGAGAGAAGGGTCAGCTCTGAAGTTTGATTTACTTTAGGCAGTAAGGTGGGCTAGAGACGATTAACATGAAAGCTTAGAGAAACAAGGGAGGCAGAACAAGCTGGGACCAAAGAGGACAAAGAAATTAAAGACGGCGGAGGAATGCCAAAGACTTCATTCCACATCTTTCTCATTTGTTTTTTCTGTCCTATCATACTTCCTTGGCTTTTCTTTTAATATTTAAAAGCTGCTTGTTTTCCCCTGCTTGCCAGTCTGTGCTTTGCCCTTCCGACTGCATTTTAGAAAGAAATAATTGGAATATTTCAGTCTAAACATATAGAAATTGGTGATAATATTTTTTTTGGAGGACTCTCCTGAAATACAAGGTGGAGACAAGTTTAGATTATTCCAAATTTTGGAGCAGGTCTTTACCTTTGCTTGGCTTGTAAGGTATCTCACAGAGTTACACACAGTGTAAATAATACCAACTGGAAGGTCATCAAAAAAAGCTCTTCCATTTGGGCAGTTGTATGCTATGGTGTGTTTTTATAACATAAGGAAAGATTGGGAAGATGATTTATTGGTGAATAAGGAGCTCAGCAGCTGGCAGGACTACCCACAGATTTTCGAACAGTTTTACTGTGAAAGAATGGATTATTTTGATTTTTTTTAAAGGTGTTGATTCTGACATGTGGTAACCAACTAAACTCGCACAGTATTTCAAACCATAGAAAGGAGACTCGATTTAATATGTTGCAGCTTGTATCTACTTTATACTGTAAAAATACAGTTGTAAAACAGAGTAATTGGGTATTTAAATAATGAGCTGTTTAAATAGACCAAACCAGAAAGCTTTTAAAAGTTTTTTAGATCCTGGCTTTTCTAATAAAATGCCAACAAATCTTGTTAGTTACGGCAAATGAGATCTTTTCCCTTGTTTGGAGCGTGAAATATTGTCTTTTAGCCAGAAAAACCTATTGCTTATTGCGTCATTGAAATTATCCTGAAGTAAAAATGAATTTAAGAGATTTTCTGTATTTTGGAAAACATGAACTTGAATGTTACACTTACAAAGTAAGAATATTGAAAAATAAGATAAAGCACTTACGCAAAAGAGTATTTGACATTCTAGTGGAAGTTGTCCCTGCCCATGGCAAGAGGGTTGGAACTAGATGATCTTTAAAGGTCCTTTCCAGCCCAAACCATTCTGTGATTCTCTGACATTCAGTTCTTTAGCTGTTACCATGGGGTGGGCTCAGGGGATAGGGTAGGACCTCAGGTCACTGGGAGAAAAGGGTTAGTCAGTTTTCACTTGGCTGAATTGACAAGGTAAAACCAGCCAAAAGAAGTTTAATGGCTTTTGCGTGGGTGTAGCCAGTTGGCGAGGAAGGTGAAGGATTACAGGTGTTCCTGTGCATGGAACAAAAGAAACAGAGGAGGGTGTTCGTGTTACACTGCGGTGACTGATGCTGCACATTGGCAAATGGATATTCTGATCGGGATTGCTTTCTTAATATGAGCCTGAGCGTAAATTTATTGGTTCTTGGCACTGCAGGTCTATTGTTTTGGTTTCCATCAGTATATTAGCTCAATTACAGCGTTGTGACTTGCATATCCCAGTTATTGGTCCTGCCGAACCCCAGGGGAGGACAGTGATTTTAATTTCATGCCCCAGTAACTACAGTTAGTGACGGATGGGTCTTTCAGATAAGGGAATCGGTTTGTAAATTACCCGTTGCTACCTCCTGTACACGTGTCACTGGCAATGTGTGTAGGAATGGCATCAGCCTCTACTCACGACCCCTACAGCTTCTCCCTCCTCCCCTTGGGAGGCGGAGGGGGGGAAACCCTGAGATGCCACCAGCAACCTTCAGACCACCCTGCCGTCATTGGGAACTGCGGATTAGATGGCACGCCTTGTACCACGGCACATGGAAGCAGCAGGCAGCGCCTGGCTATATAACCCTCTGGTTCCCAGAGACTGTCCTAGGGACAGATTCTAAACAAGACATCTGTAGGGATGTCCGGGATGTCCTGCATGAGAAGGAAACAAGAAGAGGCAGTTTTATTGAGGATCTTGGAAGAGCAGCGCTGTGCAGAGATGATGGCTGAGTGGCTGTTACAAGTTGTGTTTGATTTTTGTAATCCTCTTTTCTTCCTTTTTCTTTTCTGTGTCCTTTGGCAGTCATGGTCTAGCTTTTTCTTTTCAAAACAGACGCCTGATTAAATTAGTTGCGTTTTTAAATGATTTTGCCTAAGTTGTCATAGATAAGAAAAGGAGAAAGCAAAAGGACTTGATTTAAAAAAAATAGTTTGCTTTAACAGTATAAATGGATGCAAAATGATGAATTACATGTATTATATTGTATTTTTTACATAATATAACTTATGTAGGAGGGAAAAGGACTTTCCAATTGCATGGCTCATGTATCAAATAATACAAAGTTGTTGATGTTTTATTTATTCATTTCAACACAGCTAGCCCCTGGTGATCAGGAATGGCTTTTCAAATATGAAAGCATTCGTTTTTTTTCTAGAATTCATATTTTAACTTACAAGTTTGCATAATGCATTAGGGGACACAGAGTGAATACTAATCATGTTAATTTTGATTATTTTCTGGTTTATAATTGGAAAATACCTTATAGTTAGAAAGAAGAAAATCACAACTTATGTCAGTGCTTCCAAAATAATCTTTTTAAGGGTCTGTAGCTGGGAAGTATCTTTGATACTGCTTTTAGATGATGAACTAGCAGGTGCATTGTTTTCTTCAAGGTTAAAATTCAAGCCCTAGCTTATCAGTGCTGAAGTAGACGATCAACATTTCTTATTCTGACCTGTATCAAAATGAGAAGTAATGAACATTCTAATATTTTTTTTTGGTTTGGTAACAAAATATCAGGGATATATTGTTTAAAATGCTGCCTGTATGTTTCTAGCTTTGAATGTCTGCTTCCCTGTGTTTTGATTGTTCTTTTAGGTGATCACCAGTGTGATCTGACTTCTCACCCATATATGTCGTCGTCTTAGCTGGTGATAATGAACAATGCTAAATGAACATCGTAGTTTATTGTTGTTTGCATCCTTGTTGATAAAACAGCAGTCCTATAAGCAACTGGCTCATGGACAGCATAAGCTCATTGCTTAAGTTCTGGACTTTTTATTTGTGGCTATGCTAACGCCTCATTTTTAGACCTTGGGGAAAAAATAGCTATACTTTGTTTCAGAGTTTCTACATGTCATTGGAGCCATCTTTTTATCACCCTGCAATGAAATACTATTTTATTTGTGCTTCAGGACTCATAATGTAACCATTGTGTGCTTGAGCAAGAGTGACTGGTGTGTGGGTGTGTGTTCAAATTTGTCTTTGGGTTGGTTTGTTGAGGTTTTTTTAAAATTATTGCTTTAGTGTGTTTATTGTTATAAAAACGCCGCCTCACACATACGCATACCTTGAAACTAAGCCTTGAATTTATACTGAAATCTGGTAAAGGGAGTGGACAAGAAGAAAAAGAAATTCTGTGAATTAGGTTTCTGTATGCTCTTTGCTTTGCTTGTCTGCTTGGTCCTACATGGCATACAATACAATGCTGTAGTTGTTCAGCAGGATTTATAAAATTAAATAAAGATAAACTAAAGTTTAGTCTTTTTTGATGATGAACAGAAGTAGTTCTAATTCTAGCTGAAAGTCTAGAAATATGTGTGGCTGTTGGTAGTTACCTAGACATCAGTATCATGTGGAAGGTAAAACTGAAAAGATCAGTAATCCTTTTTTCATTTTTAAAATAAAATAAAAACACATCATGTCTAATATAACTGAGAGGTGATATAATGCAAATAGAGACTCTGAAATATCTCTTGCATGATAAAAGGAGTCAGTTGTAATGGAAAAGCTCTATGTAACTTGGCATCCTTGAATGAGCTGAGATCATTGCCTGCCCTGACGCAGTCATGCCTTTGCTGCTGAGTTATGGTTACTGAGCTGGTGATTGCTCTGCATTCAGCATCTGACATGTAAAAATGAAGAGGTCACTGCTAGGACCATAATGTGGTGTTCTCCTCTCCACAGGCCCACGAGCGATCCGAGAGCTCCGAGGTTGCCTTCGTTACCCAGCTTGTGAAGAAGCTGATGATTATCATTGCACGACCAGCTCGGCTGCTTGAATGCCTGGTAGGTTTGGTCTTTGGGAGAGTGTGTGTATGATCTAAAGAGTCTGGAGTGTGTTTGAGGAGATAAGGAACACAAAGCCTTCAAGAGAATGCTTTAAATTCTCATTAAGACATTGATGAAAAATAGAACAATATTTAAAAATTCAGTCTTTTGGTTTAATATTGAAGTATCTTTCCAATGGACTGTCAGCTGCAACAGCAGCTGAATTATATTCTAGTATAAAGTTTATGGCTGAGGGGCCAGGTGTAGCTGTTGAAAACATTTCATGCTAATTGATGCCACCGATTTTCCTCATGTTGTTAGTAGCTACAGAAGAGAGCCCATAAACGTATGGTGTGCGTACGGTACCTGGAGAGCCACGCTAAGAAAGAGCTGTCACTAAGGAGGAAGTTCCCTTCCATTTATAAATGGTGTCTGGGCTCTTGGACTCAAACTCTGACCATAGATCCAGCAATTGCGGAGAAACCTGGTGTCAGGTTTTCCACTGTGGACGCACAGAGGGATAGGCCAGTGAGAGATCCAAGCAGATTTGGAAGCCTGCATTTGAAATCCTATTTGATGCTATTGGAAGACATGGAAAAGCAAGTCTCATTACTTTTTCAACAACTTACCCTGACTAATAATAGTGTATTTTTTTTTATTTAATTCTAGAAAATGGTGAAAAGTGTTTAGGCCATCCCAATGATATTGGTCCCTGTGTCCTGAAGTCATGCAACTCCAAAAATATTTTGTATTTACAGTGGAGAAGGAGTCTGCATTCACCGTTGTCATTTATACTTGCATATGCTCTGCTAGTAAGACACCATCTAGAAAAACTTGAAACCTCAGTAATTTGTAACTTCTGTGAATTCACTTCTATACCTGCAAGCAGTTCCAAACTCAAACCAGCATTTGGCTGCAGATCAGTAGGTCTCCAGGTTCCTCCGCTGTCTTCTGCACCTGATGTTCTGCAAAGTGAGTGGGAGCAGGTGGAGGCAGTAAAGTAATTGAGATGACTAATGAACTCCAAAGCATGTAGTGACAACCTTGACAATGAAGTGGCTAGCCTTCAAAGTATAAAAATAATACTGGGATCTGTATATTTAAAGATATATATCTGTATAAATCTGTCTTCCCTGTTTTTTTAACCTGTATTGCCTTTCTAACTTTTTTTCCCAAATATATTTTATTCTACTGACATGAAGAGTCAAATATTAATGTTCCTTTTATCCCATAAAAGAAAAAGAAATATAGTAATGGGTAGTAAACAATTTAAATAGCTTTAAAACTACATTTTCTTTTTATTTTTTAACATATTTTTTTGTAATTTACCTTTAGCTTCAACTCTTTGTGAATTTATAAACAGTTTTTCTAATATTTTAATATGAAGGTTAATTTTAGTAACACAGCTCATTGTTGTTTCTTCCTTGTAAATGAAATAACTGGCCATATAGGCAGTAGTTTTGATGGTTGTGATTGTTTTAATAGGGGTGAAGGCATTTAAGTATTTTAAACTTCAGGTATTTGGCTTCAGTCTTTGTATTTACCTGTTGGACTGTGAAAAGTGTATTTACGGACTGAGTCTCTGGGGCTTCAAGAAAATAATAAAGTTTTGTGCATCAGTGAAACCATCTTTGGCAAAAAAGTATGTAATTCATTCTTTTTTCAATTTTTTCTTCTATAGCACCTGTGTCCCCTTAGAAGGGATCATTCTTCTGTATTCAAATGATTAAATAAACCTACTCAAAAGAACACAGAACTAGCATTTATTTAATTTCTTAATTTTTTGTATGTTTGAATTTTTTGTCATCAGATTATATTTTTTTTCCCTGTCCTTTACTCTCCAACGAATGACCTCCCATTATATCTTGAAGAATCCTTCCTTGTCTCGACCTTTCCTTTCACCCCACTGTCTGTATTACACTGCAGTCTGTTGACCATCTTTCTCCTGTGGCCCTCTCTGGTCTGGCTCCTGCTCTCTGCCAGTTCTGAGACAGCTGATTGATCCTTTTCCAGAGGAGTTAGGAAGGAACTTTGTTTCTTGCATTGCTGCTGTCTTTGGTGACAGGCAGCATGTATTCAAGCAGCATTGCTTAGAGCAATCAAGAACAAGTGTGTCTTTTCTCTGTTTCTCTAACTATTTGAGTATCTTTACGTCATCCCAACCTCCCGTTTCTTTTTCTTGTTTGCAGTTCTGTGCTCTCTTTTCTCTTGTGCTGCTGACCACACTCACATCAGTTCCTTCCTGATGCCCTCACAACTGTATGCTGTAACTCTTCCCCTTTTATCCTCCCATTTCACTAGAAAATTTTTTAAGGGTCTTGGCAAAGCAGCTCATTGCTGCTCAACAATGAGGTTTGTAGGGGAGAGTTAACTTTAACTAGTGAACTTGCTTCTAAGCAGAGTGCTCCTGCTGCCAAAAGTTTGTCTTTTATTTCCAACTGTATCTGTTGGTCTAGTAAGAGAGTCACACCTTCTTATAGCCTTTTCTTGCCTTAGAGGTCACATACACCAAGACTGAGTTGGTAAGATGAGTCTGTACTGTATAGTACAAAAAATACTGCAGCAGTATTTCTTATATAGAAGGTGAAATCTTTGCTGATAGAATAGCAGTTGCTGTTTTCTTAATAATTTTATTAGCAATTGTGAAGGTTGGGACGGTTACAGAATTGTTTGTGGGAGTATGGTTTGATCAGCACTGACATTTGAAAGCAGGAGAGGTTTATACTGGCTTAACTCACCTGTCAGACAGAGGTGGCAGAAGGCACCTCCATCTCATCGCAGACCTTTCCCTGGCACGTTTCAATGTGACGAAACTGGGAAGTGTGTCCACACCGATGCTTTGATTATCATGACCGTATTATCTGATAGTCCAGTTTTGGTGCATAAAAGGTTCCTACAGTCCTTATCCTGTTTCGATTTGCAGATCTAAGCCAGTGGACATCCAGCAGGCCGTAAACATCTGTTGTTTTTGCAGAGCAGAGTGGAATACATTGACTTGCTTGTTGTAACTGCCAATGTTTTGCATCACTGCTGAGGCCAGAATTAACTTTGGATGTTTCTGAGGAATCTCCTACATGGGGGAGAAACCTTTTGTAATTCTAAAGCTGAATCGTTTGCCTCTCTGTCTGTCTCACACCACCTTGCTGCAGGAGTTTGATCCTGAAGAGTTCTACCATTTGTTAGAAGCTGCAGAAGGCCATGCCAAGGAAGGGCAAGGAATTAAATGTGACATTCCTCGTTATATTATCAGCCAGCTGGGACTCACCAGGGATCCCCTGGAGGGTGAGAACTCTTGTTTTGTACTCTCCAGACTGCTGAAAGGATAACCAGATCCCCTGGTCACTACATAGCTCAAGGAAGCTTTTATTGTATTGGTTTAATTTCTAGGCCACGTTTCCTTATTTTTCTGTTTGTTGTCACATTCTAGACTGTCCTTTCCAGCCCCACGTCTCAAAGGACTGTTGGTGGGGTAAGAATTGCACGTCAACAATGACAGTTCTTTACTTACGATGTTATTAATGTCTTCCTGTATTATAGCTGAAACGATGTTAGAAAATGGCTTTATGATTTAATTGTTTTCTCTGTGCTGTTGGACAGTAAAAGTAAATTTACCCATTATTCTTCTGATCTGCCTGCCTGCTGGTGGCCTGGTTGGAAAGTATCCTGTCATCCCACATTATTGTCCTCTCTGAGGAAAAGTGTATTTGTTGTGATTTTCCATGAGAAACCACGAGTAGTATAAATTTTTAGGTGGAGATGGGATTGTATTTTTACATCTTGCATAGCAGTGAAACCAGAGTAATGCTTTAGAAGACAGTAACAGCCTTTCTGCTAGGTGCCAGAATTGCATATGGTAAATTGAGTATGCTGTAAACGTGCAGAGGGCCAGAAGATGCTAACTTTGGAATTTGTGAGTTAATATTTCTGCCTGGTGCTTTGCTAGCTGAATCTCTTCTCCTATGACAAGTTCTACAAGCATGCATGGCTTGCTCAGCAACAATAAAAAGTGTGACAGAGACTGGAGGTTACTGCGGAATATTTCAGTGATTGAACCGTACTTTTTGTTTTCTCAGGAGAGCATAATTTTAGCATAAATTAGTAGTCTGGATAGGACTAGTTTAACTTCTGTGGTGTTTACTGAAATGACAGTGACAGGTTGACTTCAAGTGAAGAGCTCTTCAGGAAAATTTCTACCAAAGATTGCTAAATGCAATTTAATAGCATTTGTTGAAATCTGACATTAAAGGAAAATTTCCTTTGATCCCTGTCATGGGAGAGAACCTTTCCATCACTAATTCCCCTTACTAAAGTCAAATTTTCTTTAGAAATGTGTGGAGATGTCAAGATGCCTTATTTCCTTTCTGTAAGGAGGGCACCCAGAAATGTCAATGATGTCTATTTAGAGACTAGTAGTTAATGTAGGATTTTGGTTTGCAAAGTTTGTAGCATCTCCTAAGACAGCTGAGTAGCCTAAACTAGCTGACTTCCTCCGAGTTTGCTGCTGCTCAGCAGTTTGCAGAATCAGACACATTTGATGGAGGGAGGTGGTTTGGAATGTAATGCTTTTTTTTTTTTTTTCCTCTTCTGGAGTACAGAGATGCCGCCAGGCTATATGCAGACATATATGCATGGAATAGGTTTTAATATTAACTAGACAGCAGTTTCCCCAAACATGCATTTATTGCTTTTACTGATTATAGAAATATCCAGAATAAGTCAGGCTGAAATTAGAACAATTAATTATATCCTTGGTTTATATAAAATACTGCCTACAGCTTGCAATACGTTAAAGGTTATCACTGTATAATTGGGGTGACTTCTTACGGAAGGGAAAAATGTCCTTCCACATCCACCTCTTACACTCCTGTTTGTCTTGTATAAACAAAGAGAATAGTGTTTGATTGAGATCATTAGGAGTAATCTTTCCTCTTTCTTTTCAGAAATGGCCCAGCTGAATAGCTATGACAGCCCAGACACTCCTGAGACAGATGATTCAGTCGAGGTAAAGCAGTAATACACTCACTGTCTACTGCTTTTTTCCTCTGGAAAGAGGTAGTCTACAGTAAAGTATTAATTATAATGCAGAGTGATTTCAATTAAAAAAAGAAAAAAGTGCTGACATTTAAAAGCAGTGTTAAGTATACACTCTTAAAAATGTGGAAATCTCTATACTGGGGTGGTGAAATGCTTAAAAGCTGCAAACAGGCATTATCAAGTTTTGTGGATTTTTTTTTTTTTTTTAGAGTTGCAAACAAAAATCATCTGGAGAAATTATTTATATCTGCATTTGTAAAACGTGATGTGTATGGAAGAGAGTTTACTTTAGTAACAGACCACTGGAAAAATTAATTACGTAACTTGCTAGGTTTCAAAGATCCTTAGTTGTTTAATTTATTGAGTTTTTTTAAAATGTAATGTTGAGGAAAGGCCTGACTCTTACAGTCCACTGGCTTTCTGTGCTAATATTTGTGGAGGGAATCTGCAAGAGTTGTACGTCCTAGACAGTTATTCTAAAGCTGAGGACTCCAGAGTCTAGAAACAGATTGATTTGGGATAAATGCTGCTTAAAAAAGATAAGGACAAAAGACTGAAGTACAGCATTAAGTCATTCCAGGTCCTGATTTCCATTTTCTTGTCATCTTTCCCCAGAGTCGTGGGGCCTCTGTCCAGTCAAAGAAAACTCCATCTGAAGAAGAGTTTGAAACTATTAAACTGATCAGTAATGGTGCTTATGGGTAAGGCTTTTAGACTTTGATTTAGAAGAAAATATGTTATTGTCCTACCTAGCAAGGGACTATAGCAAAGTTTGGTGAATGACTGGGTTTTGTTGGGTCCAAAGCATAACTGAATTTTGCTTGGGTCTTACAGAGGTTCCACACTTACGATTCTTCTGCATTCTTCTGGGAGATGCCATTTCTTGCATGTTCTTGGGGTCTCTTAGGCAATAGCCCCTGTACCTGGACATAGTTCTTGGTACTTACATTGCACTGAACTGACACACAGCTTCTAGCTCGGAGACCTTTTGTAAAAATTGGTTGTCTTACATTAAAGCTTTCAGAATAGGTTATTCCTAATCCTTCTGTGGTGCAAGTTTTCTGAAGCCCTTCCTATCTGTGACCTCAAGCCTGTTTTTCCAGTAACTGTTTCTGCACCATTTCTTTATGGTAGGTAGGTAAAATGTAGACACTTGAGTACCTTAGCTTGAGATGACTAAAACATTTCCCCTGAACATTGTCCCTGGGGAAAATATTGTCACTTACTTTGTTGGAGATTTCCTAAGTAAAAAAAATGCAGTTCCCTGAGTCCAAGAAAATTACTTTGCACCTATTTCCTTATTGCTTATCAAAGCAGTCTGTGTTTCCTTCCATGCTGTCTGGTTAATTCCTGTGATTTGCATTTGTTTAAAGGCTCAGTGAGTGAGTAGTTGCACATATTATTGATGATTCATTAAAACTGCAAAAATACTGAGAGAGAAGCTGTTTATGCTTTTCTATTCTTCCATGTATTCAGATTAAATATGTAACATGTGGCTGTTTGCAAGCACTTGAAATACTAAAAGAAATGCTAAAATTACATTGGGGCAAATCCACTGTGAGAAGTAATACAGTAAAAATACTATTGGATTTTATTATCTACTGAAGAATTTGGAATTAAGTCAGTCAGTTAAATTTTTAACCATTCGTACAAACCTATCCAGAAATTTAAAGATGATTCTTGACTCTTTGCAGTTCATAAATCCTTACCAGTGAAGTCATTTAGGCTATAACTGAAAAGTAGTGATATTTAGTAGGTCATAACAGCAAAACTTGAGCATGTGCTTGAGTGTTTTGTTGAAGTGGGTGCTTAGTTAACAGCAATTCATTTTTTAAAAAGTTGTATGTGGAACAAATGTAAGCATATTTTTTGTTCAGTGAAGACACAATAGGGCATACCATATTATTAGACAAGAAGATTTTGTGTCTTTTCATTCCTATTTCTGCACAGGCCCCATGATTTAAATGAAACTTTGTAAAAAGGGGAGAGAGAGTAGTTTTGCTGTTACTCGTATCTGTCATTATCCGGGGTGTATTTTATAGTCAACTGCTGGTGGGACACAATACCTTCTTAAATGTAATATACTCCAGAGAAAAGGAAACAAGTACTGATTCAATAAGGCAGGCAAACCGGATGAAAATTTTATTTGCAAACTGTATTATTAATGCGCAGGAATCTAATGATCTGCAAGTGATAGAAATGTGAGAGATACTTTACTGAAGGAAATCCCTGGTGACAGTTTTGTGTCAAATTAATTTTATGGAGCTTGGAAATAAATTGTGGTGATTCCATATGTTTTGGACAGTTTTTTAAGTGAAATGGTGACTGTAGTGGTGAAAAATACGTGCCTATGCAATGACACTTAAGGAGGTTCATGACATTTGTGTCTGAAATATCTCTTTGTTAGTCACATCAGAAAAAATGCTGCTTAATTCAAGAAGGCAGAGTAGCTTTTGGAAGGGAGCGTCATGGGGTTCTTTCTTTTCTAGAGGAGCTTGGCACTGAGATGGGATTTTATGGAGTCACAGATAAGTCTGTCAGGCTCCATCCAAAACAGTTACCATCACTGTTTGAAAAAAACCCAACAAACCAAAAACCAAAACAAAAACCAAAAAAACCCCCAGTTTGAACAGAAAATGGAACTTTTCCTCTTGCTATGTGGTTTTCTAGAGCAGTGTATTTGGTGCGACACAAGACCACCCGTCAACGATTTGCCATGAAGAAGATCAACAAACAAAACCTAATTTTGAGAAACCAGATTCAGCAGGCTTTTGTGGAGAGAGACATCTTGACGTTTGCTGAGAACCCCTTTGTGGTCAGCATGTTCTGCTCCTTTGAGACCAAGCGCCACCTGTGCATGGTTATGGAGTATGTGGAAGGTATGGCTGTCGTTATCTACACCTGCAAAGGGACCTGAGAGAGGATGAATGTGTTGCGTATGCAGTGTGTCTCCTCATAAAGGATGACATTACCGACTGATTTACGTGTGCTTCGGGCGTAAGGCTGATGAGTGCACTGCTCTGAACACAATAAATGGGAAGACCATCTCATGTGTGCTAGTCCTTCACCGAAAGTGAGCTTGGTCAGCCCTGCTGTTGCAGGGGGGTGATGATGCCCTTTTAGAGGGGAGCGTGCGGACAGCTTGGGCTGAGCTGGGGAAATGAGTCATTCCAGCATCGGTTTAGCTTAAGGAGACGCCCTGTTTGTGAACCCATGTGACTGACACAACAGGATTACAGCGGAGCTGAGGAAATGTAAAGCCACATGTAGAAAACTGCGGGGGTCAGAGGTTAGCTTGAACTTTCCAGTCCTCACTGGAAAGAAATCCTCGTGCTCTTCTATAGGATGGCATGGCTAGAGCATGCTAACTGCAACTTGGCATTACAGTTAGAAAAAGACAGTTAAGAAACATCACTGAGCAACACAGTCTTTGTTCTTGAGCAGCCTTTTTAAAAATGCAGTGGTATTTTATGCTGGGATTTCTTTTTCTTTGTTTTGCTTATTCTTTGAAATATTATTTGGTTTTATTTTATCACTGTATCTTTATCTTGTTGTAAGCAATATATTTCCACTGATGGATCAATTTCTTACGCCTGTCTTGCTTGGCTGAACGTTTATGAGAAATAAGCTTATAGTTATTGTATCATTGTTCTTTCAGATAAATTAGTGGAATGAAAACAGATGTATTGGCATAAGAAATTTTACTATTAATTCCTATTTACAAGCAGAGATGAAGGTTGCATGAAATGTGTGGCCAGTTTTCCTTAGAAGCTTGAATCAGGGGCCCACAGACTTACCTTCATGCATACCGCTGTGTCCAAAGGCATGGCTGCCTCTCCATGTCTAGAGAGAGCCATTTCATAGTTGTAGAGGTGTTTACTTACTATTTTAAGAAGCTTGTGTATCGTAGTAGTATGTGTCTTAGTGATGGAAAGCAGAGAAATTTATAGAAAGGCCAAAAAGTAGTGATGGAAAGCAGAGAAATTTATAGAAAGGCCAAAAAGTCATGAATTGCCCTTTCTTAAAGGTGTGCTTACAGTTCAGAAACAGCATCCATACAGTTCTTGAGGAAACATGCCCAACATACATGGATCTTAATTTTCCTAAGATTTTAATATTTATTTGAAGCTCAAGGCAGAGTGTAGAGAGAGCTTTAGAATTCAGGCTAACAGGGTTGAGAGAGACAGCCTTTAGAAAACTTACTGTAGTCTAGTATTGTAGACCCATAGCTGTTCTTTCTTACTGGTATGTGCCATTTCACTGTGCCATATTTGCAACCTTTTTTCAAGGAGGTGATTGTGCTACGCTTCTCAAGAACATTGGTGCCCTACCTGTTGATATGGCGAGGATGTATTTTGCCGAGACTGTTCTGGCGTTGGAGTACCTACACAATTACGGGATTGTTCACCGTGACCTAAAACCTGATAAGTAAGTGTTTAGCTCTTCAGAAGCTGAGGGGAGAGACAGTTCTTCAGGGGCTTTCTCCATAGGCAAGAGTACATAGGGCTAGAGGCAGTAGGGCTCTTCAATGGGATCTGACGTGTAGGAGATTTTATGGAGTCTCTTGCTACTGTTGCAGAACCAGATAAACACTGAGAAAAGGTGGGAAGAATGTCTTCACATACTTTCTCAAAGCTGCTGCTACACTGATAACAAATTATGGCAGAAGGCGGTCTGATTTCTAGGTGCCTTGGCTGCTCTGTGCTGTTCAGTTGCATAGGAGGTTCCTTCCAGGTGATCGATGGGGACGTAACCCTGAGAACTTGCTTAGCGTTATCTTGTGGTGTTTTGTTTTTTTTTCAGTTGCTTTTGGGAAAGAATTAATTGAATGTTGGATTATTTTGCTGCTTCTCTTTCTTCTAGTCTCCTGATAACTTCCATGGGTCACATTAAACTAACAGACTTTGGACTGTCTAAGATTGGGTTAATGAGCCTTACAACAAATCTTTACGAGGGACACATTGAGAAGGATACGAGGGAATTCCTGGACAAGCAGGTAAGCTGAGAGATTTTGTCTGTTGAGGTGGGATCGGATGCAGGTTTCTGGCTCGGGGTAGAATTGGAATTTGTAGCACTCCCTCTGCCTCGATGGTGTGCTGCGCGTTGTAGAATGAGAGGAAGAGGTACAAGTCCATTCTCATATTTGTGCATAAATTGGTATTGTTTATTATTTCAACTTCTTGTTTTGGAGTGATGCACTTAATCTCTTATTTGAGGATATTGAACGTGTGACCTATGCAGCAGTGCAGGTGTGAACAGAAGTTGGTCTGGGGGCATAACACAGATTTTGCTGGAAGGTTTTTCCACAGTCTCCCCCTTCTGGTGCTTAGAAAGTTCATGGCAAGTTCCTGTACATTCTTGTAATTTTGTCTGATGGCTTTAACATTGATTTTTATCCCCATGATATTTGCTAAGGGTCCCTTTTCTCTTTAGCCTTCATTTGCTAGGCTTAACCAGCTAAATTCTTCTAGATAACAAGATAGATTTTCCTTTGATGAATGAATAGCTCTTCCATGCACCTCTTTCAGCTTGAATTGATATTTCCTGAGCATAGTTGACAGGAATTATATTGTTCTGGATGCAGGCTCATCAGTGTCTTGTATAATGGGATTAAAAAATACTTCTCTCTTCTGAAAATACCTAGGATTGCAGCTGAATTTTCTTTTTTAGCTGTGCCAAGTGTTAACTCATAATCATCCTGTGGTATTGTCTTCTTTGCTTCTGAGTAATGATGCCTTTTCTAGCAGGAACTCTCTCTGGTCACTAGATCATGGTCTTGCACTTTGCAGTGTTTTATTTTTTGCAACTATTGTTATTGTTGCTGCTTCTAAGCCCAAGGCAACATAGATCTTCCAATGTGATTTCCTTAGCCCCTGTCTGTGCCAGCTGTACCTCCCAAGTTTAAATACTGAAGTGTGTAATCATGCTGTGCTGCTAATTCTGCATCTGTGAAACTAAATTCTGCTAGCACCGAGATGTGAGAGGTTTGTCAAAACTCAGTTGCTGATAGCTATAGCTGTGCCAGGAGACATCCATCAAGCAGACAGACCTATACACACACAATATGCATTTTTCCCATATGCTTTACTGTATGTGCAGCAAAGAACTACTTAGCTGGCGTGTCCACACTAGGAACATTTCATAGCATGTGATACAATTTCTGTGCAGGTAACGTGTTCCTCAAATATAAACTCTTCCTCCGTGGAAGTATTTCACAGCGTGAAGTGATTAGTGGCAAAACATTCATAACTTTCTTGTAAAGCTCTGAGGAAGAAAAGAAAAAAAAAAAAAAAAACCGGACAAAAATAAGATCTGATGTGAATTTGGCTTTCTTCTGTGTTCTTCTTGAGGTCTGTGGGACTCCGGAATACATTGCACCAGAAGTGATCCTGCGCCAGGGCTATGGGAAGCCCGTGGACTGGTGGGCCATGGGAGTGATTCTGTATGAGTTTCTAGTTGGCTGCGTTCCTTTCTTTGGGGACACACCTGAAGAGCTCTTTGGACAAGTAATCAGTGGTATGTTTCTGTTCTGGCTCTGAAGGGGTTTCAAGGTGAGCTGTGAAGTAAAACCTTGAAAATACTGAGGACCTGCAGTTTAGTCAGGAAGGACTAGGTATAAAACAATGGGGTTTAATTTTAAAATACGTATTATCTTTCTGTGTCGAAGTAACATTCTTCTGATTCCAGCTATGGAAAGTTGTTGAGTTGCAGAATGTCTTGCTAGATAGTTCCGTCATGCATAGTGTGGGAGTAGTGCAAATCCTTGTGGGATTGGGGAAAAATATTTGAGGATTTTTCTGTTCTGTCTTTTAACTTAAATGATGGAGGATATGAAAGGTGCAGCCGCCAACTGGTCTAATCCAGTCTGGGTTTGGTTATTGCTTCTGTAGGTGCAAGTGTCAGTCAATTAATAATTGTTTTATAAATGGAATAAGAAGGAAATTCTAAGCAAAACATGTTGAAGCTCTTGTACTCGGCACCATCACATCTTGTGACTTTTTAAACTGATCTCCTGCTTGGAGTTGGACAAATGATTGCTTTGTGTTCTCTCAGTGAATATGCCAGTGAAAACATTTCCTATTGGGAATGCTTTCTGAAACAGTAATTTTTTAACACACTTGGCAAATGTCCTTTGTAAAAAGCAAATTTCAGCAAAGAATTAAATATGATGCATGAAATTGTTACCTGTGAATTGTTCTCTCTGTTCCAAGTATAACGAGCATGGAATGTGCGGGCACGAGATACAGCCACGGTATTGACAGTGTCATTGTTTATGGATTGTCACGGAAGTCCCATTTCATACTTTATTAATAGAGTTCTTAATGCTTTTTTTCTCCACAAGCGCTGCTTGGATTGACAGCAGCTTTAGCTGACGCTGAATTTTATGCATTTTGGAAAATGTCAATGCTTGAATTATATTAAGTATGCAAGCTGCTGAATTCAAGGTATTTACGATTCTGGGGCAGTACTGAACACTGCTTTTTACGGTATAGGAATGTGAATGGTTATTCAAATTAGTTGTGAAGTTGGTAGAAAATGTCAAGTCTCTTCTTTGTCCCCAGATGAAATTGCCTGGCCAGAAGGTGATGATGCACTGCCACCAGATGCCCAGGACCTCATTTCTAAGCTTCTCCGACAGAATCCTCTGGAAAGAATGGGAACAGGTAAGAGCCTTGTGCATAAGACAGTAGTAGCCAGAAGCAGGAAAAGAAGCTACTGTGCCAGTGATGCACACGCATCCATGTTGAAAAATACTCACCTAGAGCTGCAAAACCGTTTGTACTGGGTTCAGTGAATCTGGTGTGATGAAGCTCTGAGAATTAGTGTAGACTGTACATGAGTCACACAAGTATTACTGTCTTGTTTGGGAAACAAGAAAGGGGCACCATCGGCTTGGCATCATAACTTCTCAAATTTGTGCTGTTCCATTGAAGGCTTGAGGGTTGTGTCTCCATTTGAACAGTGTATAATCAGATTTCTTTAAAGTTCTATTTAACTAGGGGCTTAATCCCCTACATGGATGTGAACTCCTGGGTGTAACAAAATAAATGAAAACTTTCCCGTTCCTAGAGGCCTGTACTGTATAATTCTCCACATAGACAACGAAGTCTGATAATCTTTTTGGCAAAGTCATGTGCATATCTCAATCTTTTTGTATTATAATGTCAGATTCAAAGTTTTACAACCCAACACTTCTCATTTCCTGATAGCAAATAACTATAAACAGTTTCTAGCTACACTTGTTTTAAAATAATCTGTGCAGCACTGCAGCTTCACAGCACAGGTTGTCTGTTTCATTGATTTGATTAGTTTGATTTCATTTTGGATTTTCAACTGGAAACCACACTTTAAGGATAAAATAAAAACCTATATATATATACCAATTCCAAAAGGCACATGTATTCAGCAGGCTTAACTCATGTGCACCAAGGGTGATGAATAGATCATGAATTAATTATGATATCAGATGGTTTTCACATGTTCTTCTTTACTTCAAATCCGTGTACTTGAAAGATATTGCTGTCATGGGAAAGATGTAGTTTCTTGCCTTATAAAATGAGTTGATGGACTGATTTTTTTGATTTCTTATATAATGTAATGCTGAGACTGCTGTTCGACTTGGCATCTTGTAGTGCCACTGGCACTCAGCAAACCTTTTATCTCCTTTCCTCTGCTATTCTCTTTTATAAAAAGACAGTAGCATCTTTTATGAATATTAATTTAATTTGGAAAAAAATGCATATACTAGTAGACAGATAATCTTTAGGTTTTTCCTTCTGGGTACCCAAGCTTCTGAGGTTAATAACAAAAGATACTAATTCAGGAAGGTTCGTAAGCCCCTGCCTTGTTTTAAGCACATGAATGAGTTTATTCATGACAGTGGAGCCACTCACATGCTAAGTACCTTGCTGAATTTGTTCTCTTTATTCAGCTATGGACAAGGTGGTATTTAGAGTCTGGAAATTTTAAATTAAGATGTTAATTAGTTCTTAACTTGCAGCTTGCTGAGGAATGTAACAGCAGATGCTGTCTTCCAGCCAGTTTAGTCATGTGTTGTCATTAAACAGGAAGAGGAGGTGGGAAGGGGGAAATCTTGTTCAGATTTTATCCTGCATCACCACTTTGGTAAAAGGATAAATTGTTTCTCAAAATTTCTGGAAGATGTGTGACTTAAATGTGTTTGGGTAGATTCTGTTAGGCTCTTGATATTTTTAGGGTTTGTTTTTCTTGTTACGCAAATGCTGAAAGAAATACTCTGCGATAAAATATGCTTATTTCAGGTAGTGCCTTTGAAGTGAAACAGCATCGGTTCTTTAAAAATTTGGACTGGAATGGATTACTTCGGCAGAAAGCTGAATTCATCCCACAGTTGGAATCTGAGGATGACACAAGCTATTTTGACAGTAAGACTAAAGATTCAGCCTAAACGGCATCATATTTTTTGTGCGTATTTAATTTTTGAAATGGTTAGAGTTAAGTAATTGTTAGAAATCAAATAAAACACTTGATGGAAATGGCTTTAAAAAGTTTCTGTCGAAAGCCAAGTAAGGTTTCTTTGAAAGCAAATGAATTTTGAATGAAAAAACGTTGCTGCTGAAGTCAACTGGCCTTTGGTGCCCATGGTCCTGCCAGCCGTGGCCCTGCAGTGAGAGGTGCTGTGGTTCTTAGGTCCGGTTCATTACAGGTCTTCCAAAGCATCTGGTAAATCCAACTTCCTTGAGTTTCTGAGCAATATTATCTTTCCCTAGTGACCATTCTCAGCCGATAAGTTTTTTTTATTAAAAAACAAACAAACAAACCCTAAACCTTGAAGACAAGTACGTAGGGAAAATTCTTTCGAGATTTAAAGTAATTTAAACTATTTTCACTGGAAGTGTATCACCCTATTTTAGTATTACTAACTCTAATGAGATATGAAGTGCCTGTCTGGTGTGTATAAATGTCTGGGAACTGCCGTGGTATCAGTGCTATGTAAGATTCCTGGTATTTCCAGATAAGCACCAGACAGCGTCAGTGCTCTTGGGAGAAAAGGGAGGAGTGTCATGTGAGGGATGGAGAGGTCTCTGTCCCCAGAGCCTCTGCTCCCTAGCTTTTCTCATTTGACTTGGGGAGCTGAGCAGGTAGAAGGGGCTTGTGCTGGTCAGGGGGGGTCTTTCTCTTCCTCCAGCTGCAGCACGGAATGATACTGGGCTATTTCAGTTCCCTGAGCTATGGAAGTTTCTGCCCTACCTCAATGGAATCTCTTCCATTCTTCTCCTAGGGCCATGGGACTTGCTGACTCTGTATGAAGCACATTTTTGCTCGGTTCCCATGCTTTGCTCACGGGGAAGGGAGGCAGAGAGCAGCCTGCCTCCAGCCCCTCGGCCGTGACGCAGCACAGCAATCTTGCTTACATATTGCCCTTCCAGTCTGGGGGCGAGGCTTTTAGGTTTGGGGTTGGATGGAGAGGTAGGGTGGAGAGAGAGAGGGACTGAGAAATCTCCATGTACTTGCTGCAGAGAGCAATTTCAGCCGAGCTGCGCAGAGCAGGCAGAGGTGTGTTTTGCATGTGTTGAGGTTTCCTTGGTACAACGTACATGTAGAAACTGAGGTGTGGTGTGTTCCCACCACTCATTGGACTTACTGGATGTTGAAAATTGAGCTCCGGTCACTCAGTTGGGTTAGTGATGGGGAGAGGTGCAGGACAGCAGCTGTGAGCAGGTTCTGGTGGGTAAAAGCATCACATTGTGTTCAGTGGTGCAAATCAATGCATCTGTCAAGTAGGAGTGATGGCAAACTCCCCAAGTGCCCAGGCATGCTCAGCAGGTTATCAGGGTAACTTTGATGTGAGTCCTTTATAAAGGCTGGAATTCTCAACGTCAGGAAATAGCTCACATAGACACTGATAAGAGTTGGCGTTACTGTTATAAACCCTAATGCAGAAAATTTTAGAATTTATAGAAGTAGCTTTCTGGCTGATACAGTGCAGCAAATTTGGCTCAGTATAGCTATCAGCTGTCTGTAGCCAAACTTATTAACGCCCACCCCACAAAATCCAATGTGGCTGGCTTAGAAATCCAGTGCTGCAAATCTCAAGGCACAAAATCTCTTTGGAGGCAGTTTAAATTTTGCATTAAAAAATAGCTTTGTATATTGGCTGCTTGCCCATTTTCTTTCATAAAATCTAATCCTTTTTCTAGTAGGAGGGAGAAGAGGAAATATTTGAGGGGGGTAAATATTTTTATTTTTTAAAGAAGACTTGTATGTATGTATTTAGGACAGACTTCGTACAATCAAAAAACTGTTTATTGGAAATTGGGATAGTGAATTGTTTCCGTGTTTTTTTCCATATGATTTTTTGCTGTAGGGAAGAAATACCCCTACCACGAAGGATCTGCAGGATTAGACACTTGCTGAGTATCAGCTGCTTTTAGAATTTAATGTAGCTGATGATACAAGATAAATTCAGTAGCAAGGAAGTATTCTTCGCTGCTAATTGTACAAAATGAGCGAAACTGGCTGTAGGGTAAGGAAAATACCCTGCACAGTGTATGAAAACTCAAAGTTCTTTGTAAGTAGACAAGTAGGAATGCTTGAGGTGTGAGAGTTATCAATACCCCTGAACTGATGAAATGTGCCACATCTTGTTCGCAGCCCGTTCAGAACGGTACCAACACCTGGATTCGGAAGAAGAGGAGGACACTAATGATGATGATCATGTGGAAATTCGGCAGTTTTCCTCATGCTCGCCAAGGTTCAGCAAGGTAGGAGCATGCTAGCTTATTGAAAGAAAAAATCTAGAGAGGACGCAGTTTCATTGCTTTGTATGGGGTAGATTTTAATCATGCAGATGATACATGGGAATTGCATGGTGTTTAATATTCACTGAGGAAAGAAAAAGCTGTGTACAATGTTTACTCTGTGATAGTTTGTGGCCTGTTAGAAGGTGAGTGACAGAAAAATTGGAGAATGAAATTTTATATTTCTTAATGTTTCACTAGTATGCAGAGTACCGTGGAAGTCTCTCCTGCATCTGATACAGTTTGATGCTTTTACCAATGACTTGGATGCTGGCATAGGGAGTGTCCAGAGCGTATTTGCTTTGAGCACTGTCATTCTGAAAGGGTCTTTCAGAAGGTGACAAGATGGTATTAGGATGAAAATTTATTCTGACCTTTTGGAATAATGGTCTAAGATCAAAGGGATCCCATGCAGTAAGAGCACAGGTGAAGTTTACACCTCCGCCGTTGTTCATTGTCTCAAATACAGCCTGAGGAGCAAAAGCCAGTTGACAATTTCAAAGAGAAGGATCTGGGCATATAGTGCATCATGAGTTAGATGTGCCAAATCATTGAAGCAAAAAGGCAGTTACCGTAGTGGGAGAGCACAAATATTTTCTTTAAGGCAAGTGAAGAAATCCTTTCCATCTGCTTGGCAGTAGGAGGGCCATAGCTGGGGTACTCTTGTCCTGTTCTGGGCAATGTTCTTGAAAATAAACACAGACCGGTAAAAGAGTCCAGAGGAAAGCAGCAAGAATGATCCGAGATCCACAAAACATAAACCTTAACGTGTTTCCAAATACATAACGGCCAGAAGGAAAGGAATACATTGGTCTTCCTGTTCTACCCAGAACTAATAAGAAATGATGAGCACAAAGGAGGTACAGGGTAGATGGTAAGGAAAAGTTTCCAATGTTGAAAAGTAATTAAGCGCTGGCAGGCGTGGGCTGCCTGGGGAATTAGCAGAATTTCTATCTCTGGCAACTTTTAAGAAGAGGTTGGAGAAACATCTCAGGTGTTACAAGAGAGCTGGTTCTGCTCTGAGGGGGGAAACGGACAGGAATCCCGGAGAAGGTCCCCTCTAGCCGTGCTTTCTGGGTTCAATTCTTTCTCAGGTGATCTGAAATAACAAGGTGGAATTCATAGAGTCCTAGAAATTCTGGACATTTCAAAGTAGCAGTACCGCACTGTTAGCTTAGATAAAATAAAATACGTTTGGGGAGGGGCAGAAGGGAGAATAAGTGCTGTTTTGAGGTCAGCCTGCTCTACAAATTGTGTTTTCCTCCTCTTAATGAGATGAGAGTAGGAATTTTACTAAGGCCCTGTGAAAGATGCTTCATTTTTTTCTGATAGTTTCTTCATATTTCCACAACTGAAGTCAGTTTTGAAGCACCAGTTTGTTCTTCTTTGTCCTCAGCTGGGCTACTACAGTGCTTTAAGTAACAGTTACCGTTAATGTTACAGAGTTGCTCCTGATTTGCATCACCAAAAGTATGTTTAAAATTGGACCTGAGGATTAGTTGGGGTTTTGAAAAAGTTCTCATGAGTACGTAAGGGTTTCTTTTTCCTGCCTTTTCTCACCACGAGTATTATTCATCTGTTATGTTAGACTGAAGCTTTTCTTTAGGGTTCAGTGTTTTTGCCACAGAGAGAAAAAGTTCACTTTTAATGAATTTATTTTAAGACCTGGAAAATTATACAGCATTTGTAATGTGGGAGGCATAAAAGGCTCATTATATTTTGAAATTCTTGTCTGACAATTCAGCCATATGATTTATTAATAGTTATCTTGTTGATGCTCTGAATTTTTAATAACATTATTTTCATTAATCTCTTCTTATGTAAATTAGGTCCACAGTCAAGTGTAGTTTTAAAAGGATAGATTTTTTTGCTTAATCATTTAATTATTTAAAGACGGCTGTAAAACCAAGAAAGGGACTTTCATTAAGCTGTCAGCATTATAGTAGATTCCTTGAGGAGGGCAGGACTTTTTTGTTCTGAAACAAGCTTGGGGCAATGCTGATAGACTGATGATAATGAAATGGGGTCATGAGCATGATGCCTATCATAGAATTGGATTTGTGTAGTAAGATTTCAAAATCCAGATGCCAGCCTTCAAGACTTACGGAGCCTGCTTTAGCAATATCTCCTCTTAGATTTGAGAATCATTAAAAACAAAAATAAAGTAGTTTCAAAAAGTCTTAGTATTTCTGTGGTGTGCTGGGCTGTTTTCAGAGGAGAGGTGTTAGGTACTGTTGTAAAAGGCATGTTTAATGTTTCCGAAGCCTCCTTTTTTCCTTTCCTCCCTGGCACACTTTGGGCATGTCACATCTACACTGTTCATGCTTTCAGGATGTATCTTCCCTTTAGAGAAGAGATTATGCCCCTCGATCAGAAAAAGCCATGTAGGTTTGTTTCCTCTGTACAGAAGGATCTTTTGCTATATGCAGGTGTACAGCAGCATGGAACGTCTTTCCATCCACGAAGAGAGGAAGACTCCGCCACCAACTAAACGGAGTCTGAGTGAAGAAAAAGATGACCGACTGGACAGCCTCGGTGGCTTGAAGAGTCGAGACCGCAGCTGGGTGATTGGGTCTCCTGAAATGTAAGTTCTGTAGAACTAAGTCCTCTGGTTTCTTACAGCATCTAAGAAAGACTAACCTGTGCTAAAACTTTCTATGACCTGTGTTAGGACAAGGAATGCTTCCTATGGTGCATTTCTACAGGTGAAGCTGGGAATAAATAGTTGAAAATGGATGTGTAGAAGTGATACATCTAGTTAAGTACTAACATCTAAATTTGTAGCAAATACTTCAAATTAATTTGAAGGGATTCTAATGTTAAGTAAAGCTTTCATTTGTGGAAACACTAGTTGCATGAGAGAGGTACCAACAGAAGTTTTTTCTTAAACATCAGTGAATCCCAAGTCTGATGTTGCTGGAACTTTACCATTTGTCACAAATTAGAGAAACCATTAGGAAAATCCAAAGTTTCTAAAGTTCAGAACACAAAAAAATTCTTGTGTTCTAAAGAAAGATGTCAGTAAAGTATATGAATACTCGGAGTTCGGATACCCACTATGTTTCTAGCATAACTGAAATAATTGCCAAACTTCCCTTAAAAAAGGAATATCTCTCATTTTGTACAACTCCTCTAAAGCTTTTACACTGATGTTTGGCATTAAAAAGATCATAAAATGTAGTTGTGATCTAGTTTGTATGATTTCATTAAAAAAAAAACCCAAACCAACAAACGCCAAACATTTTATAGATTACACTCTTAACTGATGTGCACTTCATCTCACATCAGGCTTTCCTGGCTTCAAATTTACAGCAACTTTGAAAGAAAAATTTATCTAATTCCAAAAGGAACGTGGAGAATGATTTGCATTTTGTAATCGTGATTTTTATAGTATTTAATATCATATTCATTGTACTGTATTTTTCTTTGGTTTTATTCCTTCCTTTCTTAGAAGCTTAACAATGGAATATATTGGAGATCAAAACTCAGGTGGTGCCTCAAGCTTTTGCTGTTTTAAGTCCTAATGATGTAGCTGGGTCTCCTAACCACTTTAAGTTGGCTTCAGCTGTGTGAGTTGGGTCTGTGCGCTATTTTCACCCTTTAAAGTTAATTATCCTGCTAACTTAATTGAGGGGCTCTGTCTTGGTTTTTCTCTTAGATTGCGTAAGCGCTTGTCTATGTCCGAATCCTCACACACGGAGAGTGACTCCAGCCCACCTTTGACGGTCCGCCGACGCTGCTCGGGGCTGCTCGATATGCCTCGTTTTGCCATCTCTGCCGAGGATGAGGGAACCGTCCTGAAAAGGCCACAGTCTGAGGGGATGCTTTTATCTGCTGTGCAGTCGCGGGAGGGGCTGCCGGTGCCCATTCCAGAACAGCCTGTGGAGCAGGAGCTGCAGCTGGAAGGTGATGCTGGACCCACCACCCCCTCCACAGCTGTCACCAGCGCCTCAATGCTGACAGGTACATGCTTGGTGTGATGCTGTCGTGGTCTCCAACAAAGCCATGTTAGCTTGCACACGTTAACTCTGTAAAACTGTGGATTTGGATGTCAGGTGATGTGCATGTCTCATGCTCAATGGTTATTTTAGTATAGTTTTGTGGATGCGCTCGCCTTTGAAATAACATCAGCGGTTTAATCTCTTCCAAATTACATCTTATATTTCAGTCCTGTCACTTCCAATTGATTAAGGTCTTCTCAAGCTTGAGACCCATATGAGCTATGCCTATTAAAACCACTGGGTGCCTACCAGAGGCAGCGTTACTTTAACCATTAGTCAGAGTAGATCACTGCTGAGTTGGAGCTGAGAATATGGGTGTCTGCCACACTAACAGACACCTGCTTCCTATGGTTTTATTTATCAAAAAAATGTGGAGTAGAGACTTGAAATTTGCTGGGGGAGTGGGGTTTGTGTCAGGGACGTGCTACTTGCTGTCTCAGCCAAATATCCTGAAATTTAGCCAAGTTACAAGCTTCAAAAAGTGCAGCCTGAGTTAGTAGCATGGGTCTTAGAAGTCAGTGTTTGACTTCTCAGAAGCTTTGACTGTACTGCGGCCATTCTGTAGCACTGGGCTGAGCTGGACATTCCCTGTGATGGTGCCCTGGGCTGCAGTGGTGCAGGGCTGGGCTCTGGCTGCTGCAGTGTGCCCAGCTCCTGCCCCTGCCAGGGCACCGGGCAGGCAGAGGGTGAAGCTCCCTGTTTCTGAGAACAGAGGAGGTCAGAGCTGGGAACTGGTGGGAAGTAGTGAGGAGGAAAAAAAGGAAATTTGGACCAATGGAACAGAGCAGGGAAGTTGAATTGAAGGTTGGCAAGATAGTATTTGAGAAGGAAGGCATATTTAGGGGAGGAACTAGATTGTAGTGTTGAAGAGCAAGGACTAACTGGGGAAGAAAATAAGAAACAAGTTGCTGGGAGAAACTGGGACAAGCAGGCAAAGTAATTGTGGATGCATTGAGGATGGAAAGGAGAGGAAAGGGGTACTGAACAAGGAATGAGAATGGCAGCAAGACTGGACAAGAACAAGGTGAAGGGCACTGGGCAGATGTGGTGGTGGATTGATAGCAGAAGGTGGAAATGCCTTAGAAGAAATTTGCCACCAGGCTAGAGTAAAGCCAAAGATTCCCACATGTCATTATTCTTCTTCTGCAATTCAGTCTGTGAAATTCCTTCAAAATTGTCCCGTTCCCCTTTACAGCTCATCCTCCTGGTGCTGCCATCATGTACTCCATTAACCCATAGGAGAAGGTGCAGGGGTGAAGGAAGTACGTTGCCATGTACTTGGATAACATCGGTGCCACAGTGGAACCCTAGTTTATTCATTTCATACTAAAAGCCTGGAAACATACCACTAAAAATTGCAAGAACACTTTAGTTGCAAATTTGAATATCTTCAAGTTGAAATAGGCAAAAATGAAGCTTCCGTGGGCAGCCTGCTCCCCCGAGCCTAGTGCAGTAGAGCAGTCTTTAACCTAGCACGTGGGATTCAGGGTTACATTGCTTCAGTGTCCCCAGCCTGCAAAATTAAGTCACAGGCAGGGAACTGCAAGAAAGGAATTTAATTCCTGTCACTGTCTCAGAGTGCTCTTCTAATGTATATCACAGCCTTTTCACACACAGCCTCCAGTTCTGGGTTCCTCATTGTCTGGGAGCCTTATTTGGAACTCTGTGGCTATTAAATGTTGAACAGGCATCTGGTACTGAGATCTATGGGAATGGTGCTTTCAATTTTTATTTTCGTGGTACTTCCTGCTTTGCTTAGTATGCAGAGCGGTGGTGCCCACTTAAATAACGATGATCAATGTTTTGTTCTGTCCTCATTGTTCAAAATGTGGCCCTTAGGCTTTATTTATTGCACACTGCTTAAAATTTGCTTTTGAAGACAGAATGATTAATTTCCCTTGTGGACTTGCTGTGATGCTCACCACTTTCATTTCTAAGCACCCTGTAAATTCTAATTAATGTATTTTCACAGTGCCCCTTTAAGGCATCAGATGGGGAACTGAGGCACCAAGCTTGAGTACAGCACCCCCAGCCCCCAGCATCTGCTATTGTTACATGCCCAGTCTGATTTTCAAGATTACTTTGCATTTTATAGATAATTATAGCAAGTTAAGTAATTCAAGACTAAATTGCAATGGTACACAGAAGGGGGCAAATTAAGATTATCTTTGCAATCCACATTTTTACTTGCCCTGACTTCAGTACCTTAGTATTCTCTTGAAGTGGGGGGTTTATGTGCAGCTCCAGTAGAACCTGGCTCTTCTATTACAGGCAGTTTTAACTTAAAGATTGACAGTTCTTGCTGATTGTAAAAATGGAACGCTTCCCATAAACCTGTTTTCATCTGTGAACGATCCCATTGAAATGGTTTGCCTGCAGAACTGCACCCGCAACTTTCAGATTCGCGTAACTGCTCCTGAGCAGCATGATTTCATTAGCGAGCTTTTCCAACAGAATAGAAGCCGCTAATTTTCTGTATTCAGAATAACACCGTTTCTGTAAATAAAAATTCAAGCCCTGGGGTTTCGTCTTAGGAAAATTTACTCTTGGACTTCATGTAAACATGACTTTGATTTAATGTATTTTGCCTGTAGGGGAATAGACTGTTAGGAATTCCCTGTGGTTCTAATCTGTTTTAATTTAAACTGTAGCTGGGAGCACTGCAGATTTCTGTGATCCACGAGCTCGCAGTAATAGCAATGAAGGCCCAGACTTTACCACTCCAAAAGCCATCAGCGATTTGGCAGTGCGGCGGGCACGACACAGGTTGCTCTCTGGGGAATCAGGGGAGAAACGTACCTCAAGACCTGTCAATAAAGTGATTAAATCAGCATCCGCTACTGCCTTGTCTCTCCTGATTCCCTCAGGTAAGAAATGCCTTGGGTGAGGCATTGTCAGCATCTGCAAGCGCTAAACAAAAAGTCTGCAGACAGATCCTCCCCCTTCGCTCTCCTGGAATAACGCCGTCACTGGCAGGAGGGGAGAGATCTAACTTTTACAATCGGTTTAATATTTACTACTCGGCAGAATAATGAATACTGCTTTGCCACAGATGGGAGCGTTGTGTGTGTGGTCTGACTGCAGCTTCTGCAAATGGCAGCTGGGCCTGATTCTTTCCCAAGTTTTTAAATTGGCTTCTGGCTGGTCTCTAGACAATGGTGCAGCAAGGAGGTAGAGAGACACGGAACTATTTTAACCCTCCAGGTACTACTTTTGGCGGGTGACATGCTAACTACGGCGCTGTTTGGGAACTGAACGTGTCCGGTGCATTCATGCACCGGGAAGTTTCAGTAACTCCAGATAACTTGGTTGAGACTGAGTGCTCAAGAATTCCGTAGCGTAGGTAACTCACAGAATAAGTCAACGTTGAATAGCTTACCTTGTTGGCCCGGCTCTGTCTCCAAGTGGAGCCAGACCTTGACAATTCCTAATGCCAGGTGGTAACTTCTAGCGAACAGCCCAACCATGCTGAGCTATGGCAGACTGGTTCAGCAGGAGGCTCTCCCCGCAAGGACTTCGTCCCTCTTTCCAGAGGAGAAGACCATGCTGTATTTCCAGGGCTGTACCTGTTCCTGCCTAGGTGGGAGCAGGAAATTGCAGCTGGGCCACGAATGCCAACCCAGCAGAGGCAGAGCAATGCCAGCCTGCCCCTCTCAGCCGGGGAGCGGGAGGCAGCCATGCAACTGCTTCTTGGCACCGTTGTGGTGATGCACGTTACGTTTCTTGTGGTTTGTGCATTGGTTGCTTTTCAAACTACAAACTCCCTCATGAAAATCTAAAATGCGTATTTAATCACCCAGCAAAGATTCCGCCAGAGCTGCTCTCATCTGCCAGGTAAATATGTGCTGGGTGATTCAGCAGGTGTTTCTTAATGGATTAGAGATTACCTTTTACAGCTGCATTTAATATTCGTGCTCTTTGGGTTTGTTTTACTGATGTTGACCATCTTCACTTTAAAATGAGAGTTCTGTGTTTGCTTTGTATTTTTAAAAGTGGACGTTGTTTTACTAGCAAGCAGAGTCATATAGTTTAGTTGACAGCCTGGCCCTCAGCTGTTCGTTTGGGAAACGCACTCTAAAATACACTTGTGATGTTGTTTTTCAGTAGCAAAGTCCCTGCAGTAGCTAATTTTTTAGGGTTAAATATTTCTGCCCCTGGGAATTTAAAACACTACCGAAACTACCTAGATGTAGTTGTTGTCCGATTGCCTGCTGATTTCTTTGTGTTAATACTAACTGATTTTGATTTATCTCAGCACCAACGTGTAACTTGCACCAAGATCTAGAGACTATCTGATCTTTTGGAGGACAATAATATATTGTAACCTTGCAATGGGGTGTTCCAGGATTGTGCCTAGAGCAAATGCTTATGATGGGTTGTAAATCCCTGAAAGAGAAGTATTAAGCACTGTGACCCAACCATAATCCTAGGCAAGCAGTGCTGCTGTATTAAATACACACATCCGAATGTACGGTTTGGAAACTGCTGATTTTTGTATTTCGAAGCATGAATTAGTTGAAGCTGCAGGCAGACCCAGCTCTGGTGAAGACCACCAGCTTAAAGAGCATTGAGAGAGATGGTTTCCGAGCTGTTCTCTAACAATAATTTTCTCTCTTTTGGAGGCCTGGTTTCCTAATTTTTGCCCACCTTTGTGTCATCACTGTAGATCACCACACGTGTTCTCCATTGGCCAGTCCAATGTCACCTCATTCTCTATCCTCCAACCCATCCTCGAGGGACTCCTCACCCAGCCGCGACTTTTCTCCTGCTATTGCAAACCTGAAACCACCAATCATCATCCATCGGGCTGGAAAGAAATACGGTTTCACTCTCCGTGCCATTCGCGTCTATATGGGTGACAGTGATATCTACACTGTGCATCACATGGTCTGGGTATGTCTCTGTTTTTCTAAAAGGAGTACCCTTGGGGCCAGAAGTGCATTTAGCTGGGGAGGTGGGATTTGGCTTTATAAATTGTATTTTGCCACCCGGTGTTCTCTCTCCTTATTAGGACCCAAAAATATCTTTTTGGGGTGGGGGAAACCCTTTAAAAGAAAATAAATAAATAAATAGATAGATAGGTAACAGCATTTTGGGTTTTACCTGTAGCGGTTTTCAAGCCCATCACAGAACCACAGCGACCTTTCTTTCCTTCTTTCTTCCCTGGTTACATGAATCCACCTTCTTTCACCTGCAGCACATACTTTAAAGCATGTTTCTGTGTACATACCCTCTTTCTCTTTATTGGGGTTGTTGCATGAGGGCCAGTCGTAGCTAATTTATTCAGACCCGTGCTAGCGATTGTAGCCTGCTTCTGATCAGTTCAGTCTGCTGGGGTTTTCCAAGCAGTCGCTTGGAATTGATTACAAGCCTTAAAGCATCACTGCTGCTGTGCTGATTGCCTAGGGATTTAGCTCTTGGCTTAGTTGTCTGCTGTGCTGGAAGGTCTGGTTTCTGTGTCTGTATCTCTTCCTTCCCATTGCTTCTGGTACTTTATCTCTGTGTTCCTTTTTTGTTAACGTATCTGACTTCTAGAAATGATCAGTTCCCTGGAGCAGTGTTGTCTGAGTTGTGTAGTTAGGGAAAATGGTGGTTAATTCTTTTCCGTGTTATCTCTGTGTTCATTAGACAATTTGGGCTTTGTATGCTTTGGTCGTTATTTAACACGTCTTCTCACCTAGAAAAATAATCTGAAGCTGCAATTTTCCCTTGCTCCTCTCTGCTTTCCTTGAAAAATGCTGAGTTTACCAAGATACTGATTTGTAGTCTTTTCTGGCTAGAGGGAGAGCTGCAGAATTCTCGAGTGTATCTGTCTCCTCGCTGCAGAGGAGGCTTACCTTTCCGAATGGTGAGGGGGAAGGCACTGCGTTCGCGAGGGGAAAGGTCTGCTGTAGGATAGGTTAGTAACGCGTGCGAAGTGGAAAAAGAAACTGTTCAGGATTCGGTGTAATACAGGCCCCCCGTAAACACAAGGCACAGAGTCTTATTTAAAAGTCTGTTGGCTGCTTTGGGTTCCAGCGTGTACATGGAAGGATGCTGGATTTGGGATGGCAAAGAAATTGGAAAAGATTGAATGCTTGTCTGGAAATCAAGAGTATCTAGTTAACATTCCCAAGTGCTGAAAATTTTTGGAAGTCTGTTAAGCCTTGTGCTTTGGGAGGAGCTGGTCTCTTGATCAGCTTAACCATCCTGGCTGGCTGCCTTGGATCGGGAGAAGACTGGCAGGATGCTGGGGGAGGAGTGAAGAGTGCAGATTTTTTATGCTTGGCTGTGCCAGTCAGTGGTTTCTTTCACCCTTCTTTGAAGCAGCTGGTGCTAGCTGCAGCAAGAGATGAGGTGGATGGGCTTTAGAGTCTGATCTGGCCAGCAATCCTGTACGTTCCTCTTCTCAAATCAGTCATCCCCTTCTTGTTGCCAGCACGTGGAGGAAGGTGGTCCAGCGAACGAAGCAGGTCTGCGTGAAGGGGATCTGATAACCCATGTCAACGGGGAGCCGGTCCATGGACTGGTGCACACAGAAGTGGTGGAGCTGATTCTGAAGGTATGGACTCGGCACTGCTACATTTTGGAAAATATGAGCCAACTTGTTTAAAATGCTGTAGGTATCTAATTGGCATTGTCTGAAATACAAATATGTACATGGCACCTGGCCCTTGTTTTGCAAAAACTCGTTGCTGCAGCTTGGTCCCTAAATCTCCAACATTTCTGCATTTAATTTAAGATGAATTCACGTATGTTGTGTGAGAAATAAGGACCCATCAGATACATTTTTATCAGCAGGAGAGACAAAGGTTAGTAAGATTTAAATATACCTTTCCTCAAACATCACTTTAAGAAACAAATATCTTCAAAAATTTCCAAATTACTTTTATTTTTTGCCTTTAGGCTGTGCTAATGTTATTAGCTCTTAATACTGCTTTCTCAAGGATTATTCCTAGTGGTATTTAAAAGCAGCTTTGTAATGGTTGGTCTTAAATTATCCAGTTAAATGACTTGCGTTTTGATACCTCCTCTGAGCTGAATCCATTTATGGGAATAAAACCCTAAGTTTTGGACTGTTCCAAGAGAACAGAGGTCTTTAGGACTGCAAACAGAGGAGCAATCAGGATTTTTATTTTTTTTTTAAGGTGAGCGAAGCAAGCCATGCTCTGTTTTGCAGATAGATGCCTGACACACTCACATCTGCCATCAGTCAGAGCACTGGGAATAGGATTGGTGACAGAATATCACTTTGTTCCAGTTTCCAAGTTTTATAAGTATTAAATAGAGGCAGTTGGGCTGTCAATGGGAGAGGTCAGATACTGTGTTCTGTCTGCTCTGAAAAGCTTTACCTACCAGCTGGGGTCTGAGCTAATCATTTGTGAAAACCTGACTAAGAGGGCTCTCTCTCAGCAATTCCTTAATAAGTGATAGGTGGAAATGCAAAGGCAGAAATGGAGTTTGACAAAGGATTGCGAAATGGCAGGCAGCAATAAACTCGCAGCCTACCTGCTTAGCCTGTGGATCTGCTTCCAATAGCCATGTTTTAAGCGATGTCTCTGTGTCTCGTTTCTGACAGAGTGGAAATAAAGTGTCCATTTCCACGACGCCGTTTGAGAACACATCCATCAAAGTTGGTCCAGCTCGAAAAGCCAGCTACAAATCCAAGATGGCTCGGAGGAACAAGAAGAGTAAAACTAAGGATGGTCAGGAAAGGTTTGTTTTGATGTTTCTCTGTGAAAATTAAATAGTAACCAAGATAATGTAAGAGAGATCTTGTCAAATTAATTTGTAGGTAATGTATATCAGCAGGTATGTCCTTTAGTTCTTTTTTTTTTTGTTTTCTTTTTCTCTTTAACTGTGCCATATAATTGACTGAAATATTCCGATAAAGGTAAAGAAATCGTTTTGGCCTGTAAACAACTTTTGAATGCTTTTCCACAGTAAGAAGAAGAGTTCTTTGTTGAGGAAGATCACTAAACAAGCATCACTACTTCACACCAGCCGGAGTTTGTCTTCACTAAACCGCTCGCTGTCTTCTGGAGAAAGCGTGCCTGGCTCTCCAACTCACAACCTGTCTCCTCGGTCACCAACACAGAGTTACAGATCCACTCCCGAGTCTGTACACTCAGGTAAAAAAAGAAACAAAACAAAACAAAACCCACCAAAAATCCACACAAACTGAAAAAAAACCCGGAGATTTTTGCTCATTGATTAATTTTTGAGTTAAATTCACAGCAGCAGGTAGTAGGTCTGTTTGTAAAGTGACAACTGTGATGTTGATTACCTTAAGGATGGGTGTATTCTCATTCATTGATTTATTTTAAAATGAAAATCCATACATCTTTTCACATTGATGCAAATGAGTATTGTAAGTTGCAATGTTTTTGTAGCAGTTTGACACATTTTCTATATTTGTTTTGATTCCTTTTCTCTGAACTGTGTGGCGAAGTCATATTTGAAAATTGTACCAGTTGATGGGATAAAGAGATTTGCATCTTGAGAATAGCAATGAAACACATGGTTTATCTGCTTGGATTTTTTTTTTTTTTTCCAGAAAAAAAAATTCTGATAGCAGAGTGTTTCTTCCTATATTCTGGTGTTGTGTGAAAATGATGTGCATTTTCCATCAGAAGCCATGCAGTATTACCTTATAATATTATTGCAGTGCTTTGTGGTAACAGGGCATTTTATCATGACTTTGCATGTCTTATTTTTAATAATTTGTTTTAATGGCCAAATAGATATTAATCTTCTTTGGGGGTTGTTTGTTTTTTTCCCCTCTTTTAAGTTGGTGGCAATTCTTCCCAGAGCAGCTCTCCTAGTTCCAGTGTTCCCAATTCTCCGGCCAGCTCTGGACACATCCGACCCAGCTCTCTGCATGGACTAGCACCAAAGCTTCAAAGGCAGTACAGATCTCCAAGGCGTAAATCTGCGGGAAACATTCCTCTGTCACCACTAGCTCACACTCCGTCACCCACCCCACAGTCCACATCACCTCAGCGCTCCCCATCTCCTTTACCTGGACACTCAGTTGGCAGCTCCAGTATTATTCAATCTTTTCCAGTAAAACTACACTCCTCTCCACCACTGGTGAGACAAATTTCTCGCCCCAAAAGCGCTGAGCCCCCGAGGTCTCCTTTGCTGAAGAGAGTGCAGTCAGCCGAGAAACTGGCTGCCTCGTTGTCCTCTTCCGAGAAAAAGCTGGCTTCCTCACGTAAGCATAGCTTGGATATCTCTCACTCTGAATTTAAGAAGGAGATGCTACAGAGGGATCCCAGTCTCCAGAGCTTACAAGAATCCGTGAATGAAACAACAAGTGGCAAACTGGGGCTAGCAGAAAAAGGGATGTTACAGAAGCCGGGTTCACGGAAGCTGGGTGCTATTCGACAGGACAGGGTGGAGAGGAGGGAGTCTCTGCAAAAGCAAGAGGCCATCAGAGAAGTAGATTCTTCTGAAGATGAAACAGATGATGGTTCAGAAGATAGTCAGGATGGGAGAAGACTGGACAAGCCCCCTGACAGTGGAGACCAAGGCTCAGATTCTTTTAATGAGGATACAAAGTTTTCATCTAAATTGGAAAGCAAGGACAGTATTGAAGATGATGCCTTTCTACCTGAAGATCCAAAAGGTACAGAGGATTTGCAGAAGGGAAATAATCAACAAGCCAAGCCTGTTTCGGAGGCACGGCAAATTGGTGTGCACCCTCCCCCATTAGAGGTCCTCCCAAGAACCTCTCCAGAAAAATTAGCTGATTCAGAAAAGCCATTCCTAAGCTCAGAAACAAGTGCAAAAGAGCATAAATTGCCAGAAAACAAAACTTTTGAGTGTTTTGGTCCAAAAGACAAGTCTTCTGAAGCAATCAAAGATCTCGGGAGAACTGCAAGTACTCAAAAACCGGTAGATCACACAGAACATATACAGTGCCCATCTATCAAACTCCTGGAACTTGAAGAAGGTGACTCTTCGGGGGCCTCGTGTGGTAAGCTTGACCTGAAAAATGCTCTGCTAACAGAAAGCAGTCAGAAAAAACAGGATTCCAAACCTCTGCTGGCACTTTCTTCGTGGTGCACGGCAAGTGTGAGCACTCCTCTCTCGGTAAGCCCCGTGGATCTCGGCAAGAAGGATCACAAGGAGATGCTTCAGCCTGCAGAACAGCACAGCACCTTATTTCTGTCCGCGGGAAGCGCAAGCAAAATGTCCCAAAAAAGTCCTAGTCCTGAAAAGCAGCCCAGCTCGTCCCAGGCAGAGAGTGCTTCAGCCACCAGCAAGGTGAGCCCAGCAGGTCCTGTATCCTCCACGCTCCTCGTCCCCAGTGCGATTGAAAGAGCTCTCTCCGTGTCCCAGTTAGTGCCACTAGCTCAGAGTGTGTTAGGCCCTTTGAAGCTCAGTATGTCTGGTTCTGGAGAGGTGGAAAAGAGAAAGGATTTCTCCCATTTGGGTACCTCCTGTAAAGAAGAGAGAGATTCGAAACAAAAAAGGCAGGAACCTTCACAGGTAGGAGTGTGTCAAGAGAAAGCCAAACTATCTAGCACAGACGGTCTGACCACAAGAAGCGGGTCCTGCGCGGAGTCGTCAAACTCAGCAAAGCCCTGGGAGGCAACGTGTCCCGTGGTGGCAAAAACGGAGGCAACTTTTTGCAGCGCGAAAGCGTCAGAAGTGCTGGGAGGTAGCTGCCAAATCACTCCATCCAAAGAGCTGTCTCATGCTCTTGGACAAGCAGCTCTGAGAGCCTCTCCCCTGCCAGATGGCAGCACAAGGCCCTGTAAAGAAGGGACTCTCTCGCAAGCAAAAAGCAAAGAGGTTGGAAATCAGTTAAAAATACAAGACTTTCCCCTGTCACATGATGGTGCTGTAAAGAAAACATAGCAGCATCCCTGGTACACGTGGACTGGAGCATTCTACGTTCAAAATAGAGACTGCATGTTTGAATTTTGTAATATACACTAATATAAAATAGAACTTGTGTACATCTATTTTTGGGAGGGTTTTTTTCATACTGTTTTTTGTGTTTTTTCATCCTTGCTATTCTATTTTTGTACACAGTAATGCTTGCCGTTTGAGGTCTCTTTAGAACAGGGTATCTTTAAAGCAGGGCTTAAGAAACTGTTGATATTTTTTTTTTCCCTTCCAGACCTCTTATGTTGCCTGAGTTTAGGGCCTGTTTTGCTCTTCCCTCTAATCCTGCATTTGTTTGAGATCCCAAAAATCCTGAGGACAAAAAAGGCAGCTTACTTTTAAATTTCTGCTTTTCAACCTTCTTTCTGAAATGCCATTGAAACTCACAGATTTCAAGGTTTTTTTTCTTTGACGTTACCATCTGATGTCCTTTGGCGAGGAGAAGAAACTACTCGCTTGTCCTGTCCAAGTTATTCTGGAACTACAAACCCTCTTTGGTGCAAGTAAGACCTCTTTGTCACCATGTGCATTCACAGTCCTGCACGTGTCCGTAGAGGACACAGAGGCAAGGGGCTTGGCTGGAAGGCTTGCACAGAGAGATCCCCGTCTTCTCTTTAATCTGAGTAAAAGTTTTTTTCAATGGAATTATCAGAAAGAGAACTCTCCAATCCGTAAGCTGTTCTTTGGGGGATTGTTTTTACTTATCCTTTATGGGACACATGGCAACTTTTCCCTCTGTTTTTTAAAACTTTTAGTGATGTTTTATCTTCTTTTCTCTGGCTTCAGTTCATAACTTGCCCTGCCTCAGAATAACTGACCCCGGGAAAGGGGTGCCTTGTAGGGTGGTTTTAAAGTAGAGAAATTTGTAGTCGCGTGTTCTCCGGTATGTCTCGGGCAATGCTATCTCAATGATAAATGACCTTTGGAGACTTTTCCTTCTCTTGGTGAGTCTAAATAGGTAGGGATTTTAAGGTGTTCCTTAACATTTCTGAATTGGGGCTTGGGAAACTTGCTGAGTTTTCTGAATCTGCCCGTTTTAAAAACAAAAAATCCTATGAAGAGTTCAGACTCCTCGAGTTCTGTGGACAAGCTGCAAGCAGACTTCAAAACACATGTGATATTTTAAGATTTCAGCTTTGATAGCTAGATCATTTCCACTGCTGAGCTCACTTTCCATTAAAAAATTACTCTTTGCTCTTAGGTTTAGACATTGCTTTGCTTTAAGTGTGACCGACTCTGGATAACAGTGCTCTTTGCTGAGGATTAGATCAATAATAATACACCAATAAATGTGTCAAGTGGTGATACCTATAGCACTGTAAGGCGTTTCTTCATCCAATTAAAGGTTCCTCTCAATGAACACTCCCGTCATTTGTCCCAGATTGTGCTCAGCTTTTATTCTGGTCTTGTCTGAGTGTATCTCCCTGCGGATCACCCGCAGGTCTAGTACCCTGCTCACTGGCTTACTCTGTTAGAAGCAGAATGACTGTGCAACAGTATTTCAAGCTAAACCCTGCCTCTGCTGGTCTGATTTCATTACGCCGTCGCCTTCTTCATTGTCTTGGCTTTTTCTGAACTTGAAGTTCTGATTTCCTTCCCTAAATGCAAATATCTTTTATATAGGAATGTATTTTCTCCATCTCTTTCAACTTGATTTCAGCTCAATCCACAAGTCACAAAAATTCTGGAATCTCACCCTGCTTCTTTCTGTATAACTGTTGTTCCTCCCCCCACCCCCCCATTATATACTTGATTTTGGCTGCTTGGATTTCATTTCTGGACCAAGTTTTGGTTTGGTTTGAGCTTTTTTTAACATGTTTAAATGAGTGTTTACTCCGTGTGTCTGTGTGAACATGTACGGTGTTGTTAATACATTAACCAAAGCCTCACTGCTCCCAGATAACACGTTAATAAATCTTGCTGTGACGGTATTGAGAGCAGAGCCTGCTGTGCTGTCTCTTTGCTCTTTTTCGTGGAATTCATAGGCTACTCGTATATACTTGGTTTGCAATTATAAACCGCAGTATTTCCACTGCCTTCTTAGAGACCTGGCTATCTCCAGCCTCTCAAAGCACTCGTGTTGATGAGCATCATTCAGTGCTGATTTGGAGCAATAGCAAGTAAGGAACAGACGTGACAGGTTCTGGTACTTATCTGATACACTTCTCCCTGATGGGTTGATCCGCTAAAAACTGGCGGAGAGAGAAACAAGGTCCGATTTGCAGTACAGTGTATGATTAAATGGGCAGGAATAGCGAAAAATTGATTCAGCATCCTGAGTGTGGTAATTACAAAGACAAGCTTTAAGCTTATCTCCTGAGAGCACCTAACCTTGGCAAGATGGAAGTCTCTGTGTAAATTAAGTAGTGAGCCCAGAGTTGCATGAGGACGTGGTCTGACCTGGCTGGTCCCTGTTTTTTTTCTCCCTCTGTGAATGTGCTCCTGGGGTATCCACAGGGCTCCGTGTTTAAAAAACGTAAGGGGAAAACCAACGGCTGCTCTTAGGGGAGAGGGTTGGGAAGCCTGGCTCATCCCACACGGGCTGGGACCTGGGATGGGACCCTCTGAGGATAACAGCTGTATTAGCTGCTGACTCCCTCCCTTTGCAGCTGGTGGTTCCAGGGCTGAATCACAGTGTTATCCTTTCTTACGCATAACAAGAGGAGTGAAAAACCATGCTAATGTCACAGCTTTTGATGCTTTTGCCTGAGCTGGGCAGAGAAGAGGTGAGGTATGTGTTTTGTCGCCTCTTTTGTAGCTACAGTGCAGAAAGCAATCAGTGCAATTTGAAAAACCCTGGTTTTTTGGAAGCGTTACCAGGAAAGCATCCTAGTGAAGCCCTGTAGCCCCTGCTCCTCGTCAGTCCTGCAGTTTCCGTCTGTGCGCCAGGTGCCCCATCATCCCGGTTCCACCTCTGTCAAATTTATATGATGCACCTTAGCAAAAAGTTTGGGCAAAAGGACTTTTTCTATAAGATTTTGATAAACTAAGTAGATACACCAAGACTTATTCCTAGCTCTGCTAAGAATTGCTGAAATACCTTCTCAAATAAGCTTGCAAAATGTGTTGGGGAGGAACGAGATGCTGGAAAAAACTGTGTGTGAAGAGTTGAGTGTGTGCCCCAGCGCAGGATCAGGCCTGTGGTACCCAAGTGAACCGTTCAGCAAGCTGAGAACTTGGCCTCCGTAGGTAACCCAGAGGCAGCCAGGCAGGAGGTCGAAGTTGCGTGCCTGTGGTGTGTGTTTGGTGAATGAGCCGTGCGTGTAACCATCCGAGTACACCGCTTCCCTGCTTCCTTTCCCTGTTTCCTTCTGTCAGCTGGATGTGTCTCCTGCTCCCCATCCGTGTTGGGATGACGGCATCAAAGCTGGTTCCAGACTCTGCACCTCCTCTCTGCTCCTGCATCCAGCCGCCGCATCCTTGCCTTGTGCCTCATTTCAGTGTTATTTTTCCCTTTGTCTCTTACTGTTGCAAACTAAGAGAAATGGATATTTATTGTAAATATTAGACTTTAGCATTGTAACGGCCACTCCTGGGTCCGAATGTCAGAGGCCTTTGGCTGCTAATATACTAAAGAGCGCTTGCTGGGGGGAGGGGGAGGGGTGACCAGTGGTTTTGGTTGCCACACTTGCATTAAGGTGTGATTTGGAGTATTTTAATTATTTTTTTTTTCTTCTTCTTCTGAAGAGGGGAGGATAAAGTCTATCTCTGGTTTTCTCTTACTGGATGTGAAGGATAATTCTGTACTTCTAGTAGAAGATTTGACAGAAGTGTGTGTTTACGTTGTGTTCGATTACCTTATCCAGGTGGCTGTGAGAGCTCCGCCAAGCTGTGTCACTCAGCACTTAGCTAGATAAGAGAAAGTGTGGAATTTCTGTGTTTTTAGAAACTTGAACAATTGCCACATAATAGCGGTGCAATAATTTTTATTCATGTTGTACCTGCATGTCGATGTTCAAATCCTCCTCCAAAATAAATAACTTTTTGGTTTTTGTTTTTTTTTTGTTTTTACATAAATTCAAACTTGTGTGTGTCTCTTCTTCGGTCTCTCCTTGTCCCGCATTGCTGGGGGTGGCTGTGCCTTCGACCCACCAGCTCAACTGGCTGCTTGATGGAGCAGAAAGTCGCCTGCAGTGTGTGTATCAGAGGGGATCTGCCAAGCTCTTTGGGGTTTTCTTCTCTGCAGGCCAGCTGTATCGGATAAGCCAAAGCTTTCCACCCTAAAACTCAAGCCCAGAATTTACCATCCACCACCAAGAGTCCCATAAGTGTGACCCTAGTGCAGGGTCCTAACGGTCAGCCCTTGCTAAAGGGGCAAAAACATCTAAGTCATGACAGTTAGCTCAGCAAGGCAAGGAAGGGATGCGACTGACCGTGACTGACCACAGCAGCCGATGGCTGTATGACTGCGTGCGCAGTAACGTCTGAAGGGTGGCGGCTGGCAGCGGCACAGGTGTGGCATGGGCTTGGATTAGCCAAATGGCTTGAGGCAGCAGGAGCCACGTAGCCCCCTTGTGCACACAGTTATTTAGGCTGTCTTGATAATACACCACCCAAAACCTTTCCAGAAACAGCCCTTTGCTTTTAAAATGTGCAGGTCTGCACTCTCCGCATGGAAAAGCCTTCAAAGGCTTATTCCTGTCTTTGGAAATAAAAGAGCTGGGGAGATGCTGGTGTCTGGGGGGAATTGGACTCCGTATCCTTCGCTGCTGCCAAAGATGCTCAAAATATCCCGTGTCTGTGCTCCAGAGAAGCTGCTGAGCAGAAATCGGGGGTGAAGCACAGCTCCATCCACGGGAGATTTGCAGTGCCTCCGCCGGCGGCCTCTCACCGCGCCGCTGGTCGTCATTGCTGACGTGGGTTCATAGCAGTGACACGGCTGCCCACGCGGGAGGGAGCGCGGTGTGCAGCAGCAGGATGCCATTACACTGCAGCGCTGAACAAAATGGCCAAAGGCACAGCAGGGCTGGCAGCTCCGGCGGCTGCTGCTGGCCCTGTGTGGGGAGCTGGTGCGGAGCGAGGGCTGGCTGTGCCCCCGAGTCCGGAGCATCACGCTCCATCAACACGGGGGGGCTGGGGCTGGGGCAGGAGCGTCACTTTAGTCCTGCTCCTTGGGGACCAGCGGCGATGTGGCAACAAGGGCTTTTCAAATTACATCTTCGTGGGAACATCCAGTTATTCTCCTTTTTGAAGACTTATTCACTAGAGTTTAATCAGGGTTGAGTTTAAAGTCTGCAGCCGTCCTGTAGAGGTTCCCCCAGTCAGAAATAAATTGCTCTTAGTCCACAGCAGCTTATTCTCCCAGAGAACCACACCACAAATAAGGGCCATTTTCCTCCTGAACGATGGCATGTGTGTGGGCTCAGCACACCAGTGCCTGCTCACTGATGCTGGCACCGAGATCTGGCTCCTTCCCCCAGGGTCAGAGGGTCCAAGCCGGGGGGTGTTGCCCAGCTGCCCCCCAAGAAGTGGCACAACAAGAACCAGGAGCAGAAAGTGGTTTGGTGGCTTGTGCAGGGGATTGGCACCTCCGCTGAGCCTGCCCAGCTCCGCTGAGCCCCTGCCAAAACCCTGCCGGGCTGGGGGGAGCTTGGGGGGGACAGCGGTGGGAGCATGGGGCCGGCTTGTGGCAGCACCCCCAGCAGCTGGTGGCTCACGGGCCCTTCCACACAGCAGGAGCAGGTCCAGGTCAGCCGTGCCTGCAGGCACTTTTGCCTGGAGTTTGCCCCAGGGGTGTCGCATGTGTCACCCTGGACTTGTCCCCGCTTGGACACATTCAGCTCACCAGAGTTGAAACCCACCTAAAACCCATTAAAACCCATTGCCTCTCTGGAGCAGGGACGTGGTGCTAATTGCTAGGGGTACTTACCATGGCTGATTGCCCCTCCATCCCTCCTGCTGCCAGTCCTTGGGGACATGAGGGTCCCTGGCTGCAGGTTGGCCCATCTGGGGCTTTCCAGCTGGGAAAACCTGGTTGCAAGAGGCAAAGCAAGATGTTTCAGTGCGGCAGAGGGATGCTGTGAGCCCCAGGGGTGACGTCCAGCCAGGCACAGCAAGGAACGGGATTCAAGGGAGACCTGGGGCATCTCATGTGCTGGCACCCCAAATGTCACCACCTGCACCCAGCATGAAGCCAGGGACACGCACTGAGTGCGGAGGGCTGAGATTTAGGGTGACGTGCAGCTGTCTGTGGTCCCACAGGGTTTAACCCTTCATGTCTGGCTCTGCCCTGTGCAGCCTCCTTCCCCCCCCACCCCCCGACCATGGAAGCCCTCAGGGCTGGCCCAGAGCCACCCCCACCCCCCCTCTTCCCACCTCCATCACGTGCCAGTGGGCTTTGTATTTTAAACGCTGATTAGGGCTGACCTCATATTTCAAAGCTTACTTCATAGTCACTAATGAGGGATTAGGAATGTTAAGCTAATTAACAATCAGTAAACGAGGGCTCAGTCAGCCTTCTCAACCTGACATGCTGTCAATGAATGAGTTATTTGATGATTATCGTAAACCTGCTCAAACAGGCTGGCTAATTCTGATGGGCAGCAGGGAACCCGGGGCAAGCTGCAGCCAAGGCGCGGGAGCCCAGGGCTCTGCACAGCCCCGGCCACCCTCCTCAGGCTCAAGGGTGCAGGCACCTGCTCCTGGAGTCAAGGGATTTAAATAAATAAACAAATTGAGGGGTTTTTCCCCAGCTGAAATGTATTGAGCGATAGTCCAACCTGCCCAGCTTCACTGCTCTGGGAGAGGCTTTACCTGATGGGCCACCTAAGGAGGAAGTTGGCCACCCCAGACCCTGCTCAGCTCCGTGGTGCGACCAGGAATTCCACAGCAGCACCAGGGTTTGGACCTGGTGACGAGCCCTGGAGACCTAGTAGTCCTTGAGCTCGGCTCATGGCAGGGCTTGCAGCTGCGTTTTGGGGTGCTGCCCCACAACGGACACCCCCCAACACCCCCCAGCTTCACCCAGGGGGGAACTGGGCTGGGAGGACTGTCTGCATCAGCCGGCACAGCAGCCCTCAGAGGGGAAGGGCAGCGCTCAGTGCTCACTCACCATCACCTCCTTAACCCGGGTTAGTGCTGGGTCCTGCCCGGTGCTTACAGCTGGGCCTGAGCAGCACACACAGCTGGGGAGAACCTGCTGCATTTTCTGCTCTCACAGGGGAAATAGGAATAAACACAGCAAAGCCAGGAGTCCGGAGGGGACCAGGGGAAATCCTGCCTTGGCTCAGTGAGACCTGCTGCAGGCAGCAGCAGCCCTGCCCCAAAAACACCCTCCTGTAAAACCTCCTGGCTGCTGGGAAGCCTCCTCCCAGGCCAGCCGGAGCAGCTTGGCTTTCAGCTAGATTTCAACTCCCCGGGTTGTTAATTATCCTGTTATTTTGATTTACTCCCCTTCCCCGCCCTCGGCTCCAGCAAGGAAGCGTGGCAGCCAGGGGACGGAGGGTAAGCTTAGCAGCAATCTGATCAAAAAGTCACACTGGAAAGGGAGAAAAACCCCCAAACTATCAAATCCCAGAGTGCTTGCAAAAGGGGAAACCAATGGGACTGACTGGCTGTTCTGGCCCAGGAGGGCAGAAGGGTTGGGGGGCTGTTGGGCTCTGTCCCAGCTGCTGTTTCTTGACTCTTTTCAATGTATTTAAAACCCAGGGAAGTCCAGCTCCACGCCTGATGACCGCCCACAGGGACAGGGTGCTCAGCTGTGTGGCAGGGACATGCTCCGGCTGTGCTGAGGGACAGCGGGGGAATGAGGGAAGGGATGGGGACTGGTGGCATTGCTGCCAGGCCAGTGCCACTGCGGAGGGACTGGTCTCCGAGGACAGGGGGGCTGCCTCTGTCCTGGACACAGCAGCGCTTTGTGTGGGATGATGCCAAAAGGGACCGTTTTGAACCCTGGATATGGGGGTCAGGGTGGTGGCAAAGGCTTGTGGATGGATCCAGGGCAAGGACTGGGCAGGGATGCTCCTGTTGCTCCCTGAAACCCATTTGCCTGCCTTTCTAGGGGGGAAATAAAAGCTTCCTCCTTTGGAGCCAGTGGGGACAGGTTTCCTTCCCACGGGGGCTCAGCACCAGCCAGGACATGGGGCTGTGCTCCCCCCCTCGCCCTTGACAGGGAGCACCAGCTGGGGATGGATCCATCCTGCCCCATGGCCGTGCCCTTCCCCACGTGCCACCCCAGCTTGGCAGCCTGGGAGCTAAAAATAAGTGAAATGCAGGGGATAATCGAGTGCCTAAATATATCCCTTCTTTAATTAGCACCAGGCGACTGCCTCGCAGTCACGTCCGTCTGCCCAGTAATCCCACTAAACTGTGCCTGCATCAGAGGGCTCCCCTGAACAGCCTCCCCCGAGCCTTGGCCACTGGAGCATCCTCGCTGCTGCCTGGCTTATTCACACCGGCCCTAGCCAGAGCCCTGGCGTGATGGGGGGCTGCTGGGGATGGCCTGGCATGGGAGGGCAGCATGAGAGGCGGGTTAAATTGGTGCAAAACGGGTCAGCTGTGAGACGGGGAGATCGGTCCTCCTGGTCTCGAGCTGTGCAGGATTGGGAGCGAGGTGCTTGTGCGCTGGGGACGGTGATGTCCCACGACAGGAGCGCCTACAAGCTGCTACATCTTCCCCTGTGCAACTTGTCCCTCCTCCCCTTCCCTCTCCGTCTGAAATACCTGTGGGACAGTATCCTGCTCCCCCAGATCTCACCCCAGAGCATCCCTGGCTCTCCCTGCTGCTCCCCCAAGGCAGTGGGTCACTCAATATTCAACCCATCGCAGCTTCATCAGGCTCTGCAGTCCTTCAGTGGGGGCAACTGTGTGAAAGCTTGAATCACACCACGGCTCTGGTTGCTGCTTTTAGCAACCTCTTGCATTTCTAATACATACATACAAAAATATATATATTTCTGTTTTGCCCCTCTGCAAGGGCACTGGGTGCCAGCAGGGAGGGATGCAGGGGTGGATGGGCTAAACCCATGGGCCTGGTGCCTGCAAACTCCTCCATGGTCAGCAGCTGGCTCTTTGCTAAAAGACTCGATTCCCCCCCGCAAGCTGGCTCCTGGGAGGCTCCACAAGCAGTGCAGAGAGCGGGCAGCATCCCAGAGGGGTTTCCCTTGGGGGTCCCTCAAGCCACAACAGGTCTCGATGGGTGGCAAGTAAGTCTGGGCTTTACTCTGGCAACCTCTGTTAATTCTGGAAGAGAAGGTCTCTGGGAAAGGTGCTGTCCTCCCAGGTCAGCAGAAGGTTGCATTCCCGGTTAAATGAGCCCGGCTCGCTGCCTTTAATCTCTCAGCCTGAGCCGAGTCCCTGGGACCGAGCCAGGAACTAACCCTCTAAGCTGGTTCTTTTCTGCAGCATCTGCCTCCCCGCTGGGCTCCTCAGCTCATGGCTTCTCAGGGGCCGGATCCTGACACCCCAGGCACAACCCAGGGGATCTGCACCTCTTCTCCCGCTCCCTGCCTCAGTTTCCCCTTAGCAGTGCAGTCCCAGTGGGGTGCTGTGCCTTGAACCTCCTTGCTCTGCTGGATGCAGGGTGAGCCGTCGGAGCTGCTGGACTGGCTGGGGAAGGGAGCCGTGCTGGGGGGGAGAGCACAGCATCCTGGAGCACTACCCTAGGGTTTGCCCCATGGGGAGGGGCTCAGTCGCCTGTGGCGGTGCTGGGCTGAGACTGAATGGAACGGGGATGGCTGCACAGCTCTGCAGGAATCGCTTTGTCAAGTAGAAAGTTTTCCAAACAGTATCTAAAATTTCACATAGTCTTTTCTCCCTGTTAGCCTCCATGGGAAAACCCTGGGTGGTGAGAAATTGTGGTGGTTGGATTTTCCTGGGCTGGAGTGGAAAGTATCAAAATGAGCCCAGGGATGCTGCTGGCTTCGAATCCCCAACGCTTCCCGGGAGCTGGCTGCTGCAGCCAGTCCTTGCCCCAGCTCTCAGTGCCACCAACCAAACTGGGAACCCCTGCCTGCCCCTGCTCTGATGCCTTTTGCCTGAAAAGCTGCACCCAGGGCTATGAAGCTGCCCACCAGGCTCTGCAGTTTCTGCATGGCACCCACCCGTCATTTTGGGTCCAGCTTACAGATGGAAACTGCTGAAAAGGTTGTGCTGATCCTGGCATCTCTGAAGCACCAGGGCTGGCTTTGGGGAAAAGCTGCCTCAGCCCCAGCCCTTCCCAGTCAGGGGAGAGAAGGAAGTGGAGAAGCAGCTTTGCAGGGAGCGGGGCTGGGGAGTGGAGCAGGGCCTCAGGCGCTGCCTTTGCTTCCAAGGGAGAAGGGAAGGGATGGATCCAGGGCCCTGACAAGATCGGCATTGCAAGAGTTCTTGAATAAAAATTGCAGGAGCGGCATTCCTGGGAGGAGGCAGTTCCAGGGATTGCCATGAACATGCAACATGGTCCTGGTGCAAGCCCAGAGTTGAGCTGCTGCTGGGGCTTCATCTCGTGCTCCTGCATCGCCCAGCCCCGCTCCCTCCCAGCTCTGGTGCCAGGGCAGCACCTTCCCCTGACCCTCGGCTGTGCTTTTTGGCTTTACAGGCAGACAGACACCCAAAGCAGGACCTCACCCGGACCAGCACTACCCAGCCCTAATTCCTGCTCACCTTGCCGCTGGCTCCATCGATGATGTTTGAAGTTTCAATCAGTCCCCAAGAAATACAGACTGAAGCAGAGAGCAGGCACCTTCTGCAAACAGGGCAGTGTTAAAAGCTCATTCCACCCCTGTCCCCATCCTCTCTTCCTCCAACAGCCACGGCTGCTTTGCTGGAGCTGAAGAGGAGGAGGTAAAAAAGGGCTTTTAATGGCTTCCAGCCCCAGGTTTGCTGCTGTGACACCCTGGGCCACTCCCTTGCTCAGCTGCTCACCAGTGATTTTAAAAGCACATGGGCTCCTGTTGCCTCCCTCCTGCTCTCACCTGTCATTACAGAAGCTGATGCAGGTGCTGAAGCAAGCTCATTAATTTTGGAGCTCTCATTGATTAGGGTGCTCCTTAATGCTGCTGGTGCTCTTGGGTTTGCCTGTGGGGCTGCTAGGGGATGCATGTTCCTGTGGCAGCAGGGGATGCCCATCCAGGGTTGGGGGAACCACACTGCTCCCCAGAACTGCCCACTTTAAAGCCCAATTTCTCTGTTAAAAAGATGAGGATATTAAGAAGATAAGGAGTGGAGGGGGAGCCTTCTTGTGCCCCCTCCCCATATTCCCCCAGCCCCTGCATTTCCATGTTTCCCACTTGCTTTATCCATGAAGCACAGTAGGCCAGGAGGATTTTCTCCCCCCTTGTCTCTTTCCCGAGCTTTCAGCTGGATGCAACACCGTCCAGCAAAAAAGCCATGAGGCTGTGGCTGCTGTCACAGGAAGGAAAACTTCACTTGGGGATGTAAACCTTTAAATGCAAGGAAATGGCGGTGGAGCAACACCACAGAGTGGCCGAGCCCCTGCCCCGTGCTGCCAGACCAGGCTGGGGGGGCAACAGGCAGGGATGGAGGCCCCACTTTTCCTATTCCCCAGGAAAATCTCCAGCCACCGGAGTTAGGCCGACGCTGCCTGTGCAGCCAGCGGCATGAGGCTTTATTTTTTTTTTTATGAAAATCCCCATCTAACGCCCAGGAAAACCCCTCCTGGTCGTGGGTGCATGTTTCAGCCCTGCTTTTCTGTCCTTGCACTGGAGGGGCGGGCGCTGGCGCTGGAACAGGAGTGATTTTCATTTGAATGGGAGACCAAGCGTGAATTTTTTGGGATCTTTGGGGTTTGGCAGCTTGAACTGGTGTGAGATTGCAGTAGGATCTGGGCTGGCGCTCCTTTTCCTGGCTGCCTGCTGGGACCATCCTGCGTGGGGGGAGGACATGCACATGCCTGTGCAGGTGCACCCCAAATTCGGGGCAATCTGGCTGATCCTGCTCCAGTTCCTTCTCCTTGGGGAGTGGGGCAGGGGCACTGCCAGAGCTGCCCCGGTCCTCCCTGGATGCTCCAGGGGTGGCTTGCCCTGATGGGCACTGCAGACAGCCTAAGGGTGAACACCAGGGACTTTCTGGGCAGGCGCTGCACCCATAGGTATGGGGGAAGATGCTCCTTTAGGATCTGTTTGGTGGATGAAGCATGGCTGCTCAGGGGGAGGGAGATGAGCCCCAGGTACTGTCGAGGCTCACAAGGGAGGGCTGCAGGGTTGTGCCTGATGATGCAGCAGCAGAGCTGGAAAAGGCACCATGGCACCTGCAGCCCTGTTGCACAGCCCTGTGCATCACGGCTGCCCCAGCTTTCTGGAACTGCGGCTGATCCATGGCTCAGCTGGGACCCAGGGCATCTCCCAGCTCCAGGGGAAGTGGCATATCCCCACCCAGGGAATATCCATCACTCCTCTTGACGAGCTGGCAAGAAGCGTCCTCCGCATCCCATGCTTTGGAGGTGCCAACCCATCCCTTGGCAGGGGGATGAAGCACCATTCCTCCAGCATGGGGCTGGCCCCCGTTGGGCTGCTGCAGTTTGGGGTTCCCTGATCCTGCTCACACCGTGGTGGCGGTGGGGTGGCCGCAGCCTTCTGCAGCTGCTGCCAGAGGCACAGCAGAGGCTCTGGCTGGGTGCTGGTGCTGGGAAGGGGAGGCACCCCTTTGGACCCGCAGGTGCTCCCCTGGAAAGCAAAGTGCTGCCGGCAGCGGGCAGGACCAGGGTTTGGCCGGCATCCCCATGCACAGCCGGTAATGGATTCCAGATGGCCCATGGGCGCACGGGCCTCACCACAGTGGTTTTTTGGCAGCTGGGCTGCAAAAGGGTCCTGTCCAAAGGCAACATCCGTCAGAAGGTGGCTGGTGGGGCTGGGAGTAAGAGGAGGGGGGCAGCCAGCTCATAGGGCAGTGGTGGCCTTGCAGGGCTGACTCTGTTTCTCCATCCCGTCTGTCTCCTCCCATCCCTGCAAAGGCACATTTCCTACTGCCTAAAAATATTTGGGATGTGGGCAGCAGGCAGGGGAGGCTTGGCTTGCCTGCCCTGCCAGCGGTGTCACGTGCACCCCACACCATATAGCTGTATGGGCTCATGAGGACCATCCCCTGGTGTCGCAGGAGGGGAGAGCCCAGGGCTGGGCATGGCTTTGGCTGGGGTGGGGGGCACCATCCCCTCCCTCTGCGTTTGGGGTGGGGGAGTGAATTTTAGATGACAGAAAAAGTGGTTGGAAATGCAGCAGGTTTGGGGGCTGGTCAGGAGGAAGATGCTCATCTTCATTGTCTGGGGGGTCTGAAAGGCCACCTGAGTGTGCAAGCTCCTGGGGCCTCTGGAAGAGGCACGGGTTGGGAGGAAGGTGCAAAGCTGTGGAGCTGTTTGGGTTTCCCACCTTGAGGTGGGCTGGGATTTGCCAGACAGGTTCAGAAACCAGCCTCTGAGCTGAAAATCATAGAATCATAGGCTTGTTTAGGTTGGAAAAGACCTTTAGGATCATCAGGCTCAACCATTAACCTGGCACTGCCAAGTCCACCACTAAACCATGTCCCTAAGCACCACATCTACACGCCTTTTAAATGCCTCCAGGGATGGTGACTCCAGCATGTCACTGGGCAGCCTGTTCCAGTGCCTGACAGCCCTTTTGGTGAAGAAATTCTTCCTAATACCCAATTGAAACCTCCCCTGGTGCAACTTGAGGCCGTTTCCTCTTGTCCTATTGCTTGTTACTCGGGAGGCTGTAGCCAGGTGGGTCTCTTCTCCCGTCAGGGAGCTGTAGCGAGCGATAAGGTCTCCCCTCAGCCGCCTTTTCCCCAGGCCAAACAGCCCCAGTTCCCTCAGCTGCTCCTCACAAGACTTGTAAGGTCTCTTAAGACCTTCGCCAGCCCCGCTGCCCGTCCCTGGACACGCTCCAGCACCTCAGTGTCCCTCTTGTAGTGAGGGGCCCAAACCCAGACACGGGATTCGAGGTGCAGCAGGGGGACAATCACGGCCCTGGTCCTGCTGGCCACACTGGTTTGGATACCAGCCAGGGTGCTGTTGGCCACCTGGGCACACCGCTGGCTCCTGTTCAGCGGCTGCCCACCAGCCCCCCCAGGCCCTTTCCCACCGGGCAGTCCCAGCCCCCTGCCCCAGCCCGTAGCACTGGTGGGGCTGGTGGGACCCCAGCGCAGGACCCGGCACTGAGACCTGTAGACCCTCACACCACTGGCCTCGGCCCATCGGTCCAGCCTGCCCAGATCCCTCTGCAGAGCCTCCTGCCCTCCAGCAGATCCACACTCCCACCCAACCTGGTGCTGTCCGCAAACTGACTGGGGGTGCGCTCGATCCCCCCCCAGGTCGTCGATGAAGACATTAACGGGCCTGGCCCAGCGCTGAGCCCACCTCCTGAGGAGGCCACCGCCTGCCCTCGGGGAGCCCACGGCAGCCCAGCCGTTCTGCTGACCCCTCCCCTGACTTCCCTGAGAACCAAAACCTCTGTCATTTCGTGATCACCATGCCCCAGACGGCCTCCGACCAGCACGTCGCCCACAGGCCCAGCGGTGTCGGTAAGGTCCCTGCCACACGCCCCAGGGACCCCCCGGGCTGTTCCCCCTGCTGTGGTGCATTTCCAGCAGGCGCTGGCAAGTTGCAGTCCCCCAGGAGAACAAGAGCTGGCGGCTGGGAGACTTCTCCTGGCTGCATATGGGATATTTCACCTGCCTCTTCCTCCTGGTCGGGTGGTCTGTAACAGACTCCCACCACCACATCTGCAGCTGTTGGCCTTCCCCCCTGATTCTTACCCATAAACATGCAACCCAGTGGCCACCATCATGAAGCCCTAGACAAGCAAAGCATCCCCTAACACACAGGGCTGCCCCACCCTCTCCTTCCTTGCCTGTCCCTTCTGAAGAGCTTATAGCCACCCACTGCAGCACTCCAGTTGTGCCAGTCATCCCACCACGTTCCCGTGATGTCAACTATGGCATAGGTTTCCTGCTGCACAGGGGCTTCCAGCTCCTCCTGTTTGCTGCCCATGCTGCACGCGGTGGCGTCGAGTTATGTGTATATCCCGTGAGTTATGTGGACCCCTCAGCTGGGCTAGAGATCCCACTACCTTGTAGAGGGGAGAAGCCCTAATTTCTGTGTGACCATTCTTAGGCACTTCTGTGGCTTCTAACTCATCAGTAACCTTCACATCTTTTCTGTCACATGGATCTCCATCCCCTGCCTCCACTGAGGCAGGAGACCGAGGGACCCTGCTAGCACACCATCCCTCATGCTGGCATGCTGCTGCTGCTGGCTGATTTCGAGTGAGCCTGGTTTTCTCGCTTTCCCCCTGGACTTGTCGCTGTTGCCCGCTGTCCCTTCAGTCACTGTGTTCAGCCGTGTGGAGAGAGGACGGGGAGACCTCTTCTGTGTCATAGAAGCACAGAATCGTGGACTCATTTAGATTGGAAAAAAACCTCTAAGATCCTCTAGTCCAACCGTCAGCCTAACACTGCCAAGCCCGCTCCAACCACGGCACTTACAATCAGGGTTTAGACACCTAAACCCCACTGCCATCAGCATGTCCTGTCCGCCTGCGGGCCTGTCCCAGGGAAGGCAGGGTGCCATTCCAGCGGTCTGTCTCTCTGTCACTGTCCCTGACACCCCTCAACCCACTGGCCGGAGCCCTGTCCCTCAGCTGCTCTGCCCGGGCGCTCTCCCCCTCACGGTGGCCACCCGGGGCTGACCGGGGAGCCGGGCATGTCCGGAGCCCAGCCCCCGGCCGCTGCCCGCTGTCGCCACAGCCCGTGGCAGGCGCAGGGCTGAGCGAGGCCGTGGCTCGCTGCCGGTGGGTGCCATTGCTCCCCGGTGGAGCCAGCAGAGCTCCAGCACCCGCCCCGCGCTCCTCACCGCACCCTGCCCCGGTCGCTTGTGCTCCCCAAGGGCCTCTTTTATAGGTGTGGGTCTCGGCCGCCATTGCTTGTGGCCCTGCCCAGGTCCTGTCGGCCGCTGCCACGTGAGCTGCAGGCTCCTGGTGGGTCTCGGCTCCTCTGGGGGTTCCCCCAGCTCAGGACCCCCCCTCCGTGCACCACGCTGGGGGCACTGGGAGCACCTCACCTCGGTGACTGGGCGATGGTGATGGACACCTGCACCTGCAGTGGGCCCCGGGGTGGGGATTCCTCTCCCTTGGGTGCGCAGAAGGGGTGCTGCGCCCTCAGAGGGGCTGTGGGAGCCACAGGCTGTGGCGCTGCACCCGAGATCCCCGGCAGAAAGGGCAGCTGGAGCCTCGCTCTGCGGGCACAGCCGTGACGGGTGAAGGGGCCGTGCATCACCTGCACCTTGCTCCCAGCAAGAGGTTTCCTTCCTGGAGCAGAAAGAAATTTCTCTTAGAAATTATAAACACTCACAAAAATTACGCCTTGAAGTAGGAAGAAAAAAATAAGAGCAACACGGAGAAGGAAAGAAAACACCCCAACAACCTGCCCCGTGCCTGGGATCAAAGCTAGGTGCCGTTTGGAAGCCCTTGGACAGAAATATTCCCCGGTTTCTTTGGCCAAGCCGCTGCCGTGAAAGGCCGCTTTGTTCCTGGGGCCTCGGCCTCACGTTTGCCCCTGTGGACTTCGATCCTGCGGCGGCCGGGGAGGCTGCGCCCCGCCGCTGTGCCGGCTCTGCCAGGGCAGCTGCTGGCGGCCGGTGGGCACCAGCCCCGCTCCGAGGCAGCGGCGCCGCTTTGATGGGTGCAGAGGGGCAGGATGAGGAACCGCTGCTGCTCCTCTCCCCGGCCGCCCGGCCGCCGCTGAGGACAGGTATAAAATACCTGGAGCTATTTATTCCATGAGTTATGTGTATCCAAGCGTCTTTACATTCCTGCTCACCCACTCTTCCGCCCGGATTCCTGTCTTCCTCTCATGTCTTCCCAAACTTTACGCCAAAGTTACTTTTTTTTTAAATAATTTTTATTTTTTTAAGCTATTTTTGTTATCCTGGCCTGTTTCATAAGCTGCACCCCTCCATGAAACTGGAATTTCCCTCTAACAGCTGCTTCTAGGTATCGGTGGGGCTCATCGGCTCTGCAGGGCTGGGGACAGCCAGGTTTGACCAAAGTTCCCTTTGCCAGAAGTAAGGAGAAGCTGGGTCCCACATCCTCCAGATCTCAAATCTGCAGGGTCCCAGATCCCCAGATCCTGCATCCCCAAGTGCCCCATCCCCAGCTCCCACACCCCCGGCTCCCACCCCGTGGGCAGGCGGGACTCCGAGGCTGACGTAAGTTCCTTTAACTTCAAAGTGTCTCCCACCAAGCCAGTTTAAATCCTCTGCAGGTCTCGGAGGTGGGCACACCGGCTGGTTTCCGTGGATCTAACACGGGGTGGGAAGGGTGGCTCAGGCCAAAGCCCAGCCCGGAAAGCTCGGCCGGTTCTTGCTCAGCCCAGCGGTGCGGTGGGGAGAGCTGCCCAGAACAGGCTGGCCCTGTGCAGAAATGGGAACCTGTGTGGCTGATGAAAAGTGCTTTCTTTGGGTAGGATGTTTGTGTTTCCTTTGGCAGAGTGGCTGGAGGAGCGTGCACAGCACCTGCCTGGGCTGGGCGGGCAGGCTGGCTCTGCTCCCAGCGCGCCCATCCAGCTCCTTCGCTTGAAAGTGGGAGGAAAGGGAAAAGGTTTGGGAAACGCTCCAGCACCGGGTCTTCTTGAAGCAGGCTTGTGGCTAGCGAGTGCCTCGCCAGGGCAGAGACCTGTGACAGCAGCCTGGAGAGCTGTGGTTTCTGCCAGGAGCCCAGGGAGAGGTTTATCTGCCACCCTTGCAGCACCCGTGGGACGGAGGGGCCCATCCTGGCCCCTGCCCTGCTGGCACCCTGTCTGCCCGGGATGCTTTGTTGCAGGACACGCCTTTGCTCACCCTGGGGCCCTGTGACAGTTAATGCTCCTCTTCCTGCTCCTTATCCCTCTTCTGGGAACCAGCCCCTGGATTGCTCTGGTTTGCATCAGGGCTGAGAGGCTGAGCCAGCTGGGCATGAGGAGCTGGGGCTGGAGGCTGCCTCGCTCCTCCTCCCACTCTGAGGAAGAGTTCAAGGGGAAATGTCTTGGGTCTGGCAAGGACGGGGAAGGGAGAGGGCTTCGGGGGCAGGCGACTGTGCCGGAGAGCGGGAGCCCACTGGGAAGCAGCAGTCAGGTTTTGCCCTGCGATGCGCAGCGGTCGTGGCCGAGATGTTTCCTGGGAGCCACCACGGCCACCAAGGAGGGCGGGCAGCAGCCCGGGCTGGCGCTCTGCAGCCTTTTCTCCACTGCTCCACCGTGGCCTGTCCTGCAGAGATCACAAAGCAGTCATGCAGAGGGTGCCCTGGCAGCTTGTCCCCTACCCATCATTTCTCCACAAAAGCCAATTTGATTTCCCCGGGGGAGAAGGTTCTGCCATCAGAAAGTGCAGATCTGATGAAAATTCGGGGAGAAAGCAGTAGGCAGTGAAGCAGTTTATCTCAGTTAGGATGAAGCCTCCATCGTTCAGCCCTCCCTGGGCACACAGAAGGGCTAACACTGGCATGGGACTGCGCCAACTGAACCAAAATTGTTGCGTTGGGTCCTTTTTTCCCCTTGGAAGGATTGTATTTTATTTTTTGTATTTTGTATTTTAACATTTTGCTCCGACTTGGATGAAACTCTGAGTGAGATAACGAGATTTCCCATGAAATGGGGATTCTGGGTCCGTGGCCAACCCTAATCTATCGGTTTACTTGAAGGTTGCTGGCCCCCGCTCCAGGCTTGGACCCTGTGGGGAGGGAAATGCTGCATCCCCCATCTCACTGGGAAGAATTGTGCTCGTGGCTGGGGCGAACGTTCCTCCATCCTCCTCCTGTCTCCGCGGGGCTCAACCAGCCCGTACATCCCTGGGGGATCCCACTCCCAGGGGGTGCAGACTGCACCCTCCTTCTGGGGCACCTTTCCACCCACCCAGACCTCAGTCACAGTAGGGACCGGTGTGACAAAAAGCCACCCCGGCTGCATTTCCATGCTCGGCTGCTTCGCTCATAGCAGACAAGCCTGATGGGTTCCATGCACTGGCCGTGCATGTTGGAGCAGGACGGAGGGGACAGGCAGCCGTGTCCCTCGTGGTTTCCACAGGGACACCCACCCCCCACCCCCATTTTGGGCAGCTCAGGCTCTGCAGCCCACCTCATCTCCCTTGCCATTCATTTATGAACGTGTCTGTGGTACTGTGAGCTACGGCTGGTGGTTATGCTGCTCCTGCTGCCCAGCAACACCGTGCCTATTAAACTAAACTGCTAGACTAAAATAAGCCTATTTTGAGAGCTGAAACCAAGGAGAAGAGCAGCTTGGTTGCTGCAGTAAGTCCATGGCTTTCAAACCAAACGCTGATGGTCTGAACTAAACACTGATGTCCTACATCAAGGCATTTGGCTGGGGTAGGGAAGGCTTTTGGAAATGGCTGGGGGTTTTTCCCAGATTTTTTTCCCATGAGCAAGATCATCCCATGAATCTCCCACTACAACTGGCTCCTGCGCTGGGGGAATAGGAATCCCATGAAAGCTTCCCAGGGGCATCTGTCCCTCCATCCCACACCCCTGCCCTGTGGTACCAGGCCATCGCCTGCCCCCAGGAGTGGTCCTGCTTGTGACTGGGGGGTGGGGAACCCAGGGGACTTGCAGGAAGCTCTGTGGCATTGCCAAGGATGGAAAAATCCCGGGGATCTGCCCTTTCTCCAAGACGACATCTGAGCTAGGAGGTGTTTTTCTTTCCATCTAGTCAGCACGGCTGCTTGGAAATTTCCTACGCCGGCTCCCGGCTGTAATGTTTTCATAATGAAATGAACCATCTGGCAAAGCCCTGAAAAATGATTCGCCAATTAGTGACTTACATCTTTCCTGTAATTCTACCTCATTAGCCTTTATTAAAAAGAAATAAATTGAATAATAATAATAAAAAAAGCCCGTCCCTAGGAACACCTTCAGAGTCCTTCCAGTTTCTTACCCGTGTCTTCCCTTCGCTCTCCTCCCACGTGGGTGCCCAGGGTGTCGATGCAGCAGACACCAGCTCACAACACCCACAGCTTGTCCGTCAGCAGCCACATGGCTCCTGATACCTCCAGGTGATGTTTCTGGGCTGGCCACATCCCTGCGGCACCGTGCCCCATCCCTGCAGGCAGAGGATACCCGACCTCAGGGTACTCCTCGCTGGGCGTAAAGATAAGGACACCTGGGCAAGCCTTCAGGGTCCACACGGGTGCTGCCCGCTCCCCTGCACCATGGCCAGGGGCCTTTCTGCCCTTGTTGGTGCTCCCCGCCTGCTGGCAGAGGGGCCTGCGGCTCAGGGGATGGAGGCAGTGCTGACTCAGCAACCAAAAAGGCTTACTCAGCAATGTGAGAAAATGCTGCCACAGCATTTTTTTTTTTCACATGGTCGACTCAGCAGGTTGGAAAAACGTTGCTCAGCAGTCTGCAAAAACGTTGACTCACAGGGTTGCAAAAACACCGAGCCATTTGCAACGCCAGCCAGCCAAGCCATGCACAGACCACTTCTGCCCCTGCTCTAATTTTCCCGAGGATGCTGCTGCTGTGGCACCCTACCCAACTCCCAGGTTTGAGGGGTGAAGCTGCCCCAGCTTCACCCTTGCCACCAGCCCTTGGCCAGCCACCCTCAGGCTGCCCTGTGTGACTTGGGCTTCTCCCCAGCAGCTCTTGAGACTCAGAGGGTGAAGACACACCTCTGCTGTAGTAACAGCCCCCTCCCCAAGTGCCCGTGGCTGCAAGGGAGGGCTGTGCGGTCCCAGCCTGGTACAGTAAATCCGAGGGCTGTGGGTGAGCAGCTGCACCACTGCAGTGCCTGCAGCTCAGCTACACCACCACTGCTGCACCCCCCACGCATGCTGGGACCCTCCTGCTAACACCTGCGGTTGAAATGGAAGAGGATCAGCAACAGCACCCACAAACTCACTGATTTTTCAGTCACCCCAGTGCCTGGCACTCACAAAGGAACTGGGAAAGCAAATTGTGATTTCTCAAAACTCCTGCACAATTAAGGATTTATGACAATTGATCTAGCTGAGCTGGGTCTTTGGGAAGGCTGCTTCAGTGCGGCAGGCTCCCCCTCTCCCCCCAGCACCAGGAGTGGCATCACCAAACACGGTTCTTCCCTGATGGCAGAAGCAGCAGTGAGACATGCAAGAACACTGCTGATGGCTCCTGCTCTCTCTAAAGATGCTGTAAAAGGAACAGAGGAAAGACTCCGTTAAAGAGTGTGCATGTGCTACATGTATTCCTTACCTCAGAGCCCTGAGAGGGTTTTGGGGCCCGGCTGCTTCAGCTGCAGCCGAGAGTGAACTGGACCCTCTGCAAGCCTTTCTTTTTTTAAAGCCTCTGTTAAAGATGATGCTCATGGCCTTGGCTGAGAGACACAAACACAGCTAACACCATGACAGCCCAACCACGCTGCAGTTCTGAATTTATTAGAAACAGCTGTCAGTACATCCTTTAAAACATTACATGTCAATGTGCTTTATTGCAATTTTTTTTATTGCATTTTTTTTTTTTTTATCTAGAGCAAGTAGGCCCAGGATGCTTAGTGTCTGGGATTTAAAAGCCCAACCATCTAGGTAAAAGAAAGTACAGCAAAATTGTAACACACCTGGTGACAAGTACAGTGTTGCATTACTGAGCTAGAAACTACAGGATGACTTGTCTGAAAACACTAACATACAATTGGTTTCCTTATGAAGCAGTTTGTTTCTTTTCTTCAAAAGTTAAACTACATGAATTCCTTTTTTTTTTTCTCCCCCTCCCCCCCCCCCTCCCCCCCCACTACACCATAAACGACAGAAGAACAGGTTTTACACAAATAACAAACAAGAGTACCAAAGTTACATGCTGGAATTCATCCGGAAAACAAAATAATGCAATAGCTTCTGGAGAAGCAGGTTCTTAACAGATGCAGTTTCCCTTAAAGAAAATAGAAGTCAAAGAAAAGCAGAAACATTAATGCAAAGGTTGTACAAAGGAGTGTGCTGTTATTTCAGCCCTCGATACAAGATCAAACACCCACTCATGCTTTACATTGAACCACACCTTATACAAAGAGTCCACTCACAAAGGGACACATACCACCACCACCCACTGCACATCAGCTCTGGACAGGGGGGGTCTGGGGGTCTGCTCAAACGTGCAAACGTTCATTGCATCTTGTGGGAGAGCAAGAGGGTTTCTTTTGCTAAACCTTTGCTTGGAACAAAGTTGATTGCTTTGTCCCAGAGTAGATAACACCCCAGTTCAATTCTGTTTACAAATAGAGTAGTAACCCCCCAAGAAAGATCCAGAGTTCAGCATTTCAGAAGCACATATGCAAGATGAACACAATAAACTCCTTTTCATTTGACAAAAACAAACCCAATTCTGCCTAAACACATGGCAGAATGTGCTAACAGTGAATTTTGTTTTATTTTTAAGGGGCAGTGCCACTTACAGCTAATGCATATAAATGTGTACGTGAATATATTTTACATATATCTATATACATACAGTACATATACACACACGCGCACGCACACACACACACACACAGATGATGCAGACCATTACAATCTCGTGGTGCAATAAACAGCCAGATATACAAAATTAACAGGTTTCATCAAACATATCTTTGCTGGATGTAGAAGTCACTCACAAAAACAAAAAAGACCAAAACCCCAGCCAGCTGACCAACCACAAACCCCCACCACGCCCGACAGAGACCCAGGGGCAGCTCTTGGCTGGCCCCAGCATCCTACAACTCCCCTGAAGTGACGAGACTCATGCCGGGGGGTGATATTCACCCTCGGAGACTTTTTTTGTCTTTGGATGCAATCATTTTTCCAAATGATCCCGAGCCCCTTGCTACGAGCACTTGGAAAGCGCATGGGTACGGCGCTGCGAAACACATGGGGAAATATCCCCACCCTGTTTGCCAACGCCGATCTCACAGAAGCAATTCCAAGGGAAGGTGGTGGAGGGGGGCATGAAATTAAAGCTGCTTTCTCTAATACAGGTTGATCAACAAGGCGTTTTTTCTACCAATAAGGGCCCGTTTGTTTGTTCTGTTGTTTGGTGGGTTTTTTTTGCCTCTGAAGCTCATATTACATGTTTTAAAGGCAAATTTTAGAAAAAATGGTGAGTCTAGTCATAAAATATGGCGAGTCTATGCCAATAGCAATTAAAAAAATGCAAATTCTGCATTAATTGTATGCAGCCAGCCCCAAAGACCAGCACTTCAAGCACTGTCATCATCTAAACAGTTAACAAGCTAAAGCTCCCTATCTGCCCCTGTGAACAAACAGGAAGGACTTGAAAAGATTTGAAGAGATTTTTTTTTTTTTCCTTCCCATTCGGTGGAAAGTATTTCTGCTCACAGAATGCAAGATTCACAAAAAATGTTGGACAAACTTCATCTAACCCCATCCAAAGCTACTCCTCACGCAGTACTTAACTAGCCGAGCTGCTTCACGAGCAGGCCTGCGTTTATTTGGGCTAGTAACTCTGTTCCCTTCTCCTGGCTGCACACGTTGTGCCAAGGGAAACAAGGGGATTAGCAATGCAAGTTCCCTTCCAATACAGGAAAAAGAGCAACTCCTTAAGGACTCCTATTAATTCCCTAACTATCTCCTTGCAATGCATTTAAGGAGATTATTCCAAAGGGAAGGGTCTGCTCTGGCATCACCTCTTTCTTTCATGGTTCAAGGCGGAGATCCTACTTCACTGTCAGTCTACTGCTTCGCTGAACTACAACCAGAGGGATGCTTTAGGATGCTGACCCTTCCTCTTCATTAAAGCTATTTGCTTTGAACACTGAATTTGAGCAAGCCTAACCCCCCCCTCCCCTCACAGCATCTTTGTTCTTCGGGAATGTTACTTTGATTTTGCCGTTCCAAAAGCAGAGGTTGAAAAATCAACATAAGGAAACTACATGTAAGAAAACCTGATTTTAAATATGATCTAAACAAAACAACCCCCAACCCATCATAGCGCTTTGTAAAACTGCATTTTGAACCTGTCTCTTACCCCTCCTGATCCACAAGCAGTACCTGTTTCATGTCTGCACAATGCAGCAAGCATACAAGACTCACTAACATTTCAGATTTTTATTCCCTGTTAGTGTAACAAAAATATAAAATAAACAGACATTCAAAAACAGAAGCAAGATTGTTCAAGTACCAAATAAGGGGCTTTTCCAAACTTAAGGTGTGACATTCCTATAGCAATTCTGCTGTTTTAAACAGCCACAGCGTTCAGTTAGACACGGTGCCACCCAAGCCTACAGAGAGCCCAGGATTTGGGGCAACCAAGACCCTCCTCCTTCTCCTGTCATCCCCAAAACAGCACCAACTGTCCACAGTCCCCATTACAGTTGCCTGGCTTTGTGAAGGACAGACTTTGATTTTTGCCCTGCTGTGACTAGAATGCAGGTATGATTGAGTACAAACTTTTTTCCTGGAAATGGCTTTCGGTTGTAGAAGTCTGGTGTCTTAGTCTACACTGACTACAGTCTTAGTGTGTCAGTGAGAAAACAATCAGGCCCACCACGTTAAATGGAAAACTTCCTGACCATCTGCCACATCAAGAGAGATGAGCGTGGAAAGAGCATTTTATTTTTGGCATAAAACAGAGGGCTGTACTGGATATAACTCTAGATTGCAACTACTAATGGTGCAAAGCAGTGACTCAATCCACTCCTGATGAGAAAGAACAAAAAAAAAAGATCAATACAACCCCCAAACCTAGAGCACTCCAGCAGCAGAAGGCGGACAATCACATATTACTGCTTCACATACTAGCGAAGTATCTATTGGGGCATCTCTCTATTTCTAGGTGGGTTCTTCCCATGCTAGGGTTACCTGTAATCCATAAAGAAATCAGTGGGAAAAGATTTGTAACTTACTAAACTTCAAAAACATGGCACTCGTGGCTGACGCAATGGGGCCAATGACAACTGTGGAAGCAGGCTTGATTTGCATCCATACAAATACAAAATACTGAATCACCCCTGATCCCTGCAAATATACTTCAAAACAGATTAGAAGAAACTGTGCATATTCGAGTTTCAACGTCCCCGCCCCCCGCCCCCCACCATTTAACACTGTGCAAAAGTTATTTAACCCTACATATATATTTAATACAATATGGGTCAATGAGATCAGTACTCCTCTAACTGCAGTCTGATAACAGACTGCTGCTAGAACACTGAGACTTTCCCCCCCTTTCCCCCTGATTTTTTTGACTCTTAAAATGAAGATCTTCTCACACCTTACTGTTTTAAAGGAATTCTAGTTCCTTTGTTTTGCCTTGATCTTTCCTGTATCTGTTTTAGGCTTAACAGCTGCTTTTCGCACTAGGGTGTAATCCTGCACCTCACAGGCCCATTTCTGATTTCTCAGTCATGCGAGTGTAGAACAGCCGCAGGAACGCACGGGGTTTCTCCCAGGTCTAACACCACTGAGGAAACAGAATTAGGCCGAGCACAACAAGCGCAGCAGGACCAAGCCCTCGCTCTGTGGATCACACCAGCTACACGTGTCAGTTGGTTTTATACCCATTTTTATTTGCTCTATGAGCACAAAATGGATGCAAAAAAGAATCTGTGCAATAGTATCTGACAGTCAAAGGGAAGCAATCACAGCAGCTGGGACTTCAGGTGCCTAAACAAAACACGGAGATACAGAGGCAAAAGACAACCTCAGAAAGACCACTGAGGGTAACGGAGCCAAACACAAGGAACACAAGCTTAGCCAGCCCGTATTCCTGATCTGAAGGTTTGGGCAAAACAGAATTTCAAACAATGCTTCAAGATGGCTTATTGGCTCCGAGTGCATCATTCACAGCAAATACATCACCTGTGATCAGCGAAGAGATCTCAGAGAGCGAGGGGCAAAAAATCCCAACTCACTCACACTACTATAAAGCCAAGCTACTTTCACAGATGCCAGTAGAATTACACTGTATTTACCTTGGCAGAGCTGGGGCAGGAGCCTGGACCAAGACCTCACAGGATCAGTTAGATTCCACTACAGGGAAACTTCAGACAGCCCCGCTTTGCTATCCTGCTGCTGTTGGTACTTTGAGGGTGTGCCAGGATTTATGAGCCTGAAAGTAGACCTGCACTTGTTTAAAACAAAACTGATCCCTACCTTAAAAATGGGATAAATGTGAATCACTTCAGGCAGGTTGTCTCTGTCACAAAAACAGAGATCAGAAATACATGCCCCATCAGCCTCAGATATTAACACTGCAAATAAGAGGAGAGCCCACAAGGAGAGATCACAAGGGCAGAGAAAAAGAGACACTCCACTCCCACAGGTTTTTCCACCAGCATGAGGCACCTGGCTATCATTTGTGCCTTTGAACCGATTTCCCTCATCAGGCATCTGGACTCAGCCCAGTACCAAAGGAATGTTAGATGCACAAGAGGTGTAAGAATGACAGCTTTACAGCTACCAGATTAGAACTGCAAATTATCCAAGAGGTAGGGCAAGTTCCTTTAAAGACAAAAATTTCCATGTCCATATACCACTGAGGAATCCATTCAAGATTTTCACTAAGAGCAAAGGCAACGCCTCTTTTCCTTTTCTTGGGGAAGTGGGAGAGAAAGGACACATGAGCAGATGTAGGTCATTGACACAGGAGCTTGCATGAATTTTCTTCTCCTCTCACCCAGTTTTGGTTAGATTTTGCAGTGTTTCATTTAATTAGAAAAGTGGCATCTACAGAATTCTTCGCCTGAAGATTGCACTCTGGCTGATTAGAAAGCGCCTGGGATGTGTCAGGGTCATTAGTGCAAAATAAAACATCTCACAGGCACGCCAGGCAACCAGACTACCCTTCCTGCAATGGCTGCCAGCACTCCAGCCTTGTCACTTCCCTGCTTGCAAATTCATGCCATTCAGCAAAATAATGCTTCTAGTGTAAGCATTAAACGTCAACAAGCCTAGCAGTACTGCCCAGGCATTATAGAAAAAAAAAAAACCCCACGCATTTGAACAGGAAATCAGCCCCAGGGTCAGAAACAGGTCTAGAGCATTCTCAGACCTGCATGACTGTCTGCTTCCTGTCCTGTACAATGGGTGCATTGCAAGTGAACCGCTTCCAGTAACACGAACAAAAGTAACTTTCAAGGTTGCACACTGAACAATTACTTCGCCAGTTGTGCTTTGATGCCAAGTGGTTCAGTTTGCCAAACTTAGCTCTTTTTCATCTTAGAAGCTTAAGGAATGGAAATAAGCTGCTTTGTGTACTTTCCAGGGAGGAGATTTATTGGATGATTGCTATACTTGATGAAGCCCAGGACTACCCACTCCAGTGTTTGACAGCAGCCCCTGCCAAAGGATGGTAGCAGACATCCAATAACTGAGTAGTACAGTTCTCTTCCTTCCTGTGTTTTGCATCATGCCCAAAATAACTACAAGGGAATTCAGATTATGCCAGTGTAAAATCTTGCTTGGCTCCAGTGGTGTGAGAGTTCAGAACTTCGCTTGCAAAGAACAAATCAGAGGAGATCTATAATTAGCATGCTTCCTTCTATACAACTGGAAGTGACTACACCTCATGAAAGAATTTGGTACAATAAGCCATCCAGAAGCATTTGATTACACCTACCTCTTCTATACCAAAAAATCAAGCATTACCAGAGTCTGTCATTGTTCAGCAAGAGAACTGCAACAGGTGAGTGCAAGCTTCATTCTGGTTTACATTCCGAAGCACAGTATCGTTAAAAACTGAAAACAGAATCCCAAGCTGAGGAATGGGAGGAAGGGGGGTGAGGAAAGATGAGAATGAGTGATTACATCAGATCAGACAAATTTAGTGTTTTGAAGCCACACAATGTTTAGCTTTTCCTTTTATTTTTTTCAAGTTTTGGTGTAGAACGTGTGTGCGGATGCTAACGCAACCTTCCCCATAAGTGCTCAATCTAGCAAGGAACAAAGTTTTGGTGTGTTCAATTTGGTTATAAATGTTTCCTTTAAGTGAAGACCTGTAGTGCCATTGAAACCAAAACTTTGTTACTGTTGGCAAAAAAAATAAAGCAACTTTTCTTTACAAGCATTTTTCCATTTAAATAAAAACCTGAAGCTTTCCCATAATTCCTTTGGTCTTCTCTCACCAAATTCCATGCTACCTCAAGACAAGCCCTCTTTTGGAAGTTCGGCTGAATCGCAGTGAAGCTGCTAAAATTAAGAGAAGAATTGCTGCGGTAGTTTCCCCCCTAGTTTCTTGGGAGTTTAAGACTGAAAGACATTACTGATGCCTCAGACAGAGGCTTCAAATTGTCTCTACAAGAACAAGAGAAAACAAAATCCAATTAGAAGTTCCACTGAAGGTGCCTGGCAAAAATTATCTCCACAAAACGATGTTTTGCTTCCAGTATTTTTGTACGGGTTGAGTTTATTCCCCTCATAAGGAAACAAAAGTATCAGTGTAAAAGCACAGCTGAGCTTTTAAGGTAGCACCAGGACACCTACACCCAAGTTGTCGTCTTGTTGCTGCTAGGCCTCTTTGATTCACATTCACAGAATCACTTCTTGTGCAAAACAAGCAGTCTAAGGAGAAAGAATGCCCTCCAAGTTCTAGTAAAAATCGTAGAAAAGAATCCAAGATAGCCAACGCTTTCCTCCTCCCCAAAATTTACCTGCAGAGAGAGGGGGGCATCTGTGCGTAGACAGGATAGGCAAGCCTGACATTTAGGGAATCATTGTGTTGGACAAGGGATGTCTGCTGGTAATGAAGAACCAAATCCTTGAGTGTGCTGTACAGGTTATATGGTTCTGCAAACCCATAACCTCTTGGAGTGCTGTAGATCACGCAGTGTTTCACTTCTCCATCAGCTCTGCAAGGAAAGGAAACAGGAGAGTTGAACATCAAAGGACAAACCCAAAGTGACAGTCTATTAACAATTAACTAATGCAGCAACCCTGCCAGTCACTAAATTACATAATGGAGGACCCAGCAGATGCAAGAAGAGGAGATTAATATAGTCTGTGAAGAAACAGTGCTTCAGGGCATGCGATTAAACACTCTTGCATAATAATCCACATAAGAGGCCTCTTCTATCCTAGCAGTACAATTCCCTACTGCATTGTTCTCCAAATGTTTCTTGGGGGGGGGGGGGGGGGGGGGGGGGGGGGGAGTCAAGAGCTTAACCAAGAAGATAAGCACCTGAAGTCAGCAACGCCTTTGTGCTCAACTCATCTGGAAACCTATCCACTAAGGAAAGACACCAAACCCCACCAATTGTTAGGACCTACAGAGTATTTCATGAAATGCAGCGCTAACCTTCAGTGCGCATTTTTTTTAATGTTAAGCATGGCACAGGTTCAAGCTGGCTCATTATCTGAAGTCATAGCGACTGAGTCCCTAACTTGGCAAAACAGTCACTGCAACACAGTATTTCCAAAGCTGCTAGAAAAACTTATCTGCCAGAAAGATGGAGCATTATGTAATCCCTATGCTGGAGCCTATTGCCATCCAAGTCACACGTAGGAACAGCTTACGTTATGCCATCATTTGCTAGCTTGTAGTATGATACCAACCAAGAGAAAGTATCTGATGAACCCATTGCTTCAGTGACTGTGACAAACAGGATCTTGAACACAGCAGATACTACAATCTTCAGTTACCTTGAGGTGATATACCTTCACATATTCATTTCTCTAACTTGCTTTCAGAAGCAATTAACCTCATGTGAAATATATCAGTGAAAGCCATTTTGCACTCCAGAACAGGCTTGAAGGATTTTTAGATAACAGAATCAGAGTATTTCTGACCTCCATTACACCAGCATAAAATGAAGAAGTGAAACACAAGAAATCAATGAAAGGCTACGCAAGTGTCATAGAAACCACTGTTCACAAATAATGCCTCCTCTGAAGCATCACCATTATCTTAAACATACGAGAGAAAGCATTGGCCATGCTTTTCATGCAAAGAGTTAGGCACGTCTGAAAATGAGAATGGAAGCCATTACAGCTTTATAGCCCTGTTTTAATTCTTCCCGTGTGTTCCTTAGCAGGGAAGAATATGGGAGAATTTGGCCTTAATTTAGTTATGACTGCAGAGCTTCAAGGTGGGATACTTCAGAATTGTGTATTAGCTACTGTGGTGACTGAAGAGACTACTAGGACTACAGTTACTGCACAATCAAAATACATTTTTGCAACAAAGCTTTTACCATGCTACTCTTCCTGCAAACATGTAACACATTCCAATGGGCAGGCCTAGCTAGGTTTGGCTTTTGTTCTCCAAAATAGCGAGCTGTGGTTGAGATTTATTGAGTAGTTAGAACAAAAAGGAAAATGGACTTACACCACAGAACAAGCATAACATCCTTTCTTGCTACTCTCACGAATTAAAAATGCTCCATCAGGTTTCCCACAGAGCAAGTCTTCTGCTTGGATACGGTTGAGATCCCCAACAAACCAAGTCTTCTCATCATGATGTGGCAGGTTTTCATCTTCTTCATTCACAAAGTAGGTGCTGAAAAAGAGGACAAATTTGTTAGTCCTTCCTTTTTTCTACAGTCTTTTACTGAGAAACTTTTGCATTACCAACCCCTACAGGAGAAAACACTTGTTAATGGAACACTTTTCAGTAAAATCACATATAGTGACACTTACTCATCAATATTTTCATTTTTGATCCCCAGCCAGTCGTTGATTCGCTTCTGTCTCACCCCTTTGTGATTGAGCCATCTGCCAGAAGAAGAGTGTATTAATATGTTACTTCAGAGCACAAGTACAGGTTTTCCTACTGAGCAAGCTGAACCTCAAACACAAGGTCCCACAAAGAAACAGTCTGGAGCTCAGTTTGCTCTCCATTAGCAAAAGCCATAGAAAGACCCTAGATTCTGTAAGAGCACTTCCCTGCACCATCTTCTGAGATGCCTCCTTTACTGGATGACAAAGCAAAAAGAAGCAACCTTTTAAATGGAGAAAGAGGAGCGTTGAGCTGAGGAAGAAGTACTGCCTCCGCACAGTGCACTCCAGAAAGGAAACAATACAAATGGTGACAGCTGCCGGCTTCTCTTGGGAAAACAAAATGGGTGTTGCCACTGACTACTTCTGACCTCCTAACATTGCCTTCTGAGACACTGTGTTTCCCTCTGTCTTCTGCCAGAATCCTAGCACACCGAGGCCAGCCCAATGCACGACATTAGGAGCTGGATAACCAGTGTGTCAGTGAAATCAAGGGTAGGTACAAGCAACATCTGCCACACCTGGCACAAAAAATACTAACCTCTATTGTGTTAGTGGGCACAGGTTTTGTAACTCCTTTATCTTAAAGGATTTATTTACAGGAGTTGCAGAATGTGAACCTAGTTGTGGCAGGCTCTTTAAGTAATGAAGTCATGAAGAGGCCAACCAATTACCCAGACATCCTACGCCAGAACGTAGTACCTTAGCGCTCACAGAACTTAGGTTATGAAAAGAAAATTAAATTCCCATTATCCTGATGGAAACAGTCATTAATCAGGTTCATCAGAGACATTATTCTTGAGGTACAGGTCAGGCTTACTTACACAAGATACTGATCTCTGATTTTGCGGAGCTGAATTAGGTCAGGCTTGATACTATTCATTTTCTTATCAGTCTCCCTGTTGTCCAGAGCTTGTTTCTTCAAATCTTGTTCCAGACGCATTTTACTATCATGGATCTCACCCAGGCGTGATTTTAATTTTTCATAGTTCATCATTATCCTGCAAATAAGTGTAATATTTGAAAGGTGAGGTCAAGCCAGTCCAGAAGGGCTGAACCTTACCAGTAGCACTTACATAAAAGAGCATCACAAGCACTACTGTAACAGCAGCTCCTCCCTTTGACTGCCTCATCTTAACATAATTACTGTAGGAGTGCCAGAAAAGACTTCTTGCCAGAAGGCCTACCACCCTTTTGCATAGTTTGAACCTTCAGTTTACCTTAATCTATTTCCTTCTGGCAGAGATGCAGGAAATAATTATCTCTAGAAGGGTAAGCTAGAACAGATTCCTCCTTCAGTGTCAGATACACTTTTTGGTACATCAATTATGTAATCCCACCATAGGTATCAGTACTAGCAAGATTTCAAATGTAGACTTCATTTACTGATCAAGCACTACCAGGAAGTAATGCTGCCTGTCTCTTCATTTGAGGTTAGTTTGCAGGTTTGGTACAATTCAGGAAAATTACGTATTTCCCCTGTTAATTGATCTTTAGTCAGAATGAAGCACCACAATTGCATAAGATTGTTATGGGTAACTGTTTTCAGTCTAAAAATCTCCTTAAGGTTTACCCTCTAGCGATTCACAAAGCACTGTGTCATTAGGTATTCTGCCTTGCTTCAAAGGCCCTGATACAGCTTTTTCTGCTGGTACCTTCACAGAAGGGCAATTTCAAATTGCCCTTACTGAACTTCTGTTAGATGACCACTACCCACTACCAAATAGCAGCAATTAAATACTGATCATCTTTGAAAATTACCAGAACTGACATTTACCAGACCCAGGTACATTTCACTATTTAGAAGTAAACATTTTTCTGAATTATATTCTGAGCAAATCCAAATAAAAGTGGCATAAGCAAATGAAATTTTTATTTCCTGATCCTTTCCTGGTCCTCACCACAGTATCTCGATTTTCTGAATTTGAGAGAATAATCCAGGGGGCTCCCACCTCTTCTGCCTACAATGCAATTCCTTGGCAGAAGAGGGCTTAACTGAAGGAAGGTTCCGACACGTTGGGGGAAGGTCTCAGAGAAAATAGCGAGTTGGCAAAGTGTTTTATATGATGCAATATTATATACAAGTATTTCATGGGAGTGTCAATGTGGACACTAGTTCTTCCTTGTAAGCAAACACAACTTCAGAGCTTACCGTTCAATTTCTTTGTCATTCCCCTCCCTGCGAAATCGCTCAATGTATTCTTTGCTGTATCGCTCTTGTGAGTGGCACTGTTCCTCAAATATCTTAATAGTTTCATTAAATGCTTCAATTGCTGTCCTCTTCATCTGAATTTCCTATGTGAGGGAAGAGTCCTTCATCATTTGTTCATGATACAGATGACAATGCAAGACTCAATTATGTTCCCTAAATTGACTGAGATGAACTTTTCTCCCCTCACAAGCCAAGATGTGATTAATCAGTTTTAAATTTAGTCAAATGGCTGAGTAGAGTCAGGGAAGGCTTACTCCCTGTAAGTCTACCCTCCTCCCCAACATGATGCTCTCTATTAGGCTGAAAACCCCTCAAAATATTTGTCATATTTTCCATTTTACTTTGCAGGAGCACTGCCAAACCTCCTCCCCATATATGAACTATCTTACTTTACAAGAGGCAGTCCATATACTTACTGTATTCACACTTCCTTAATGCATAATATCTGCTATCTGATTTGAACACGACTTCACAAAAAACCTGGACAAACCCCTCTACAATTCTCATTGCAGCACAGAGCAGCTAGAAATACTCAGCAGCCAAGGAAGTCTGCAGTGCAATGCAAAGCTTGTAGGCGATGGCCTTCTCCACCCTACCTTATGCTAGGAAGCTCAGCTTCTCTTTCTTCCTTGCTCCACACGCCATACCTCTAGGACTATCAGCAACAAGTAATACTCACTGTTTCCATCAACTTTGAAACCACCTTGTTCTACTCCACAATTTACTAAGGTTTTTCCTTATATTTTCTGACCTTGGACTGCCTTTATTAGCCATAACAGGTTAAAATAATTTTCTTTACTTTTCAAACAACAATAAAAAGACTTACAGACAGCTGAAGTAGAACTAACCTGTGATGTTCTGGTATATTCTTCATACAATTTGTCGTACTCTTTACTTTTTTCCTGATACTGAGCATGGTATTCTTGAAGCTTTTTGCCTACTGCATCTATATTATCTTCTTTCACCAACTGATCCTGTACATACAAAAAGCTATTAAGTCTTGAAGCAAAGCAGCTTTTCCTTAAGAGTATTTGTTTGTCCACTTAGGCACATTTGCATTTTACAGCTATTAGCATCATTTTTATAATCAGGTTTCTACACAACACAAACACTGTATCTAATTCCCCTTCCTTCATGCAGTAAGTTCTACAGTTTACAGCCAGTAGGAACTGGAACTATGGGACACTGAAAACCATGCCAAAATACTAAGCTTCCAAAAACACACTACATCTTAGGTCTCGGATATCAATCCCCTATTGGAGAAAGGAAGAAGTGAATTTCTTGGAATCTGAAGTTTAAAGGCAGTGTTGAGTTTTGTTTTGCTTTGGTCCATCCCCCCATAAAAGCTCTGCAGTTCTTTTTCCTTAATGGAAGACAGTATCTTGGGCTACTGAATAAAAAAATACTCTTGAGAAGTTTAGATGGTTATACACAGAGTGAGCAGCTGCATAGCATGTACGAGCCATGCACAAGGCTTCTCAGAGAGGTTCAAGTCTGCTGCATGTCAGGGTTTCACTCCTCTACTAGATTGCTCAGATGGAGACTGGAAACTTGGTAAAATGAAGAAGCTCAAAGGGCTAGACAATTTGAAAGACCCATTATTACGAACACAGTGAAGTCAAATGTGACAACTCACTTTTTTTTCCAGTTTAAAAAAAAATAAAATCAGGCTTCACATAAAAAAACAATTGTATACACATTTTCAATTTTTTTTCTTCTCTGCACTAACAGCTGATGAAGATCATACCTGCTGGTACCGGGACACTGGATACATCAACTTCACATCAAGCTTCGGGTTATACTGAGCAAGAGACTCATTGCGGTAGTGGTTAATCAGTTCCACAACTGAATTAAATGTCAGTGGATCAGAAAAGCCGTATTTTCCATCCCGATGATAGATCTTTATCAATTTATTGTTGCCACCCTTCCTGTAAAGTGGTACAGTCATTTAGAGGTTTTACCGTGTACCTCCTATCCCTCTTCAACACTACTGCAGCTAAGAAAGACACCAGTGAAATTCCTGTGCAAGTGGCTTTGACACTGTACACCTTCATGTGATACTAGCAGATATTAGGTAGTTTAAGAGTCAATACACACAGAATTATCATCAGATATTATTTGAACAGGAGCAAAGCCCAAAGTAAATCTCTTCCTTTGCATTCCTTCTGGAGGCAGCTTACAGTATTTAATACCTAGCTTTGCCAGAAGTTTTGCAAGAGAAAAGGAGGATGCTGAAGGCTGAATAAAGGAACCATATAAAAACCCAAAGCCACAATTTCCTGCAATTTGGGGTCACTGATAGTATATAACTGAGTATACGTTTATACAGCCATTAACAAGTCTTCTGAGTTATGGATGCTAATACAGGATACACAAACCTAAACAAAATCCTTTGAGGATTACAAGACAGTTGTAAGTTTAGGACTTTACATTATCCAGATTTATACATTCTAGTGGTTTCCACAAACATGGCACTTATTTCTTCCTTTTTTCACCTACAGACTGTTTAGACAATATCCCATCCTTCCTGCACTCCCAATCTTCATTCCTAAAGACATCTGCATTCAGCAAAATAACCAAATATGCCAAACCTTAAGTGCACAAGCTGGGAACTTCAAGGGAGAAGTCAAAGCAGAATTTAAACTACACCCTTGGGGTCAAACCTGCCATTAAGACAACAGAAAATCATGGCAAGATCAAATATCTACCATATCATAGTAACTCCCAAAGGTGTGCTACAGAGGCTGTGGCTTATGTGCCTCACTCATTTGCCTCTTAACAACCACTCTTGGGAGCCTGGTAGAGCCAGGCGGCTGGACAGGCTGGGCAAGGCACCAGCAGCTAGTCACATGAGGTCTGCTGCCTAACTGCAGCAGATAGAGCTGGGGCAGCTCTGGGAAGTCTGCCCCTTGCAGGCAATTTTAATGAAGAAAGGAGCACGGCTCCAATTCAATATTTCCTAAATTTTGGATCAGAAAGTGGAAGATACCCTTTTTACAAAGGCACCGCATTCAATTCTCCAGAGCAGCGTGCTGGTAAGATATTTGATATGCTCCCATTAATCAACACCTTAGTTTGTAAGTACCTTTTACTTTAGCAGGTCTGAAACAATGAAGCACTGCTGAGTGGCTCTCCTCCCCGAGTCCCATCTAATCTACAGAGGTCCTTACAGTAGAGTTGAGGGACATGATTCAATGCACAGAACAGAACTATCAGACCTGGCTATTTATTTGCTCATTCTGTGATCTGCAGTACCTTTGGGAACATCTCTCAACTTGAGCCACATCACCTTTACACAGCCACTGCTGTCAATAGTATACCAACTAGTTAGTCAGGGTTTTACTGCATGGACTACAACTGCTCAACACTTACCGTAATGTCAGAGTGTAGTCTCCCTGCATCTTGGTTGATGCATCACGCACCAGGAATGTTCCATCTGGCATGTCTCGTAATTTGTCATTTACTTCTTCCCTGGAGAATGGAAGGGAAGGCAGAATTAGAAGCATTAAAGGCATGATCATCTTTGTCACAGGTGTCAATACTGGGGCCAGTAACACCAACATGCATAAGGAGTTCAGTCTTCAAAATATGAGGCAACCTTCCTTCACGCTCAGGCTCTCCAGTCTTTTAGTCCATCTAAAGCAAGTCAGAACTTGCATCGTTATACTAAAAACTAGCAGCTGCAATCAACTGCCATTCAGGAAGAATTCTCTGTTTAAGCAACCGGAGCAGCTGTGTCTCAGTCTCACAACCTTTCCCTGTAATCTGCTCCGGTTTTAAGGTCCACACTGAAAATGGGTGCCCTTTGAGAAGCCAGTCCTGACCTCTTAAGAAATGGTCTCTAGCATCATAGTCCAAAGGTGTCCGTAGAGTTTAGCACAGTTTTAGTCTCAAGAGACTGATTATCGGCTTAACTCTGAGCTTATTTACAGTAGTTTTAAACCACTACAACCTTGCTAGCTTCAGTGCAACTTTTCCTTATTTACAACTGAAGCAAAAGGATACTCAGAGTCCAGAGCTTTAAGCTACATCAAGAAATCTTTCAGTGAAAGTGAGCACCTGTAAGCATTAAGAAAATTATTTCAGCTGAAGAGTTAAGGGTCTTGCCAGGTTTGACCATTTCACCCAGATTACATATCTCACTTTATAACAGCTCCCTCACAAGTTCTCAGAAGCACCAAGCACATTTTAATACAATCATTTGTAAACTGAAGTTTATCAGGTAGCCTCAAAATTATCTGAGTGAGGCAGGAAGCCTACTTGAATCTTACAAAGAAAAATCAACAGTGGCTTTTTTGATCAAATACTAAGGAACAAAAGCATTCTTACAAAATAGCTTAAGTTTTGATCTAGCTACCTGAAAACCATTCTGTTAGTAAAACTGACTCCTATTAAGCATCATATGCCTATCTGCTTAATCCTCTCAGAACACTTTACAGGCTGCACCCGCTTAATTCAAATGGCCACCACCTTTTTGAATGGATAGGTATGATCTAAGGGCCTGGGTTTATGCCTCTAAGTTGCATCCTGGAGCTTGTGACAAAATTTTCAGCACAAGTTCTTGACTGAAGAACATGACTCCTGCCCTGACAGCCCACTGCAGTCCATACCTGCTGGCTGTCAAATTAGGGTCATAAACAATTCCATCTTTACATGTGTATATATCACATTTTAACCCAATAAAGCCACTGCAGTATGATTTGTACTGCATTAGCTCCTGCCATCATGTGCATTGTTAACTGAGGAACAAATCCACAGTCAAACTGATATCAGTATCAAACAGTTTTAAACAAACCCTGTCTAGTGGGTTTTGTGATCAGGTTTTGCCACTTTGCTTCAATTTAGAATTAACAGAAAAAATATCATTGCCAAGGCCCTTCAAAAGCAAGATCTATGTGGGTTTGCTTTATAAAGATAAGGGTGGTACAATAAAGATACGAAAACTTTTATTTCCCTTCTCAGAACTTCAATGAACTACTGTGGCAAACACTGTTTTCTTGCCTCTATTTCACAAAGTGTTTCAAAATATTACGTGCACAAGTTTGAGCAATTCCTGATCACACTCTCAGCATGTTCACGCTTCCCCTTACAATCCTAAACTCTTCAGAAGTGCCTTAAGATGACTGGACACTTCAGTTTTTATATACTTAATTGCATGATAGAACTGGCACTTCATTTGCTGAATCTAACCCAAGCCATCTATTTTATTAAGTTCATAGAAAAGGGTTTCCTTGAGAGGTAAAACTTAATTTGGTACGTGTCTGTACCAGCTGCTCAGTATAACTGGTGATGGATAGCATTTGTAAGAGCTATTTTTGTATCACCATGTAAAATAAATTAATACAGATACAATTTTAACCAAACACTGAAGAAGCCAAAATTAAGAACGCAACTCTTATTCTGAGCAAGCCTCCTACTGAATTTTTGCTGAACTGCATGCATCCCAGCATCATACGCTTACAAAACCTGATTAGCTAGCACATTCAGAAACACATTTCTTTTGAGCAAAATAGTTTTTTCTTTTTAAAGACACTGTGTATCTGCAGAAATTTAGAAACTCAAAATAACTGTGTACCAAGACTGGCAATATCTGCACCAGAACAGTACCAACTTAAACACAAGTCCTGAATCCAGTTGAATAACTTTGGTGCTTTGCCAAGTACGGTCCTGAAACATCAATCACCCTCCTGTAAGGTGCTGCCTGAAATGGGCATGTTCTTTTTCTCTTGAATTCTAACAGGCTTATTCTATTTTTAATAACACATATTAACATATTTCAATTAATATATTTTACTAGTATTCTTACCTTGAGATGTCCCCCCAGTACCACTCTGCTTCTTGCAGAGAGAAGCTGGAATTGTCCTTTATTCCATTTGTATTGACTGGCGTCATTGGTTTGGGGGGCTTTGGAGGAAGAGCTGAAAACGAAGAACAAATTAAAAAAAAAAAAAGGTCAACGGGGAAAATTAATCACTAAATCATTAATGAAACATGACAGTGAAGAAGCAAAAGAAAACACGCATCTTGAACCTGGATTTCAAGTTCTCTCAAATAAAATGGAATTCGTAATTTTTAAAGAATTTTTAAGTCAACAGCTGCACTGTGATTCCAGATTTCCTAGTACTCAAACCAAACGTGCTTGAGGGAGCGGAAAGGGAAGGAGTATGAGGAAACATGAGTTTTTGTTAAAAGGAAGACTGGCTCAGTCATGACTACAAGGACAATCACCGCCTAAACCTCCAGACAAGTTACAAAAGTGTATTGTGTTCGAAAGCAACAGCCTGGAGAGCACTCTGCACCACTCCGGTGAAACTCCAGTTGCTCAGGTGTCACCAGTCCTTATACCAACCCGTATGAGCAAATGGGTGAACTCCTCTTCGGAGGGAAAAATGCTACTAGTGGTGGCTGGGCAGTGGTATACCCATCATAGACCCAAGGCTCATGTTTCATACTAGATTTGTCATTTAGGCTCCTGTTAGGAGCAAAAGCCATAATTTCCAACCACTACAGGACATAAGGGTACAAAGGAAGGAGAAAGGGGCTATTAGGTCATTATTAGAGTGCCTGTACCACTTTACATAAATAAAGTGTTTACCACAGGAAAGGGGATGCTACAAATCCCTGAAAGACAGGCAGAACTGCACATTTGTAGGCCTAGTGCATACCTGCTCAGAATGCCCCTAGTCTGAATTCAAGGCAAATAGGCTTTTACTTCTGTTCTCAAAATAGGTTACACAATGTAAGGGCATACAATGCACTGAAGCTCTTTATTTGGTCAGTTTTGCTCAAACAACTTCATCATGGTCTTGAATGTAAGCCCTATATCAGGAGTAATTCAGCAGCCACAGGCATGCTCATGTATTGGTAGAGACTCGTCTGTCACCAGAAACGCATTACACTATTTTCTTCAAGAAAGATGTCTTCAATGCTGTCCCCTGCTTTGCAGAGGCTGAACACTTCATCAAAAACACTACCATTGAAACTGAGCATTTTTTAGGCATTTCATGAGACTGTGTTTTACCGGGACAGGTCCCATTTGAATTCAGAGTAAGAAAGCAGCGACACACATTGATTTGCTGCTAGCACATTTTCAAGTCAGACCCCGAACATCTGTGCTCCCAGCCCTCTGCCCTAGCCATCAGATTACACAAGCATCAGCAAGCAGGCCCGACACACTGACAACAGCCATCTTTTCAGACACACACGATCCCAGTGTACAAGCAGAAATACAAATAAAGGAAGCAGAAAGAAGATTTTGATCTCTAGCTCCAGTGCCGAATGGTTTAACACTAAGAGGTGTGCTACTTGGCACCATCCATCTACTCACCTCCGAGCCACACCTCCCACATTAAAGAAGAGAAAACAGTGTTCCAACTGCAGTTCCAAATACCATTTCATGTTGAATATCCAACACAGTAACTTCACTGTTCTCAGACAAACCAGTAGATACTTTAATCGAGCCAATCTAAACTAAATCTGAACCTTGACCCAGACGTTTGCACCCTGGGGTTGCTGACCAAACACCTGATTCAGATAGCAGCATTCATTCTGCGGGACTGAGCATTAAACCATAACATACAGGTTCTTTTTATGGGGTGAACTGGGAACTTTCAGGTGTGCACATATCTTGTGAGGCAATAACAGGTCTTGTTATAAAAGGAAGGTGAAAACCTTTGGATTCAGCGCAGTAGCTTCCTGCTTAGGAAGCTTTAGTTATTCCTAGCCCAACTACTACAGTTGTTTGTATAGCGCCTAAGTATTTGTACAAAGCACCATTGAGTCAGCCACTGTTCTAACCCTACTTTGCTTAGAACTCCCACCCTACTTTTGCAGGGTCAGAGGAGCATATATCCAGGCTAAGCCTGTAGAGTTAATTGTATTTACCATGCCCTGCGCTGTTCCATCTCCCCCAGTCAGAGTTACCAAATTAGAAAATGTCTGCGGATCCTCCCCACCTCCCATCTGAGGCTGTGCCACCCCACGTACTCTAAGCAAGCGACAGGACAGACACAGTGGCTCCCAGCCTCCTCAGTGTCTGCAAATAGTAGCAAATCTGAGTTCAGAAACCCTGAAGATGTTCTGATCTACTCCAGTATCTTTTGTAGATTCCAAAGTCATCAACAAGCGCATGAAGATTCATGTAAAAAGCATACAACAGCATGGAGAAAACTATACAGAAAACTATGCAGGCACTGGAAATTATTTCACTGGGTCCTGCAAGTTAAGGCTTGGACATACCAAAAACTTCAAGGCATTATACAGTGTAAAAGCCTGTTTTACGCTGGTAATAGGGGCTTTCCAGAAGAGGTTTTTAAGTATTCTCTAGAGCACTTGAATAGTTCTCTAGCCCTCCTTGTAAGATTACATCTTGCTCCTTTATATACTGTGGAATTATTTAGCAGCTTTGTTAGGGCTCACTCCAAAGCACTGGGCACAGAAAAGCAAACTAACAAAGACCAGAGAAGTAAGGAACAGGAGTTTGGCGTATGGACACAGAGCACTAGACATTACACCAAGTGTCCTCACTACAGGTGGGGGTTTCTCCTTCTTTCCCTCAATAGGCAGGTATCAGTTCTCACAATCAGGGGGGTTGTCTGCAGAACTTCATTCTGCATGAGAAAATTGGAAAGAAATTCTTCCAGGGAGAATAAGGCTTGGACCAGTTCCTGTAAAACCTGACTCATGGAAGCTAGTCCTCTTCACAATAGACTTTTGAAAAATGCTTTTTAATGGCTTGCACATTTTAAAAATACAAAAGTATTTGCAAGGGTGGATCCTGTTTCCAGTGAGCTAAGGATCCAATTCTTTACTTTCAGTACTTTGAGCCATAATAGATTTTCCCTGTATTTGATACAGAACCAGGCCTTTGCTATTGCTTTACCCAGCAGACCAACATGCCCATCCATTTCTGTGTTTCTTGGCTACCCTCGCAGCCCACTGTACAAATGGAAAACTGAGCACAGAGGTAGTTTAAACCCTACGGCCCAGAACCTGCGACAATACAGGGGGAGCAGTTTGCAATAGCATGGCAAGTCTATTCTAACAGAGCAGCATCCACCCTACTACTGCTCTCATAATACTGGCCCAATGGGTTGCTAGAAGAGGCATCCTAGAATAGGTTTTACAACTACCTAGGCAGCACTAACTGCCCTGCTAGGAGAAATCCTATGATGTTTCTACAAGAAGCTACAGAGAGCCTTGAAGAGTCTACAGATTTTGATTAATTTTTTTAAAAAAAATCCAGCTTTATATACCTTTTTTGACAAACATTATAGGAAGCCAAAATCCTACAGTAAAGTAAAATAAGGCTGGCTTGAAATCAACAGAAATGCTTTCAAGAGCAGCCGTGTTTGTTTCCATATCACTGTATCCAATTCTGATTTAGCCACAGGCGCAATCTTACTTTCTCTCAAAACAAGCTCTGATTAGAGCTAACAATCCTGATTGCTTCTTGCCTCCTTCTTCCTGGGACAGAGAGAACATTGATCATAAGTGATTAACAGCACAATGGATCTATCCATTCTAATAAACTTGCTGTTAGCACCAGATACACAAGAATCCTTCCCCTACCATGCCTCCGGGACAGCTTTATGGCACAGATCTTTCCAAAACTCAAAGGGCAACAGCTCAGCTGGACCCTTCCAATCCCACATCAGTGCGTTCCCAGCACCAGGTTCAGCCCTCAGTGACTGCCTGGCATGCAGCAATGAGAGCAGACTGGCTCTCCCTCATCCACTAGTAGATATCTCCTTTTTCTTTCTTTAGCAATTCTAGCCTCCTCTTTCTAGCTTCCCCAAGCAGCCTGGCTTGAGCTAAATCCCAATCCCAGATCAAAGTCACTTAGGAGGGAAATAAAAAAAGAGCTGGTGACCGAGCGGAGGCAACGGCAGCCAATGTGGGCCAGGGCTGCCATCAGATGTTGCTGACGTCAGGGCCCAGAAGGATGCTGTGCTGGCTCCGGCAGGTAGCTTCAGCCCAGCTTCTCCGCAGAGCTGTAGCGCAGGTCCTTAGAGAGAAAAGTCTATTGACTAAGCTTTCCTAAGGTAATGTTTGGATGCTTTGACTGCATAAAATTGCTTTTTAAAAAGACTGTTCAAGATTTAACTGACTTGAATCCCCGAAATTCAAACCACCTCCAACATCAAGACAACCAAGAAAGCCGGCAAGTTTAGCACTGTTGTATTTTTAATTTTTTTTTTAATTAAAGTTCCTTGTAGAAAATAGTAGGCTATATTAATCCCTAATTTAACTTCAAAGTACACTGTGGCTTCCATGAGATATTTTCCCAGTCAGGTTTTGATTCAAAAACGTCTAAAGTTTACATGATCTAAGAGCCACCGAGCCCTATGTGTGAGGGTTTTCAACAGCAATAACTCAAGAGGAGCAAAAAAAGAAGAATGCCTTGGGTCTCTAAGTGCCCCATCCCACACAGCATTCAGTCAAGCAGCCCGTGTCATCTCTGGCCACAGTATTTGCATACAAGATAAACACGCCAGTTAATTAAACTCTAATTCACAGTTTTAAGGCAGATGCCACTTAGTCTAAGACTGGCTCCATAACTTTTCTTCCAGTATTTTCCAAAAGCTGCAGGCCAGATACTTAAAAGCATAGCAGGTTTAAATGCAGCATTAACTCTATTTTACTGTTACAAATAATCACAACTACCAAGCACTCTGATAAAGTCAATTTCAAGTCACTCAGCACTTCCATGAGCTTGTCTACTAGCCTTCTTTCTGATGCTTTGAATCTACTCTGCCTCCACGTTGTAACAAGCAAAAAACAGATCTGAGGATTTCTGAAATAGTTACCCAGCTTCAAAAAGGCTGACGTACAGTAGATACCCTACAAACTGTAATATAAAGCTCTAGAAAGTGTCATTACTATGGAAACATGCAAGTAATCCACAGTTAGGCCAGCTAACATTTTAATGACAGTCCTTAAGGACAGAAGGGTTTTCCCTTTGGAGGTATAGATGAAGACTTGGAATGAAAATGTAGGCTAGTTTTTTGCAAAAATAAAAAAACTCCCCAATCTTTTAACTGCTCTCTGTAGTCTTATTCAATTTCTCAAACACTTTCGTCAATTTCTTGAACACTTTTAAGGCAAAGCCTCAAAATCTTTCCCTCCCTCAACAGTCCTGTACTTGTCACTGCTGCACAAGATGCCCTCAAGATACCTGAGAACAAAGCATATGCTGAACAAAGGTGCTTTTTGCGCACCATTTCCATGAAATTGTGTACTACATGTGCAAGTCAGAGCAGTAAGGCACCACGCTTTTGCAGAGATTTTCCAGCTGACAAAGAGGAGGGTCGTGCGCACCTGCTGACAGCAGTTCACTCCCCGCCGCTGCCAGGTAAATTATCTTGGCAGCTCCACATCTCAGCTCCTCAGTTCTCTTGCCAAGACCCCTTTCACAAAGTACTGAGCGCCAGTGCCCTTCGAAGCTGCCCTTCCTCAAAGGGCAGCTAACACGCACTGAGAACTCCTCGAGGGATGGTGAAGGAAGCTACTCAATCGCATTATTGCTGGCCACAGAACCTCAGGCATGCTCACATTTTCGCTCTCCTCCCCCAAAACAGGCGAGGTGCCAAAGAGCAAGACATTCAAAGAATTGAAGTCTTTCAATATCTCATTACAGAAAACAGCAGACAAGTTGGCACAAAGCCAGGCAGACTTCCAATGAAAACACTCCCATTATAGCTTTGCTTGTGTTTCCATGAACTTTCATAAAAACCAACACCTTTCAGAAATATTTCAGTTTTGATTAATTGGCTTTTTTTGATAAAGATCTGTTTTGTTTGAAAACTCCCCAGCTATCCAGTCCTCTCGCACACCTCCCAACCACTGTTTCACCTCCTGCAGCCTGCCAGATTTCTGCGACACTCTGTTCTTCACAAACATCCACAGCTCCTGCACAGGTTAAAGATTACCTGCTATGAGACACCTGCAGAATGGTGGACAACAAGAGTGTGTGAAGGGGCAGCTGGCTCAAATTCAGGCTTCTTCTGGGCATTTCACAAGCACCCCTCACTACTTTGCAAGGCTGAGATGTATGGGCTGAGATGGAAGAAATGGAAGATGCTTGCTGTCAGACAGATGACACTGGGATCTTTGACTACTGTATTATAAAGTAATTCCATCCTTTGCATGAAGTTGCAAAGCCAAAACCCCTCAACTTCCCAAATATTTTCACTGCTTGATGAACAAGTTTTGCTTTCAACCCAGACCACAGCGTAACAACTGCAAGCTACAGCAGTGTCAGAGGTTCCACAATCAACAGGGTTGAGGTAACTGTCCCAAAGTTAACATGAGGAGGATAGAAAGGATAAGGCCTCTTACCTACCAAGCATAATTTGCACACTATAATAAGCTGTGTACATTTATAGAACTTTTGCCATGTTTCATCACTCAGATTGTCAATACCCAGGATCACGTGCTCAGCTCACTTCAAGAAGGAATAGCTTTACCTCCTAGCCATTAGGCCCAGGCTTTTACCAACCCTTTGCATGAAAGTCCATAGCAGACATTCCATTGTCCATTAAAATCTGAAATATTCAGTAAGAACTGTACTCTACAGTATCCAATGTTGGGTCTAGAAGACAATATGACAAATGTAAAATGCAAGGAGCAAGATCATTCTCCTTTTTGTTTTTGAACTAAAGCAGTTCCTCATCTGCCTTCACAGAAGAAATACCACAGCAGGTTTTCTACCCCTCCACAGACATAGTTTTCAAACAGCTATTAAAAAATGTTCTTTGGTCAGTACATGGGAATAGATTTTTGGATAAGAGTAGGGAAAACGCAAAATTTAGCATAAGCACAGAGCTACAGCAATCGAGAACAAAGAACCAGCTTTTCATTGTAAAAGATAGAGAATGAAGTCAGGCCAGAGCAGTGACACACTACGGCTAGGAGACCTACGAAAGCCAAAAGAAAAAGCCATTTAAAATAAAAACAGCCCAGGGCCGTTATCCCCAGATATTTCTAAGGCTAACCATCCATCCAGGTGTCAAGTACAAAACTCTTAGGAGAACCAATTCACAGAAATAATCGGTACTACTGAGAAGTTCGGTGCACAAGAGCCTGCTTAAAAAAATTAATACAGCTGTAAATACATGTGACTATTGCTGCTCTAAGCAGCATGCTATTTTGGCTTACCACTTAGCTCTGATCTTTCAGAGCAGTATGTAAAATTGCTCCTCACACAGTACCTGTCCTTGCACTATGTCAAACTATTTTCTAGTTATCAAAGTAGAGATATTTCAACACCACCTAAATTGCTAACAGAGCCATCTAAATCAAGATCAAAAAGGTGCATTTCAAATCAACACTCCAGAAAAAAATTTGAAGGTAGAAAGGTATTCAGAGGAAAACATGTTTCATCACACCACATCTTTTCTAATAACCTTGAAGGAAGTTGCACCAAGGCAGAAGTCCCAGCCCATGCAATCCTACGCAGTGCCCTCAAAAGAAGCAGATTCACAGCAGGCATGGAGTAGTCTAGCTAGGCTCAGGCTGCACAGCCACTGCTCATGCTGAGATCTCGAGGTGTAACAAAAGAAATCGAATCAATCTCCTCACTCAAGTACACTGTGATCTTCAAAATATTTTAATGAAATCCACTTTATAGCAGCAGTTTCACTTCTTTCACTGTCCCAAAATTTACCAGTGAGACTGTACTGTACCCTTTGAAATGAAAAGGATCCTAAACATTTCTCTCATTGACTCAAGCTTCCTCATACCCCTTCAAGAGACTACTTTTGGAAAGAGGAGATGAATCAGAGTAAAGATGCCACAAACACCAAAGACTTCTAATCTGAAATTTGGGAGCAGCTCCTCGGAGGGCCAACAATCTAAATTCCCATACAGTCCTCGAGATCACTATACAGGGCAGTGCAGCATGAGTACTGACAGCCTGGGAAATTTAATTGCAATGTACGAATTTAGGTTCTGACAGACAACAGAGCTTACATACATGGTATTCCCAATGAACTTCTCATTCAACTCACCTCTAAAACATTTTCCTGGGGCAGGTGTTAGAATGTAAGCCCTACTGGCCACACTCAAAGAAAAACAAACCCAGTGGGCTGTGTTCCCTCTTTACAGCAATTTTTCTCTAGCTCTGTTGCTGCAGCTCTGGTTTTGTTGTTGAGGGCTGGGGGCTTTTTTTGGGGGGTAGAGGTCAGGGGAGGCATGCAAGGAAGGAGAGAATTCCTTCAGAAGGAGATGATCACGTGTAGCATCAGATCTTGGGTACTACAGAGGCTGAAATTTAGGGTAAGGCTACAGAAGGTAAAAACCCTGGAAAAAATGGCTTATGTGGAATTTTTCTTTCATGGGAAAAAAAAAAAGTATCAGAGTAAGCAGTAGCTAATAAAAGGAAATGGGAGGCTTATGTTTGGAAGGCAAAAACTGACCTAAAGTACAAGAGTCCCAAAGCAACACCAAACCAAAACTCAAGTTATTCTGCAGTGAAAGAACAAACAAGATGAAGGGGACACTGATGATTTTCTGATTTGTCCAAAACCCACAAATCTTTGTGCTAAGAAACACGATGTTTTTCAAGCCCTCCCTAAGTAACCATGTGTCAGCTTCAGGGATATTTGATTTTAGAAGTAACATTCCTATGAACTATCATTAAAATAACATTTTTCCAGTTCACAAAAACTGGGAGAGAGTCTGGGTGAGCATTGGAAGCAGTCACAGGTTGAAGCAGCTGAAGTATTTAACCTCCTTTTTCAAAGAGAACTGGATGGAAGGTAGCCATCTGAAGTGTGCCACCGGACTCAAAGCCAGAGAAGAACATAGACCCTGTTCAGCCACAGGAAAGCTTCAGAGCACATTGTGCTTTGGCATCAGGATTCACCAGGCAGCTGGTCGGTGTCCAGCAGGGCAGCTGGGGTCCTTTTTGGAAAGGGCTCTAACAGGCACTTTTCTTCTTTAAACTGTACAAATTCTTATAAAACTCCCTGTATACAGCTACTTTTTCTTCAGAAGAGCTAGAAGAACTTAAGGTAATGGAATATAGTCACTGAAACCTTGCAAAATTTTTGTCTATTGAGTGCAGGAAACAGCAAAGATCAAGGACAATGAAAATCTCTTCTAAAGAGGTAACATCCACTCACATTGTTCGGGGACCCAGCATCAGCTCATACGCTGCAGTTTAGACTATGGAGAAGCAAATTCTTGCTTACTTAGCTATTGTGCAGATTTTAACCTGTCAGAAGAAATGAGATAAAAAGCAGAAGAAAAAAAGGAATTCTGATACATTTCCATAGGGGCATTTAGTACACGAGCAGAGACTGTTCTTTTAAGCATTACTCAGCAACCTACTTTACGAAAACGAGTTTCTAAAAATCAAGCTAAAACACACCTATTGCTTTAATGGGGCCAAAGTTTTACAGCAACCTGTTTCAACACAGCTAACAGGTTTTTTTGACAATAACAAAGCCTAAGCTTTAAGACATACAGGGAATGCTGATAAAAATATACGATATGCTGCTGTTTCCAGTGCTCCCTAGTTCTCTGCCCAAAAAAGTGACTCACTGAACAACCAACATGAGATGATGTAAGGCACCCAGCTCCTTTTAGTTCTGGGCACAGATGTGTATGACCAGCTATACCTCTGTTTTCCCAAGCTATAGAGCAAAGATAAGCCCTAATAGCTTCATTCTGGAATAAGATACCGTGCAGGCAATGGCAAACACAGAAGTCAAGTCTGCTCCTTGGGAGAACAATACTTCCCAAAGGAAACTCTGAGAAGAGTCTTCTCCTTTTAAACAGGTGAGGTAGAAGAAAGCAATACAGTGATTAATTCCTGTCAGGTATAGGCATTGTGCAATACACAATTGTCTGGAACAACAATTGCAGAAATAACATTTGCTGCAGGTTTTGCCTTGAAACACATGGTGAAGAGCTTGGTTTCTTCTCAGAATGTTCTCCCATGTTTTAGTTTGCATAAACCTACAGCTTTACAGAACACAGAGCTGAACTCCCTTCAGCAAGCTTTCCCTCCCTAACTATTTCTACATCATCTGAAAGCCTACTGGTAAACAAAAATGTCAGCCTTTTAATGCAGGCTCTCCCATCTCAAGCAAAACATCATTTCACTTTATATTAATGATGCTATTTTTTTGTGTTCACTTATTTAATTGAAAGCTGATGAGTGATATTCTTTAACAGTTAGAACCATCAAAATGAAAACCAAAAGCAAAGAATGCAAAAGCAAGCCTGAAAATGCAATCATAGAAATAAAAAAATGGTCACAGCAGTCATTAAATGACAAGGCCAGTAGAGAAATCTAGGTGTAACAAGAACAGAATATAAGCATTTCACATCACTGTCCCCACAGGACATGAGACTTCAATTCAAACCATTTTCCAGGATATGCGGAATACAAGTGACTGAGCCTTATTTATTACCTGCTCTACCCCAAAACAGCCTAAACAAACTTCCCTTCTGTAATAAGGAAACTCTCAACCCCCACCACCTGATTTTTATTTTTTTTTTTATTAAACATGACTTTCAGCAAGACTTAAATTTGCAACCAAGACAGTTGCTGCTACAGTGCTGCTGTCCTGATTACATGCAGTGGATTTTTGTTTGTTTAAAGACGTGTAAGAGCAGAACTTTTCCTTGATAAGCTTCTGGAGTCAGCTCAGATAAGCTGAAGGACAATACTGACAACGCTATTACAATTTGCATCTGGTCTCCCACTGGAAAACTAGTCAGGCATAGACATGCAGTGTTCACCTACATCTGCCTATTGCATACCACAAACCCCATTTGAGAAGCCACATTCAGTTTCCACTATAACATTGATAATGATACAGCACAACTGGTACCCGAGCAAACACTGCCCTTGAGATCAGAACCCTATGTTTTCCAAATTACAATTATAGTATTGCTCCCCTAAAACAAGGGTTGTCAAATTATATATGGGAAGAAAATAGAAACTATAATGAATAAATACACTTTTTCCCTCGAATACTTGTCTCACTTATACAATGGCAGTGCTGCTTTTGCAAAGCAGACTAAGCAGCCTACAGATTACTGCTGCCCCCCCTTCATTATCAAAAGATTTTACAGCAACAGCATTGTTACAGCCAGTCTCACCACATCAGGCAAGGAAAAGTAATAGTCTTGAAAAAGACAGCTGGCCCAAGTTATAAATGTGGACAGTCATATTTGGACCTAACAGGCTTCAAAAAGGGAGCTTTCATATAGCTTTAGGACAAATGCTTATTCTGTTATCTGCTCCTAAACAGCGAGAGCCCATTCTGCATTAGTAAGCCTACTTTAAACTTGGGGTTTTCTTCATAACCCACACAAATGAAACTAACCTCTAATTTGTATTTGAGCCAAATATCTTTGCTGACATCTGTATCTGAAATCCCAGTGGAACACTCTTACTGATTTTCATCCAACTGTGACAAAATGTATTCAGTGATTACACATTTTATCAAAACAACTGGTAATATATCCCAGATCTACAGAGGGAAAGACATTATTCAGTCTTACTAATTAGAAGCGAGGTGATACATAACTGTACTCTAGTATCTTTTGCAGTCAATCCAACATCCCCTGTTCAAAAACTTAACTTCTGGCAGTAACAAGTTTTTGCAGACCTGAACAGATGTTGTTAAATAAAAACTGAACTCAATCTAGTAACCTATTTCCTTGTCTTTTCAGCTAGCAAGACCCACAAGAACAAACAAGTGAGTGAACCCCAAACAGTGTTTCCTAATGCCAGAACCAGCATATAATGCTGTTATGGCCATAATACTCTACATTAACCTTGATTATAAAGTTTAGAAGCTAATATGTTAGCCATATGCAACTGATGGCTCTAGTTTTGTCTTAGAGCACCTAGTATTATATTTGCATGTACAGATACTACTTTATGCCAGTGATACATTTCATTATGCATTTATACATGCAAGCAAAAGGAAAAAGCATTAGGTAACAGGAGTCACCCTGCTGGTTGTCACCACTGTTGCTCCTGTATTAGTTGTACTGCTCTAAGGCATGCTTTGCAAAGCTAGCAGAACCGAATCCCAAGTTATGCTGCTCTATTTAGGAAAACTCTCCTACTACTATGTTTAGGATGGATTAAAAGCTAGCAGAAAGCTTGCAGTCCCCTGTTACCTGACCCCTCTCTGCTGGAGTTGGGAAAAACTAATGTGTGAGAGGGGCATCAACTTCATTATTATTTTTGAACTTTTGAGCAAGCCTTCTAGCGGAGGGGCTGCAGGACCTGCCATCCATTTACACCTACAAGCCCGGACAGAAAACACAAGCACACTGATAAGCTGGTGCAGGTGCACTAATGCCTGACAGAAGCTACAGCTGCACTGCAGGCTGCCTGCCATCACAGGATTTTATTTCTGCATTATTACTGGGCAACGCTAAGGTGGGTATTAAGACAGCCTGCCAAGATAAATTAAAGGTCTGCTGGCCCTTAACAAGAAACAGTATCCCCACCCTTGACTTACAGGTTACGGGTGACACGGCACATTATGTTCACCTTGCTTTTGTCTTCTGCCTGAAGTTTAGACACACTAAAATGGAATCATGAGCAATCATGCATGATTTGAGACTCTTGGCTCCTGGTATCACTTGGTGCCCAGTGCTGCAGCATAAAAACCAACCAGGGATCTCTTCACACAAGTTCTGTGAACAAAAGACCGTGCTGCCTCCTTTGGCAGTGGGGACACTCACTGCATATTGTTAGTTTGCATGCTGCTGAGAAAACATATTGCCACCATTCAGCTGCTCAGGAACTCCATCCGCTGTGCGGGGGAATGCTATACTGAAAACCTTCACAAATTTTTGTTGGAAGTGGGCCAAATGGAGTTGTGGTTGTTACCGGGTGCAAATGCAGTGACTTTATCTCAAGGCATGCCGAGCGTTTAAACCTTCCAAATAAATTCCTCTGCACTCCCCTTAGGGATGACCTATCATCCCAGTCCAGAAAATGCTTTCCCACCTCACCTCTGGAGGAGGAAAAAGCAGACCACCACAGCCACACACTCTCTCTCTCTCTTCCCCTCCCTCCTCCTGAAATGTAAAAGTTATAGTTCTACAAAACCAGGACATATACATGGGGATCATCCCATGCATAATTTCCAGCTCTGGCTTTTCTAGCTTAAAAATATGAAAGATACAGTTACTGAACACTTCAGGGATCAGCATGGACCATGCAGAGCCTTGACACCTGACAACAGGGCTTCAATGATGGAAATACTGGCATTATTAATGACAGAAGCACTCCTCCTTAACGTAAACTTTGTAAGGCTGCATGGCTGAATTCCTGCAGAAATACTGGAAAGTCATTTTCTGACCAGTTCAGTCAGGCCAGCCCCTTCTAGCAGCCTACTCACACTAAACCATGCAAGGGGCATTATTTTTTCTAATAAAACCACCCCACACCAATTGTTTTAAGTCACCTACAAAGGAACTCCGGTTTTTGTTCACTTGATACAAGCAAATAGAAATAGTAACATCATGAGTAGTCAAGATCAAAAGTATTTACAAAAAAGATATCCTTTGAAATTCACAGAAAGATCTGAAAGTGTAACATTTCAGTCAGAAGTAACATCTAAAAATAGGTAGTGTCAGCTATGCAAGAATTTAATGAGTAGTGGCCAGTACTGTGCGTCTGAGAGATCTGTCCAATTTTTAAAGCATCACAGTTACCAGAGGAAGTGAGTACAGGTCCTTGAGATCCAAAAATCTCAGGATGATCACCTCCTCCTTAATTAAAGTACCACATACCTGGGGGGGGGGGGGGGGGGGGGGGGGGGGGGGAAGCTCACTGTGCTGAAACAAAGAGACTATAAACCACACTTGGAGATACAAGCCATGATTCCAGCAGACTGAAAAGCACATTTTGAAAGTCTAACAGTACATGCCACACAGAAGATACTACTTAGAAGTACTTACTTGCTATCAATTTCTCTGCAAGCTAATATTTTTTGTGTGTATTTTAATCTACCTTCTGGCTGTATAGATCAGAGACCCAAGAACATAAAGACCCTTCAATTACCTTACTGCTCTCAGCCTGTTAGGCACTTACAGGTATAAATATGGTTTCACCAGTACCCATTTATGTTAATTCATTACCAAAGAAAGACGCAACCTTTTTGCTTTGTAAGCCTTCCCTCACGCTTTGGACACAAAAGAAACTTTCTGTCCCATCTAAAAACTTCAGGCAAGTGAGAGAACGCATTTCTGTTTTCAGCACTAGTAATCCCGGGGGGGGGCGGAATAATAATATAATAAAAAAAAAAAAAAAAGAGTTGCACCAAACCCTTTTGAACAAGGTTATTAAGCACGCTATCAAAGTAACAGTGCCTCCAGGGATGGATTCCAGCCTGTTCCCAAGTCTTATCCCCCCAGCACCAAAACCCAGCGACAACACACACCTCATCTGTCAATGCTGGAAGAAAGCTGGCAAAAAAAGGGTCTCGGAGACTGTAAAAGCGATTAAACTGGAGCTGAATGAAGGTAGGTAAATCACTGCCATCAAAGTGTTACAGGCACATAAAGGCACACAGGTGAAGAGGCTAATAAAAACGCTCCTCCAGAAATGAATACAGCCGAAATATACAGTTTTCAATAAAGGCTTTTTTTTAAAAAAAAAAAAAAAAAAAAAAGAGACAGACTTGGGAGAGGGGGTGCGAGCAGCTCTCCTCCTCCTGCCTCTTTCCACCTCCCAAAAGGCACCATAAATTGCAGTTCTCTCCCCCCCACCCCTCCTCAAAAACCAGTATTAAAATACTTTCGCCCAGGATGCAGCAGGTCCAAGTCCCTGGAAAGTTTACACAAAGTTTAAGTAGAGATATTTTTTTCCGCCCCCCTCCCCCTCTGCAGATTCCCCCTCCTTTTTCAAACGGGGAAAGCCTGCAGGGAGGGCAGGGGAGAGGGCAGGGATGAAGGGCCCCGACCCGGCGCAGGCAGGGGGACAGGCTCCGGCTCCCTACCTGGAGGGTCCATCTCAATGTAAAATATCAGCTCAGTGGAATAGGGCATCATCACTTCCCTCCAGTCCGTGTCATCGCGGTCCATATCCCACACCGTGTTGTACATCGCGACAGCCCGGTCCCGGCAGGTTTATAAAGAAGCGACTGGCTTTCCCGGCTTTTAATTGAGGAGGGGGGGGGGGGGGGTTTAAAAACAAACAAAAAAAAAATGGGGGAGAGGGGAAGGCGAGAAGAATCCACCCCGCTTTGAAATAACACTTCTGGGGGGGGGGGTAAAAAAAAAGGGGGGGAATTAAAAATCGCGGAATTAAACTTAATTAAAAAAAGCCCACAAGCCACCTCAGCGGCTGCCCTGCAGGAACTAAGACAGGTAGTTATATACATATAATAGAGAGTGCTTCTTTTTGTTTAAAAAGACACCTTTCCACAGAAAAGCCACCTTCCTGAATTCTCTCTAAAAATCGCCATTTTCGGGGTATTTTTAAAACACCGGGCTGCAAGCAAAACAAAATCCCCCCCCCCCAGAAGAGAGGGGTTGGGTGGGAAGAAGCGGATAAAAAGGGGAGATCTCGGTCTCTGGATGAATTCTTTCCGCCGGCGGAGTAGAAAGGAGGGGGCGGCGGGCAACAATAACGGCGGGCGCGGAGCCCAAGCAGGGCGGGCAGCGCTGGGGGCCGCTCGGCCCGCAGTCCCCGCCGGCTCGGCTCGGTTCGGTTCAGCTCAGCGCTGGCCGTCGCCCGCCGTGCCCAGCTGGCAGCCCTGCGCGGCGCAGGCGGCGGCCCCGGGCGGCTCCGGCAGGTCGCAGCCCCGGGCTCTCTGCGGCGCGGCCGGCCCCGCTAGGTTTCATTTTAAGAGGCTCTGAGGGGCCCAACCGTCGCCAACCGCCTCTTGCCGAGGACGAGGCCACGCCCCCCGGAGCCGCGCGGGAGGGGCCCCGTGGGCGGGGCTTCGCGCCGGCTTTTTAACTCCTTCGAGGAAGTCCGGGGGGGGGGGGGGGGGGCCTGTGCGAGCGGGCGCTTCCACGAAGCAGAGGAGGGGGGTGGCCGAAAAAAAAAATGCAGAAGGGGGAAAACGTCCTCTTCACGCCAGAGAGACAAGCCCAGAAAGCAAGCTTGGCACAAACCCAAAAACTGTTTCGCCGCTTTCCTGACTTTTACCCGGCTGTCTTTCGCCCCTGCGGCCGCCTCTCTAGCCGCCTTTTGCCAGTGACACCCTCCCCCCCGCTCTGAGGAGAGCAGGGGAGGTGGTAGGTCCCTCGGCTGGCCTGTCGCCAAGGGGCTGCTGCCGCGGAGCACGCGCGGGGGGCGGGGGGCGCCGAGCCCAGTTGCCAGAGCTGCTGTCTTTGTCTGAGGGAGCAGCGAGCGCCGGGATTGGCAGAGGGCTCCGGCCAGCGCACCCAATCAGCTGGCGGCGAAGCCGGCCGGCTCGATGGCGATTGGCTGGGAGCCCCAGTTACTAAGCGGGACAAAGAAAGGCGAGCGCTGAGGCGGAGAGGGGGGACGGGGCTGAGGGGGCGCGCGGGCACCCCCGGCCCCGCCGCCCGGCCGGGGCAGCCCCGGGCTGTGCCGTGCGCCCGCCGCCACAGCCGGCCCCGGCGCCGCTGCCGGGGAGCGCCCGCTGCCCCCTCGGCGGGGTGCGGCCCCCTGGGCCGGTGCCCCGCAGCGCCGGGTGTACCTGCTACCCTCCAGCCAGGGCCGGCACCCCTTTGGGGCTGGGGTCTGTGAGAGAGGACCGCGGGCCGGGCCCAGGAGGCCCTTGGCAGGTGGGAGCCGCTGTCCGCACCCCCGGCTGAGACCTGGGCTGGCCGGCCCCGCCGCACCCCCTCTCAGCCGTCTGCCCTGCTGCTGCTGCCAGAAACATGGGCTCTCCTCCCCTGCCTTCCCTCCGCAGGGCCCTGGCAGCTGCCTGCCGTGTACTCCACATCATACCTGAGCGTTCCAGGGGGTCTCGTAACTGCCCGCTGCCTAGAGTGTGACCCCAGGGAAACCCAGAGCTCTTTCTAGCAACGTAACCGGGGCTGGGGGGGGGGGGGGGAGCAGAGGAAAAGGCACCAAACGGGATGGCTGCCTCTCACAAGCTTTGGGATAAAACTGAGCTGCGAACACACCCGAAACTGAACCTCAGTCTGCCTGCCAGCCACATCGCTATGGCCAGCCACAGCCCGCAGCCCACAAGCACTGGTGGGAGGCAGAAATGCAGCCAGCTCGGCAGGCAGCCTCGGTCTTAGCATGGCGAAGCATCCTTAAAGAAAGGCGGAATGACAGCTGTTGAGAAATTAAAAAGCCCTTTTTGCAGACTTCCAACCAGTGTCGCAGGCACAAGGACAGATGAGCACCTCGATCTGCTGTGGAGATGTCAGGGAATGTTAGAAAACCCAGCACTGAAGTTGTCGGCTTTATTTGCACTTTAAAGCATGGAAAAGTAAGTTATGAATAATTTCTCCCGCTCTAGCACTAGGTAGACAGCTCCTGAAAACATACTCCTGGCTTAGGGGGAACCGGAGGTTGACTGCAACATTGAATAACTGAGAAACTACAATGTAAGAGTATGTGGAAAGAGCTGGGTGCTGAGGTTCTGAAGTTTGCTGATGTATCACAACTTCCACGGCAAGCAATGGAGAGCAGCGCTGCTCTAGTTAATAGAGCTTCTTGAGGGACAGGCAGCTTTGATTCAAATAACTTCATGCATATAAATTAATTTTATATCCCCATCCACAAACTCTGATTAATCCATGATAACCAGATAAAACTCCTTCTTCTAATTTTTAAATTAAATTTCTTGGACTGATACAATGCATCAGCTCAAGCTTGCTCAAAGTGAAATGCCATCCATGGAAGCACCCCCCTCTCCCCCAGTGAAATTTAAGTTGGTACTGTGGGTACAAGCCACCCGCTGCCCACCGAAGGTGTGCAGGGCAGCCCCACAAGGGTTGGGCGGTGGGTGCAGGTGGAGATGTGGACACTGCTTTGCAGACCCTGCAGAGCAGAGAAATGGGGCTGCTGTCCCTACTGCTGCTCCCAAACTTAAGATTACCAGCTCTGGCGGGGGCTGGGGGGGGTGGGGGTGTTGGAGGCAGGCTCGGGTTGCAATTCATTTTCCCCCTTCCTGCACCTCATTATAAGTTCCACCCACATAAGACCTAATTACTTGGCTTTTATGCTGGCAAAGTGGATTTCATCCTTGCTGTTTCCCATGGTGGTTGCCTTCATTTTCATGGCGGCAGTGATGGTTACAGCTTATTGATGTTTTCACTTTAGTGATTTAAAGCAGAATACATTTTGTTATTAGCTCTGGTTTCTCTCATTGCTGCTTTAATCAAAGATGCAATTTAAGGCAAAGGATTGTGTGTAATGGTAAGCAGTAGGATAATGCCTTGAGAGATCAGAATATTAATGTGTTTTTATTTCTCAAAACTGTGCTTATATCCAGGATTACTTGGCTCCCAACACGCATGCATGGGGCGCTCCCTTTCCTACCACACTGCCTGCCTTGCAGTAGGAGTGAGCAGTCGTGTGCATGTGCATGCTGAGGGGAGAGATGCTGAGCATCACAGCAGTGCCCTCAGAGAACAGAAACAAAACCAGGAGCACACTGAGCACTCAGGGATGCTCAAGGTCTGGCTGAGCACCAGATCACCCCAAGTCAGGAAAAGCTACATTCAAATGCTGAAGTAAAATAATGGTGACAATGACAATGCTTGAGCAGGGGACACAGTGCTCAAAAAAGGGTCCTGGTGCCCCATGCTAAGGCTGAAAGGCAAGAAGTGAGCACAGCATCTGCTGCTTCCCCAACATCACTGCGTTGATGGCCGTGCATTCGCTCGCTTTAATTTCCTTGGATCTGACAATTTGCATTTCAAGGCAAGATTAAATATTGAAGTTTTGAGCACTTCCATGTGCTTTAGGAGGAGCCGAATGGACCCGTGCTGGAAGAGGCTAAACACAGAAAAGCCATTTGTGCCAAACTGCTTGGTTTCCTCTTTGCCGAGCCATGATAACGTGATATCCGACAGCTGAATGTAGGCCACAACAGGCTTTTATAGTTGGAGGGGTGGAGGAGGGAGGGGGGGTTGAATCCACAGTGCTGCCAGCCAAACGTGCTAAAATGATGAGAGATTTTGGGGGCAGGCTGGAGACTCCTGGCCACTCCTGAGACCCAAATGTGAACAGCAGTGTTAGCACAAGCTCAGGCCCTGCTGGAGGGGAGCTCGTAGATGGTAGAGCTGTGTTTGCATCGGGAAGGACGATTCCCTGGCTGGCATTAAATGCTACATGAAATTACTAGCCTTGCGCTGCACAGAGATCAGGATTTGTGCAGTATCTGCTGTAATTGGTGGCCAACTTCCCACGGGGGCAACCACATCTTGCAAGTAACAGCACAAGAACAACCAGTCGCGGCAGACTGGTTTAATGGATTATTCCTGCCTGTTTCTCACCTCCTGGTGACAAGGAGATGAGGGAAGGCAGAAGGGTTGGTCTACTTTGGCTCAGATACTGCTGCCAGGGCCTCACCATAGCTCAGCACGCTGCAAGCTAAACCTGAGGCTTGCTGGCAAGAGAAGTGGTGGGAAGGGCAGAGGTTTATCCTGTCTTCCCGAACCAGAGCAGTGCTGGCAGCACAGGGATGGTGCAAGCACCGTCTTCTGCTGGAATGGTACAGTCTGAGCCTTGAAAATACCCCAGAGACCACAAAGCATTTGCCACCAGATGAAGGTTAATTCAAACCCCTGTGCGGGTGAAGTAGCAGCAGTTTCCTTCCCTGCATCCTCCTGCACCTTCAGGTGAAATGTAATGGGTGCTTTTAACAAGGACTGTGCTTCCTCCTCTCTGCTTTAGAGTCATTTTATGTCCTCATAGGCTGCAAAACTGTTGCCTTGCTCTACCCCAGATGTGGCCAAATTTCTGTGGTGAGAAAAAACTCTGGCAAGTGAGCCAAAGTCGGGTGCTTTGGTTTGAAAATTACACATTGCGTTAAAAACCTGTGTTAAAGAATAATATGTGGTCTGCAAAAACATTCAAATGAAACACTTCAATGTTAGGAAGTGTCTTATTTACAGCTGTTGGAGCAGCTTGTGCCCTCTTCCATCCCACGTCCACACAACAAGGAAAGAGGTTGTAATAGGGGCTCATGTATGTAAAGATTGTAGCACAATGCATGCACGCAGAGTTGAGCTTGCGAGGAATCATACATTAGGCATTTCCTAACTTAAAAGCACTTGGCTTTGCATTATAAACAACATTCTTTTAACATAGGAAATAACATTAAAAAAAAAGAATAATATCTTTTAAATAAATGTCTACAACGTAGGTTATTGCAGCTGGACCTAAGGTATTCCTCAGCAAGGTTTGGATTGGCCTTTCCTTACTGTTCCAGAGGTTTCTGCCTCAAAAATTGCAGGAGTAACAGTCAGGGCTGGAAGTGGAAAGTTGCTCTCCTGCGAGGGAAGAGGAGGTGTGTGTGGCTTTTGCAGCCGGGCAGCACATGTCAACCCCGTGCTGTGCCCACTGGTGTCTGGGGTGGACACATCTGTGCCGAAGAGTGCCCAGGGATGAGTGTGCAAGGGGGTGGGCATGGGGGGGTGAGGGAAAGGACATGCTGTGCTGAGCTGTGCTGAATCGCTGCTTTGGCAGACAGCACCGGGCCAGCTCTTTAGAAAGTTCACGTTCAGTTATTGTTTTGACAGGCTGCCAAAGTTTTCCTGAGGAATGCAGGCAGCAGAAGGGAAATGGCGATTTTAAAACTTTTTTTTTTATAACTCAGCCAAACCAGAATGGAATTTCATGGGAAAAGCGAAAGGTACATCTCTAGCCTCGGGGCATCATCACTGCCAAATTTCAGAGGCTGGCTGTGAACAATGGAGGTGTCAGAGCATCTCCACGGCAGCACACACTTGCATGCACTCACATGTGCTCACACATACTCACACTCACACACACACTGGAGGCATCTTCCCCAACAGCCAGTACTTCTACCCTACATCCAATGCCCCCAGAAGACTGATAGTAACCAATTGAGCTTCAAATAAAAAAAAAATAATACCCGTGGTGTAAAAGCAGAAGATAAAGCCAGTTTGCAGCTGCTGAAAGGTTTGCGACTTGGCCTTGGGAGGATGCTTAGGTGCTCTCCCCACCCCAATCCCAGCCTGCAGCTAGCTGTGCACAGCTCTTCACTATGTCAGTAACAGAGCCACAGGGCGGTTTTTCAGGTCTTCCTATCCCTAGGAAGGGCAGGGGGTTGCAAGCTCCCCTCCTCCTCCTCCTCCTCCTCCTCCTCCTCCTCCAAAGAAGTGGCAGAGCAGCCGGTGAGCCAGGCTCCGGCACTGTGGCACCCCAGGGTCTGCAGGACTGTGGAACCAGGCTGGGGAGCTGCCAGTTACCTTATATTTTCCAGTACACTAATTTCTCTTGTCATCTTGCCAGTGACAGAGAGAGTTAAACAGAGCAATCCATTAAAGAAGCAGCCTGACAGACCAATTGTAAGGGTTTCAGCAATCCCCATTTACACTGGCTTGAAAAAAATTTCGCCTCGAGCAGCTCCAATTACAGAATTATCGGACCACACTCCAGTCCCTTTGTGCACTTCGCATCTCTGTCATCGTTCCAGGCCTCTCTCTATTTAGTTGCTTGGAAATAGTGAGCAAAATGGAAGGAGACTTGTAACAAGTTCAGAGAAATTAGAGGGGGGAAAAGAGAGAGAAAAAAGCCACACACACCCCAGCTCTAATGTCCTAAACCAGGACATTTTTGAAATGTAACACTGTATAGGCACTTAAAATATTTTTCACTTCCTCTATTCATTGCTTTAATGCACTGGAACTACTTGCTCGGATTTCATTTTTTTTTTCTCCCAAGGAATGTATAAATACCACTCTGTAAATTCCTCAGGTCTGATTTTAAGAGGAACTGTAGAACTTTATTCATGGAGGAAAGAAATAATCCCAGTACCTTCCTGCAATAACTTTTCTTTTTAATAAACATGGCAGTGTATGTTTTGATCACAGCCGGTGATGCGAGTGGCAGGAAGAGGAAATCAGCGGCATGTCTAGGAAAAGCGAGGTCTCATCTCTGCTCTGCTGCCATCCCACTTGGTGACCTTCAAGCTGAATTGCCAGCACTGGTTTGAAGGCGGCACCTTTCCCAGTAGGAGGAATTCTGGCAAAGCCTAGATGAGCAATCACTTCTGCAAATGCACATCTTGAACTCTGTATACTTGTTATTATTACGAAAAAAAACCCAACCCAAAACTAACCCCAACACAATAGTTGTCCTGCCCTAGGGTGCAAAGCTGAAGGGTTCCCTAACCCTTCACCCATGGCCAAGCCAGGCACTGTCACCCATGACGCAACAGCTATGTGACATGGATGTTATGCTCCCAACCAAACATGACATCACCTAATTATCTTCCAGCAAACTCTCCTGGCTTCCCAAACAATGTAATGATCCCATAGCTAGTGTTATCTAGAACTGGTAGCCTTGTATATCCATAACATGTTACCTCACGTTAAGAAAACACCCCCCTTTTCTTGCAGTGGAGATTATCTAGTTTCACAGGGAGGATAAGTGAGCAAAGCCATCCCTACGTACTGCTGGGGGGAGGCTGAGATCAAGCTTCCATGCTAATGCACGGGTGAATGCTGGCTTCACTCTGGCCCTAAGCAGAAGGAAGTTTCTCATGGCTAAGTCCCCGGTCCTGCTGTGGGACTCCCTTGTCCCCATCCCTTTCCTTGGGATGCAGTGGAGCTGACCCACTGCTCTTTGGATCCAGGGAACCTCACTGCAACGCATCTGTACTCAGTCAGAGCTCTGCCCAGGCGCAGTAACAGAGACTCCCCTCCAAGGTTTTGGGTGGAGATTGAAAGTGGGAGAAAAAAAACCCCATAACAACCCAGGGAGCTCTCAGGGGTATTGAAAAGTCATCTCATTTCTTATTAATCGCTTAGGCCAAGAATTCAAACGTCGGCAGTGTGTTGGCTGGGGTCGCTTTCCTTGCAGTTATCCACATGCAGTTCATGCCTTGGAAAATGACCCATTTACCATCATGCATTGTTGCTTAGCTACACGCACTTTCCCTCTAAGTTTTCCCAAATGGAAACATGGCTCTGTTTGCTTTGGAGATCATTTTCCCTGGCTTTCTTTGCTTTACAGTAAATAAGTGCAAGAAGAACAGCCTCTGAACACTAAGCGGGGAAATAAAACAAACAGTGCTGTGTAGGGCAATCACTGAAAAACCAGCACATGGATGCGATGCCTTCCTTGTCCAGCCAAAGTAATGGGTGGGAGGGAGGGCTTGAGCAAAGGCAACCTGCAAATCAGCTTCTTTAAGAGCTTTTTTTCTATGTCTTTTGCATTAAGGTTCTTTTCCTGCTGAAGATTTCCAAACTTGAAGGGGGAATTCGGTTGAATAGTGCTGGGTTCCCAAGAGAAGAATACGAATTCCCTAGAGGACAGGTGGGACTTTAGGCCATCAAGAACTCACTCCATGTCTCTGCTGCCACGCTTGCCTTGCGCAGTCCTAGGCATCCTCTAGGATGCAGGAAAACACCTCCCTCCTACCTGCAAACCACCACACCACTTTGCACCACCAGATAAGACTTTATCACCATCAAGCCCCAAAATTTCACAGATGTACTAGGTCCTGGCTGCAGTGGCATTGCTGTCAGTGGGCACGTGCCGGCAGATCAGCCACCACAGCATGAAGTTCAGCTTCCCAGCACACTGGGTAAATCCTTTGGCCATTTGCTGGAAGCCTGAGCCCGTCAGTGCTTACACTGCACAAATGTCCTTGAAACATGCAACAAATCCAGAGCATTTGGAAGGCACCAGCTTTACTGCCCATCCACGGAGGGGCTGTGCAGCATGTGCGCAGCTGGCCCAGCCTCCCAGGAGGTCTTGCTAAGCCTGTGCTGTGAGCTGTGCCGGCACAGTGGTTGTGTCCAGGATTTCCAGATGTCCAGCAGTTCTTCTGTTCCTCAAGGATCAAACAAAACTTGCAACATCTTCAGATTTTACTGAGGACAAAGCATTTGAGTAAAAATGTGGCCAGGTCTCTCTCACAACACATAGGTTGGTAGAGACCAAAGTGAAAAATCTTTTGTTTCCTGGTGCCACAAACGCCTGCCGGACGAGAGCTCTTTGCAGAGGGTAGGCAAAGCCGGCTGCTGCCGGAGTGCCAGGTGCCTGCAGCTTCCAGAAAGAGCGGGATGCCCCGAAGGGTGAGGTCATGCCCTGCCTTTGGCTGACAAAGCATAAAATGTGTATTGTCTCCAAAAAGAAAAAAGGGAGAGACAAAGTAAATAGTGCGATACTGATTACCAGCCCAACATACTGGTCTAAGGTTTAATACAACAGATTCCAGACTAAGAACCTGCCAGAAAATGAAGAGGGGTATTGTACCTATGCAAATCCCAGCTGGTGGGTTAACACATCCCAAACACTGCGTGCTCTGTGAGAGCTGCCAGCACCTGAAGAAGCCACCTTTACTGCCCCGGCGCTTGGAAGCTCTTATCTTTCTTTGACCAAACCTAAACAATATAACTTTATTTTAGGTGATACCTCCCAGATGAACGGCCTTTTAAAAGTGCTTTGAGGAATTAAATGAGAGAAAACAGTAGGAGGGAGAGAGGCAGGGAGAGGAGGGAAAAGCTTGCTGCCAAACTACAGGAAGCAAAGTTGTTGGATGCTAAAACCACAAAATAAGGAGCTAGGAGCGACGTCAGACTAGAAGAAGCAAATGGGTGATCAGGCTTGCTGCCACCAGAGGTACCCCGAGACAGTGGCTCAGTCCCAAAGTGAGTATCCACTTCACCATCCTCTATGTTTCTGCAGCAAAGATGGGGATGCTGTTACCTGTGGATGCTGTCTGGGTCTGCAGCACTCCAGCTAACCCGCCCCCCGCCGCCACAAACATAGAGCACAGGCACGTCATCCTCATAGCACAGCCCCATGGCCCCTACTCCTTGCAGTGGGCAGGTTCCAGCACAAGCATTTTGGGGAGCCCAGCAGGTGATGGGATCAGCCAGTGTGTCCTCTCCTTCCCTTTGCTGTTGCATTCCTGCAGCTGAGGCCAATTCCTGCTTTTTGCACTCCCCTCTGGTTTCTGTGGTTGATGGGGAGATGCCAGGTCTCCCTTGCCCTGGGCAAAGGGTGGAAACCTGCAATGTCTCCTAGCCAGAGCCATGGGCTCCTGCTACAAGCAGTGGCAGGGAGCAGGCCGGGGCTGGTGCAGAAGGCAACAGGAGGACCAGCACAGCCGCACAGAGCTCAGTGCCACCATGCCATCGGAGGGAAGGCAGCACGGATGGCTGAGAGCTGCGTCCATCACTCTGGCTCACTACAGGCTGGGCATCTGCCTTAAGTCCTGGGGCTGAATCAGGCCAAGGGCAGTTTTCATGAATGGAAATCCCACTGGTTTTATTGTCTTTGAAAGGCTGGAAACACCTGCCTGTTGCTCAGAGAAACAGCAGGCAGGATGAAGGTCTGGCAGCATGTCCCCTTTTGCCCCACATCCTTCCTGGGCACCCTTTGGGGCCCAGCACTGGCACCCTGTGCCCCCCATTGCTGGTTCGGAGTTGGCCCTATGAAAACCCAACATCAAAAGGGCTTTTTTCAGCAAGGGTTATTTCCACATCAAATGCCTACCTCCAGTCCTGAGCCATCAGGGAGAGAGCTTTTCATAAAAGGAAAGGAAAGATTAATATTATTTTTCAAAAGTATAATGGGAGGTTTCCACTCCCTGAGCACTTCAGAGTTAGTTTTTACACAAAGCCAGAATAATTCCAACCCCAAAGGAGAGAGACAAAGAAAAACACATTAGAGGGGCTTACAAATGACTGAAAAAATGGTTGGTCTGAATAGAAATGTTCACGTCACCATCACTGTGAGGGCTAGAGGAGGCTGCTGCTGGGCAAGCCTGACTTTCCCATGGGGATGCATGTCCTCCGTCCTCACTCAGAGCAGCAGGGCTGTTCCAGCCTGCTCCAGCACAGGGAGCACAGAGAGGTGGGGAGAGCCAGAGATGGGCTTTCAGAGTCACAAACTGGTGGGAGGAGGAAGGAAAGGACAAGGGGTGGAGAAGATGCTGGGAGCACCCTCTGGGGCAAATGGAACAGAGGAAAGCCTGCTGCGAGGTACAACCCTCCTGCAGCTCCACAGAGAGAAAAGTGGCCTGAGTCTGGCCCAGCGACTGGCAAGCAGTGTTCCCAAACTGCAGCACAGCTCTGCCTTGGAAAGGCACCTGCAACCTCAACATCTTCCTCTGAAAAACATGCCATAGCATCACAGGGGAACCACATCCCAGCAGCCTTGACAACAAGTTTCTGCTCCATGAGCATGAGCCGTGGGGCCAGATGAGTGTATAAACAACTATTTGATCACTTCGACTACAGGAACCAACTTGAAAAATACCTCCGATTCACAAGCTTGCAGCCTGCTTCTGAAAAACCAGACTAGAAGTAAGCTCCCACCCTGGAAAATCCCTTGCCTGTGTCTGCTGTGCATCCTTTCCCATGCCGGGAAGGGTTGGGCCAAATGCAGAAGATGCCGTGGGGCTGGCAGAGCTGCTCTGGAGCAATGTCCTTGGGCTGCTGTGTCAGGGGTGGCAGGGCTCAGCATCTGGGAGGTGATACATCATCAGGCAACTTAGTGCGTTGCTTGCTTTCTGCTTCTTGGTCATTCAACAGATGGGGCTGAATCCCTCGCTGGTGTGTTGCTCACCTTCCTCTGGACTCGGGGTGCAAATGTGAAATGAGGTGTGGGACAGTCCTTGCAGCCCTAAGCCTCACAGTCACGAGTGACATGAGACCCTCAGTGGTTTTCACTTACAAGTGGGTAGGGAGAAAATCCTTGTGGGTAAGGGAGAGAAAAATGCAAAACATGATCCTGAGGGCTCAGAGAAACGCTTCTGGTTAAGCCAAATCTTGCCTTTTCCCAGTGCTTGGAATTGTCCATCCATGAAGAGGTCTGGAGCAGGCACCTTCACCACGTAAATCCCACTTAAACCCTTAAATAAATGCCTGAGTGGCACTTCAGGTTCATCAGCTGGCCAGCGCAGGGGCAAAGATTTCAAGTTCACCCAAGAAAGAAGAAAAATCCCCCAGTCCCACCGCCAGAGATTGCAGCTGATGGCTGGAGGGCAGCAATGGGGGAAAGGAGCAGTAAGAGGGTGGCCAGGCAGTGGTTTGTGGGACCCTGCTGGCAAGCACTGAGCGGCCCAGCATCCTTCCTCACTGGCTCTCCTCCACACCCAGAGCCAAAGCAGGGGGAGTGATGGCAGATGCAGCTCCTCTCCCCAAAACACTGTCTGCCTCTGGGAAGGTGGGGGAAGTCCTGGGAAAGCAGCTTCACATTGATGACGGTGGCTGACGTGCCGGGGGTCAGTGCTGGGAAAGCCAAGGGGTGCACTGGAAACGGGAGATGCCTGTGGCAGATGATTGTGCCAGTAGGACACGGCCGGTTTGCTGCCTGCGGGACTTCAAATGCTCTGCCCAAAACAACTTACTCAGATTTACTGTAAGCGGCAGCCAGGCCATCTATAGCTTGTGGTGAACATACCAGCCCTGCCTGCAGAAAGGGCTGCGGAAGCCAAGCTGGCCCCTTGCCCGGCAGGCTGGAGGAGGGGAGCGGGGGGGGAGCTCTGCAGCCCTGCTCGCCTGCCCCAGGCCTGCGGGAACAGTGTTTCCCAGAGGTTGCTGCTGTTTGTTTGGGCGAAGGTGTTGAAATTTGGTGGGGTGTTTGTTAGGGACGCAGCAGGCGAGGAATACAAGTGGTGAAACGGGGGTGGGCTCCTGGGTGTCACACACATACACACATGCACACACACACTGGACCCTGCTCGCCCACCACTGCACTGGCTAGAAACCCCCAGGTGGTGCCGAGTCTCACCGTTTCTGGGGTCCCTGTCTAACCCCAGAGCCCATGGAGCTGCACCCACAGGCAGCAGCCCTACCAGGGCTGGGTAGGGGAGCTGGGTGTGCATGGGGGGGATATACTCCCTCCTGCCTGCAAACCTGCTTCTCTCCATAGCCAGGTCCTGCTGTTCACAGCCTGATGGTGCAGAGCCACTTGCCACCTCACAGCCTGGAAACACAACTGCCTACAGTCGGAGCCCCCCATCTGTGTGCCAGACCCCTCTGGGCACAGTCACCTGGGGCTGGGTACACGGGAGGAGGAGCTGGAGGGGGGATGCTGCTGCAGGGACGGGATGCTGTGGCATGGCCACAGAGCTCATCATTAGGGATGGCAAATATTTTTGCTCACATCAGGGCTAGATCACTGTGAATTCTGGGGTGCCAGCGAGGAAGGAAACCTGGCTGGCTCTTCTGACCTGTGGTCCAGCACAGTCCCCTCTTCCCTTCCCACTCCCCAGCATGCAGCACTGTTGGCTTCCAAGGGGAAATTTGGGAGGTTTATTCCCTGGGAAAGGGGCTTCGGGGGAGCCAGAGGTTAGCAGGGATGGCAGAGCACAGATAGAGTTTCTGATGTTCAGAGACTCTGCATGGGTTCAAAAAGGAGGGACCCACAGCTGCCCACTGGCATCACTGCTCAGCCTGTGCCTGGTGGCAGATAACGAAGTGTGGCAGAGGCAGGAGCCCTGCGCTTCGACTGGGAAGGCAACAGTCCCAAGAGGACATACCTTCATCACCTAAAATCGGTGGTGACCAAATCACACTATCTTGTTCTCCCACAACAACCCCCGTCTCACCATGGAGCTGGCTGCAGTGTCCTTGTATACCTGGTGGCATTTGTGGAGCTTACCCACCGCAGGGGGCAAACGTAGGAGGTGGGCTTGAAACCTGCCTAGACACCTTCAAGGTGCCAGGGGCACCTTTGACATAGGATTTCAGGTGATTTCTGGAATCTGGCATGCAGGCAGCTGGAGCATGCCACTGGAGGGGACCGCTGCCTGCCATCCCAGCCCTGTGCACACAGTCCACACCAGAACCCTGTGGCTGATTGCCCCAAGACACATCCCGAAGGGCAGCACAGCTCTCAGTGGGGCTGGGACCCACTGGGGGCTGATGTCCTTCCCTGCCGCAGCCAGGGCTGTGTCACTGGCCACCTTGCTGCTGCTGGCCACAGCCTGAGGCCCTCAGCAGGTCCCAGCGCCGCATTTGGAAACACATGAGGTGGATTTTCTCTTGCCAGGTGCTTTCTGCCACCCAGTGTAATGCTCGACGGTGATGCTGTGAACACGAACCCCAGGTGGAGCGGTTACAGCTGCTGCCATGCCCTGGTGAGCCCCCAGCCCCCCATACTGGTCCCACTGTGGCGGCACTGGGGCAGGTGGCTGTGCCAGCGGATGAAAGGCAGGGAAAGGCCCGATTGTGGCAGAAACCGCTTGAGCAGCTCAGCAAAGGCACGCAGGGGCCAGGCTGGGCGCCGCTGGCCGGCAGCCAGCTCAGCCCTGGGGCGCCCAGGGCCATGGCCAAGCCGGGAAAACCCCCGGCTGCGCCTGGGTTCCGGCCTTTGTGCGGGGCTGGGGCGGGGGTCCGACACCCAGCTGCACCCCCCCATGCCCCGGGAGGTGCTGCTGCATGGAGTGCGAGGTTTGGCAGAGGGGGCTCACCGTCCCCTGTGCCGGGAGGGAAATTTCCGATACCGCTGTGTTCCCAGAAGTCCAGGGAGGTTTCAGCCCTGGCTCTGCCGCCTGGGCTCACGCTTCCTTCCCGGCTCAGCTTGCGAACCTGGCACTGGGGGCCCACGCTGGCGCGCAGGGTGAGGCTGAGGGTGGGCAGCCCTTGGGGCTGGGCCCTGTGGAGCAGAGCCGGGCTCACGCCAGCGCTTGGCGGCCGCTCCAGCCCTTCTTCTGGCCCCTCTCCCAGCTGGCAGATGCACCGGTGGGCTGTAGGCTGCCACAGAGACGCTTGTACCAGCAGCGCTGCCAGAGCCGCGTGCTGCCCGACGCCAGCCAGCTCGGTGATGTCAGCCCGCGCCGCGTCCCTGTCCCCCTGCCCCAAGGCCTCCTGCTGAAGTCCCATAACGGGGCACCGCAGCTCCCGGCAGTGGCGCAGGGTCACTGTGCCATGGGGGGCCAAGGGCCGGGGTTTTTCTCTGTCCCCTGCCTGGTGTGGAGGCGAAGCATCCATTGAGGGGATGCTTAGAAAGGGACGGATACTGCCTGCGTGCACCACAGTGCTGGTGCTCGCCAGCGGGCATTGGTGCCCTGGCACTGAGGACCGATGGGCCTGATCCAGTGCAGGTGATAGGGGACATGGCTGCTCCGGGGTGGGGGAGTCAGGGGAGCCAGGGTGTCTACCCACGGGTGTCGGGAGCCTGGCTGTATCCTGCAGCAGCCTCCCCCTGCCTGCCCCAGCCACCCAGCGCTGGCTGCGGATGTTTTCTGTTCTTGCAAGAAATCCAGCTGAAAACAAGCAGGGCTGCGCCTGCCAGGTGGCTCCTTCAGAGCTCTTGCTTCTGCTCTGCGTTTAAGCAGCAGTGATTTTTGCTTGGAAACGTCCAGATTTTTGCTCTGCACAGGCTTTGATTTCGAAGCCACCAGCACAGAGCTCCCAGGGACTGAGGGACTCCAGGCTCCTGCCCTCTCCTGCCCATCTTGCCTGTGGGACTGGCTTGCCAGAAAAAAATTGAGTCTGGGTCTAAAATGTCCAGCCCAAATCTGATGTGCCTGGCGGGGGTGGTGGGAGCCCTGACCCTGGCCCCCACAGCCCTCCAGCACCAGCTCGGGCTTAACTCTCTCCTCCGCGGGAAGAGTTCAAACCTTCCAGTTAAATCCAGGAAGGAGTTAGCAAGTCTTTGTGGCAGGTGGATTAGAGGCAGAGGTAAATGCTCCTGCTCAGTGTAATCTGGCTGGTTAAAAGCTCAGCTCAGCCTCTATCCCAGCATTGTCCTTGCTTCTTATAAATATAGGAGACATTTCTGCAAACAGGGATTTTTCCTTTTGCCTATTTAGAAACCTAAGAGATTGGGGAGCGCCTGTTGCCCTCCTCCTTTCCCCAGGGTGTCATCAGGTTTTATTACCATCCTCCAGTGCTCTGTTCTCTCCGGGCTGGGTTTGGTGCTGGTGGCCTCTGATCCTGCAGGTGCAGCAGGAGAGGGATTACAGCTCACGGGGCTGCAGGTCAGGGCAGGTGAAGGCTGCAGAAGCTCCTGGTGTTGGGGAAATGGGGCTAGGAGCAGAGTCAGGGCCCTCTTTCATGCCACAAGCCAGGGGTTCCTCCACATCCATGAACTGGGGAGTACACCTGGATGTGATGGGGCAGGACGGGGGGGAAAGGGGACTGAGGGGCTGGGGGCTCTCCTCAGTGTGAAGCATATAGGAACCCCAAACAGAAATTAAAAAAAAAATCACAACTGTATAAAACTAGGCAACAGTTACGTGATTCTCTCTAAAAACCCGTATTCCAGAGCTGGTGGCACTAAGGGGGGCACAGGAGGGTGGCAGCTCCACCTGTGACCCTCCCTGCCCTGGCCATCCCACCCCATGGCAGGAACATTCCTGGGTGCCCTGTCCCCACTGTCCCTTGCAGATGAGAGCAGATGCACCGGGCAAGGCTAACCAGCACCTCCACACCAGCCCCAAGAGCTTGTGGGTGCCCTGGAGAGGGTCCCGTGTCCCCAGGGCTGGAGGATGCACACATGACCTCTCCCTGAGGATTATGGCCAGAGTGAGGGGCTTTCATGGGGAGCACATGGCAGGCACGGATCAGGGGTTTACCAGGGATTAAGGTATTTTCTATGCATTTAAACTAGCCATCACAAACCCAGAGCTATCTAGGAACAAGCGACCTGGAACACAGCACCCAGGGGGCAGGGGAGAAGTGAGGAGAGAAACTAATACCCACCCCAGTCCCCATCGCAGGGCTTGCAGGGAGCAGGGGGAAGATGCTCACAGAGGCTTGCAAGCCCCCAGAGCCCCAGGAATGGCCTGTGGGCCCCGACTCAGGGAAAGATAAACGTGCTGCACACCCCGGTGAGATGCATGGTGGAGGAGGAGAGGTTGGGGAGCTTGGGGGACACAGCAGCAGGTCCCAGGGGGACAGCAGGGCACCATGCCCGTGCCCTCTCTGAGGCCGGGACAGAGTGGTCCATCCCGGGAGGCATGAGGGCTGGGTGGCTGCAGGAGCTTGTTAACCTTAATCCTCCCTCGGATTAATGCTCAGGGGAGCTGAGAATCATGTTTAAACCTGCAGGAGTAACCCCTTGCATTGAGTGTGGCACTGCAGTGGGGTCGGGGAGGGACAGAGGGCACAGGTTAAGGGCAAGGAGAGGGGCAGGCAGTCCCATGGCCTAATCTGACATGCAACCTTGGATTTTGTGAGTGTGTTCCAAGGCCCTGCCCTCCCTGAGAGCACAGGGATGTGCAGCATGCTGGCCAGCTGCACACTGGGGTCATCTCCAGCAATGCTGCCCGGCTCCAGGAGGCTGCCACTGAGTTCTGCAGGGCTACTGTGGGCTGGACCCCTCAGGATTGGAGCAGTCTGAAAGTGCCAGACCAAGATGGAAACCATCTGCTCTTGGAAGGATGCTCTTTTGGGGGAATGCCTGCCTGGGATGAAGTCTCTGGGATGAAATCCCTCTCTTGGTCTGAGCTGGCTTCCCTGGGGCTGAGTTTTCAGCTTGGCTCAGAGGAGCAGTGCAAGGATGATCAGGGATGCTCAGATAGCACATGCGCCTACTCACACAGACCCTAGGCTGACTCCACAGACCCCAGCAGAGGACCCCTCAGCTCATGGCAGTAGGAGCCACCCTTCCCTGTAGCCGCTGGCCATGCTGTGGGCCTTGCAAGCCCATGCAGGGGGCAGAGCAGCCCAGCTGGCATCCCTGCAGATGGGGCCACCCACCCTCAGAGCAGCTCCAGCCCTAACTCTCGCCTCAAAGCAGGTACCAAGAGCCCCAAGAGCCCCCCTGTGACACCCTGTCGCAGCCTGCCAGGGACCCCATGCCAGGTCCCCAGCCTCAGCTGAGCTGCAAGTGCCACATAGACGCCCTTAGAGGAGGTTCCCATCCCTTGATAGCATGGATGCAGCTCCCTCCTGGGCATCCCTTGGTCCGAGCTGTTTGCCAGGCAGCTGGCTTCAGCACAAAGGTGCCAGAGTTACACCAACGTTCTCCGGAGCATGAACACCAGTTACACCCTCCTTCCCCCCTCTGCAGGCTTAGCCCCTCATGGGAATACCCTGCCCTGCATCTAATACAGCCCATAGCTCCATGCTCTGGGGCTGGCACCACCCAAACCTGCTGCCTGTCCCAGGGAGATGCCACAAGACCTTGTCACCCATCCTGTCGTGGCCAGGGTCACCTTGAGTGCCTCCCTGGTGGGGCAGGGGTGGCTTTGTAGGTGCTGTGTTTGCCATGTGCTTGTCCCCTGGGGCAGCGAGGCAGAATGGGATGTCCTGTTCTAAGTGGCATCTTAACTAGATCTGATCCAGCCTTGCAAAGCCACAGCGCCTTCAATTCCCTTAGCACTCCAAATCTGCTACTGTGCATCTAAGCGGATTATTTTAAATACCCCATGATGGACTGCTCCTTTGTAATATAATCCAGCCTCGTGTGTCCCATTCCCCTCCTATTTGCTGTGATTTAGCTGCAGCTGTGACAGCTAGAAACCTCCCCAGCTCCCCCTGCTCCCTAGGAAACGTCCCACGTACCAGACCCTTCCCCAGATCCTGCTCTGCCCTGTGTAGACAGATCTTGGGATGCTCCTTTCCCATGCACCCTTAGCATGCAGTCTTTCATGTCCTGGGATGAGCGGTGGCCGTGGGATGTGCTGCCCCAGAGCTGCTTCATCTGCACCCAGAGCTGAGCCCCTGCATGGGCATTGCCCCCACCCACACCTCGAGGCCAGATCCTGCCTCTGCTGCTTTCACCCAAAGAAGGGCCATGCAGGAGCCCTTTTGGGTGGCTTTCACCAGTTTTCAGGCCTCTTCCTCAAGCTGACTGGCTCTGACACTTCAGCCCTACCATGAAGTCAGCCAAGCAAGAAGTCATCCTGCCTCCTGCTCCCACTGGAGACGGGGGTTTGGGGAGGGTGGGGGCCGGCATGGAGCCCACCCAGTCCTGCTCTTGGCAACGGCAAAGAAGCTGCTGCTTTTCCAAGTGCTTCCCTTTGGGGCTTGTCTGATTAATGAGGGCTTGTTATTTCCAAACTGTTTGAAATCGTGTTTATTTTATCTGCCGCCGGATTCCTCTGTCTCAGGGCTCATCGTTAACCGCCAAAGATGAGTGACAGATCCTGCTAATTACAGCTAATGATGGCCTTAAAGGATATCTGTGCACACATGTGTGTTTGTGTGCACACATGCCAAGGGCCATTTATAATTTAAAGTGGGGAGAGTCATTAGCATAAACCGTGCCCAGATTAATTGCAAAGAGCAGCCTCTCCGGGGAGGATGCTCACCAAGAGGTTATGGTTTCAAGTCCTGGATGCTGAGGACAGTACAGGCTGCCCAGGCAGAGGCAGCGCGGTCCCGAGCTGGGTGTCAGCCTCGGAGACACCAAATCAAAGCTACCACATAGGAAATGTTTGGCATGCAGCCACCGAGCAGCTGGTAGGGACCAGGGGAACCTGGCATGTGGCACAACCACGACCAGCTCAGAGCCATGCAGGGCCATGGGAGCTGACATCCCCTGGCAGATCTCTGCAGGGTGTTTTCCAGCTGGGAGGAGTGTCATGACCCAGTTCTACCCCAGCTTCTGTGGGTACAGGCAGTGGGAGCACTGGGAGATGATTTTTATGGCCTCTCTGAGGACAAAGTAGCTGCAGGAGCACAACCCCTCACTAGACACCAGAGATCTCACCTGGGCGGCTGGGGTTAGCAGTGCCACCACCTTGCTGAGAATGTTCCACCTTTAGACCCTGGGTGATCCAGTCCTGCTGCTGACTTCTTTGCTTTTACTTATCCCCAGGAGGGAAAGAAGGAAGATGGAGAAGATGAGGCCTTCCCCACCCCTGGGCTGGAGGACACGGCGTGGGAAGCAGCGGCTGCAGGAGCTCATGGCCACCAGCTCAGCAAGGGGATGGGCAGGTGGCAGCTCAAGCAGAGCAGGCACGTCCGACGGAAGGGCTGACCAGGGGACTTCCACAACTGGCACAGTGGGGTTTGTTCTCTAAACTGGCTCTCCAAACTTGCCAGGGCTGACTTTCCCTCACCCCTGCAAAGAGGGAGCACAGAGACAGTGTCCCCCGGCTCCATCTTCTCACTCTCCCCTCCTCAGGGGTCCAAGTGATGCCCTCACCCCTCTCCCAGTCCTGCTGATGTAAGCCATGGAAGAGACATCCACAAAGAAACCAAAAGCTGTTCCAGATGGCAAAGGGCTCAGCAGAGCAGAACAACTACTCCCCAGCCTTTATCTTTCTGCAAACCAAATCCACCCTTCTTGGAAAAAAGTAATTCAAGCTCCTCAGTCTTCCTCAGAGCTGGCAAGTGGGAAGAGTGAAGCGCTGGCGCCGGCTCCCCGGGGAGGGTAAGCGCCACCCGGCAAAGTGCTTCTATATCCATCTCTGCCACGAGAAGGTCTAAATTGAAAGTGATGGCAACAGCAAGTGTTGGGATGCTGAAATGGACTCTGAAGCCAGAGCAAAAGGGATTTCAGGGGCTGGATGTGCTCGGCATGGGGGGAGGATGCCTGCCAGCGCAGGACACTGCAGTTCTAATCCCACTAAAAGCTGGGAGGAAATGACTTGGACAAGGGCTTTTGGCTTCCTTGCTGAAAAGTCCAGATTCAGGTCAAGCCTATGGCTCATGAATTTGTCTTGGATCTTTTGAATTGCTCTGGATCCCAAAACACTCAGGTTTCTCTTTCTGAAACACTCCAGATGTTTCAATTTAAGGCTTTTGCAGAAACAGCTGTCAGAGGCTGTGGAGCAGAGCTCCCCTCAGAAATGTGCAGCCACTCAACGGTAACAACTGCTCATGAAACAGCCCAGTGAGGCTGTTTGGGCAGGGCCAGCTTGGGCTGGTGCTTTTTGCATTACCAAAACCCTGTCACTGAGGCTTCCAGTCCTCCAGACCCTGTTCGTACAGGAGTCCTGGGTGCTCGTGCTGTCCTGACCTCACTGTTTCCTCTGGGGTGGCTTCCTTGCTGTCGTTCCCCACTGGCACCTTGCAAAACCTTCTCCAGGCCACCTTCCCCATGGCTTTAAATCCCAGTATAGCAGTGTTGGGAGGTGACAGCAGAGATGGTCTGGAGAAGCCATGGCTCTAGGAGTGGGAGGCACCAGCACTGGAGCAACATCAGCGGTGCTGGGCATCTGCTTCAGTGGGCTCACTGTGGACTGAGAGCTCTGGCAGCGTTGGTGACTTTGGGACCATCAGACTGGGCAGTCCATGCCTGTGGTACGCAGAACTGCACCATCCATGGAAAATGGGTGGCTTTGAGGCTCCAGGGTGACTTTGGGGTATGCAGAGCAAACAGTCTCTATCAAGACCAGGTGAGGTGTTTTTCCCTCTGTGCCACAGCCAGGGAGGGTCAGAGCCATCTAAGATGTGGGGTGTGTGACAGGGCAGGCCACTTCGAGGTCCTGGGTCTGGGCACCATGCTGCAAGCTGCTTGCTCGGTGGCATGCTGAGCACTCCCCAAATAACTCCCGCAATTGCCATCACCCAGCGAAAGAGCCCGATTGCAAAGAAAACAGGAAAGCAGCTGAAAAAATAAAGGTGCTGCCATGGCACTGTGCACGCCAGGTCGGAAATTTGGGATGGTGCCAAAGTACAGCCCCGGATGCTCCTCCTGCTCCAGGGCATGAAGGGCCAGTGCAGGGTGGAGAAAATAGGGGTGCCAGAGGCCAGTGGGAGGGCACCCTGCCAACAGCACCAGGGACAGGCAGCCAGGACTCACGTGTCTTCTGGGCACTTGGAAAGAGCCAAGGATGCTCAGCAAGGATGCTGCAGCCACGTCTGTGTGGTGTGAGGTCGAATGGTCCCGCCCCAGCCCCATGTCTCCTGGGGGTGATGCAGTGCCAGGCTGATTGGTGAGATGCCAGCCTCTGTGAGTACCCCATCTCCTTGGCAACCTGCACCCCTCCCCAAATGCCAGAGGTATCCAAAAGATGGAGAAATCTGCTCAGCTACCCCAAAGCACAGCCACAAGCTCCAGAGACTTGATGTAGTCCCCAAGCCCTGGCCACGGGGCAGTAACTCTTTCAGCTGAAGGAAAGGATGAATGGAGATGAATTGGGCAGATGCAGCTTTGCTGGGACAACTTGAAGGTCACCAAGCCTTGAGGTCAGGCTAAGAGGCAATGCCAGTGCCTGCCTCCCAACCCTGTGCATACTACTGCCTGAGACTGAGAATGCCAAACTCATTGCCCCTCTGCTCTGGGGCGCTGGTTATCTCCAGCATCAGCTGGCCTGTGGGCAGAAGCAGGTGGCACAGCTCCAGCGCAGGCAGGGTGTGGGTGGAGGTGTGGGTGGAGGCAGCAGCCCCTGCCCTATCTGGCAGCCTCTGGGATTAGTTGTACGGCACTGGGAGCAGCTCTAGCAGTGGCTGGGTAGGAACAGATACACACAGATAAGGCAACCTGAACCCTGGGGACAGTGAGCCAGCTTCATTAATCTCTGTGAATCCAGGTGCTGACGAAGATGCTATTGTCCCCTTTCCCTCCCCAACAGCTCATGTGTGGCCGTCAGTTGTAGCTCACAGAAGGACAAAACCTGCCATGTGCATGGGTGGCATCACTCTGCCAGAGCTACTAAGTGGCTCCCATGTGCCCCTGGGGACACTGCTGGTACAGGGATGCGATCAGTGCAGGGATGCACACCTGCATGGGGACAGCGCTGGTACAGACATCCACAGCCAGTGTGAGGCCCCACAGCCAGTACAGAGAGCAAAGGAAGGTGCAGGGACGCAGACAGGATGGAGACCACCAGCAGCATGGGGACAGGCAGCCAGGGTGGGGACCGTGCCAGTCCAGGGGCACAACGCAAGGGATGGAGACCCAGGGACAGTGTGGGGACACGTAGCCAGGCATGGGGTCACATACAGGGGGACAGTGATGCTGCAGATGATGACCAGCAGTATTTCCCACCCCTCTGATGGCCTGGGCCTCATCTTCACATCCCTCCCTCCCCAGCCTCCAGCTCTCTGGCTGCGGTGAGCAAGAGGGTCTGGCACTGTGCGGGCACACTGAAGAGAGAAGCACCACCAGGTCCCTGCCTGCATCCCCATCACTGGCATGACACGGGCTGCTCGGGGACGGGTGCCATGCAGCACTCCCCATCCCGTTAGCTCCGGCATGAAAGCACCCCCTGCAGCCGCCGCAGCCGGGCCTGGCCATGATCTCCACTTCCAGGTAAACAGATGAGGCAAGCGGCTCGCCTTCCCTCCCTGCCCGGCAGCCCCAGCCGCACAGACCCGCCATTCAGCCCCACCGCCCCGCACAAACCCCCAGTGTTCGGGAGAAAGCTTATGCTCCCCTGGGAGCATCGGGGGGGGACACACCGTGGCCGGGCGGTTGACACCCAGCCAGGCTGGAGCAGGGCCAGTGGGTGCAGAAAGAGCCACTGTGTTTTGGCTGGCTCCTGCCACACTGGGGTGGGGGCAGAAAGAGCTCCTTGTGCGTGTGGGACCCCAGGGATGTCACCACAGCTTGGCCACATCCAGGGTCCCACCAGGCTGTGGTGGTGGTCACTGGTGGGTCTGTGGGGTGGTGGTGGGGAGCTGGGGGTAGGAGCCTGAAGGGATGAGGGGGCTGGAATTGGCAAGCGGGGGAGCTCAGTGCATGCACCAGCATGCACCGTGCTGCTGCTGCCCTGCTGCCATCCAAAAAATTTGCAACCCCAGACTACAGGAGACAAAAGCAGTGAGAAGGGATTGACCAGGGACACATTAAAGTGGTGGCAGAGGTAGGAGCAGGAGGCAACTTTCCCTGGGCGTCACCCTGTGAGCATCCTCCCCAGCTGGTGGGAAGAGTGGGTGCACTCCCAGTGTGTTCGTCTCGAGCTCCTGCATGGCCTCTACCAGTGCAGACTGCAGGTCACCCACTGGAAGTGGGCCTGTGGCACTTCTCGACAGGACCGTCAGGCACTTGCAAAGATGAGAGGATGATGCCAGGTCTTGCCCCCCAGGGCTACTGTCCCCCTCCAACCCCCTGACCCCCTCTTTCCCTAGGCTTTCCTTGGCCCTACCAAGGGGGTCTGTCCTATAGCATGGCCTGGGATGCTCTGGCCGCAGCAGGGCCCAGAGGGCTGCCCATCCCTCTGGGGAGCCTGGCACCGAGCTGAGCGCATCCCTGCCTCAGCCACAAGCATCCCTGTGGGGCCTGGCTGAAGGGGAGAGGGGAAAGCAGGAAGCAAAGCCACGATGCTCCAGCATCCCAGCTGCCTCCATCATCGATAAGTGGCCATCAGTGTCTTCACCGGGGACGATGTCCCCTCTTCCATGCCTGGTACCTTCCCCCCTTGCCACTCCCCTGAGAAGGTGGCTTTCTTTCCCGAGGAGCACAGAGAAAGCATTTTCCACCACGGCAGATGAAAATGGATTCGCAATCCAATTTTACCCTAGTACCACTTCAGTGATTTTGATGGAGCCACTCTAGATGGGTGCTGGTTTGAGCCAGAGGACAGCTGTTGCAGCTTCATAGACCAGGGGTTTCTTATCTGTGTCACCTTTGATTACTGTAATTGAAATCCTGCTCTGATCTGAGCCATGCCTGAACGTTTCTGCTGCCTGTGCGGCTCTCAGCTCGAACGGCAAAATGATGTTAATAGATTTTAAAGCCGGCAAGGCCGGTGAGAGCACTTCTGCCTGACCTCCCGCACAGCAGCCGACAGTCACTGCTTACCCCGGTTCCACGCTCAGCTGCTGGCACAGCCCTGCCATCCCCCCTGTGACTCATTTTCCCTTCTGGAAGCACAAATCCTGCCTTTCCCCAGAGCAGCCCATGTGTGCCTGCCAGGCAGCCTGCCTTCTCCCACCCCTTTGGAGAAAGACCAGGATGCTTTCAAGGAAGGCAGGGTCCAGGGGTGCCAGCGGGATCTCAGAGGGATCATCTGCCCTTTAGCCCTCCCGCTCCAGCATGAGATCCCCTGTGGACCGCACTGGCCTTTTCTGGCATCTCCTGACCAAAAGGGCAGCAAGGCAACATGCCGCTGCCTGTCTGCTGCCAGACAGGCTGCAGGGGACAGAAATGCCACCGCACAGGAGAGGATGCTCCTGGCTTTGGTGCCAAGCTGGAAAACTGGCTGTGGCTGGCAGTGTGACCGGTGCTTTGTCACCCTCCCCATCTTTTGTGAAGCCACTGGTGGTGTTTAGCCATAGTCACTGCAGCAGAAACAGTGACTGCAGCCCAGACAGCATCTGAGGGCAGGAGCCGAGAGGACATGTGTGCTGGCACGCACGCTCCTGCAGTTTGGCTCAGCGAGCAGTCGGCATGAGGAGCGAGCCAGTCCTGGTCGGACTGTGACAGAAAAGCTGGTGGCTCCATCTGGGATGGGAAGGGTTTGCTCAGCAAAACGGGTCTCCGGGAGCTGTCCTCAGGAGCAGGCAGGGGTGTCCCAGGTGCAAAGGCCCATCTAGCGAACCCTGCAAGCCACGAGGGCCAAAAACCCTGGCCATGCCGGACAATCCCTTGGACCCCCAGGTTTTCCAACCCAACAGCTTCCATGGCCATAGAGCTGGGAGCTGGCCAGCAGGAGCTGGCACCGTGGCCTGGGCTTGCACCGGTGAGGATCTGGCAGAGCCATCCCAACACTTCATATGGCGGCAGAAAGAGAAGGCGGCTGCCCCGATGGCAGGCCCCAGCACACACGGAGGCTCCCCCTGAGTCCCGGCTGGCCGAGCTGCCACGTTTCCTCTCCGGCAGTGAAACCCCTGGCGGGTCACGGGCCGGCGGCACACACAATGCTTGGGGTTATCCAGCCCCTTATCAGCTCCGGCCACGCGGTGCAGGGAGGAAAAGGGTTTCAATCCCAGCCTAGCCGCGTTTCCGTCGGGAGCCGTTCCCCCTGTCACGGGGGAGGGCTGGACCGTGCCACATTTTGACACCAGGACTGATGGAGCAGGGCTGTGGCTGCCATAGGGAGAGAGTCCATGGGACTGTCACCCTGTATTACCCATGGCATTGCCAGCATCCCTCCTTGTGCCAGGGAAGCTGCCGGTCTCCAACAGTGCAGCTGCTCCTGCCCAGCTTTTCATGGTGGCACTGTGCCATGGGCCGGGCACAGCCACCTGCAGAGCTTGGGAATGGGAAGGGAACAGAGCTGGTGACCCTCAGGAAAGGGGCTGCCACTGGGGCATACAGCAGAGGTCTGAGCTGGCTGAAACGTGTCACTGCTCCCAACCTCAGGGAAGCATCTAGGAGCCCTGGCATGCCAGGAAAATGCCTGCTTGGAGCAGTAGAGGCAACCTGAGAAACCCCACTGGCAAAGGCCACCTCTGCCAGCCAGGAAGGGAAACTGAGGCACGAGGTGATGCCGAGGGAGGCCTCCCGCTCCCTTATGCCTAGGCTGCCGCGGGACATGCTTCCCAGGGCTGTCCCAGCCACTTAAAGCCGGCTGAAGGAAGGGTACTATGGCACAGGGTTGCTCCTAGTTCCTCAGCTCAAAATCAGAAGGTGAGGGTCCGCCCCGGCCCTGGCTCCCCCAGGCCCTCCCAGCAAGGAGCACAGGGCAGGCAGGGGAGCTGGCAGAGGCACCGGCAAAGGCTGGGCCTGCCATGATTCCCTCCTGCTCCATGATTAATTGAACATAGTCTAAAATTAGCTGTGGAGGCAGCACCCCTGGGGTCTCCCAGCAGCATCCCACTGCCCGCCAACTGCCTGCAAGTGGGTCAGGCAGCAGCTGCCTCCCAGCTGGGCACCCTGGGTGCTTGGGGGATCCTGTCCTCTGCTGCAAGCATCGCTCCCTGCTCTGCACCTCTCACCTCCCCACTGCTGCCCATCTCGGAGGCATTTCCCTCTCCAGATTCACCAGGCTGGGGTGGCATTATGGCCAGAGCAGCTGGGGAGGCACAAAGCCACCTTCTGGGATGGCAGGAATGTGGATCTCTGTCATGTTCCTTCTTGTGCCTTTGGGGATCTGTTATTTTTAGCTGCTCTCCCTATCTCACAGAGGCTCTGGCTCTATTTTTCTTCCCTGCCACCCTTTCCCTGGTGTTGTTTTCTCTGTATTATTTTCAGATGAGGGGAGGCAGAACCAGGCGTCTTGGCACAGGGGACCACTCAGCCATGACTTCCCCATGCTGCCCTCTACCCAGGGGTATTTGGTTGGGGTTTTTTCCTGGCTGTCTTTAACTCCCATCGGCAGTCCCAGGGGGATGACACACCAAGGGGTAAGGCAGACCAGAAGCACCCTGCAGCCAATGTGCCAGGCCAAGTGGTGGGATGCTTGCAGCTGCACAAGGATTCTCCCCTGCTGGCAGGGCAGTGCCTGGACGCAGCCCCCAGTATCCTGGGCAGGCAGGGGTCTGCATCCCCCAGGCTGGCCCCTCCTGGCAAGCTCTCTGCTCCCTCCTGACACCCTGCACATCCGAGTCTGCTATCTCCACGATGACACACTGACATCTAAGCTGGGGAAAGTGAGAGGATGGGCTTTTCCCTTGGATTCAGAAGGCAGCAAACAGGAAAACAATTAAAAAACTTCAAAGCCAGATACTTCTAATTTGGTTTAACGTGGCAGTCCTCCTTGGCAGCGATGCTGTCAGAGGTGCCTGCGTGGGGCTCAGACTGGGAAGTGCCCAGTGTGTCACACCACGGGATGTCACCCACCACCAGTACCACCGCAGCCCTGTGGTCTCCATCCCTGCTGAGCACAGAGGTGTGGGGTGCCACGGTGCTGGACTCAGGGTTGGGCCTCTGGGGACAGACCCCTGCCAGGGACCGGATTTTGGAGCTGCTGGGAGAATGACTCCATGGGGAGGCCATGCCTCAGCTTCCCTGTGGCACAGGGCTGCCAGACCTGCTCATTGGGAGCATTTCCAAGGTGCTTCGGCTGCATGCTGGAGCCCAGTCCGCACCCACTGGCATTATCACTGCCCTTGGTACAGTGGGGCAGGCCTGGGGGTCCTGGGGAGGAGGGGATGCCTGCCTTAGCAGGGCCCAGCAAAACAGTGGCCTCTGTCCTGGGGTGGGGAGGGGACCCTGGCGCTGCTGGTCCTGTCCCCTCCAGCCACTGCTCTGAAGGAAGAAGGGGATGTGTCTCTTGTTTGATTCTCACTCTTTTCCCCAAAAGAAGCTCAAATCCTCTCATTTTCTCCAGAAACCTACACCACAGGACAGCAGCGCTCCTGCCCCCCATGCTCTGCTGCCTTTCCCTGTCTCCCACCCCTGCTTTTGGGGTTTGGGGTTTTTTTGGGTTTTTTTCTGTTGTGCTGGTGGGTTTTTTTCCAGAATTCTGTGCTGTATGGTGAGTAAAGGCATCCTGCTGTCTGAGGGCTAACGGCTTGCTAGAGAGATAATAAAGCAAAGGGGAGTAAATTAAAGTGGCTATAAATAGCACCAGGAGAGGAAAAGGAGATGAAGTCATCTTCCTTCAGCTGAGCTGGTATTTGCATCACTTCTTCCCTTTGCCTTCCCCTGCCCACTCATCCCGCTTGGGAAATGGCTCCCCTGGTCTCTGGGGTCCTGCTGTGGGCTCTGTGTTCCCCCTGCATCCCCATGAGGCTGGGGAATGTCCCCATGCCCCTGGGCTGGGGGTGGCTGCCCAGTGCTGGGAGCTTGCTGCAGAGCACAGCAAGGTGGCCTCGATGCGGTCACTCAGCCCCAGGCTCTGTCTCAGCTTTGCACCAGACCTGGGTCATTGCCCCATGCAAACCAGTTCACGGCCCCATGCAAACCAGTGCCTCCAGCATGACCCTGATGCTGCATCCCACGGTCACCAGGAACACCCATCAGGAGACTTCACAGATCCATCTAATTCCAATCCCCTTTGCAGCCCATCCATGGGCCACTGCAGAGACCCCCCAGGAACAGTGCCAGCGGGAAGGGATGCCACAACCTCAACAACAGCAGAACCACCCAAGGGAGCCCCTCCAGGAACCAGATTTTGTAATTTACAGTTTTATTCTTGAAGATTTTTCACATCTCAGCCTCCACCATCAGCCCCAGGACACATGGGAGAGGACAGACCCCAACCCCACAGGAGCCTCCCAGGGGCTAGCAACCAGCTTTGGACCTTACCCAAAACATGACACTCACTGCCAAGGCAGCCACTGTCCCTGCAGCCCCCGAGCAGCCCCCAAAGCCCCCAGCTGTGCGCTTGCACGAGGTATATTTACGCCTGAGTCAGAATGAGGTCACACTGCGGTTTCCTCCGTGTCAGCTACTGACTCCTATTCCTGTGCTATGCACACACACCCGCCGTGTTATTGCAGGGTATTTATAGCTATTTTACATGTATAATTATAAAACCACAACTCCACACACGCACAAAAATAATCACGGTGCCAGGACACGGGGGAGTGGGGCCAGGGCAATGGGAGCGGGGCCGGGGCACGGGCCCATCGCTAATAATAATTCTTTGCACTTTATATATAGCCCCTTTCATCCGCAGCTCTCAAAAACACTTTGCAGGCTTTTAATTAAGCTTCCCAACATCCTAATGTGATGACAGCCAAGTAATGATATCCTTGCTTTTAGGTAAGAAGAGAGGGGAGGTGGCAGGACTTGTCTGAAGTCCCACAGCGAAGCAGCCGGTGGGGCAGCGAGCCCAGGCGCCCCGTGCTCTGCCCCACAGCTGTGGGGTGCCCACGTGGGGACATGCTTATAGGGGAGATTTTTAACCCAGAAAGGGGATGAGGACCCCAGGATCCTGCACAACCCCTCTGCTCAGTTTGGGTTGGGGGCACCTGGTGGCAGCACAGGGTCTGGGGACGGCAGCAGGGGCCCCAGGGAGCACTGGGCTGCAGCTACCCGACATCTCGATCAGCGGGTGGAAGAGACACATGGATCTCTGCAGACTTGTGGGCGAGAGCTCGGGGGAGAGCAATAAATAAGATGACAGGTCTGAAAGGGCTGATTTATGAGTAATATTAAGAGTCGTAATCCTGCCTGGCCCGGCCGCCCCCCCAGGGAGGCAGGGTGATGACAAGGACCCAGACACATCACAAAGAGACAGGATTCACTGGGACCAACGCTGACAGATCTCCAAGCAGGAGGGCTGGAAACAGTTGTCCCTCCTGGGGGTCTAGGCAGCTCAGTGCAGGGACACATAGGGATCTCGGTGGCTGCCTGGAGATGGGATTCCACAGGAATGCATCTCTGTGGTCCTCAAGGTCTGTGGCCTGTGCTCCACTGAGCACCCTTCCTCCCTTCCATGTACATCCCTGCCTAGATGGACCACTTGCCTCCTGTCCTTGGAGTGCTGCAGAGGGCACAAGGGGCACACACTTCGGTTCTAGACACCAATGAGACATGATATGCCACCAAACAAGAGGGACATGGCAGGAGAAGGTGGCCAGCAGCAGACTGGGGCTTCAACCCCCAGGGCAGAAGAGCAAAGAGGTGCTGGTAATAAAAGGGGCAGAACTGCAGTCCTGGGGGGGTGAAGGCCAGCTGGGGTCATTCACATCTGCAGAAAACCTCACACTCCCAGCTTCTTTCTCACTTATGGAGAGGTGGGGGACAAGTGCCCATCCTAGGGGATGCCCCATGGGGGAAGAAGAAATGCATCAATGGACACAGCACAATTCTGCACACAGGAAAACTAAATGCAAGTCAAAAATCATAAACCCGGATTTGATCCCGTAGCAAGCACCATCCTGCCATTTTATAGTTGTGTCAATATTTTTTTCTTCCCAGACTGCAGCCAGATCCCTGCTCACTGAAACAAGCTGCCCACGACCAAGAGCACCCACACCTACTGAGCCCTCAAAACAGGAGAGCAGGACCTGCTTGCACCACGCTGGGACCAAAGAGCAGTGACACAGACATTAAGCAAGAAAACATCTGCAAACCTTCTGAGGGGCTGCAAAGAAATGCCCCAAACCCAGTCTCACTGAAGAGAAAGGAGGGAGGGAAATGGGAACATCGTGCCTGGCCAGGGAGCCAGCACAGCCCAGGCACTGCCACAGGGACATCGGTATTTCCCTGTCACCACAGAGGCCACCGAAACCGCCCTGAGCCCTGCTGTTATTGCCTCCCCAGATTTCACCCCCACTGTCCTGCCTCCGCCGCCAGCCGGGCATCTCTTACCAGGGACCGCTGGCACCTCCGCTGCCTCGCCGGCCACGATGAGGGACTCAAGGATCCTTGCACGGAGCTCAGGGCTCACCTCGGTACTGCGGGGAGAAGGCAGGGTCCATGAGGGTGCCAGGAGCTCAGCCCCTCCACAGACCCCCACGCCCCTGGGACAGCCTGCTGTCCTGATGGATCTCCTGTGGGATCTCCAGACCCATGTGTGACATCACACCTGGTCACCATCAGAACAGAGCATTGGTTGGGATGGGGGCTCTCAGGTCTGGCCATCCCCATCAGAAAACCCCGGGGCTGAGCCGCTGGTGGGCTGTCACCCCCAAAAGCAGGTTAGCTGGGGGCCAGCATGGCTGTGTCTGGCTAAGGGCATCCTGCTCTCACCCATCCCATCCCGCGCATGGCAGGGGCACCTCACCTGGATGCTGCAGGGCGGAGAAGCAGCTCCCCGAATTGCTCCCCGAGGAGCCGGGGTGAGAGGCGGCTCCTGCGGGTGCCCTGGCAGATGCGGCAGAAGTGACGGGTGAGCTGGCGCAGGAGCAGTGCCTGGGGCTGTGGCAGGGCTGGGGGGGCCAGCAGGGCTCTGGCTCGCTGGCCACACTCCTCCAGGCCAGGGGTCTCTGCAGCAGAGGGGGAAACAAGAGAAGAAAGTTCAGTTCAGGAGGTTAGGGCATCCCCCTGCCTCTCAGGGGAGCCCAGCGCACGGCACAAGCTGTGGCGGGTCTCTACTCCCTGCAGAGCCCTGGAAAACCCTGACCTCAACCTCTCCCCCAGAAGCCGTGACTGCTTCTTTGCAGCCCATCCCTTCCCACAGATGGGCTGCGGGACGTGTGGGGACTCCAGGGACACAAGGGCACACAGAGCTGATGCCCTGGGGCTCTCAGACCCCTCTCGCTGGAGGCTGCCAGCCCCATTTACCTGCTCACTGCCCCAGATCAGACTGTAGGGCAACTTTAGCACATTCCTCCTCTCAGCACAGCCAGAGAGGAAGGGAGGATGGAGAGCTGAGCTGCTCACCTAGCAGGGGTGGCATATAAACACCCCTTGCTGCTGCTCCAACAGAGAACAGCAAGAGCCCTACCCTGGTACGCAGCAAAGCCATAGAAAAGGCAGAGCAAAGCAGAGGTGGGGAAACAGGCAGCAACTTGAAGATCTGCTGAATTTAAAGGCTCAGCCTTCCCCTGCAAAAAACCCACGCTGGGAATGATAAGGTTTTTTAGCAGAAAAAAAGCTGCACCTGGTCTGAGAGCTACAGGCACAGCTGTAGCAAGGTCCCTGCAGTCCACCCAGTGTGGTCTTTCTTACTCCCTGCAACGCAGCAGCAGGGAGGGCTGACTGGGGGACAGCTACTTCCAGTGATAGCCGAGTTGCCCATGTGAATAAAAGCAGGTACCTGATGGTGTTGCACATTGTAGAGGTGATGCTTCCAGAACCCCCCTGACAGGTGCCCTAAGCAGCCCACAACCCTGAGATGTTCCCACCAGTGTCCCCCATGTCCCTGGTACCCTCTGGCAGCCTTGGCCAGGGCTCCCTGGTCTTGTGAGCTGTGAGCTCAGTGGCCTGGGACTGCGGTCCTGCCCTGCGTACGGGAAACAGCTGCTGCCCAGCCATCATCCCCTCCTTGGCCTGGCCCTTTCATCTGCAGGAGACAGGGAGCTCCCCAGGGCTGTGTTGCTCTCAGCCAGCTTCAAAGCCCAGTTTGGCTGGGGCTGACTCAGCTCCCCACGGCTCTGCACCAGGGCTGAGGCTTGGCTGATGCCCAGCTGGCTCCTGGCATCTGTCCTTGGGGCTGGGGTGTGCCAGAGGGGTGGGGGGTCCTGGGATCCCCTCTGAAGCAGGGATGGAAATGGGGTGCTTGTGTGCCCCTGAATCCAACAAGCTGCTCCTGCAGGATGTTCGGCTTTGCTCCAGGCCTCCCCCACTCCAGTTGGCTGCTTTTTGCACCCAGGGGATGCTGCAGGAGGAAGGTCCGCAGCCAACGGGGGAATTTGGGGATGTTTTCCACCTCGCAGCCTCGAGCAGGGCAGAAGGAGCTTGCTTGCGAGGCAGACTGCCAGAAACCAGCACCATCTCCTGAAAGACTTGGGAGGGGGTATTTTTTTTTTAAGCCCCAGAGAAATCCCCATCAGTTTCGCCTCCATTCCTGCCCCCCTCCTCCTCCTGCACCCCTTGTGCCAGGAGCAGAGCCTGCTCTGGCACAGGCTGCAGGGAAAGGCGCTTCCCTTTGAAGTTGTTTAACGAGGCAACCCAGCTAATTGCTTCCTAATTGCGTTTTTATCCTTGGAAAGGAAGCAGCCTTTGATTTCTCCTCTCTCTGATGGGTGAGGAGAAGGCATCGTCCCGGTGCCACTGGCCCCAGGGGTATTTCTTCTGGCTCTGTGCAGGGCAGGGAGGACAGGGTCTAAGTTCTCCCTCATCTCTGTGTGTCCCTCCTGCCTTGCAGGAGACCATGATGTTCCTGTGGCCTTTTCCCACCTGGACATAGTAGGAAAGGGTCACGCTGGTCTGGCACGGGTGATCTTTTAGTGCCTCTTAAGGCAGCCAAGAGCATGATCTGCCCAGGCACTAATCTGGCTTAGGATGGGGAGGCGATAAGTGGGGATGGAGGATACCACAGTGACTGGCAGTGAGACCAGAGCTGCTGTGAAAGGGGAAATCCTGGTTTGGAAGGTGGCAAGGGGTTCAGGTCCTATTCAACAGAGCGAGGGCTTCATGTGTGCCTGGTGACGCCTGCAGGGCCTTGGGCTGGCACGGGGGCTGAGTGGCTCTGCAAGGACCCATTTGAAATGGGTTTTGGTCCAGGCTCCCTGTTGGGGTGGACTGTGAACTCTCCTGACCTGGATATGAGCCCTGCCCTGTTTATTTGAAAAAAAAAATCAAATAAAACCAAAACCTTGATGGTCTCGTACATTTGCACAGAGGCTGGAAAGTTTGCAGGGACCTAAAGACACTTCCTAATGGCACTAAGCTGAAAAAGCAGAGAATTTTCTATGCCCATATAAAGCCAAGAGTTAACAAGATTACAGTAAAAAATTCCCAGGCAGCAGAGCCAAAATATTATAATAATGCTTTCTTCTGGGGCCAGCATCACCCAGCCTTGGCAGCCGCCCATCCTGGCAGGCAGCACCTCCTCCTCCATGCACTGCAGCAGGAGAGGACCATGCTGTGGCGGGGGTGAAGCTGCCCACTGGGTCTCCCCTTCACTTTCCTGGTTCATCTCCCAAAAGCTGGTGTGCCACTCCGGCACGGGGGATGTTCCCAGTGGTCCTCAGGATCTGCCCTTAATGGAGCATCAGGCAGGGGATGGGGTCAGGAGCAGCCCTGGAGATGCTGGGGAACCTTTCTAGGGGCTTCCCAAAGCTCCTCCAGCCCCACAAAGTTCCTGGGCAAGGCAGCAGACGAGCCGTGCTTACCTTGAGCCATGTGGACCAATTCAGTGTAGAGAGCTGGAGGGATCTGGAGTGATGGGAGTTCCTGGAGGTACCACTTCAGGGTGTCTGCCAGCGTCTGGGCATCGTACAGGTCCATGTCCACAGCTGAGGCATCTGTAGGGAAAGACCCAGCAGGAGCCCTTAGACCGTGGTGCTGCCCCTCTGGTGCGGAGCTCGGAGCTCTTCCATCCCTGTGGGCCTTCCTCCCTTCCTCTGGACATGGATACCAATTTCTTCACCCGTGCCCTCATCTCTCAGGTGTGGCAGCCCATGATTTCACTGCCAACCCCTCCCTCTAGCAAATATTCCTTCCCCAGTTTCCACTGACCCTGAGTTCCATGTGCCCACGGAGAGCACAAGGCAGCATCTCCGCTTTGTGTGCACTATACATCCAGTGTGGTGAGCAAGGGCTTTCACCATCCCACTGGGGTCCCACTGCAGGATATTAACGATGGGATGGGCTGAGTGGCTGCCCCCGGGACCCACTAGCCATCAGGGTCAGACACTATGTGCCAGCCCCAGCCCTGGAGGAACTGCTTGGAAAAATGCATCCGTGGAACGGGCTGATGGCCCCCAGGCAGTGCAAGTTGCTAGAGGCCCATGTCATCCCCCAGAAAGCCTGAAATGCTGTGGAAGTGCCCCAAATGCTGTGAGCATGTCCCAGTTGACATCGCTTCTCCCATCTCCAAAAGCAGCTGCCCCAGGGGAAGTGGCAAAGGATGCTCCAGGGACCAGGGCTCTGGACAGGGACAGCACTCCGAGCAGAAATATCCCACGGTCTGGCAGGGACATGTCTGTCTGGGCCCTGTGGCCGGGCTGGCGTGGGGACGTTGCTTCACCAGGGTCCAGGGGGAAGAGCCCTTTCAGCACCCTGTGATATTGCCTCATGCATTTGTCTTGGAGTTCTCTCAGCCCAGCCGAGCCGGGAGGTGGCTGCCCGGACAATGATGGTCCCTTTTGCAAAGATCTGGACGTTTCAAAATCTGGCTTTGATTCGAACTGGAGCCGAACACAATGTTTTGAAATTCTCCTTGTAGGAGAAATCTGGGGAGGGGGTGGGGGGAATAGGGGATTAATAAAAAAGCCCAAGATATTAGGGATCATTTGAGATGGTTCGTTTGCAGAAACTGAATTTCTCATTTCTAAATGAGAATATTGAAAAAAAAAGCAAATTTTGCACCTTCTTGAAGATGATGTGTCAGGCAGGTCTCAAATGGCCCAGTGTGTTGTGACTGAGAAGTAGATGGTGGACTTGCCCTGCTCTGGGCTCCCTTTCCCTCCCCTGTCCGAGTCTTTACCTCTAAATGCAGCTTTACTGAAATAGGTGCTGTTTTGGGAGATGCTCCCTCTCCCAGCCCAGAATTTTCCAGCAGAAAATGCCTTGAGTCTCCGACCATTTCAGCTGACTGTGTGTGGCTGCACTCCCTTCTGGGGTGATAAAGCCAAAAGAGCAGAGGAAAGCTGTTTCTGAAGGCAAGGCTTTGGAGGCAGCTGGTCAGCAGGGCTGGGATGGGGAGCAGCACCCCGATGCCTGGGAAAGGCTGGTTTGGGGCAACTCGACCTTGATTTCCTCTCCTAGGGGTATCCAGGAGAGCCCAGGAGCCTGCCCACCTCCTCCTCCGCCTGCTCAGGGACAAGAAGCCATGGCGGGTCCCTTATGAACAGTGCCTGCCATTCAGCTTGGAGACCAGAGAGAAAACAGATTGACCAATGCCCAAAGCAAAGCCTTTGACCCAGCCATTGGAGACGCTACCTCATTTTCAGGAGCAAGCACCAGGCTGGCCTGGGAACCATGCCCTGGGGCAGTGTGGGGACAGCCGGGAGAGATGCCATCGTGCTGCGGTGGGCAGCTGTCCAGCGTGGCCAAACGCGACCCAGGGCAAAGGTGGGTGCTCCCTTTCTGGCACCCCCCAATGTCACAGCATCACCCCATGGGCCACTTTGCCCTCGGCATCCTCGAGGGGGGCAGGGCTGTGCCAGCTCTCGCCTGCTGCACTCCAGCCCCACGCTGGTCCATGTTGATGCTCCCATCTCCCAGCCACACTTCTGTACCTTCTCAGCTGGCCAAAAGTTTATTTCTACTGGGGTTTGCAGGGGAATGACAGCCAAGTCCCCATTTTTGCTAACGCTTGCCCTGCAGAAATGAGCTGTCAGATTGGCTCCAGCTGGGCAGGGGGAGGAGAGCGGGGTCAGGGATCCCACAAAATGCTTCAACCCCCATTTGGGGCTCAAACCCCGCAAGTGTGTGGCTAAAACCCAGGGATGCTGCTGGGGGGGTCTTGGAGTCTTGTTGCTTGGGCAAGCAGCTGCATTGCAGACAGCTGCTCCCATCAGTGGGATGCACTGGGCAAACCCCAAACTCCTCACCCAGGGCGAGCCTGGCTGCTCTCCCCTGCCCGCCGCGGAGGTTTCTGCAGGGACTTGTCACTGGCCTTAAGGATGCTGGCGTGGATTGGGGAGAGCAGCCACAAGCTGTTTCTGTGCAGGGAAGGGGCCGCTGCCGGGCGCTGGCCCCAGGCGATCAGCCCCAGGCTCTGCCGTGGCCTAATTAGCTCATTTGCATCATTAGGCATGAGCTTGGAGGGGTGTTCAAAGGGAAGGCTCAGCCGGTTTCAAAGCGAGACTCAAAAACATCTTTACACCCAGAGAGGCATGATGGGGAGACCAGGGGGATTCACACCCTGCTAGAGGGACTGACTGCTGATGGCACCGATTTCCTTGGCATGTTGGCTAGAAATAGCCATTAGCCTGTTGCCCCCATCCCCCTGGAGATGCAATGGCATCCTCCTAGAGATGCAGTGGCATTCTCCTGCCCCAGCTCCCCTCCTTCCCCTGCCTTGGTGAGCTGGGCTCCCCATGATGCTGAGAGCACAGCTGGGGGTGCTCCAAGCTGCTCCCGGGCACCAGCTGCACCCCAGCAGCTTGGCGAGGCTGGGGAAGGGTTAACCCTGGAGACTTCCCAGCCAATTACTGCCGGCCTGACCCCACCGATGCTGCTGTCTCCTTATCAGAGGGAGATGATAACCAGCTATAAGAAGTTAATGATGCTGCAGGATGAGTCAATGCTCTCCTGCTGCTCTCCAGATGTTCCCATCCCTTCCCCACAGGAATGACAGAGGGATTCCATCCGCCTGCCACAAATAGAAGGAAAATACCCCAAAACCCCAACCTCAACCCTACACCAACCCCCTCCAGCACACAACCCGCTTGCTGACCTGCCAGCAGAGCAAGCAAGCAGCCAGGGACCAGTGGAGACCATCCGCTGCCCATGGGGGATGAAAAGCAGGAATAAACTTGGGGCTGGGGAGAGGGCGCACAGGATGATCACTGGCCCAGAGGGAAAAGCAATGGGTGCTCCCAGCCTCCTCCTGCCAGGATGCGAGACTCCTCATCCCAGCAGAGGCAGAGGGGTGACAGGGCTTTGGGCTGAGTCAGGCTGGGCAGGAAGCAGCAGGACCTCTCCCGGCAGCTGCAGCCAGCCGGCAAGGCGTGAGTAAGCCCAGAGTTTCGGTAAATGTGGAGGATGTTTAGCCAAGAGGTGGCATGGAGGAGGTGGCGGGGGGTTTGTTTTGAAGATGAGGCTTGAGCAGGTAACCAGTTGTCCCCTGTGTGTGGCCACAGGTGACAGCAGCACCCACATGCCTGGCCAACGTGTGGGTGATGGGGTGCAGACTCTGCCCAGCACCCATGGCCCCTCGGGCAGCAGGGTGCAGCAGGGAGTCCTACAGCTAAGCTGGACCTTGGCCACCAGGTGTGGCAGCAGCCTGATGCTCTTGGGTGCATGGTCCTCATGGTAGAGTGGCACTCAAACCACCCACACCTGGGGCTGACTTAAATACTGACTTGGAGTTTCCCTACCCCTTCCGGACCTGTAAGGTTTAATCATCAGCTGGCGCTGCAGGGATGCCCTTGTTGTCCAGTCCTGGGGGCTATACCTTCCCACCTGCACGGATGCTGCCCGCACAAGGACCTGTACATCCCCCAGACCTAAGCAGGCATTTGAGGCTCCTGGGCATCCCACAGTGAGGGTTTACAGGGGAACTGTGCGCCGAACCGGGGAATATTTCCCCAGCTTTGCTCCGGTATCATTGCAACATCTCTCAGCCAGCCCGCTGGTATCTTGTGCTGGGGACTTGGTAGCTGCCAGGACACCCCTGCCCATGCACAGGAGCTCCTGGCAGTTCCAAACACCCTTCCAGCTGGGTTTCATCTCGGCATACCCTCAGCCTGCACTCAGCCAGGGCAGGGGTACTGGGACCTCCTTTCAAGGGTGCCTAGTAAGGCTGCCTTCCCCCACCTCAGCTTCCCCAGGGCAGTTCCCTTCCTCAGTTTCCCCAGCAGCTACAGGAGGGGATGGGAAAAGCTCACCCAGTTCACCCCAATGGGTCTGGCAGGGACGTCTGCGCTGCTGCAGTTTATTTACCCTTCTTTCATCACCACCAAATATAAGAGATGATCTCATGCCTCTTGTCAGGCTCTGACGATGCAGGGTTTATTTCCACTGCAGGTATAAATAAAATGCAGCACGCAGGCACCAGGGCGCCTTGTGTTCGGGAGTAAAGTCATCATGGTGGGGTTAATAGCTTGGCCAGGGGAAACCAGAGCCCTCAGGGGCATCCAGCCCCCCCTGGCATCCCAGGGATGGGGATGGAGAAGCGCTCCCTCCCTGGGCATCCACACTGTAATTATGGGGGGAGCGGTGTGAGCCCCCCCCAGTCTGCTCTTCATTCCAGCCCAGCCCTTTCTGCCCAGCAGCAGCTCCCAGTAGCCCCAGTGAAGCCCCGGGGCCCACCACCGCTCACTAATCCCCACCGAGACTTGACCTAATTCCCCGGCACGTGAGCATGTCTCCAGGCAGACTGTTCTGCAACGAAGCCCCAGATCAAAGCGCGCACGATGGCAGCGCAGGGATGGCACGCCTGGAGACACCGGCTCCAATCCACCTCGTGCTGCTCCGGATTTGCCCCGGCACCCCGGGGTGCTGGCAGCTCCTGCCTGGCCCTGCCAGCAGTGGAGGCTTTTCCCAGTGCTGCCTGTGCATCTGGAGAAGGGTCTCAGTATTTGTGCCTGCAGCTGGACCCCAGAGCCCAGACTGGGGCATGGGTTATCCAAAAGGTGGCAGGTTTCAGGGCTTTGCCACTATTCTGGGTGGGTTCAGCCCCATCTGAGCCCTACGGGGCACCCAGAGAGCCATGGCGTGGGGGAGCCCCGCACCGTCTCTGTGCCCTATCCCCCATCAGGGAGGAGGGATGAGCATGCAGACTGTCCCTACCCAATGGTGGCAAAGCACTACCTGGCCACTACACACAGGACTTTGCAGCCATCCCCGCGCCAATCCGCCCCCAGCTCTGGTCCCTCAGCTCTGGAGGGCTCCAGCACCCACCACTGGCTCTGCTGCCACTGGCCAGAGAAGGTCCCAAGTTTCCAGGTTCAGTGGCAGCTGTGAGGAGAAGGCTGCCCAGCACATCTCAGCAGGGGAGGGGTGTGGGCAGCAAGCATGGGGTCAGAAGACATCACCCCTGGGCACTGAAGGGTCATGTACACCTTGTGCCCACAGGCACTGGGGGGTTTGCAGGTGATTTTCCCCATTCCCTGCACTCCAAACAACCCCTGAGCCACACACAGAGGACAGCAGGAGTGCTGGGGGCTGCAAACCCTTGGGGTCAGCGTGTGGCTTCTGGCATGATGGGCACAGAGATGTCCTCAGGCCATGAAGCAGTCCTGCAGCCAAGCATGCAGGGGGCACTGGGGACAGCCGGGACGAGTGCTGCACCCTGCCGCTGTTGTTTAAAGCTCTACTTTCTTCTTTTTTCTGCCCACACCTCTTTCCCTGCGGCTGCAGCAGGGCTCCTAGCTGGCTGATCACCTGAAACCCTTTGGTGAGTTCCCCCCGTGCACCGTGGGGCTGCAGCTCCTTGTTGAGTTCTTTTTCAGTGCCACCATGTGAGTCTGACTCTCGTGTTCATTGATGTCACATGGCCCCGCTCACTCCTCAGGGTATAAGGGTCTGAAATGAGCACCAAGTGTCCTAAAACAATTTTCTTCTGGAGCCAGCATGAGCCAGCTGTGAGCCCAACTGCCCTTTGGGCTGCGCTTCACCCACCAGCCCTGGTGGCATCACAGCTGGGTGGCACTGGAGGCACTCGGTTCACTGACAACACCCCACCCCCGCTCCTTTATCAATGAGCTCTGTCTTTGCTTGCTTTTTTTTCTTTTTTTTTCACCTATAACTAACTTTTCTTGCATCATCCAACATGGAAATACCAAGTTTGATGCACAGGCTCTAGCCAGCCATCAAATGCCACCATCCTGCAAGACGTCACCAGCGTCAGGGTGGCAATGGGCTCAGCCCAGGCTGTAAAACTATGCGGAGCCATACCATGTCCAAGTCCACTGTGCCCGGTGTGGCCACAGCCCCATGAGGACGGGAAACCTTCATCCCAAAGCCTGGGTGATGTTTGGCTTGGGGGCTGCGAAAGGGCCAGGGATGGGGAAAGGGTTCACTCAGTGCAGCTTACGGCCCCAGGGACACGATGCCCGTGGGATCCACAAGACTACTCTGACCTGCATGGCTCCTCGTCCCCAGAGAAACCTCTTCCTCCCCATCAGAAGTTCAGATGCTCTTTCAGTGTAGCAAATACCCTGTTTTCTCCAACACATTAAGATTTGGGGGTTAGAAAGACAACACCCAAACTTTTCCAGCCCCTGCTCCTTTTTTCTTGCATTCGCTAGCAGTTTTCCTGCCACCACTGCCAAGCACCAGTGGGATTTGGGTATTTGCAGGGAAGCTGAAACCCCTGGTGGGAATCCAGTTTTCCCCCCAGCCAAGATGCGGTTCGGTTCCAGTCACCACCAGCCCCAGCTCTGATTTCTCTCTGTTCCCCAAGATGAAGCGTGACTTTTGCAGGCGGGCTGCTGGCAGAGATGGGGTGCTGGAGGGGTGGACCATCAGGAGCATGGGAGGAAGAGAAACATGACCCTCGCCTCTGCTGTCTCGCATGGGGCCTGCAAACTCTCATTTCTTGGCAGGGATGTTTTACTCCACCAAATGCAATGAAAGGGCCTGTATGGGAGCCAAAGCAGAGATACTCCCTCTCCTGCCCTCCCCAGCCCAGTACGGCCTCCAGCAGGGCCCTGGGGAAGCACTGCTGGGTCTCTGGTCCACAGGAGGGTGCAGGCAGGGGCAGCAGGCTGCCAAGCCTGGGCTCTGCTGGGATGCTTGGCCCTGACAGGAACATCATCCCCATCCTGTTTGCAGAGCATCCCTCTGGCAGGGCTGAGCATCAGCCCTTTCAGCTGAGAGCTAGCAAATGTAGTGGCATGTTCTAGCCCCTCCAGCCAGCCCTGAGGAGCTCCAGCTTTGCCCAGCTCAGTGCTGGCAAGCACATGGGGCAGCCCCCTGAGTTGCTAAATAAAAGAGCTTATCTAGGTCCTAGAGGAGATGGGGGGCTTGGGAGCATCAAGTCACTCAGGGCTGTTAGGGATTTTTCAGGGCTTTCAAATGGTTTGAAAACAATGATGTCACTTCCCTGCCCAGTGCTGGGACCTGCTGTGGGAGATGAAAATCTGGACAGACCCAGCAGCTGCTCAGAGCTCCACAGGCTCTGTCAAAGCAAATGGATTTTGCCCCTGTGCTGGGGGTCTCCCGAGGCTGGGCAGGATTCCGGTAGGGCCTGCTGTGGGGCTGCCGGGGAGCCCCGTGCCTGCCGGGGATGCTGCACCGGCCGTGCGGGGAGAACCGAGGACCCGTAGCTCCTGCGTGCTCAGAAAGCAAAGCATCCTGCTGCTGCTGTTGTTGCTGCCCCTGCCCAGCCTGGGCATCCATGCCCAGGGCAGCCGGGGCCGTGGGGATTGCTCTCCGCATGCCTTCACCTCCTCCTGAGAGCAGCCGGGAAATCTGGGCCAGGGGACACGGCCGTGGAAAAGGGCACCCGGCTCCTGCCGTCCCCAGGGGTTCTGCACGGGGAGGAGAGCGGGGTGCTGGGGGGCACCGTGCCCCCCCGTCACCCCCGGGGGGAGCAGAGCCCTGCTGGGGCAGCGGCACCGCAGCATCCCTGGGACACCCAGCATCTCCTCTCCTGCATCCCTTCGTGCTCCGCTGCCCCGGCCCCCGCCCGGCGGGGAATCGGCTCCCGGTGCGCGGGGAAGCGATGAGGTCATGTTGCTTAATATAGCGATTTCATCACAGCCCTTCTCCCAGCAACACGGCCCGGCTGCCGCCGGCTCCCGGCGCTGGGCGAGCCGCCGGCCCCCCCGCCGTGCCGTGCCGTACGGAGCCGAGCCGTGCCGAGCCGTGCGAGCCCCCGGGGCGCTGTCCCCGGGCCGGGCGGGGTGCGCGGTGCCCGGGCCGGGCGGTGGCCGGTCCCACAGTGCCGCCCGCTGGGCACGGCGGCCGGGAGGGAGGGTGGGGATGCTCGGCACAGCCCCCCCCCGCCTCCAGGTTTGAGCACAACACAGGATCGATCCGTCACGTCCCCAACGCCCCCGTGCCATCCCAGCCGTGAATTTAGGAGCGGGGTGGGAAGATGGTTTTTCTGCAAAACGTTTCCCTTTCTCCTAAAGAATGAGCTTTTTTTTTCCCCCTTTTCCTTTTTCCCTATCACACCCGCAAGAGGCTTTCTCCCTGCCCCGCTTCTCAGATAGAAACCCTAGAGGTTTGCAAAACAAAATATTTTTCTCCCTAAAAAAAATAATATGGCTTCTAGTGAATTGTCCCAGCCCCACACCTGCATCCCTCTTGGCAGCATCCCCCTGGGGTATTGGGGGAGAAGAGCAGGGCTTGCACCTTGCATGCAGGCAGGGCCTTCCAGAGCTGTAATGAGGGCCATAACGAGGTCGGAGCTAGTAACCCATCCCTGGCTAGCATGGCCCACCTGGCAGCATCATCTCCACAGCCCCCTTCCCTCCTGGGGATATGGGGAGGGACGCGGCTTTGGGACTTACCCGCCAGAAGAGCCTGCTTCAGCTCAGCATCCCCCAGCGCACCAGGGGCGGATCTGTAGAGCACCTCGCTGTCAAAACCTGGGGAGCAGCCAGGAGAGAGCAGTCAGTCCTGAGCCCCATACCCTCCCCCCCAGCACGATGGAACCAGGCAGGGATTGAGACCACCAAGCTCCCTCACCCTGCCCACCCTGTGGGGATACCGGGGTGTGCGGGGAAAGGTTTGGCTCTAGCGATGCTCTTGGGGCATCTCCGAACACGGGCAGAGGGGGTGGCTGCACGTGTGCACCCACGTACGCCCTGCGGATGGATGCCCTTACCTTGTTTTTCCAGCGCCTCGATGAGCCTGGCCACGGTCGACAGTGCCTGCTCGGGGAGGCTGGGGTGCTCGGCGAGCTCTGCCTGCCCAGGGAGCCCTGCAGTGGAAAGGCAGGGAGAAGGGGGTTGGAAATTCTTGACTGCAGGAATTCCAGACTCTTTCCTCAGCTGCCCTAGGACAGGATCAAGCTGCTGCTTTGGCACAGCCACAACCAATGCTTCAGCTCATGCCTGTTTTGGAGAACTTCTCCCTTATTTTATCCTCTTTTTGCAGTAAGAGCCACTGTCAGGGGCTCAGCCACTCGCTGAGATGCAAAGACCTGCTTGGGCATGTGCCCTGCCCACAGGGGGCAACCGGCCCTGAGTGTGGAGACCCTTCAGGCCAAAGCCCCTTCCCCACCTCTCTTCCCATGGCCCTGAGACTGGCCCTGCCATCACCCACAGCTTTTAGTGGCACCAGGCAGGAGTTGGAGAGCCAGATCCATACCCAGCATGGGCATAGCTCCCTGCAGCTCTCACACACTTGGATTCTCTGGTGTCTACAACAGGGTTGAGCACAAGCCTGGGGAGGACTCAGCCAACCACTTGGCTGGCACTGACCTCCCCCAGCCTGTGAGGAGCCCTTCAGCCAAACATGGGCCAATCTTACCATGGTGCAAATCCCCTGATGCCGCTGGCTCCTGGGTTTTATGCCAAGGACACTTCAGCCCAGACCCTGCCAGAGAGAAGCAAACCCCCTGGAGGGTGTGAGAGCAGGTGTCCTTACCCCAGGGCACACTGCATCCATCCCTCCCTCCCTTCTTATCACCCCAGCTGATAAACCCTTCCTGTGTGGGTCTCCCAGTGGAGACCCTGACAGTGCAGTGCTGGGATTTTCCCCACACTCTCTTGTTAGTGGTCTTGAACCCCCCCGGAAGGCAGCGGGCAGGGGGCTGGGAAGAGCAGGCAGGGACAGGGGGCTGGCAGGGGCTGCCACCAGCTGCAGCACTTTGTAACTGTGTGCAACTGCCAGGGTATGGATGGCACCTGGAAATGCTGATGTGCCCAGAGGTCTTTGCCTGGTTTATGTGGCAAGTGGATCTATTCTGCTGGAAATATATTTAAAAAAATAATTATAGCAAATAAAGCTTGAGTGTGACTTTTCCCCACTGTGAGGTGCACTCCAGCCCAGCCAACACCTTTGTTAAGTTCATTCTGTCTTTGCTTTTTTGCTGCCTGGCAGAAGGCAGGGAGCTCATCAGTGAAGCCAAGAAACCCATAACAATTTTAAGGAATGAAAAAGAAAAAAAAACCCAGGGACTTTGGCAGGGCTGCGCTGCCTTTGACCTTTTGCAAAAACACAACCTGGCTGCAACGGGTGGATTGAGGCTCTGATCTTGGCAGAGAACAAGGAGGGATGCAAACCTCCTGCTCATAGGTGGCTGATCTGGTCTCCGGGCACGGCTGCGACCCCGAAGCCTGGCAAGGGGGTCCCCCTCCACCACCCAGTGGGGTTGTGCAGGTGCCTTGGGTGGGAATAAGGAAGATCTCAGGGTTTAAAGCAAAGCACATGGTTGGGAGCCCATGGAAAATGTCTCCACTGCACAGGTGGGTTTTTAGTTAGGGAAAACTGGGCTTTGGACTCTAAGCCAATGGCTTAGGGAAAAGGTGGTGACTGCAAAAAAAACCATCTGTTTCTCCTTGCTGGGAAGAGCAGGAATAGCCCCAAGCTCGGGCTGGAGCTTTAGCCCATCTTGTCCCCGCAGGGTGCCAGGCTGGACCCCAGCATCCTGACATCAGCTCCAGCCCCTGGTGAAGTGGAGGTGACACCTTGTGGCAGTGATGCCACCTGGGACAACCAGGCAGGGGCGAAACAGCTGCTGAGCTCCTGGGAACTCCCTTGGGACTTAGATCCACTGCAGAACCATTTTTAATTAAAAAAAAACACAAACACCACATTCCTCCCTGCAGATCCAGCCCTGGCTCTGGGGCATGGCTGGGAAATGCAGTGTTTCTCTTCCACTCAGGGCTCCCCCCCTGCAGCTTCACCCGGCTCGGGTTTCCTGGGTGGCACCAGGGCTCGGCGGGCACCGAGGGCACAACACGGGGGTGTGCTGCTGTCGCGGAAAAATAACTATTCGGGCCGGCCAAAAAAAAATGTCCCTCAGAACTGCCATTTGGGAATGGAAACAGTATGGGAAGAATTTTCAAAAAAAAGGGAGAAAAAAAAAAAGTCCCTTCTCTTCTAAGAGGACATTGGAGTTTTTTTACTCTAAAGGCAATCTCACCTGCTGAGATATTTGGGTTTAAACCGACATTAAAACAGTACACGCTGTTCCACTGCTGCAGAAGGACATGATTGTGGCCCACAAGTGTCCCCTGCTGGGGTGCACCCTGGCATTGCCCCAGGAGGGGTACGCCAGGGGCAGCCCTGGGGAGGTAGCACCGAAGGTCCCCCTGGGCAGTGGGGCTGGACACAGGGCCATAGCCAGAACGTGTCCTGCAGACGGCAGCCCCCTCCCCAAGCTACCCTCAAGACCTGATTTTAGTGGGGGTTTTCCCTATTAAAAAAAAAAAAAATCAATCTTACTCTTTTTTTTTTGACATTTTAAGTTCTCTTCTCACTCAAGTGCATGCTCAGCTCCTGTGCTGAGACCTTCCGCATGGGCCAGACTCTCCAGCCAGGCTGTGCTTGCTGCTGGGGATGTGCCTTGATTCGTGGGGCATTGCCACATCCCTGGCACCTGCGGGCAGGGGTCCCTGGGCACATCTCACACCAAGCCCTGTGTGGGGCAGGCATGAGGCAATGGTGATGGGCAGCAAGGGCAGAAGCAAGAACGTGGCTTCACGCTTCTCCCTGGTGAATGAGGCTGGAGAGGCCTTGGATCTGCTCCCGTCTGCTGAGTTGTCCACACTACAGCACTGAGTTTGCTAGGGCTCTGCCTGCCAAACAGCCAGGGACAGAGGGCTCCTCACACACCAGTAAGCTCAACTGGGAAGGAGGCTCAAACCCCTTGTCTGGCAGGGTAAGCACCACTGAAAAGTAGCTGCCTGCCCCCTGCAAAGGCAGCATATAGCTGCTCACTGACCCTCACCTGCGCTGCTGCGGCTGCCTTGGCCCACTCAGAGCATCAGTCAGGGAGGAGCATCCATATTTCGGTGAGGGGAGGCAGAGGGGGTCCCAGTTCTCGTGTTGTTGGTGGGGCTGAGTGGCAGGATTTGCGTGGCAGCCCCACACCTGCTGGTGGATACACTGGGAGAAGGGGTTGCCCCATGCCAGCTGAGTCCTGCCGTGCTCAGCCCATGGGCCAGGCATTCCCCAGCCTCTTAAATCACAGTGGCAAAGGGGCCTTGAACTGCGTTTTTGATGGAGATGGACTATCATCAGCAAGTGCCCCACTAAACCTGGGACCAAGGTGCCTCCAATGCCTAGCCAGTCCAGGAGAGAAACAGCACCTCTGGTTACATCTGGTCCCAAGCTGGGTGAGGGGGGTGCCCAAGGCCCCCGACCAGCAGCTGGGCAGGTTTTGGGCAGCCATGGCTAAAGGCGATGCCGCTCTCCCAGCCCCCGGCCCACACAGCCAGAATTCCTGCTCCATCACATCCTAGAGAAGGAGAACACCATGGCTGTGACCGAGATCACCAGGTTCTGCCTGGCTGGAAGGAGGGTTTCTTATTTGCTTAGCTTTTTGGGTTTTTTGTTTTTTTTTTGGTAGGGGGGTACATTATGCAACTGCTGTGAAATCCCTCCCAGCCCCAACGTGCTTGGCCACAGTAAGTGTCGAGGGCAGAGGCAGAGCCGGCTGCACGAACTCGGCAGATCCCGGCACAGAAATGGCCAGAGGTCCCCATATCAGGAAGAGCCCTGGTGAATATCCCCCGCAGCCCTGTGCTGCAGTCCCTGGGGATGGAGGAGCCCCGCAGGGACCAACCCCACCACATGCCAAGATTGTCCCCCATCCCAGCTTGCACGAAGTGACAGGGAGGCTGGGACCTGGCCAGGGGCCAGTGCTTGCCTGGGCACTGAGAGCAGCTGGAATCGGGTGCCGCAGTGGTGGGGAGAAGAGCGGTTGGAAAAAAGGTCCCCAGGGACCACTGCAGGGCTTTCTGCTCCTCCTTGGGGGGCCAAAGGGCTCCTGCATCTTCTCCCATGTTCTCACAGATACAGACCCCTTGGACACCCCATGCTGGCGCAGCAGCCAGCCTGGCATGCTGACGAGGAGCAATCCCTGCAGCATCTTTGCCTTGGAGGGGAGAGTGATATTCTGGGCACCCCCTACCCCTCCTGTGGCTGCATCAATGCACCAGGACAGATAATTCCTGGGGCAGCTCCTCCTTCTGGGGCTGGATCCCCATCCCACGGGTAGATCCTCACCAAGCCACCCCAAGTGCAAGCACCCACCAGGGCTCCACACCACCCTCGCCAACTTGCAGGGGACACCCACCCATGGGCTCCCGCCTTCCTGCTCCTCTAGCACTTACCCCAAGGTGTGGGGGTCCCAGCAGGTGGTGGAGGCAAGGGCCGTGGCCTGGCCTTGGTGGCGGTGGTGACGATACGTGTGGGACCCAGATACTCCACGTAGGTGCTGGGGAAGTCACCGTGCTCTTTGGTGCGTTCATTGAGGCCATGGAGCCAACCCTGGGGGCTGCGCTCGTCCCCGTCCTTGTAGTTGGGGCTGCTGAGCAGCCCAGCCCTGCTGACTGTCAGCACATCGCCGGGGCACAGGGCCAGGTCCTCCTCCCGGTCCTTCTGGTACTCATAGAGAGCCCGGTACTGCAGCCCATCTGAGGAGGCCATGGTGATGGTGTGACATGGGTCACACTGCCTGAATCCGGCCGGGCACTGGGGGCCTGGGGTAGGTATGGCCGAGCTGGGATGGGAATGGTCTCTTCCCTGCACACGCAGAATTAAAAAATCTCAGTGTTGGAAAATCTCAGCGTTGGAAAGGGGCTCCTGACCTCCCCAGCCCCAAAACTGCTGCAGAGCCACGCTGGTGCCTGGGTTTTGGCAGGGCTGGCTCAGGTGTGGGTAAGGAGCCTTTTCATCACCAGGGCAAACGGAAGGGAGCAAATGGGGCTAACTGGGGTGCTGGGTACCAATGCGTCATCCTCTTCTCAGCCTAGTCTCATCTGCACGGCATGGGAAACCTCCCTCTCTCTGCCAGAGAGAAAGGCAGCGCATTAGCACCCAAACCGCTGTCTTGACCCCAACCCCATCACCCCGTCCCCCCAACACTGGGGAGAACCCAGCAGCTTGCTCAGCTCCCGCTTCCCAGCCAGCTCCCACAGCAGGGCTCAGCCACTGCACACAAGGAAAGTACCGGCAAGAGTCTGGAAAGTAGGGCAAGAGATCACACCACGGGCTTTTAAAATAGGCATATGTGCTAAGAAACCTCCTGCTGCACGCAGCTCCTCTCCGACAGCTCCAGCTTGGCATTGCTGCACGGAGCTGGTGGATGGAGACATAGGATTTTCAGGCGGTTTGTTTTTTTTCCTTTTTTTTTTTTTTTTTTAAGGTGTGTGTGTGCATTTTGAAATATTTGTCTGAGAGAGGCATCTCCCCCGGGTGGAAAGGCTGTGCTGCCGCCCACCCGCTGGCCCCCCAGCTTCTCACAGGACCCCGCGGAAGAAGGATGAAGGGATGGATGGAGGGATGGATGAATGGAGGGATAACGAGCAGCAGCCGCGGGGCCGTCCATCTGTCCGTCCATCCATCCACCCGCCTCCCAGAGCCCTCCCGCTGCCCCTTCAGCCTTACCGGGCACGGCGGCTCCTCCGGTGGGAGCGGAGAACGGGAGCGGAGCGGAGCCGGCCCGGCCGCCCCGGCCCCGCGCTCCGGCGGTGATGTCAGCGTCCCTCCTCCTCCTCCCCGGTAGCTGGGCGTCCCCCCCCGCCGCAGCGCGGCGGGGGGGGACGCCCAGCTACCGGGGAGGGGGGAAAAAACTGTAGGAGTAGGTGGATGATTTCATCCCCAGATGCAGCATCTCTGCTCCAAAATTGCCTTCTCTGTGGGATGGAGAGGTGAAGGGGGGATGTGTGTCTCCAGCCATCCTTAGGGATGCTTAGGGACCAGCATCCCATGGACACCCCCCCATCCACCAGCTCTCCTTGTCACAGCACCCAGCCCACCCACAGAGGACCCCATCCCTTAACCAGATGAGGAAATATGCACAGGACAGGCGGGAGCTGCCATGAAGAATCCCAGCTGAAGGATGCTCCAGCTCCTCACACTCACCCTGAGCGTTTGCCCAGACCCAGGGTAAGGGCTGGGTACCCCATAAAACAGTGCAGGGTGATGCTGTGAGAGCTCCTGCGTGCAGCAAGGCTCCTTAAAAATTAATAAGGCAATATTTAAAATTTAATGGAGCAGAGAACTTAGAGGGGGCTGACAGGGCTCATGTGGAAAAGGCCAACCTCAGGCGAAGCTTGGGGACACGCATTGTCAGCCCATAGCAACAGCAGCATGGTCACATGCAACAAGAACATCAGTTCTCACCTCAGTTCCAGCTGGGGGGCACCCATGCTGGGGGTGCCTCTGCCCTGAGGTGGTTCATGTCTCACCGAGCCTCAGCAGAGCCAGTTATGCTGTGGCACAGATGAGCTGTCCCAAGATTTGTTCATTATGTACAAAGAAGCTGATGTGATGTTCCCAGAGGTGCAGAGACTTGGGTGGGTTTTGTTTGGTTTTGTTGTTTTGTTTGTTTTTCCCCTAAATCCTTGCTTCTCACACTGACTTCTCTGAACTGGCAGTTGCTCCTTGTCTTTGCTGCAGGTTTGACATCCTAAAAATAGATGGTACCTAAAACACAGGCTCTGGGAATCGCACCCCGGCTGAATCCAGACCAGCGCTGGAGTAGTGCAGGGGCAGCACAAGGTCCAAGGGGGCACCCCAGATACTGTGGAAGGGCTGAGGAGAGAACTGAGGCACAGGGCCCAGCAGAGCAGTGCAGGAGGTGTACAGCCCTTATCACCCATAATTTTAGCAAGCTCCCTCCTCTTTTTTTTTCTGCAGCACATGGCCTGACTGTGCAGGGTAGTGGCACCCTGGGGGATTTCACCCCAGATCCATTTCCCTGGGCAGCATGCAGCTCCCACTGCCCTGCTCCCCATCCCAGATCCAGCCCAGCCACCAGCTTTCAGCAACTAAAAGGGCTTTTTCTCTCCTTCATCCCATTTTTGCTGGCACTGTGCTGCTGCAGCTGCGGGGCCAGAGTCAGAATTGGCTGCAAAGAGCCAGATGCTGCCCTCCTGAGTCATGCTTCCCTGCCTGGGGCTGCCCCAGTCGTGTCCCCTGTGCCCCACTGGGGACAAAGGGGCTTTGCCGAGCACCTAAAGCACTCGGGCACCCAGGAGCGCCTGGTCTCTGTAGCCTCAAGCCACACAAGGCTGAGCATGGTGCCAGTGCTCTAGGGGCTGCCTGGGGAAAGGCAAGGAGGTGTTTTGCTCCTGGGGTAGGATTAGAGCTTGGGAGGCTGGTGGGTACCTCACCATCTGATATTACCACCCATCCTATCCTAGGATCGATCCTATATGTACAGGCCAGGAATTAACATAGTTCCAGGATTCTGGGGCAGGGGAACACCTGAGCATGACACCCATCACCTCCCCTTCCCAGGCTGTTGAGTGGGATCCCTCCTTCACAGCAGTAGACATCTTCCCCTCTGGAGGTACTGCAGGGTCCCCAAACCCAAAGGCTCCTGCTGGAGCAAAGTCCTATTGCCCCATGCCCACCCATGCCCCTCACCCCTCTCCTTATCACCCCAGTCCTCCCCAGCTTCTGTTCCAGGACCTTTCCCCATTACTTGCCTCCAGGCATCCCCCAGAGCACCCCTTACCCCCACTCCAGCTAGGCTGCACCAGGACCATTCCCAAAACTCCCTCACCTTGTGTTACTTCTATGCTTTAATTTAAATCCCCACCTCACTCCAGCCTAGAGGTGACCACATCGCCCATGGTAGGCAAGGAGCCTTCAGGGAGCACCTGTGAAGAAGTAGAAGGTGCTTTAGGCCTTCACTGCTATTTATTGAGCAAGAAGAGGAGCTGCCTGTCAGGCCCTGATTAGCTACAGATCCTTCCTCGTTTGCTTAATGAGCAGCACCCATTGCAATGACAGCTTTGCCTTTTCTGTGGGGAGTGCAGAAGGAGGAATCTTTGCACCCCATGTTCCCCTTCAAGCCCCCCTTTGCTCACCATCCGTACAGCCCAGGATGTGGTGGGGAGAGCGACATCTCCTCGCTGGGGTCCCCATGCCCTGCTGCAAGCCCCTCTCCTCTCCTGGCTGAAGGGACAGCCCCTGGTGGGAGCATCTCCAGGGGATGCTTGGCATCTGCCTCTGCTGCCTCTCCCAGCCTTCCCAAAGCCACAGGGTAGCCCCACTGCTCCCCAGTTGGCTTCGGGGGCTGCCCAGTGCCAGCCCAGCCAGCCCCAAGAAGGGCTGGCTGTGCTTGCCCCATGCTTCCCAGCAGCAGCCAGGGGAAGTTAGCCACATGGTTGTGAATAAATAGAGCATAAATAGAGTTGTTAACGTGCCTGGCTGGAGTAAGTGAGGCTGTGAAACTGGCCTGAGCTCTTCCCAGCTGGAGAAATCAGAGAGAAATTATATTTGATTTCCACTGACATTCTGGAGTTGGCTTTTTTGGTTTCATCTCCATTTCACCCCTTCAGATGGGGCTATACTTTGCTTCCTCTTCTCTTTAGAGGCAGAAAAACTCCTTCTCTCTTGGTTTTCTCCCTGGGTGCCCAGGAGTGAGAGCTCACTCTGGCCTCTGTGGGTTTTGGTTTAGGGAGAGCCAAGTGCTTCTTCAAACCGCCTCCTAGTGCAGCGCCATGGGCAGCCAGGAGCCGCTTGCTGCTACAGCCAGGCTGTGCCACCGCTGCCAAGCTGCCTGGCTGGGCTGGGGATACCCCCAGCCTGGGGAGGGAGGTGCTGGAAAAAACCCGAGGAACATAAGGAAAGGCTCGGGGCACTGCCTGGGGCTGGTGCTGGGGCTTTTTTCTGTGCCTCTTTGCAGGGTTGAAACTTCACAGCATGGCAGGTGCCAGGAGCAGCTGGAGCAGGTGCCACCAGAGAGATCCGTGCCAGGCAGGGCACCCTGGCAGGGCACCGGGACCAAGGGCCCCCCGCGCCGCCTCCCTGGGCAGCGGGCACCACCGCACCCCAGCACCAAGCCCTGAGCTGGGCCGGGTCCAGCACCCCGACCCGTGGTGGGATAAAGCTCCATCAACCGGGTGGCCCTGGCCATCCTCGCTGGTGAGACAAAGGCGAAGGCTTCGAAGCCTGGATCTTGCCTGTAGCAGCCCCCAGAGTATCAGCACCTGGGCATGGGGCTGTCCTGATGTGACCCTGCAGCACAGCCCTCCGCATCCCTAAACCCACCCTGGCCTGGCTTTACAGCAGCTGGCACCTCAGCATGGCCCTTCTTAATTAATTTGGGAGAGATCTGCTGCCCTGGACACATGTGAGAAACAAGGAATGTTATCTGGAGGGGTGTGGATGGGTGGCCAGCGGTGGGGCAGACAGAGAGGGACTCGCTGAGGGGGGTAAATGCATGGGAAGAAGCTCAGTCTCACACACAGGCAGGGAGATGTCATTGAGTCCCTCTTTAATTGCATTATTAACACACAGCTAGAAACAGCGTCACAATTTAAATCAGCTATGGAAGGCACGGGGCCAGATCCTGACCCTGAGTGGCTCACGCTGGAGGGATGCACCGCTGGGACCTGCTTACAGCCCTGCTCATCACCCCTGTATTTACACCCCAGCTCCTGCCTGGCATGGATCATGGCACCGGGTGGGACAGCTCCCATTTTTTGGACTCGGGTCATGGTTTTGCACATAGAGGTGGAAATAGGATTCTCCTGAAGTGGGAGCTGCAGCCACCAGGAAATTGTTGCGATCCCACTGCTGGGTCCCTCCCAGGGTGAGGGAATCAGTGACTTCTCGAGTTCTCTGGCTAAAATGCTTTGAGTCCTTTTGAAGAGGAGAATGAAATATTTAGTTTTCAAGATGTCAGAAACTTTTGGCTCCTGTAGATTTTTATTTCTGCCCAGCAGGAGGTGGGAAGCGATGGATTCAGCAACAAATTTGCAGCATTCAGTAACTTCCACCTGCAAAGCTGAAGCCAGGTTTATCTCTGGCACATTGCAGTGTGTCCATCCATCCATCACTCTCCAGGCGACTGGATGCCAGACAGACAGCTGGACAGATGCTACCAGCCCAAAACACACATGTCAAAGTCCTTTTCAAGGGGCTCATTTGGCTGGAGCTCCCCCAAAATCCCATCCATCCTGGGCTGGTCTTCATGGCTGGCCACGCTTGGGGCTTGTTACCTGGTGCTTTACCAGGAGGGACACTGAGGCACAGGGGGGATGTGCCCTGTGCCCAGCTGAGTCCCTGTGGATGGCATTAAGCCAAGCAAGCCCACCTCAGCACCCACCTGGCCTCCTTGCTGGCAGATTGCTCAGGCTCATTAGCGTTTGCTAATTCACGCAGGGGGCTGAGCAGGCTCCAGGTAGACCTGCTGGCCAGAGGGTTGCAGGGGTGCCCCATGCTGGGTGTGAGATACCAGTTTAGGTTCCCCCCTACCTGTTCCCACGCGGATGCTTGTTAGCACCGCAGGCTAATTTGCCTGTAGAGAGGAACGGGTGGCTGCTCTGAAATGCCTCCTTGGAGCAGCCGGCAGCTGCCTGCACTGCCTCGGTGGAGCCCTGGGTAGGAGGGTCCAGACACAGGGAGAGCTGTGCCCACAGTGAGCCTGGCCATTAACCAGAGGATGCCAAGGCCCAGCACCATCAGCAGGCTGGAAATTCAGCCCCTGAATGCTCAAAATGTGGACACAAGCTGGAAGAGGCATAAGGCTGGGAGCAGAGCTTGCAGCTTTTCCTTGAAGAAAAGCCCAGGGAGGAGTGCTTGGTGCAGACACCACGGCCAGATCCTGACACCAGGCATGTGCCTGGCTCCTGCGCATGGGCTAGCAGCCAGGCTGGGGACAGGGGACCTTGGGGCTGACCACTTCTGGCCACTTCCCTGCTCCCAGCCTCCCAGGGCCAAGTGGCTGGGGAGGAGCTGTGCTACCCATGCCCTGGTGAGAGGAATCCCCATGCTCTGGGGAAGGGGTTGCTTGGGGTCCAGTGGGCTGTGTGGGCGGATGGAGACAGTGTGGAGGTGGCAGGGCCCTTCCAGGCAGGAGGGATGTGGGAATGTCACTGGACTTGTCCTGCCGTAGTCAGGCCAGGCTTTCCCAGAGAGCCAGAAAATCCAGCCCTGGCTCCCTAATGAGGCTCAGATGGGCGATGCTGGGGAGCGGCCAAACCCCAGGCAGCAGCGCTGGGCACTGGGGAGGTACGTGGAGCAGCCCATACCTTGTCCTTTGGCTTTCCCTGTGGCTGGGAATGAGTGGGAATGTGACCGAGTATTTACGTATTTACCAAAAATTATTTTCAGAGTGGGGGGATTGTGTGCAGTGAATAGGGTCAGGCTGGGATGGGGCAACTTTTGGGAGAGGGGCAACATGATGAGGGTCTTCATTTGCATTTAGGAGGCAGCAGTCCCCCTTTGGGAGAGGGGTGAAGGCTTAGCCCCTCACCCTGAGCAGCTTTGTGGCAGCAGTGGATGAGCAGCTGCTGCAGGGAAGGGCTGAGTCTGCAAGCAATGGAAGGGAAAGGGTTAAAAGCCTTTAAAAAAGCCCTGCGGCACAGGTTGCATCAATACCCAGGGTGCCTGGGAGGGTTGAAGGCTTCCCCCAAATACCACTGGGCTTTGGCTGGAGCCCAACTGGGCTGACTTCATCCTCCTGAAATGTCTCATTATGGCCAGGCAGGGAATTTGCCGTGGGGTTTCGGGGGAGCTGGGGACCGGATGGAGTGTGCCGAGCACCCAGAGCCTGCATTTGCAGGACGAGGGTTCCCTGGCCTCCCGCACCGCTCCTTGGTTTGATGACAAGCTGAAGGGACACACTGTGGGTGCTGGGCAGGGGACCAACATGAGATCCTGCCACAAAGGGATGCTGGACGGGCAAGGACTGGTCCCCTGGTCAGGCCTGGGGACACAGCATGCCCCGGTGTGCTGTCTGGCTCTCTGCGGCAGCCCCCCTCCGTGGGAAACCAGCCCCGTTTCAAAGCATCTTTCCAAAGAAAATGACTTCTGGCAGCCCTTAGGCAATGGCAGGTCTTCGCTGACCTGCTCCAGCGCTGGCATCTGTTACGGCTGTCACTGTTCCCTCCTGCCGTCACCCTGCTGCATCCCCACCAGTGAAAAACTGCCTCCCCGCGCAACAGTTAGTGACGGCCCGTACAGCTTTGGTTTTTCCTTTGCAAACCAGCGCGCACAGCCCGTCCTCGGTGCCCTCCTCTGCCCGCTTGTTTTGGCCCAGGAGGCTGGAGATCCCTGCCGAGCCGTGCCGGGCGGCGGGGCACCCCATGGCGTCACCCCGGGAAGGTGGCGTGGTTCGACCGTGAGCAGCCCGGGAGTGGGTGGCAGAGGGGGCTGTCAGTGGGTGGGAAATCCCAAGCACGGTGCCCAGCACCCGCAGAGGAGGGCAGCAGGATGGTACCCCCACCACGGCTGCAGCATCTGCCATAGGGTGAAGCCACCCCGGGACTGGTATCGTTACCCCTCTGAAGTCCCCATCCCAGGGGTCGCAGCCTTCGAAGCTCTCTCGGGTGGGGGACCCCGCGAGGGCTGCTCGCTGACAGCAGCAGTGGGACGGGGACACCCCATCCCCCGCCCCGCGCCAAGAGGCCGCGGCGATGGGCACGGGCAGCAGCCGGCCGGGCTGTCCCGGTCCCACGGAGCAGGCGGCTCCGGCGGCAGAGGGCAGCAAGCCACCAGGCACCCAGGGACAGGGGGTGGCCCCGGCGGGGGCCGGGCCGGCAGGGGCGGGGGGGTCCGGCGGCGGGGGCGGCCCCGGGGCCGCGCCCGGTTAAAGGGCGGCGGCGGCGGGACGGGGGCGGCACTGCGGGCACGGTCGGGGCTCTGCCACCTGCTCCCCGTTCAGGTAGGCTGGGCTCGGCGTTTCGGGGAGCGGGTCTCGTGAGTTGCCCCTTCCCCCTCCTTTGCCCGTGGGGAGCCCCCAGACTCCCCTGGAGGAGGGCTAAGCCCCCCACTTGCAGCGGGGCAGCAGCCGTGCCGGGGCGGGGGCTCCCCCTGATGACCTCTGTGCTCTCCCCAGGTGCCAAGATGGGGTGCTTCACCTTTATAAAGGTCATGATGATCCTCTTCAACCTGGCCATATTTGTAAGTGCACCCCGGCCGATGCCTCTGCCTGGGGGCCCGAGCCTGGCAGCTCCCCCCATCTGCCTTGGGATGGGGGGCTGGGGTGTGTGGGAGGGGGTTCTGGGGGGCAAAGTCTGCCCCTGTGGGCTCCTCTGCCCCCCCATGTCCCTTTCCCTGGGGGATGTGGGCAGTTGGGTGTAGGTGGGACCTTGGTGGGGTGTGGGATCTGGTCTCTGGCTCCAAGTGAGGACTAAAGCCTTGGGCTTGCGGGGGTCTCCTCTTGCCCCAGTGGTGTGCCCAGCTCTGGCCACAGCCCAGGGGACTGTGCTGGGCTCTGGGGACAGTGGCTGTTGCATCAGCTACTGGTGTCCCTCCCTGTGCTGGAGCTCTGGTGTGCCCTAGAGCAGGGGGGTTTGCTGGGCCCTTGCCTGGGGACTCTATCTCTAGGGGATCAGCCCATGTGTGTGACAGCAGCCTGGGGTGTTGGGGGCTCTCGGAGCGAACACAGCACCCGCTCCCAGCTAAGGCAAAGGGTAGTGGAACTCCAGAGACTACCCTGGCTCTGCAAAGGTGATGGAGCCACCTGGAAGGGGGTATGGTGGGATGTAGCCTTGGGAGAGGGAAGTGCAGAGCCTCTAAGCTTGCCTTGGTGAAATACTTTGTCCTTGGAGCTCCTGCCAGGACTTGGGGCAGGTGGAGAAGGTTGAGTGGGTGGAGGGCAGGGCCGGGGCAGGCTGGAGGCAGCCCTGAGCTGGCCTCGGCAGGAGCATGTGAGGGGCTGGGGGCTGCTCAGCTGCTCCCTCAGGTGAGTGGCTGGCTTTCCTGGGCAGCATGATCAGTGGTCAGTGTCTGAGCTGGCCACATGGGCCCCGCTGGGGTCAGGGGGTGGCTGGTGGCACTGCTGACTTGGCTGCCCTGTATGAGGGTTTCTGCCCTGCTGCGGGCATCGAAGCCCCTTGGGCTGGGGGACAGCTGTGATCCCACATCTGGGGATATGTTGGTGGTGGGGTGTATTTTGGGGTGGTGGCCCATCCAGCTGCCCTAAGTGTGCAGCAGAAATGCCCTGAGTCACCCTCGGTGGCCACAAAGTCTTGCTTTGGTATGATGAAAACTTGCAGTAGGGAGAAATACCTGTGCCAGGAGCTTCCCCAAATCCCAGCTCTCTGCCTGCCTGGGAGCTGACAGTATCTTTCTCCTCCCAGCTCGGTGGTGGGACCCTCCTGGGCGTTGGCATCTGGGTCACTGTGGATGGACAGTCCTTCCTGAATATATTTGGGACGCTCTCCTCTAGCGTCCTGCAGGTTGTGAATGTGAGCTACTTCCTCATCGTCATCGGTGCCATTCTGATGGTGATCGGCTTCCTTGGGTGCTGCGGTGCCCAGAAGGAGAGCAAGTGTCTCCTGATGATGGTATGGGCCTGACTTACCCTTATCAAGCCTCATTTGAGCTGGGTCTCTGGTGGGGGAGATCTGAGGGACAGGTTTCTCTGTGGAGATGTGCTCCTTGAATGTTCCTATGTGGTGGAAGGCTGGGTGGACCTTGAAAAGGCAGTGCTGTACCCAGTGTCTGCCCTGGGAAAGGGTGAAAGGAAGCAGAAGCCTGTGCTGAGCAGAGGTCTGTCTTTGAGCATATCTAGAGAGGTCAGCCCCATGCAGATGGAGGGCTGAAGGACCTAAGGTTGTGCTGCTTCTGCCTCGGAGCAGAGCTGAAGGCAATGAGACAGGGCTTGAACACAGGTAGGGTCCTGTGGCTTGGGAAGCAGATGGGTTCCTGGGGACCCCGTGAACTCTGGTTGTTGCTTTGACCTCCCTCCCCTTCCTGTATCCTAGTTCTTCTCGGTGGTGCTGATCATCTTCATTGCTGAAATTGCTGCTGCCGTGGTGGCTCTGGTCTACACGGGTCTTGTGAGTGACATATCTGAGTCTTGGGCTGGGCTAATCTGGGACCTGTCCTGCCCCGTGGGGAAAATGGGAGACACTGGGGCTGGCAGTGCTGCCCATGGATGGGGAAGCTGAGAGGTGGGTGCTGCTGCAGGAAGAGGGGATGCTGGTCCCTGCTGGCACCAGCTATGTGGGCAGGCTGGTGTGGCTTGGCTGGGGTGAGGGTGGTGGGAACAGGGATTCCCATTGCCCTGAAGAAATGAGTGTTATGGTACAAGTTTTGCCCACTTCCCTCTTTCAAACGTCTTAGTCCCGTACCAGCCTAGGCTTGACACCTCTCCACCTGTGATGGTAGAAGCCACATGGGAGAGGAAGTTCCTAATGCTTCATGCTGAGCAAACTCAACCCCTTATTAGGCACCTGAGAAACCACCTGGGGAGAAAGATCACTGCCTCATTAGGCACTGGAGAAGTCAACCACAAGGCAAACATCATTCCTGGCTCCCTCAGTTATGCTACTTATCAGATAACTTGCTGGTCCTAAGCAGCCTCAGTGCCATAAAGCACTGGTTAGTGGGGAAGGAGCCAAGCTGTCCTCTGGCCAAAGGGACATGGTGTGATGTGCTTCTGGCTGGTCTCGTCCCGATGGGCTAAGACCACTATGGGGGCTCTTGGCTCTGTGGTGTTCCCCAGGACCTTCTCTGATGGTGTTTCTCTGCCCCTTCTTCCAGGCAGAAACGCTGCTGACAGCTGTGGTGACCCCTCTCCTGAAGGAGAAGTATGGGGTGGATAAGAGTCTCACGCACATCTGGAATGTCACCATGACAGAGGTGTGCTGAACCCTGGGGCCCCACCTGTGGGTTAGGATGCTCCTGGAAGAGGCTTGGTGGTGCACACCTGGGTGGGCCAGTGGGATGGGAATGGGGACACCATTGCAATCCTGGATGTGCTGAGCTGCCACCACCCCATCAGCTTCCCAGGAGCCTGGGACCTATCCACTTGGGATCTAGTGACCCTGTAGCTGGGGTGAGAGCTGCACATGCTGGAGTGTGGGGTAAAATTCTGGTCCCAAGAAGGCCACTGAGCACTCCCCTCCCCCTAGAGATGGGTGAGCTCTTCTATGGGGCAGTAGGGTCCAGCCCATGTCTGATCCAGGAGGGAAGGCTGAAGGATGCTGTTCCCATCCCTTCCTCTCTCTCCCTCTTAGGTCCATTGCTGTGGCCTGAATAACTACACAGACTTTGATGACTCCTACTGGTATAAGAAATGGGGAACCTACCCCGAGCCCTGCTGTAAGGACCTGCAGCCCTGCAACAGCACGCTCGCCGCACGCAGTGAAGTCCCGGTATGGATGCAGCAGCGGCTCTTGCCTTCTGGCAGAGCCTGGTTTGGGGTGTGCCCTGGCTTGGGGAGGGAGACATATCCTGTAGCTCCAGCTCTGGACATGATGATCCCATGGACTTTAATTCCTGTGGGATGCTGGTGTGGCCTTGGCCTGTCCCTGGTGGAGACGAGCAATGGCAGCAGCTTTGCTCTGGCCCTAAAGGGAGCTCTGAGGCAGGGTGGCTGCAGAGCCAAGTGAGAACCCAGGCACCGCTTTGCCTTTCTGGGTGACTTCCCTGACACTCCTCCTCCCCTCCTCTCCCACAAATACTGTACTTCGGCCTGAGAAGTGGCTGAGATGAGTTGCCCGCAGACCTTCTCCATGGCTGGGTGGCTCTGGGCTGGAGAACCATACCTCCCTTTCTGGTGAGGCTGTGCCCCAGCTGTCGGGGGACTTCCACCTCTTGCTCATCCTCACCTGCATGGTTGCCTCCTGCAGGGTTGTTTTGATCAGATCTTGGAAGAAATCAAGACTAATGCAGGTGTGGTGGGTGGTGTGGCAGCTGGCATCGCTGCCTTGGAGGTGAGTGCCTGGACGTTGCTGTGCTGCTGCCTCCTTGTACCTGGAGGTGAGCGGTGGAGCTGGGGTGGGCCTGGCTGGCCGAGGGGCTGCAGGGGGCTGGTGCAGCCCCATGGACCACCATCTGCCCCAGGGTGGCTACTGAGCCTTCTTCCCTGGGTGCACTCAGCACTGGGCACCCTTTGCACATGCTGGGGATGATGGTATGGGCTGGGACCCAAACCCACGCTGGTCGGGGGGACACACTTAGGGGAGCTGACTTGCCTCTTGCCACCCCCAGATCGCAGCCATGGCTGTTTCCATGTACCTGTACTGCCAGCTGGACCAGAAATGACCCCACAAGGCAGGAGGATGATCTGCCCCGCACTGAGCTGGGGTGTGCCTGTGGCGTGTTGTGCTCTTGGGGGCACCCAGTGCTCCCTGGGCCTGATGCTGTCCTGTATGCTGTGATTTTATAGCTGTGTTTTGATCTACTGAGCTGGGATCTGTAGAGTTTGTGTATATTTTTGTACTGCCGTGGCACACTGAGTCTGTACATAGAGATTTGGGGTGTTTTTTGAAGAGGGGGGTGGGAGGGAGAAGATGCTTGGTCTGTTTAGCTGATGCCAGTGGGAGATAAAGTGTCACAGGGGCCAACCAGGGCTGCTGATCTGGCAGTGGCGCAGTGATGCCTTGAGAAACCCTTGCAGATGGGTGCTGTACCTCTCCCACACTGTCCCCACTGTGTCCCTAAGTGGGGCTGGCAGTGGGGCTGGCTTGTGCTCCCCTGCATTGCCCCATTGTACTGGGGCTGGTGCCCAACCAAGGTGGTGTAGGCGTTAACTACACCCTCACATGTGGATAGGTCTGCCCCTACACCCATGTTCTGCCAGCCCTGATGCTGTCACTCAGTTGTCCCCTAAAAGAGGTGCTGGCTGGTCTCTGCCCTTGCCCTGGCATGGAGACAGCCCTGTTGATCCCTGGCCCTGTGGCACCCTGTACCCCCTGACATTTCGTGGCTGAGCCCCTTTTCCTGCTGTGAAGAAAAACAAATAAATTTTTCATCTTGGATACCAGTTATTTTCTGGAGTTGATCTTGGTGCTGCCTTCAATCCCCCTTTCCCCCTACAAGCCAGGAGCAGGCAGTCCTTACCTCTGCTGCAGCTCCTCACCTGCTCCGGTGCTTGGAAACAAGCAGCCCTGTGTTTGCACAACACCTGGGGAGCGGTGGGGGCTACCATTAGCCTTGCAAACCTGCCCTGCCCTCCCTGGCGGTGACAGCCGTTTCTCACTTGGCAGCGCTAGAAGGCAGAGCTGGCTCTGGGGGGGTGGTGTGTGTCCCCATCGGTGCCAGGAACCCAAAATAGGGTGGTGAGGGGGAGTGGGTCCTGCCAGCCCCATGTCTGAGCATCTCCATCCCGCCAGCATTGTCCCACACTGCCCATGTGATGCACCCTCTATGCATGGGGATGGTGGGGGTCATAGGTAGGCTGAGGGGGTTCCAGCCATCCTCTTCCTCCAGCTTTGCTTCCCTCCCTGCCTTTGTCACCATGCCACCCCGAGTATACGCTTGCTATGCCTCAGTTTCCCCATTTTCAAAAGCAAAGCCAGGGTGGGTGTTGTCAAGGGCTGCTTCACCCCATTTTTGACATGAGGCTCCCTGGGTGCGGGGGGTGGTGGTGAAGGACAGGGTGATTAGCAGCAGGGCAGGAGGCCAGTGTGTAAACAGCCTCCCCATGTACTGCCTTGCTCCGTACCCGCTGTGGCACCCCCTTATCGGCTCCTGCACCGGGTACGGGGCTGCACCAGCATGCCACCATGGCCCCTCGGGGTCCGGCATCTCCCTGGCACCATCCTGCACGCTGGCAGGAGCAGCTGGGTGGCAGCAGGACGGGCACAGGCACCCACTCTCCACCCTGGGTGACTCAGCCCGGGGGATGTGGGTTCTGGCCCTGCCCCACGGCGAGGCATGGGGGGAGCTGCCAGAAAATGGCCTCGTCTTCCTCCTCCTTACTGAACAGGTGAAGGTCCAGGTTCTACCATAAGCTGGTGACCTCATAGGTGATGTCAGGGCTTTTATTCCTCTTTTTCTTCTCCAAGCAGGCGGGAGCCACGTGGAGCCCAGTGCTGCCAAAAGCCTTCCCTGGAGGTGCCGTGGTGCCCAGGAGCCGGTTGGCACTGAGCCCGGCACTGCTGGGCACACCTGGCCTGGCCATGTCCCTCTCTGCTCCCTCTTCCTGGGGGTGCCTTGCAAAGCCAGACCCCCTTGCCATCACCCTCGCGGGGTGGAGCGGGCTCGGGGGCAATGCCCGGCCGGCCGCAGGCTCCCGGCTTCACACTTCTTCCTGGCCGTGGGGTTTCGGCAGGGCAGGGCAGGCTGCTTCTGTGGTGCTGAGTTTTGGCAATGACCGTGCAACCACCGGCTCGGTTCCTCCTCTCTGCCTGCCGGGAAAACTCGAAGGACCAGTTTCTCCTCCCGGATGTGATTCCTCAACATCACCCTTCTTGCCTCTTGGCTCCCCTGGCAGCCGAAAGGGCAGCAGTGGGGCAGTGGGGGGTGAGCTGGGCTGGTGCAGCCTCCCCCGTGCTCCTGCTGTGTCCCTGCCTTCTGTTTTCCACTGCCCAAGTGCCACCGGAGCTTTTGGGCTCCGCAGAGGAGACCCCATCCCATCTGGTCCCCCACCAACCCCAGGACACACCCCAGCCCACCACCCATCCCCACCAACCCATGTGAGTGCCAGCAAGCATCTCTGCGCCTTGTAACCCTTAGACTTGCCTGATTCCCCCAGACTGGCAGCACCCCAAAAGCTGGCAGTCACGCCATCGGCGTGCGAGGCCAAGAAGTCCCTGGGGGCGATGGTAGCAAGCAGAAACTTTCTTGCTGCCTCTGGGAAGGCATCCCCGGGCTGAGGTGCCCGAGCAGCTGACATGACAAGGTGTGCCTGCTGGGGTGAAGGTTCTTCCTCTCCACCTGTGACAAAGGGTGGGGGAGAGCAGGAGGGTAAAGTCTCCCTGACAGGGGCTGTAGGCAAGCGGGCAGTGCTTGCCAGAGCCCAGTCACTGCCGCCCCCAGCCACGCACCCTCTGGTGCTCCCCTGCCCACGGGCTGTGCCCCACTCCATCCCCCCGGGGGCAACAACTCCCTGCGTGGGTGCTGAACAGCCTGGCCAGCTAGCACAGGCAGAAACTCTGGGATGGACAGAGCCAGCGGGACCAAATGCCACCCACTTGCTGAGCCTGGCCCTGGCAGTGACCCCGGCTCTGCTGCCCAGCCTCCCCCCACACAGCTAGGTCTCTCTCCGCCACCCTCATCACCTCCCCAGCTGGGAGAGGGGCAAACCCAACCCAGGAGAAAAAGCAAAGTCTGGTCCCTGTGCTCAGGGGTTTGCTTTGTACAGGGAAACCGGTGCACGCAGAGCCCTGCCTCACGTGCTGGGGACCAGCGCAGTGCCACCATGTTCCCCCCCTCCACTCCAGCAGCCTTGAATCTTCTCCCTGTGAGAAACAGCCGCTTTCAGAGCCCACACAGGGAATTTCCCCCTGCTTAGGGAGCAGGATGGCTCAAGGCTGAGCTGCTCCCTCGAAGGCAGTAAGGAAGGGCCTGGTGTGTGTGCTGGAGGCTGGGCTGGGTGGGATGGATCCTGCCCCCCCCCCCCCCCCCTCCCCCCAGGAGCTTCCTGCAGGGCAGCATCCTGGTGGAGAAGGTGAGAGGCTGGAACTCCCAGCCACATGGGAAAGGCGAGTACCTGAAGCTGCCTTTCACCCCCAGCAGCCCCATGGGGTGCCCGTACACCTGTAGCCCTGCCACGATGGGTGCTGCGCATGGGCTGAAGTCCCAGCAGGTTTGTAGGATGCTTTCGCCACCAGCATCACCTGTCCCAGGGCACAACAGGAAAAACCCTGCGTGGCAGGCAGGTATGTGCTGGCTGGGAGTGGGTAGCACTCAGCAACTGAGGAAACGAGCTGCCCTCTCTGTCCTGGGAATTAGCATTAATGGGGGACTTGTTCGTCATGAGGGGGAGGAGGAATGACAGCTGTTCGAGTTTGTGTTGATAAAAGGAGTGAATGGGAAGCAGAAGCAAACTCATTAGGTGTCAGCTCCATAAAAAGTGTCTGCTGCAGGGGGTTTCCCTCTATTTGCTGTAGCAATCTGTTCCCAGGTTGAGGCAGGGAGGACATCCTCGAAGGACACGTGCCAGTCTGGGAGGAGAAGTAAGGTAATGCACCCTTTTCCCAGCACAGCTTTCCTCCTGGCTCCCCTTCTCCTCCTCCTCCTCCCTCCCCTAGACATAAACCCATCCTGGGTGTGCACCCAGGCTCAAGGGTGCTTTCTGGGCAGCTCAGCGCACTGGTTATTTGTCAGGATATCAGAAGAGGTGATGGAAGGGCTATAGAAAAGGCAGCAGGCAGGAGCTGACGTTGAACCTGAGGTGTTAATCGTTAACGGCACGTCAGGCAGAACACAGCATAATAACTACCACAGCAACAATTCCGGGTACCCAGTTGAAGATTAATTTGCTGCCTGGCTTTGTTGGGTGTGGGCACAGGAGGTGGCAGCCCCACGCTGGGAGGTGCGGCAGCGGATTGGAACAGGGACAGGCTGACTGAGGGGGAAAGACCCCCCTGCAGCTGGGAACAAGGGGAGAAGCCAAGCACAGCCCCTCCCTGGGGGCAGTTTGGGCACCTTGGTGTTGCAGCGCTCTTTATAAAGCAGAGGAATTGGGGATCAGCTCCCTGAGCTTGGATGCAGGTGGCTTGGGCGCAGCACCACTGCTTCTCTCCCACGCATGGATGGGGCCACCATGTCCTAGGCAGTAGGGTCCCTGCAGCACTGAGATCCCCCCATCTGAGAGGGCTGTGTCTGTTACCCCGCAAGGCGCCAGCTGGAGGGTGCTTCCCTCTATCTGTGGGGCACAGAGGGACTGATGTGCCACGGGAAGGGTTCGCCGGGACCTTGTCTCCCACATGCCAGCCCATCATCAGAGTACTGGGACTCCCTGCTTCCCCAGCACAGAGCTCCCTGCCAAAAAAGCATAATGCATAAAAATAACCACCTCCAGATATGATGCAAAATTCCCCTTCCCCCCTCCAAGTTCTGGAAAGGTCAAGTTTCATGCCAAGGCTATTTTGCCTTTGTTTAATTATCAGCCAGCTCCTGGGACGCAGAGCAGCCCGGGCAGGTTCTCTTTTGTACTGCTGCACAAAGCCAGGGAGGCTGGGCTGCGGGGGGGCTGCAGGGGGCTGGGCAAGACCTGGGAACCTGCAACGTGGGTAGCTGGTGCTGGTGCCACATGGGGCTGAGCTGTGGGAGCCCTCAGGTCGGGCTTCCCAGGCAGGGCAGGTCAATGGGCCAGTCACCCAGCCAGCTCCCAGACATGGGGATGCTCCAGCACCCATGGGCTGAGCCAGGAGGTGAGCGGGACCCCGAGAAAGGGCGTGATGGGGAGTAGTGACTCTGCTCCTCTAACAGGTTCCTTGGGACCCAGCCCCTTCAGGCAATGAACCTTGGCATCACCATCACCTGGGGGCGATGAGCCGAAGCTCTCCCTCAGCCTGACACAGGCACTCCCCTTCAAGGGGGTTAACCTGCTTTTAGCATCCGTCCTTGCTTTCAGAAGGGGATGCCCCTGTAAACGCAGCAGTTTGCAGATGCAGGCTCGATGGGGTGGGTCCCACTGTGAGCCCACATTGCCCTGCCGGGCTCTGGGGCATCAGTCCCAGTGGCTGGATCCTCTCGTTGCCCACAGCACCCTGGCAGAGGCTCAGCACCACAGAGTTTGGCCTAAGCAGGAGTCGGATGCAGAGGCTGCCAGGAGGTGGGAGCCCACTCCAGGACCACCAAGCCAAGCCCCTGGGGTGGGTCAAAAAGCCTCTGGCAAGGGGGTGACCCCCCTGAAAGCTTGTGCCTTGTCCTGGGGAGGGGGTGGCAGCTGCCGAGGAAACAGCCCAGCCTGGCTGTAGGATTGAGGCAGGTGGTACGGGATGCAGGTCACGGCCGATCTGTGCTGGTGGCTGACTCTTTCCAATTGCAATTTGATTTGGGTCTTGTGGTCCCAGCCCCAGGAACAGGTACGCATCCAGCCCTCCCAGGGCTCCCCACCCCACGGAGGCAGAAATCTGGAGCGGTCTCTTGGGCTTCCTGCAAGTGTCACCTACGCAGAGCTGACCCAGAGGCTCTGTAGCTATTTTTCCTCATGGCAGAACCAAGCTCGCTCCTCGCTTGGCTTCGCTTCACCACTGCCTGCACCCACACCCCGTGGGAAAGAGGCAAAGGCGGGTGTGCTGTGGAGGTGGCTTTGCTGGACATGCCTCCTGCAGCCCCTGCTTTTGCTTGGCTACCCCTGGCCAGAAACAGGCAGGGGCTGAACTGTCTCTGCTCCAGCCATGGCTGGTTGGTGGCCGGGCCCCAGTTCCCTCCAGCTGCCACATCCCTGCCCCCTGCTGTGACCTAGAGGTGGGGGTGTGTGTGTCCTTATTCCAAGACCTCACTTCCCTCAAAGGAAAGAACCCCAAATCCACCAGAGGTGCCAGAAATGCAGCTCAGCCCTGTGGGGCTCAGACTGCCAGATGGTGGGGTGCAAGCACCAGGGCAAACTGCTCGCTGCCCCCCACCCTAGGATGAGCAGCTGCTGACCCCCAAGGGGACACCAAGCCAGGAGCCAAGGGCCATGAGTGTGTATTTCTCAGGGGTGGGCTGAGGGCAGCTGGAGGTGCTGGGGGGGAGTGTGGGGGCTGGTTATGCCAAGCAAGAGCCCCCAGGCAGCTGGTCAGAGTTTCTGTAGGTTGCTGAACTGGAGATAAAAGTGATAAAGCTTGAGGAGGAAACAGCTCATAAACCTGTGCCAGCCACTCTGGCCACATGGCACAGCACAGCTCGGAGGACCTCTGCTGGCATAGGCCTGGGGCCACCGTTAGCCCATGGCTAGCCCTGTGGCGCAAAGGGCAAAGCGAGACACCAGAGGACAGTGGTTTGTCCTTTCCAGGCAGGTGGCCAGAGCTGGGGATTCCAGCCCTGGGCCATGCATAAAGCCAGCTATGAAACACGTGAGGCTCAACAGCTTTGCAATGTTTACTCTTGAAAAAATAATTTGATTCAGAATGCGGCAAGCCCTGGGGATGCCCATGCACCCAGCCCTACCATGGCTGCCACCCTGGAGCCTTTACTGGAGGAACAGGGATGGAGAACAGCACCCGGCAGGCCCATCAAGGTGTACTGAGAGGGGGAGGGAAGCTTGGAGCCCACCAGTCAAGTCCTGCTGTTGCTGAGAGCAAGGAGCCACAGCCCCCAGGTCGCTGCAGGGCAGGCAGCAGAGGAGAGAGGAACTTGCATTTAACCATTCCCTACCCATAGGACCACCTTCCCCAGTCCCAGGAGGAAGCCAGGCCTGAGCCCTGCCAGAGAAGGGAGAGGGAGTGCATTCAGTTTCGGGGAGAAGGGACACTGGGCCTCGGGAACAGAGATGCCAAAGAAAGGGCATCACGGTGGAGAGCTGTGGAAGTTACTCCAAAGCAGGGTGCTGGGGATGAGCTGCCTTCCCCAGGAAGAAGCCAAATCCCTCTCCCACGGTGCTGAAAGGACCTGCTTTACCCTGAGGGCCAGCACAGAGAGGCTGGCTGCCCACTGGCAGGGTCCCTGCAAAGGGCAGTACTGGGGTGGCAAAGGGGAGCAGGGCTGAATCTAAGCTTGGTATCACAGCCTAAGGGTGCCACCCTGCACCCTCTTGCTCCCCTCCTGCACCCATCCCACCCCTGCTGCTGGGACAGGCAGGCAAGGGATGGTGGGGGTCAGAGTCCCTGCGGTCATGCCAGAGCTGCGCTGTGTCTACACAGGGCTCGTTTTGGCCAAAGAACAGATTTCCCACATTCACAACTATTCATTCCTATGCTGGGTAAGGGAGGAAGGAGGGGAACAGAGGATGGAGCCAGGGGGACAAGAGACAAGCCTCCCATGACTGCCCCTGCACAGGCTGGGGGCTGCCAGCTCTCCGCGCTGCTTTCCTAACATCCTCCCCTTCCCACAAGCAATAAATAAATAAGTTAGTGTAGTGTAGACCACGATGCTCAGTTCACAGTGAGAAAATGAAGGAAAGAGCCCCTGCGACCACAGGTAAAGGGCTGAGCAGCAAATCCTCCTCCCAAGGGCAAGCCAGAGTGTAGCATCTCTGCCTGAGGCTGGGGGGACCTGGGCAGAGAACAGTTCTCTCGCTGCACGGATGAGACGTGGAGGTGTACTGAGCAAGGGGACTAGGACTGTCCCTGGTGGGTGGGGCGGGCAGGACATTAGTACTGAGTGGCTGAGGGTGCGATGGGGCCCTGGGGTCCTTCCTAAGGCACAGGAGGGGGGGACAGGGACCCCCTCCCTCTCCATGAGGGGTGTACCACAGCAGGAGAGCCAGGCTGTCCATCCTGGCTCAGCTTACAGCTTCCCTGCTAGCAACGTACCATGGTAAGGGTAGGGAGTCAGAAGAAACCCCCGCTGCCTTCAGCAAAAGCTGGGGGTACCTGGCCAGGGATGAGGGACAGACAAGGTACAGTACCACAGGCAAGGACCACGCCAGAGCGCAGCACCCCTCATTCCAGAGGACCTCAGTCCATCTTGCCGCTGCAGCCAGGGAGATGCCCGCTGGCTGCTCCCATCTCGCTCTGCAAGGCACTTTCACCCCCTCTCCCACGACTCGGGGGGCAGGGCTGCTCCCCACAGAGAAGGTGGCTGAGGACAGTCTGAGCTGCGGCACACAGCTTGGTCCACTTCCATCTATCCATCTCCAGGTTCCAGAACTGCAGAGAGAGGAAAAGGACACCTGACTGCCCTCACGCTGGGTATGGGGTGTCCCCTGTGTCCACAGCAAGTTCAGCTACTCTCCGGCATTCCCTTTCGCCTGTGAGCTGGGCTGTACCAGCCCAAGAAGAGAAGCCAGTGTGTGGGCAGATGTCCAGCCCAGCATAGCCTTTCAAGGTGCATCCATCGTGCAGGAGATGGAAGAGATGCTGGAGGATCCCCTCTTTGCCACCAGGCATGGAGCCAGCCAGGCAAGAGTTAATAAATAACACCCAGCTGGTAGGCTGCAGCACCCGACAGAGCATGCTGCCTTCTCAGGACTTGGGGGTCAAAAAGGGAAGCAGAGGTGTTTCTCAAGGCCCTCTCTAGCTCCCTGCTGAGCATCTTCCTCCAGCTTTGCCCAGCCAGGGGACAAAAGGAGCAGCGTTAGTAAAGAGTCTGTTAAAAAAAAAAAAAAAGTTCCTGGGATGGGGGGGTGGCATATCTACAGGGAAGGACCCTGTCCCATGCAAGGGAGAGGGAGACCACAATAGGGGGCTGGAGGGAGCCCGAGATCTCATTTTGCAGCCTGAAATGGGGAGTTTGTGTCCAGTCACCAGCCTCCGAGAGCTGCTGCCAACTCTGTCTCTGCACCATGGGGGTCTCTGTCTTCCCCCGGTCCCCTTCGCTTCCCAGCTGCCAGCCTCACGTCTGCTCTGCTGCAGCAACCGCTGGCACTGCCACTGCCCCCTCCTCCTTGGCAGGGGGCTCCATGTAGATTGGTGTCACCGACGAGGGCTTCTTGGACCTGCAGGTGAGGAAGCCGGATGGGAGCGGGCAGGGGTGGTGGCTCCCCTCAGCAGCCCAACTCCCAACAGCACTGCCTGGCCTTCCTGGCATGATCTCCTTCCCACCGGGGCGTCCTCCAGCCCTAGGCACGTATCCTGTCCCCCACCACACTGACTGAGAAGTGGGGGTGGTATGCCCCAGAACTGGGCCAGGACAGAAGCAGATTATGCAGTGTACCGGGCAGGGGATGCTGCCATGAGGACAGCGGGGGGAATCACCCAGATTGCTGTGCCCCTGATACTCACGAGTAGGGGGAGGCAGGGACCCCCACCACAAGGAAGTGGTTCTTCTTGCGGAAGAGCCGCCACAGCCCCTTGTGGTTCCCACGGACATCCAGGTCCCAGATGTGGAGGCACTAGGACGGTAGGAAGTGAGGAACAGGCATCAGAGCCTGGGGATGGACACCAGAGCCAGGTGACCCACGGCAAGGAAAGCCGCCAATTCTGCCCTCACTGAAACACAGCGGAGAGGGCTGCACCCCTTGATCGGGGTGGTGCAGGGCAGCACCCCTCCAGCTACCATCAGTGGCAGGAAAGGGGGAACCCGTTCCCATCCCTGCCTCAGGACAGGGGGTTTTGCTCATCACCTCCAGGCGAGGGATGGAAACTACCCAACAAGCTCAGGCCCTGGACTCCCACACAGGGAGGTCATAAAACAGTCTTCTTCACTGGGCCAAGCATCTGCCCTGGATGACCCAGCGCCTTCTGTAAACACCAAGAGCTTTAACATCACCCAAGGACACCAAGAATCCATTTGCTGAGCTGCAGCCATGCCACAGACAAACCCAGGAACAACAGCCAGACATTTCTCAGCGATGCTGAAATCAGCACAGGGCTGCGGATGGGCCATGTTGAGGGGCCTCACCTTGGCAAGCTGAGTCCAGGTGGTGAAATCTGCTTCTTGCTCCATCTTGATGAACATGACATAGACCCTGCCTTCGGTGTCGGGCACGAAGGAGTCCTCACAGGGGTTCTTGCGGTGGTCCAGGACTTCAGCCTCACTGTGGAAACAGAAAAGGGAGTGAGAGGGGACCCTATCTCCTCCCCATTCCCACTGCAGAGTACTTCAGACAGGCAAGCAGTAGCTGGGGCTGCCAGAGCCACCACCCTTTCTTCTGTCCTGGTTTGTCCACCCAGTGTGCCCTGTGGTCTCCCAGCCTTCCCGCAGGCACTTACCCCAGGAGCCGATGAATTTCAGTCTCGTAGGCATCCTTCCTCAAGCTGTTGGAGGAGGAGAAAACACAGAGATCAGGGCGCAGTTAGACAGTCTGATAAGCAGGGAACGTCCCAAGATGATCCGTATTTAAGACTGCCCCAGCGTAACACTAAAAGGCAGGCTGGAACCAACGCAGGACAGGGACTGCCACGCATTCTGGAGGACGTGGCAGCAAAACCGTGACCCTTCAACACGTCCATCAGAAGCACAGGGCCACTGAACCCACCCTTACAAAGACCACTGCAAGGATTCCCCAGCAGAGGCCAATGTGCTGGGGCCGGGGGTCATGGCTGTTGTTCCAGAAGGGAGGGAGTTGTCCCCAGCACAAGGGAACAAGGGTCAGGTCAAGCAACTGTTTCATCCAGATCTCATTCTGACCAGCACTCACCTCTCCACATTTTTCAGCTGGACATTTGGAACAGTGTTGAACTTGTGCTTCTTGAAATAGGCTTCCTGGGAAGAAGGGAGAGGGGAGGGAAGGAGAACCGTGTTTAGTCATGAGTCAGCAGGACCTGGAGGTCACGTCAAGCATCCTTGTTACCTGGATAGGTGGCTGAGTCAGAGCTCGGCTCCAGGACGGGGCTTAGGGGCTGAGAGAGGTCACTCACATGAAAGTAGCCGTTCATGTTGAGCCCCACGATGCCAAAGTGGTAGGAGCGCGAGATGTCAGGGATGATGCACTCCCGGCCCTTCCGCTGCTCGGGCATCCGCATCCACATGTCCCAGTCCCAGAGCTGGGGAGGGAAACTGCCACTCACACTCAAGTTTGAGGACATGATTTGTTAGTGTAGCCATCAAGGGACCTTTCTGGCCACCCACACCAGCTCTAGCCCCTTTGGCTCCAGGTTGCCTGGGCTGTTCCAGCCAGCTCTGTGGCTGGTTACATCATCCTCAAGTTACCGTCTGTCCCAAATCCATTCGGCTTTGGCAACCTTCCCAAAACAAGCTCAGGGAGAGACATGGCCCCTCCAAAAGCTGTACCCACAGGGACTGGGTGATGATCAGGGACTGCCGATGGGCAGAGATGGGGGTGCAGAAGGCAGGGTCGCTCTAGGGTACTCACCTTCTCAGGGGTTGGCCACTTTGGCTCCAGCTCATCCTTGTACAGGCTCTTCCGGAGCACCCAGCCCAGACCTGGCATGGTCTCCACACGGTACAGGAGCGAAGGGTCCTCAGCTGTGTGCTCATAGCCCTGCAATGTCACAGGGAAAATTCAGCACCCTGAATGTACCCCTATTGCACTAAAAAGGGAGGCATCTTGCTCCACTGAAGCTCTTGGCACAGGGAGCAGGGGACAGCCACTGGGAAGCACATGGCAGGGACACGACGGCTATTGGCAGGGGCACTTCTGAAGAGTGTAGGGCTGGGGAGACAGACCCACTTAGGATGATAGTCGGGGGGGCACCCTCTTTAAAGACAGAACTTGGACCCCAGCCTGACATAGGAACAACACAGGGCAGAGGCACCCCGGCTCCACCATCCTTCCCTGACCCACCTGGTCATTCCAAGCCGAGATGCAGTATAGGCTCTCATCCTCCTCCAGAAGGTGTATCGACTGGCTCAGAAAGCTGAGGGAAGAGTTGCCCAGTCCCTGGTCAAACATCCCTCCCACACACAAACCAAGGCAAATTTTCCACCAAGAGATGAGCCACGCCCCAACTGCTGGGACTGTTCAACCCATCTCTTGGGTTATAAGTCTGACATAGCGGATGCTGGTGGGAGATCAGGGGACGAGCACCCAAACAAGCTAAGCTGCATCTCACTATGGGAAAGGGACATTGTCTCCTGCTCCGTTAAAAGTCTCTCCTCCTTAAGAAGAGAAGCCCTATCAGACACTGTCCCTGTCCTCTTGCACAGGGCAGCCCCAACCATATGTGTATATAATGCATCAACGTCCCCAAAAAGCAAACCAGAAGAGACCTCAGACCCCAAAGTCACCCTGCACTGAGGGCCAGGACAGTGGACTCAAGATTTTCTGCAGGCAGAGCTCAGTTATGGCTGTTGCCTGGGGGCTGCTCAGCCTTGGATAAGCGAGCGACACAGCACGGCAAGGATCTGGCCTCTCGTGAGAAGCCAGAGAGCTTCTAGAAAATGCCCCACCCAAACAGGGACCTACAGCTTTACCTGAAGAAGTCAACAGAAATATCAAGGTCTTCCTCCAGAACCACGGCGAATTTAGCATCCTGTAGGGGCAAGGGTAACTTCAGAAGGATGGAGAGGAACAGGACAGAGCAGAGACACCAAGCAAGTGTCCCCTGCCTGTGCTGTTCCCTGCCCCAGAGGATTGATTCCAGCTCCTGTGAGATGGGGGTCACAGATGTCACCCTCCCAGGGAACCCTGTGCTGCCTGGCTCCCAAGGGCGAGCAGCTAGACAGAGCACAGGCAGAGGTCTCACTCACCGGGAACAGGTTGAAGGTTGCAGTCAGGCTGGCTTTGTAGTGCTACAAGAAACGACAGATCATTGCCTGCGTTAGCATCAACCTGGCATAGATGCGAGGCTATGTCTGTCTCCCCCTCGGATGCCATCCCAGGTCCCAGGACGTAACTCTCCCAGGACTTGGGAAAGGTCTCTCACCTGGGAAACCCTGGCATTTTTAATGCTAATGGGAGTGTGCTGGATTCCCGAGAGGCCAAACAGCTCCACGACATCCATTGGCTCCTGCAATGGAAAGGTACAAAGCTCACCAAATGTGTGGGTCTGGATACATTCTCCCCATCCTCTGCCACTGTCAGCTCCCTGGGACAAGAATACGCCTGTGGGATCCCCTGTATGTGGCTGTCCTCTTAGGGGCAACTGAGGCTTGAAATGATGCTGTGCTGTAGGCCCTGCAGCGAGGAACTCCAAACCCTCTTGGCCCTTCAGCCCTTACGTACTGTCATAAGTTTCTGTAAGTCCCGCTAGTTTGCAGACCCAAAGTTGTATCCAAGAATATCTGAGAGGCCCCGAATTCCCAGTCCCCCACTGACAATGCAGAAAGAAAAAGGGTATAGCCAGGAACACTTCCTAGCTGCTTCATGTCAGGACCACAACTAACTTAATCTTCCCTCACAGTTGCCAAGAAAGGGACGTCTCTGACCAAGCACATCTGTACTGGGGTCAGAAGTAATCCGTATTTGGGCTGACACGTCTCTGCTCCAAAAAGACCCCACCAAGGCCTTCTCCATCCCCTTGCTGTCCATCTCACCTCATAGCCACAGAACAGAGAAGGAGCCCCCATTGCACCAACCATTCCTCCTTTCCCTGGCATCCACCACGACAGCACAAGCATCCAGGCTGCCCCCTCGTAGCTGAGGGATGCTGCTCCTGTTGCCATGGTAATAGATGCTGCTATCTTTAACCGCTCTAATGTGCTGCAGTAAGAGCCTGCATAAACAAACCAGTTCCCCCAGCCCCACAACCTGGCAGTGGTGAGAGAGGCCCGCAAGGGAGCGAGCCTGTTCCCTTCCGCACCTCCATCACAAGGCAACCAGACAATACCTCATGGGCTGCTGCAGGGACGAGGGACAGCAAGCTCCTGAGACCTACAAAGATCCCACATGCCTGTCCTGGAGAACAGCCTGCTACCAGAGAGCCAGAGCTTGCAGTGGGATCCTCCAAGATTTTATAATGTTGAGCTGATGGGAAGATCTTTGTGCTCTAAAGGGCCAGTGCATCCCTTCCCAGCCTCAGCTTTCATGAGCCTTAGGAAAACAGACCATTTTGGCTCTCTTCACCTCTTACTGAGTGGAACTGGACAGACACAGCTGGACTGGTTTGTTCTGCTTCACATAAGGGAGTTGGACAGGCAGTATTACAGCCAGACCCTGCTCAAGGGCTGGCAATACTCATCAAGCGAGAAAAAAGGGGATGGGGAGAGCCCAGCACGACCACCTCATTCCTGCACACCAGCCCCTTTCTGACATGGGAGTGTCAACCCTGGGCTTTGGAGAAGGCCAAGGCAGCTTTATCCACACCCATGACTTGGCTAAGCTGACTGACTTTGTGTAGGAGAGCATGAGGAGCAGTGTGACCCACAGCATGAGGAAGGGCCAAGGGGCTCATAGCCTGCCCCCCACCAAGGAGTGGGCCAACACCACATACTCTCAGCTGAGGGACCAAGAACCTGGCCACAGGGACCTCCGGGGGTGCTCTCACCTCGTAGTACCCGTCGATGAACACTGTGATCATCTGTGGATTGACGCCCTGAGCCGACAGCAAGGAGCGCAGCATTCTGGGGAGAGATGGAGGGGCCTGAGCGCAGCACAGCCCCAGCGGGCCCAGGCCGTTCAGCAGAGGGGTATGGATCCCTTGGGGTGGGGGAAAGTGTGCACAGTTAGGGAACAGGATCTACTATCCCCAGGATCTTCCCCTTCCCGTGGCCAAGGACCCCAGCAGTTGTCCAAGCAGGTCCGCCCATGTCACTCGTGCAACCCCAGGAGGAAACTGGAACCTGCCAGCAGGACAAAAGGGAGGTCCTGGGCCATGCCTGGTCTTAGGGCACAGAACAGAGAAGCCACGTCCCCTAGGAGTGCTTACCTGTACAGGTAATTGGGGCGGTTCCCTGCAATAACAGCTACAGGCACATCAAAGACTTTATTGTCTTTGAGCTGGAAAAGAAAAGTGTGTGTGAGTGGGGCTGGGGGAGGTCACACCAAGCCAAATGATTCTATGCCACTGGGAGCAGGATCCAAGGGGTAGGGACTGGCCTCACTCTATGCAGAGCTGCATAGAACTTCCCCTTGGCTCAGGACCACACTGACCAACCAGGACTCCACTCAGCACTGGTGGAGACCCTGTGAGCTCCCCTCCTTCACCCCACCTCAGACCCAGCTTCCAAATCCCAGGTTGCATCCACCTAGAGACCTTTGTCCAAACTCTTCAGTACTGTGCCCAAAGACCACGTTAGCTCCTCCTTCTCCAGATGTACACACTCTGCTGCTTTTACACTGATGCCCCTAAAGCCACGGTAACCTGGCAGCTCAGGGCAGACGCAGGGCAAGGGAACTCCTCTTCCCCTGCATGACCTGACCACGTGTATTCACGTTACCTTTGTAGGGGCTAAGAGCTTGCCCAGGGGCAGTCCGCTCCACTCAGCTGGTGCTTAAGGACAGGGCTCTGCATCTGAGCTGCAAATACACCTGGTCCAGCCCAGCCCGGCCCTCTGGGAGCATTCCCTGAATACTCTGCCTCTGCACTCACGGGATCAGGGTTGAACTCAATGGGTGTGGGGTCTTTGCAGCTGCAGACGCTGCCATAACCTTCTACTTTGCTGCAGAACCTCTTCCGGCGGCGGTTCAGCTCTGTGTCGGGCCAATGGCACTCAGCATCTGGAGGCATCAAGGAGAAAACAGACCACTCACCCCCACGGCCTCACCTTGTGTGCTCCAGACTACACTGCCACACGCATGGCTCTCCCTAGACTCAGCCATCACCAAGCCAGTCCTTATTACTCTGAACAAGCAACACTTGTGGATGCCAGATATAACCACAGGAGCTATTCAGAAGCCGTCCCCACCATATGGCCTCTCTGAGCAGCAAAGGCCCATGTTCAAGGCCAGCAGTCAGAAAAGATTGGACCAGGCCTGGTTTGGAGAGGTGACAAACGGCCAGACCATCTCCCTGCTTTCCCAGCCCCACTTTTTCCCAACCACGACCATGCCTGGAATTGTCACAGAAGCAAGAAGAAGGGAAGCTGGCCCCATTTTAAAAGTTACAATCCCCATCTCAAACAGCCTTAAATCCGTCCTGTGACCTTGCTAACAGACCCACGGCTTTGACTCAAAACGTCAAGGGCAGCAGGCAGACACGTCCCAGAGATACCTGGCACTGCAGAGCAGACCTTACTTCCTACCTTCCACAGATGTCAGATGAACTTCTGTCTTCAGCAGTACGGGGTCACCCCACGTTGAGAGGGCGGGCGACTTGGCATGCTTCTCCCCATACACTTCCCCTGGAGCAGGGACAGAGGGTCAGGACTGTCTGGAAGGGCCCATCCCTCCTATGTCAGGGCATGAGCAGGGGCTGTAGCTCAAGGTGGCAGCTTGACACCTTTCCCATTGGCCTCTGGCAAGCTGCTGAAGGGGTGTGCTCTGCCTCCATCCCCTCCCCCACCCCCAGGAACAGAGTTGCCACTCTCTGTAACTTGTTCCCTGCTTATACGGTGTGTTGGGGATGTCTTCATGTGGCTTCTCCCAAAAAAACAGGAGCCATGAACCCTCTCCCAGCCTGTGCAAGACTCACCTCCCTTCTTCCCCACAAATGTCCACATGTCTCTCCAGCTCAGGAATGGTGCAACTTGGCTCCCCAGGCTTTTCAGGACATTCTTGGCTGTGTCCTTGAGGTGAAAGGAGCCTTCATCCTGGAACAAAGCACAACCCTGCAGCTGAGGTCTGGCTCCTGATGCAGACAAGGAGAGTCTCCCAAAGAGGTACAGGGGCCACTCCTACCCTTGAACCAGCTGAACCAGAAACCTTCAAGAGCATATTCCTAAGGTCTCTGTGCTACTAAACCTCTTGATGGCTTCATCATGACCCACAGGGAGGTCAGAGGAGTTGCAGACTCCTGTTTCCTTGAGACCAAATTGTTCTCAAGCAGGGCCATGTGTTCAACAACACTTTACATAGCTAAACCTGGAACTCTGAAGCAGTCCAGAGCCCCCTGTAAAGCCTAGAACTGGGACCCAGAAAGGTCCCACCACATACTTAAGTTTCCTCCTGGCCATTCTCCACCTAACCTCTTGTTTGTTGCTGCAGCCTCTGACACATCTGCTTTTTGCTCTCCTGCCTTACTGGACAAACAGTAGTATCTGTAGTAACACGAGGGAGTAAGAGGACAAGGGAAGTGATCCAGGCAGGGAGAGATAGCCCAGTGGGGATGTGACACAGCCCTGGGAATGTCCGATGATATTCAGGAGGCAACTGCCCAGATGAGCTTTAGGGCATCCTGACTCAAGGTGACTTTTTCTTTTGATGCCAAGGCCACATACCTTAATGGTGAAGATCAGGATCCGGCCCCGGGCGACCATGTTGAGGAAAAGTACCATGGCTTCATCTTCATGGGGAGAATAGGTGTCAAAGACCCTCTTGGCCATCACATGACCCTGTTTGGTATTCAAACGTCAGATGCATCTTAAATGCTACGTGGCCAGGACATGCAGAATTATGGAAATCTGTCCTGGAAGCCTCAGTCCCTAAGCAACACAATGAGTTATTTTTCTGGTATGTCAGGGAGTTAGGCCTCAGGCAAGCGCAGCCCTTGGGCCTTCATCCATGACATGAAGTGCACTGAGGTTCATGGGACAGCATTACCCAACCTCACAACTCCTCTCCTGCCTGCTCCCCAAGCACAGCTAGGCAAGGACAAGGAAATACTGCAGGGACTCTCTGGGTGACCAGATCGTGCTCTGGAAACTACAGACAAATAAGCATTTGGGGACTTCCCTCCTGGCTGCCCTTTGCCTCACGCACCCAACAGTTAAAGAGCAACGACAAACACTGTCCAGTAAGAAAGACAAACGTGGACACATGGGGATGTTTTACCGTAGCCTGATTTAAGACAATGACATGGATCCCTCTTCCCTGCTCCCGAGCCTCATCTTCCAGGACCTGCAAGTGGAGAAGCGATGAGAACCATACACCGAGACCTCTTATTCCCTGCCCATTCAGCACAATAAAGCTCCCAAACAATAGGCAAGTCTCTCTCCTGTGACACTTTGGCTTTGTTCATGGCAGTGACGGATGCCAGAGCAGAAGACAATGTGGGACAATCCTCCAGAGTCCTGCAGGCAGAAGGGGGGATCCACTCCTGACCTTCTTGCTAGCCACTGAAGTGCTCTCACCATCCACTGCTTGAGGCTTCACCCATTCAGCTCTATCCGTCCTCTGCCCACATGGACAGCCAGCACACGTCACTTACCGTCGTCCCATCCACAGCCACATAGACCTTCGACCGGCTGGAGTACACCTCAACATCCAAGACCTTCTTATTGCTGACAGGGTGCCTAGGGACCTCCACATTCAGCATCTCATCATCTACAGGGAAGAAATGCCCAGTCTCAACCAGCCAAGGCACCTCTAGTTTGTCCCTGCTTGGTGATACCCCTGCCGAGCCTCCAGAAGGTCATGCCCACCAGGCACCCCAGCCCAACAAGCCATGTGTCAGAATCCACAGGGATGGCAGGTAAGGGAAATACAAAATGACAACAGGTCTGGTTCCAGCTATCCCAAGACAGACCTCTGCAGCCATATGTGCTGAAGCCTTGAGCAGACGGACCAGGAATGGGAACAGCCTTTTCTATTCATTTTTGCTAAACCGACATGCACAGACCTGTCTTTCATGTTGTAGCTGGTCACAAGTTTGCCCTGACTTATAGAAATTACTCCTCCCCCCCCGCCCCCAGTTTCCTCGTTTTCAAAAACAGGCAAGATGCTGCCCCTCACCGTAGTCCTGTGCAGATTCCTCTTCCTCCTCATAAGCAGCTCTTCTGGTGTCCAAGATCAGCTTGATGTTCACAATTACAGTCACAAGCAGGAAGAGGACAGCACCTGTCTGCAATGCAGGACACTTCGCGTTAGCAGCCTGTAACAACCCCAAGATCAGCCCACCTCCTTGGCAGAGGCTGCAGGGCACCCCAAGCAGATCTTGGAAGGGATGATAAGCATCTGTCATTTCCCCTGTTTTCTTCTGGGGAAAGGCAAAGAGAAGGAAATAGAGGTGACGGAGTTTTAGGGTGAAATGCTTTCATCAGCTGGAGAGCACTGACTTCTTGATACATGAGAATTAACCCACTTCCAATGTATCCCTGCTTCCAGATCCACAAGCAGATTCCTGCTAAAATATTGCATCAAGGTTGAGGGTTTCTGCAGGCAAAGGGTTTGGTAATTCAGAGTTACAACTCCCACAGTAACCTTAACTTCCACCTCTTCTGCAGCATCACTGCTCTTGTCCCCTGAATACCCTGAATATGTCCTCTGGTTGCAGAGGGAGAGACAGGAGATGCTGCACGACTAAAGCAAGGCAAAGGGAAGAAGCTGAGGTCTGACTTCAGGAAACCGCACTGTGCCACAGGCTGCAGGGAACAGCCCGCAGCCTTACTGTCTGCAGCAAACTTCAAGGCAACACATGTGGATGCCAACAGAGGGCTACGGCAAGGTCCCGGAGCTATGGAACATGGGAACCCCCAGTGTGACCACCACCACTGTCCACAGCCTTGTTTCTCCCAGATCAAGAGGAGGGAGAAAAGAATACAAAATTTCTACAAGCACCTGTATTTTCTTTAATGCATATCTTGCTCCTCTCTTCCTCAATTTCAGTCTTCTTCCTGGTATTTGGACCCAGTGTAAAGCAGAAACTACTATACCAAGACAGAGCCACACAGGAAGACTTGGACCACAAACATCCTGTGCTGGGAAATAATCCACCTGCAGGTGTAAGCTGCAAAAGCACATCTGGCCACAGCTAAGAGGATGGTCTTAGAGCTGCAATGCTGCCCTGGGATGTAGAATTGAAAGACAAGATCTTAGCTGAAGCAACTTGTCTTTGCTTGACCCAGGGAGCTCTGTAACCCAGGGCCCAGGTGCTTCTTCATGGTAGAAAGGTCACAGCAGCATGTGGTGGCCATGGGGCTCTGCATGGGGACAAAGTCCCTGCCCAGTAGCTACAGCCCTGCCCTCAGCTCCAGCAGGGAGCCCAAAAACTGCCCTCGACAGTCATGCAGCGAGGGGAGGTTTTGTTGTTGGATGTAAGACACAAAGCCCTGAGCAGCTATTACCCGCAAAGCTAAAACCACTGCAGGGCTCCACCATCAGCCTCCATGTGAGGAGGGTCCATCCTGCTCACAGCAGAGCCACCACAGAGGCCCAAATCTGACTGCTACGTGCTGCTGACAGATTCATCCCATGGCCCAAAAGCGCTGGACCCTTGACCCAGGCACACTTTGGACATACTAGATGTTTTCAGTTTTGGCCACGCAAGCTCAGGGTCCTACTAATCTCCACATAGCATCCCAGGACTCAGTGTGAACATGTCACAGCAACCAAGGGAGAGGACGGGAGAGACTGGTGGGCCAGATTTACCAGGTCCAATGCCAAGCCCCAAGCACTCCAGGGGATGGAGGACTAAGCAGTCTCCTTCCCCAGGGAGCCCTTGCAAGTCTTCATCTCCCCAGGCACATGCAAAACCCTCCCCTGCTCCCTCCCACACCAACCAACTGCCAGATTCCACAAGCTCTGCTCATCTCAGGAACAGTCTCTTTTCCACAGCTGTGTCACGGGGGGGGGGCAAACTTGTCCTTAAGCCCCCAGACACCCCTCAGCATGCTGGCTCTGCCAAGGATTAGCCATTTTACAGCACAAGCAAGCAGGCCTGTGGCTTTCCCAGACACCAGCTGCCCCTGGGGCACGCGATCCTGTTACCCAGCCCTATTTTCTCTGTCCACCTGTTGTGCCTTGTACCAGGCTTGGTTTGCAGACTAAACATGGCAAGGATGCTTTCCCACTGCAGGCTGAGCCCTGAAGCACTCAGCATGGGTCCAGAACCAGGAGGGGAGGAACCGGTCTGGTTTCTAGCTGAAAGCCTCCCAGGGACACCTGGGTAATTGTCCCTTGTTCCATAGCCACCTAACAGGACCACTTGCAGCTGGAAGGAGCTGCTAGGTGTGGCAGAACCTTCCATGCATGAGCACAAAGCCACTGAAGGTAAATTTTGGGGGGAAAAGTTATGCTTCCCCAGCCCATCAGATCACCCAGACTGCCAGCAGACCCACTTCCATCCACGCAGCTGCTCCACAAGCTCACAAATCCTGCAGATTATCCTTCCTAATCCACCGCAGGCCTGTGGGTGACTCACCTGGCACAGCTTCCGCAGTGCGCGCTGGTTCATCAGCTTGTACTTCCAGGCAAGGTACCAGCTCCGCTTCTTGTGGGGCTTGATGGCAGGGTTGGGTTTCCACTCGTCCATAGTCACAGGGGCTGGCACAGGGGCAGCTGTGTGGTACAGGGGTCAGGATGCGTGCTGCTCCACTCTCGTGTCCATCGGGTCTCCCTGCCAGGATGGGATGGGCACAGGATGAGGGAGGTGAGCGCCTTCAAACTCTCCTCAGCAAAGACAGGGCCTGGCACAAGCAGTGGCCACGAACGGCGCTCACATACCACAAGCAAAAGCCCCACAGAGCCCCCCCACCTTACAGCACCCCTTGCCCTGCAGGGAGCGATCCAGGAGGCCAGGCTTCACTGGAGGACTGTAAGCAGGGCGATGGGAAGCCCTTGAACCCAGCGAGGGGCTCTGCTCCAGGCCAACCCCTTAGCGAGGCTGCTGCAGTGTGGTGGGCCCACTCCCACACTCTGGAAAAGTGGCCAAAAGGCACAAGCTGGTGATGGGGCCCAGACGGGCAGGCGTTACTGAGATGCCATCGCTGGTGATCTCTGCCTGCGGGGTCCCTGCTAGGGAGAGGCACCCTCCCCGCCTGCAGCGGAGGAGCCATGAAGCAGCTCCGTCACCCCTAGCGAGGATGCAGCTAGCCACTACCCACGGGGACCAGAGCTGAGCCACAGTCTGCCTGGAGACGCCGGCACCCCTGGGGCAAGGAGGCTCTGCCCAGGTGAGGCCAGGCTCCCTGCTGGGAGTGACCTGCTGGGCCTGGGTGCGGAGGCCCGGCAGGGCCAGGGGCCTGGCTGGAGCACAGCCCCCCGCGGCGGGGCCAGGTCGGGTGGGGAGCCCGCAGCAGCCGCCTGGGGCCGGGGGGAGGCCTGGGGAGCGCAGAGCCCTCGGGGCAGGGCGGCGGGACCTGGCAGTGCCGGAGGACGGGTAGCGTAGAGGGACCCAGGGACCCGGGGGGAGGGGGGGCTGCGGGGAGGGGGGGACGGGAGGGACCCAGGCGCTCCGGGCGGGGCGGGGAAGGCAAAGCCAGGCACCAAGGGCGGAGGCGGCAAGGAGCGACAGCGGGGTGGGCCCGGGCGCTTCGGGACCGCGGAGAGCCCGGGGGGGCCGGGAGCCGGGCGGCGCGGCCCGGAGTGTGTGTGCCGGCCGCGCTACTCACGGTCCGTGCGGGGAAGCTGAGGCTGGGGCGGGGCAGGCCGGGGCGGGGCGGGCAGGGGCCGGGCAGGGCCGGGCCGAGCAGGGCAGGGCCGGGCCGAGCAGGGCAGGGCAGGGCCGGGCCCGGCGGTGCCGCCGCCGCCGCCCCGCGAAGCCTCAGCGCTAGCGGGGCCGCGCCGCTTCCGGCGCCGCAGAGACGCCGCGGGGGGGCGGGGCCAGCGCCGGCCCCGCCCCGGGCCCCGCCCCCCCGCGCCGCTCTGCGCTCCCCGGCGGACCTCGCTGGTGCGCAGCCCCCCCCCGGCGGCGGCAGCGGCGGCGGCCGGGTGCGGGCAGGTGGAGCGGGGGCGGGGCTGGGGGCGGGGCCGGCGCGGCGGGGCGGGGCCGGGTCTCGGGCCGGGGTGACAGCGCGGCCGCCGCCCCGGCGCCGCCGCCCCACCCGCATGGAGGGCGGCGGGGAGGCGCTGCCCGCCGACCTGCGGGAGCTGGCCAGCAAGGTGGGACGGCGGCCGCCCGCCGGGCTGCTGCGGGGGCTGCGGGCCGAGACCGCCCCCGCGCCGCCCGCACCGCCCGCGCCGCCCGCACCGGCCCACGGCGCCCGCCCGCCGCTCGCCGACCGCCCGCCGCTCGCCGACCGCCTCCGGGCGCTCCGCCTCGAGCTGGTGAGTCCCGCGGCGCCGGGGGGGCACCGCCTGCCGCCCCCCGGTAGCTGCCCCCCGCCGCCCCCGGGGTAATTGCGTGTCCCCCGGGTGCCTGCTTGCCGCCCCCCCGTAGCAGCCCCCAGTAGTGCCCTGCGCTCCGTCTGCATTCTGGGGGACACCCCCCCCTTTTGCTCCTCCCTGCACAGGTTAACAGCCCGCAGCTCATACCCCCCCTCTGGGCTTTCCGTGTCCGCAGCAGCCCCCCGGCGGCCCCCCCGGCCCCCTCCGTCCTGCCCCCTTCACCCCGCGCACCCCCAGGCGCTGGCTCCGGCGGGACCGGGCTGTCCCCGGGATCAGGATTCAGGGCGGGGACCTTCGCCAAGGGCACGGTGGCGGGTGTCCCCGTCCATCCGTCCGTCCGTGCCCCCCCACCTCCCGGGTGTCACTCCCAGGGTGACAAGGCACAGGCAGTGCTGGGAGCTTTCCCGGGGTTCGCTTCCTGCTGGGGCCTCTCCAGTGGCTAGTAAAGGGTTGGGCTCCGGGGGCAGCCCTTCCCGGGGACCGGGGGGTGCCGGTGGCAGCCTTCTCGCCTCCTCTGTTCGTGGAGGAGCAAATGCCGGCGGTGCCTGCGCCTCTGGGAAACGTGGCGAGATTGGGCAATGGGTTCAAGTGCTGCTGGGGGAAGGGACTCTCCCACGCACACACACGCCGAGTGGGCGGGAATGAGCAGCGTTTCCCTCGGGAAACAGCCTGAATACCCCCGCATCCCTGCCCGCCGCCCATGGAGCTGCGCCTGCCCAGCCAGAGCCACCCGCACCGACGCGTTGCCCCGTTCAATATTGGTGTAAATCGTTGGTGTAAAAGCTTCCACCCTCCCTCCGACCGAGGAGAGGGTCGGTGGCTCGGAGGAGGGGGACGCAGCCGTGCGGTTTGCCCTGCCCGGGTGCCGGCAGGTTCAGCCCTCGCTCTGCAAGGTCTGGCTTTGGCCGGGTGTTATCCACCTCGGCTCGGAAGGGCTTTTCCTTTCTCTGCCCTGGCTCTTCTCACCAGCCAGCGAAGAATGGGCTGCTCTAAAGCATTTGACCTTGGCAGGGACAAGGCACAGGAGGAGAAAAGCTGGGAACCCCGATAGGAGGGGGTTCCTCATTTTTCTCTGCTTTGTGCAACTATCAGAGATGCCAGGGGAGCCACCCCAAAAGCAGAGTGTATGAGAACACTCCCCGCTTTCCGTATCATCTGCTGGAAAGAGTTGGCCATGGATTTGCTGCTACTTCAGGCCAGTTTGACCCCCACTGTTAACCCCTCACACCCAGGTCAGCAGCCTGGAAATGGCACCCGAGTGCCCCAAACCCAGCACAGGGCTCCCCCTGTTTCCCCATCCCTGTGAACAGGGACCAGAATTCCCCTCCCAGCAGCAGAGACCAGCAAACACAGTGCTCAGAGGAGAAGCTGGCCTGGGAGTGAGTGGTGGGAGGAGAAGATGGCAAATTCCCACTCTTGTCTCCTGGTCCGAGGAGGATGTTTTGTCCCTAGGGCTCAGTGCCTTGAAGGGAGAAGGTGCCTGCAGGTTTCCTGCATGCTGGGGAGGGGAGCGAGACTGTACCCCCCTCTGGGGGGGGATGCTCTGTCCCCTCTGCCTGCCTCTAGAGAGCATGAGGAGGAGTGTGGCTGTTCCTGATATGAGGTTGACATGGTGTACCCATCACTGCACCTGGAGGAACATAGAGAGCAACTGGACCTAGGTTTCCTCCTATGTAACCTTGGTTTGCTGGAGAGGGAGTTTCTGGGGGTGCAACAGTGGGGGTCAAACTGGCCTGAAGTAGCAGCAAATCCGTGGCCAACTATTTCCAGCGAATGATACAGAAAGCGGGGAGTGTTCCCACACACTCTGCTTTTGGGGTGGCTCCCCTGGCATCTCTGATAGCCACAGTTGCATGAAGCAGAGAAAAATGAGGAACCCCCTCCTATTGGGGTTCCCAGCCTTTCTCCTCCCGTGCCTTGTCCCTGCCAAGGCCAAATGCTTTAGCAGTGCGTGCAGAAAAATCCGTTGTAGGCAGTTTTTGAAATAACTTGCCTAGAAAGGAAGTTTCTGCACTTCGAAGCTGGCTGCTGCCCCAGTCCGGGCACTTCACTGTTATTTTTTTATTTAAATCCAGCTTGAGGAGCGTGGGGAGGGAATGGGGGGTTGGTGTGGGGTCTCTACAAATTTCCCCTCCCCCTTTGTGTTTTGTGTGTCCTCTGGACTGAGAGGTGTCACATGCCAAAACCCTGACTGGAGTTTTCCCAGGCTTCTTCTTTGGATGCTTTTATTGCTGCACACGCTGTGGGACTGGAGACAGAGGTCTTGAGAGACCAGCAGGTCACTCATGGGCGGGCGGGTGACTCCGAGGGTACCGGATGCTGGGGACTGGGCACTGTGCTTAGAAATGATCCCGGGGGATCGTGTGGATTTCCGTCACAGCTTGCTGGTGCTGGGGACAGGGTGTGTTCATGAATGAGTCCATGGCCATCAGCAGCTCCCAGGATGCCTGTACCTGTCCTGCAATGGGTTTCTCTCCCTCACCTCACATTGCCACTTTATTCCCTTTCCTGGCAAAATATTTGCGTCCTGTACAGGGGAAATCCAGTGGCTTTCAGCGGCCAGTATCACACAGACAGGAATGTCTTGGCACGCGGGGCTTTCCATTAGGAAAACAGATGTTTCTGCAGCAACTGAAGTTTTGCAATGAGCTTCCCTGGGCTCGGAGGGGCAGGAGCTGCCGAGGCGAGTGGTGTGATCAGCAATGCCTGTGTCCCCCCACCCCGCTCTCCCCTGTTTCGGGAGTGATTTGTGTCTCAGGCTCCAAATCCTGCTGCATCACATTGTCACCAGGCTTGGATCAGATCCTAGAAGAGGGGAAGTAAATGTAGGACGGGACCTGACCGAAACAGCCCAGGGAGGCGCTGACAGTCCAGCCCGACCCTTGCCCTGAGCAATGCCCCTGCCTGGTCCTCTTGCCCTGCCAGCAGCCTCCCAGGGCTTGGGGAATGCTCTGGGCTCAGATCTAGACCCAGGGCCTCCAGTTCCTTGCTTACCTCTGTCCCTACATGAGACAGTGACATAAGTGCCCTGGATTTATTTCCCCCAGGGTGGCGGCAGCTGGTGGGTGCCGTAAGTCATTGGTCCCCAACAGCTGTGTCCCTGGGTCTTGGACAGGATCCCCTGGTATGGTTCCCTGCAAGGTGTTCCCCCATGCCATGCTGTTCATCAAGCAACTCAGGAGACCTGCAGCCACCGTGGTGACACCTCTGCCAGGGAGGGCTGGGACTCGGGGTGGCCCTTGGCCACCTGGGTCACCTTGGTCTCCCAAAAACCCCGCACTCTCTGTCTCCCCACCAGGCCTACCTGCGAGCAGTCGACGTGAAGATCCTGCAGCAGCTGGTGGTGGTGAACGAGGGCATTGAGGCAGTGAAGTGGCTGCTGGAGGAGAGGAGCACCCTGACCAGCCGCTGCAGCAGCCTTGCCAGCAGCCAGTACAGCCTGGTGGAGAGCCAGGCGGCCTCGCGGCGGGGCAGCTGGGACAGCCTGCAGGACCCCAACGACAGGCTGGACAGCATCTCTGTTGGTAGCTACCTGGACACCTTGGCCGATGACATGGATGAGTATTCCCAAAACGCCACTGAAACTGCTGTTGCATCCACACCAGGCAGAGCCCTGGTCAGGGCAGAGCAGGACTGGGTCAGGATCGACCCCGAGAGGGGTCTTGCAAAGCAAGAGAAGGGCAAAGCGGAGCATGAGTGGCCCCATGTGGACCTCTCCCCACCCAGGCTGCCTCAGGATCACCGGTTTGCTAAGGAGCCCCAGGTGGCCAACGGGTATTTGGGCCAGCAGCCCTCCTCTCTGGAACCAGACAGAGACACCAAATTGCCATCGGGGGCCAGGGAGAGGCTGGGGAAGGGGAACCTGGGTGGGAAGGCTTGGAAAGCTGAGGCTGACTTCGAGAACTGCAAACTCAACAGCAAACTGCACGTGGAGTACGATGCCCACTGGCGCTGGCTCCAGTCTCAGGATGATGTGACATTCTTGTAGCCTGTGGCTTCACCTTCCCACTCCAGCTGTCCCAACTGCGCGCTCTGCTTCAGTTGTCTCTTCTTGGGAGAGCTGGGGTGGCTGGAGAGAAGGGGGGCAGGCTGGCTTGATGGTATTGCATTGTTCCCCCCATCAGTGTTTGGTGATACAGCCCTAAGGGATGGGATGCCTGCCCTGTGGCAAATTTCTGGGAGAGGTGGGATGAGGTGGGTCCCTGTAAATCTAATCTTTTGTTCTGGGGTGATGCTTGCAGGTGGCTAGTTACTCCTGTGTTGTCCTTGGTGTTGGTGGCAGGGAAGGGTGGGTGAGGAAACCTGGGACAGTGGGACTCCTGGGACCTCTCCCCTCAAATTCTCATTCTCCTGTCTGCAAGCACTTCCCCCAAGCTGGCTACCCAGAGAGGACGGGAGATGCTGCTATACAGCCACAGCTCAGTGGCACCAGCATTCGAGGTGCGGGGCGGGACCATCAGCAGGGCATCCCTGTAGGATGTGCTCATTTCCATCATCATCTTCAAGGCCAGTGTCCATCCAAGGTAGAGTCGACGTGGAGTACCTGGGATGTGACCGCAGCATGTGGTGGCAGCTAAGCCCCCCCTCCCTGAGGTGAAGCCTTGCCTGCTTTAAATGCCTCTGCGAAGCCGATCTGAAGCCTGATCAGGGAGGTCGCTGTAGCTGCTTCTGTTGGGCTGGGGATCCTTTGCCTGCCCTCTGGGGGAAGGATGACGGTGCAGACTTCCCTCCCCGATGTGATTACATGAGAGGGGCAAAGCACTGGGTGGGAGACGGAGATCCAGTTCTCCCAGTTTGTTTCTGGACTGTCTTCCACCTTGGGACCAGGTCCTGCAATAAACCCTGGGCTGTGGTGGAAGTACAGGCAGCCTGATGGAGCCTGTGGGGTTCCGACTCAGAAAGGCTCTTGCTTTCCCCTGGCGCAGTGTGATGGGGGTGATAGCTGGCATCTCCATCTGTGTGATGAGTGGTGTCAGGTCTCTGCTTCCTACCAGCGACCAGAAACGTGAGCCTCCTCTGTCGGGGTGGATTTGCAGCAACCTGCACTGGAGACATCTCCTCTGTCCTTTTAGCCTTGGCTTCTGCCTGTGCCTTTTACTGTCTGTCCACCATACCTCCCAGCACACCCTTTGCTGGCTTGTAGAGCATGGCTTGCAGCTGGAGCTGTGCGAGAGCTTGGGCAGGACCTGCTGCCTTCACCAGATGATGCAAGGAAGGACCTGAGTATCCTGCAACCACCTGCTTCAAGGAGAGGGGCTCTTCCACATGTGTGGACAAGCCTGGAGGGTCTTGGCTTCACAACTCATGGGTGCATCCGTCCCTAGCCAAGTGCTGTGACAGCTTTGCTCTTGCCACAGCGCTGTTGTTCCTCTGCCTGCCTGGGTGGCAGCCTGGCTCTTTCTTTGCTGGGGTGGGTGGTGGGAGTGGGGACAACATCTGATGTCCATGGGAAGTGAAGAGAGAGGGAAGGCCTGGCTGTGACTCTTTCTAGATACGAGATGTGGCCTGGCTGTGGTTGGGTGCACAACAGGTTCAGCTTTCTGTCTCTCAAGCAGCATCTTCAGTGGAAACTACCCTCTGTGCCGAGACCCCCGAGCACCTTCCCTTCCCCTGCAGATCCTTAGGGCTTGCCCAGATGGACATGGAAAGCAGGACAATGTCCAAAATTCCTGGAGATGGCACCTGCTGAGGACTTGAGGGAATCCCAACAAACCAGAACCGGGTTGCCCTATGCGAGCATCCCATCTGCCTGCCCTGGAGCAGCCATGCTTGGCTGCGAGCAGCTCGTGGCTCCCTGTGCTCTGCTGCTGCTGCTGAGCCACCATGTCCCCCAAGGCTGGCTGTTCCCCGCTTTCCTTCTAGCCCTGCATGCGATGAATCAGCTGAGGGTCCCTGGGGGAGACAGGGTAAGTCCTCCAGTACTGTTAAAATCATTCTCAACAAAAAATAGCTGACTTAATAAATGGTAGTGTTTCTCCCAGGCCACATGTCAATGCTTTGCCGAGCTTACGGGGTTTTCTAGTGGAAGGGGAGAGGCTCTGGGCTGAAACACCCTGGAGCCTGTGGCAGCTCTGCAGGCAGGGCAGGTTTAGCCCCGGTCCCAAAACAGGCACAGACCACATGTCCAGGGATCTGTCCCTTCTCACATCAGGGTGGTGACACATAAAGTCACGCTTCCCGAAGCAGCTGGGTACCAGAGTGTGTCTGCCAGGAGCGAGGAGTCTGATGTGACTGGCTCTCTGGGCAATGGGGCATATTGAGCTTGGCTGAACTATGTCTCCAGCTACAGCAACTTTATCCTTCCTGTCCCAGATTTCCAAGGAAGATCTTTCCAGGTGTTTGCCAGCCCTGTTAGCCCTGTCTCTGTTTGCTTCCCTTGTTCTGCAGCTGCAGCCTTGGCTCCTGTGGCCTCCTCCACCGGGATGTGCAGGGGGGGTCTGGGTGTAGGACAGACTTAATTCCAGCCCAGCAGCCACAGCTCTCATTTCAGGCTGTTGGGATTTGCTCCTGGGTGGGTCCCTTAAAACCACTGGAGCCGGTGCTCATGCAAACTTCAGTCTTTCCAAAGCAAACGAAAGTGGATTATCCAGCCCTACCATCCCAGCCTCAGCGTCCCCTCTAGCTCCTGGCTTTGAAACTGTGAGCTTTTGCAGATGGAGAGGTGGATGCTGCCGCCAGCAGGACTCCGCAGGATTTCCCCATTTTCTGCTGGGCTGAGGTAAAAAAATAAAATAATATGAAGAAAATCTTAGAAACAAAATGCCCAGCCCATTCCCCGTCCAAACTTAGACCCCAGTGGTCAGACAGCTCTGTATCGCTGCAGATGAGTCCTTGCTGGGGCTCCCCTGGGCATGGACTCTTTGGCTTAGCTTACAGGAGCCTAAGTTCCCCATAGCCCCGAAATCTGTGTATCCCCCAAATCCCATCTGCAGGGCGTGGATGAGGTTTTCCTGCCATCCCCTGTCCTGTCTCTGGGCTGCCTGGACGAGGAGTCACCCACCGCAGGGCTTTGCCCAGGCTTATGCAGAGCCCAGCCCACCCTGGGGAAAACCCAGGGACCTCCGTCTTGCTGAAAGGTGGGTGCAGCAGCGGGGTGCAGAGCACGCATGGATGGGAAGCAGCCCACAGCACAGACCTGCAGCCTCTCCTGGCCGCTGCCCAGGGAGGAGCTTCCAGGCCCTACCTGCTGATGCCCTTGGGCTGTTCTTGGGCTGCTCCGCGCTGGTATCAGGTAAGAAAACAAGCAGATAAAGCAAGCAGGATCCCAGCTGGTGCCAGAAAACACCCACCTCTGTTACAATAAAAACACCAGCAAGCATTTTTTTTTTTTTTTAAGATATACACAGAGATTAGACTGCCTTAACGAGGCAGTAAAACACTTCAATAGCTCCCCTTGCTAGTTATTAAAAAGTCCCTTGGGCTTTCCCCTCCCTGAATGCAGCTTGGCTCTGAAAGAGCCTGTTCCTGGAGCGTTGCAGCCATTTAAGCAATTTATGTTAGTTCTTGCGGGGAGGCAGCATGAAAATAACTTTTTCCTGGGGTGGGGAGAACCTGGTGCCCATGGTCGGAGGGGATGTGGCATCCAGCCCCTCTGCCAACGACCGTGGCCTTTGGTCTGGTGGCCCTGTTGCCACACACAGTGCCATGGGCTTGCTGGCGTGGGGTGCATGGCTGTGGGGTGACCAGGGAAGCGGATGCAGGGGATGTGTGGGTGCAAGCACAGCCTGTGAGGCTGGATCCTGGCACCCCCACCCTCCTCGGGGCTGGGGTGGGGATGCTCCCTGTTGTCCTTTGTACCCTTCCCTGTGCACTGCGCAGGGATCAGATGCTGGGAGGAAAACTGTCCATTAATGCTGCTTGGGGCTGCTCTAAAATGTGCCCTTTGGGCTGTGCACAGGCTTGTCTCAAGGCTTGTCTCAGACCTCTCCACCACAGCCCTGCCTCTGGCACCCGCTGCTGAGATGGAAAAGGTAAGAAAAGGTCCAGATAAAGCCAGTGTAACCCAGGGCTGACGGCATCCCGCCCACTGGTTCCCCCGAGCTGAGCACAGGCTGCTTTGAAGGGTGACCTGCCTGAAAATCAATCCCCTCGAGAGAAATTTTCCAGCCAGAGCAGTGCAATGAAGTGACCCAGACAGCAGTGGCAGTGGGAGGTTGTCCCCCAGGCCACCTCACCCCAGCCCCTGGGGAAAGGTGAGCCCATGCACCCCACGGTTTGCTGTAACCCTTACTGGGGAGCAGTGCTGCAAGCAGAGCCTGGGACTTGCACAGCCTGACCCATTGCAGACAGTGTGGGGCAGGAGAGGCCAACAAATGGGGTCTGCCTGCCCTCTTTTGGCAGTGGGGATGGTCTCCTGGGCAAGGCTGAAATGATGGTGCCAGTTGGGGCAGAGTGGTGATCCCATCCATCCCCAGGGAAAGCCCCATGACACCAAACCCACCTCCAATTCAGGACTGCATCCAGTCCTGGTCCTGGGGGACATTGACACCCAGGTTGGCCCCATCATCCAGCTCTCCTCTGGCCAGGCCCTCTCACCCAACCCACTCCCCATGCCCTGCCTAGCAGCCCCCAGTACTGGGGTTAAACCAGCCCAGTGGAGGGTTCCTGTGTCTGGAGTTTCAAGCTTTTCCTTCCCACTGCCCCAGGGTGACCAGTTTCCTCCAGGTTTTGTACAAATAGCAGCTGAGGAGAAGGCAGAGGTGTCCCTCAGTGCCCATCTTCTAAGGAAGGGTGTGCTTGCAGCGTGTGCTCAACCTCTACTACACACTGGAGAAGACACACCAGGCAGGGGATGCTCCGATTGCCCAGGGTGGCTTAGGCACCGAGCAGGAGTCTCATGGTAGCAATGTCCTGCCTCCTCCCCATCTGTGGGACCCCCTGAGATCCCCCCTGAGTCTGCTCTTGGTGACAGTGGCTGTGGGACTGGGAGGCTGGTGAACACAGGGACAGAGCTGGAGCACGAGCCAGGAGCAAGCTGAGCCTTTGGGAAAAGCATTCCTGGGCTGTTCCCTGCCCTGGCTGGCAGCTGGCCAGGCCTTTGCTTTGGAGACTAATCCTCCCGTTTTCGAGCTTCCCAGCTCTCCTTGGGAGCAGAAAAACAAGCGTGACTGCTCAGGGCCTCGTGGGCATATGCGCGTGAGTGGGTGAAGAGGACAAGCTCCGTGCTTGGTTCCCTGCCTGTGTCCCCCTTCCAGACCAGCCAGGGTGCTGTGGAGGTGGCACAGCTCTCCCTCCTCCCCAGGTGGTGGGCACCCACCCTGGCCCATCAGGGTCCCTGATGTGCCACCTTCTTCCCACTCGTGTGACCCATCACTTGGTGAGTACCTCCCCACCTCCTACACAAGGCTGGGACCTGGGGACATCCCGCTCAGTGCCACCCCAGGGGTGACACCAAGAGCTGCATGTCCACAGATGTGTGCGCTCCTGCCAGCCCTGCTTTGGTCACTGCTGGGGAGGAAAAAATCTGAATGGCTTTTCTGAGAAATTAATCTTCTTTTACCGTCTTAGCTTAGCCTGACCTAGAAGAACCCCCCCTAGGTGTTTTTTTTTTCCCTTGTGGGGTCTTTAAAGGGAAAATTGCAGCAAATGTGTTGCAAAGATGCTGTGGGAGACAGGGGCCAGAGCTGCAGCAGGGGAAAGCGATGCCGGCAGGTTCTGGATGGTTTCAGGCAGGATTCCCCATGCTGCCCTCTCCTGTGAGACCCTCTGGATCCAGGGGCTGGAGAAAATTGCATCTGTCATGGGCAGTAAAACAGAAGGAGTAAAAGGTTAAAAGATGCGTTTGGTTCCCCCTGGCATGATGTGGAGTTGTGGGGTCAGGGGGGACTGTTGGCTGGAGAGAAGTAAAAGCTGAGCTGCTTAAAAGAGAAATTGTGCAGCAGCCAGGAGGGCAGCCGTGCTGGCAGGGGAAGGCAGGGGTGCTGCCTGGCCAGGGCTGATGTCCCCATGCTGCACAGCCACCTCTCAGGGGGACACTGGGGTAGTCCAACACCAGTGGGGAAGGATGGGGAGCAGGACCAGAGAGGGATGTCCCTGAATGGCAGCGAAGCAGCTGCAGTGCTTGCTGTCCTCCCTGGACAGCTGTGGTCCTGGTGGGGCATGACTGGGACTGCAGCTGGGTGGAGACAGGATAGGGACAGGAGGTGAAATATGCCTCTCCCAGGCACCCGCTCCTGACCCACCAAACCTCCCGCTGTCCCATTTCACATCTCTTTTCCCCAGTCCCCTCCAGCTGCAGGGATGAAGCCTGGGTGGCCCGGATGCCATGCATGGATTTGCCGGTGCAGCCTGGGTCAGGGAAGCCAGCCACAGCGCCAAAATGACCCTGAGAAGATGCTGAAGTTCGTGTCTTGGGGGTTACAGGCAAGTGTGAGGCTTTGCCAGCCTCTAAAGCTCATCAGCTGCCCTGCAAAGGGCTCTGCTCTGTGCTGCGGGGCCAGGAGCACTCTGCCCCTTCCCTGCTCCCTCCCTGCCTCAGTTTCCCTCTTGTTAAAGGAGAGGGGATTAGAAAGGAAAGACCCCCCCGCCTCCCCTAGCTCCTCTGCTGCCGCAGGCTTTCTCATGGCTGTGCCATGGGGTTGGTTCCAGCTTCACAAGTCTCGGAGCAGAGCAGGGAGGCCGGGCAGCTGCTCTCATGCTCATCCATGCGTCTCCGTACATGTGTCTGTCTGTCCCTCCTCATCAGATTGCTGCGACTGCGAGGGGGGTCCAACACTTCAATGCCTTCTGCAAAGGGGTTTTGAGTCCAGAACCAGCCCCAGCCGGGATCTGTGCCCTGGGAGAGAGGCAATGCTGGGAATCAGAGGTGTTTGAGGCAGATTCTGGGCAGCAGCCCCCATTTTGGAGACTCAGCCCTGGGCCTCAGGGCAGGAGGGCACAGGTGGTGTGACCAGCAGGGATTATGGCTGCTATAAAAAGCACCAGCATCTCTTGTCCCTGCTCCCTAAGGCGCTTAGCGGAGGAAAGAGGGCCTTAAAGAGCAACCTCCTGCACTGAAGAGGTGCAGGGACTGTGGCAGTCGGAGCAGCACAGCACCCTCATCAGCCCCTTCCCCCTCGGCACCCCCAAAACCTCCCCTGGGTGAAGCAGCCCCCAGCACCTCTTCCCACAGACCTTCTCCCTGGACCCCTGATGTTGGATGGCCAGACCCTCGTCCCCTGTTCGGAGGACATGGGGGACAAGGAAAGGACAGAGGGGGAATAGCCCAGCCTGGAGAGGGGGACCTGGTGGGTAAGAAGAGCAGATGAGGCTGCTGCACCAGCCCCCAAACAGCTCTGCCTTCCCCAGCCTGGCAACCTCGCTTGTCCACCTGGTCCTGCCCTGCCACCCTGCTTCAGAGGTTCTCTGAGGGTGCTGGAGATCTCTAAAATGCATCCAGCTGCAGGGATGGGTGGCTGGACTGAAAGCCACTGATTTTTTGGAGGGACAGGGGCTGCTTTCAGCCAAAAGCCATGCTCTGCCGCCAGTGTCTGGAGGTGAAATGGCTCCACGGCTTCTTGGGATTCTCTGACAGGCTCACAAGCATCCTCAGAGCTCAGCACCAGTACAGTGCCTGGGGACATGTTTGGGGACAAATTCAGGGGAAGGCAGGTGCCAGGTGGTGGCAATGATGCAGGGATGGGGGGATGCAAAGGAAGGTGGTGTGGCAAACTGCTGTCCTCTGAGGTTTTCCCCTGGCATGTGGCAAGTTCCAGTGGGACCAGCAGAGAAAGAAGCTACAGCCACGGGGTTCTGCACAGCTCCAGTGCCAGCCTGGCTCCTGGCCTCGACCAGGCGTGACGCTGTGGCTCAGGGAGACGGTCAGTGGTTCCCCTCGCCACAAACACTGCCATAACATTACCCAGGGGCTCGGCCGGTCTGGGGGATGGACACAGCACCAGGACCCCTGCAAAGGAGGGGCTTCAAAGGAGGGGTCCTGGCTCCAGGAGGCCGAGGAGCAGAGTGGGCCAAGGGCAATGTCTCACCAGCTCCTGAGCAGCCTGGTGGACCCCGGTGCAGGTGGCCACAGGAGGGAGCTTGGCTCCTTCCTTCTCCTGCTCGGAGGACGGTGGCCTAGGGTGGCTGACAGCCACGCTGGCCCTGGGTGCAAGCTGCTGCGTGTTGCAGGAGCATCTCCTCGGGATCAAACCGCATCGTGTGGGACCCAAGATGTCTCAGGAAGGGAGTAAGAACCTGGCTGGAGAGTGGTGGCTGCCTCCATCCTCAGGGAAACCTCCACCTTATTTCCAGCAGCTGGTGCGTGACAAGTCTTTGATGCAGATGAGCTGTGGCTGTTGCTTACAGCCATGGGGGGACAAGTTGTGCCTGGTGAGTGACATGTCCCCGTGGCAGGGACTGGTCCCTTTGAGAGCAGTGCCAGTGCCAGACACACGGTCTCAGCATCCCCCCCCAGCAGTGGCTGGGAGCACCTGGGTGTCCTAATGTCCAGTCTCTAGATGCTGAAAGGGCAGGGGAGCAAGGAAACCAGCTGTGCCCCCCAGCTCTGTACAATCTCCTGTCCCTCAGGAATGAGGACCTTCACAGTTTCCCCTGCTCACAGCCAGCTCTGGTGCTGCAGCCCCACTCCTAGGGGCTGACAGACCTGGGATCACCCCCCAGCACCCTCCCAAGCTGTTGCAGTGTTGCTGCCCAGCTCCCCTCAACAGCCCCAGCGTAGGAGCCGGCTGGCAGCTGCCAGAGCAGCCACATTACAAACCCAGGGCCAAAAAAATGGGAGGAAAATGATGGTGGCAGCGATGGTTGGCTGGTTGGAAATGGTTAATTACTGGGGGGAGGTTTGCAGTTCTATCCTACAGCCTTTGCTTGCTGCAAAGCTGACAAAGCTCCAGCCTGGGACTGCTGGTAATGGCTCTCATTAAAAGCCATCAGGGCAGGAGGTTGAAACCACATCCATTTTCCCTTACTGCTTTCAGAAGGGGAAAATTATGTTCTGGCCCCTGCTGTTAGGGGTCTGTTGGGTACCTCAGGCTGGGAAAGGCAGGGACTGTCTCCCTGAATGCAGAGGCAGAAGTCCTGACCGTTTGCCTTTCCCTGGGATTAGGTCTCTGGGCCATCCGTATAGTCTGTTTTTTTAAGTTCAGGGAAGATGTGGAGGTCAAAGAGATCTTCATAAGAAACAGACACTGGGTCCAAGGAATTAGCTTGGTCCCATTGCCCCAGCTCTGCCGTACAGAGAAATGATGGATTCTGGTTTAAAATCCCAAGCAGGGTGAGAGCTGGCCTTAAAATACCAATGAAACCATCAGGGTGCCCCTTTTCCCACTTGGTTTGGGAGCTCGCCCCCCACCTTGGGAGGCTGCTGCTTCCCATGAGCCCCTTAAAAAGGAGGGAGCGGATATCTGCCTGGAGTTAGCAATGGGAAAGGATGCCTTTGAGCAGAGAGAAGTGGCAGAAGAGAGAAGGAAGGGCAGTTGTGGGTGGCAGTGCCCTGGCAGCGAAGAGTTAGGTACTCAGGGGGACAAGGGAGGTCTCCCCCCTCCATCAATGCATGCACATGCAGCTGACCCCAGTGCAAAGCCAGCATCCCTCGTGGTGGCAGCTGCTTTGGAGATGGTGAGGGAGATGGCCACACTGGGATGAGTGTGAGGGATGCAGCCATATAGCAGCTATTTTCCCCCATGAAGAGTTGGGGTTTCCTGCAGGTGGGTCCCTGCCCTCCCCTCCAGCAACTTTCCTCGAAGAACGGGGATGTGCCATGTCCCAGCAGGGTTGTTCCTGTTCAGGGGATGCTGGGCTCAACCAGAGCTGGTGGTGGGGGCGGCCTTGGCCTGGGCCTGGGCATGGGAGAGGAAGGCTCTCTGGGTGAGGTGGGGCTGTCCCCCCACTGTCCTACAGCCGTGGGATGCACCTGCTGAAGTGGGCTGTGAGCTGGGGCTGCATAACTAAGGGGTTATGCCCAGACAGGTCATCAACATACTGAGCTGGATCTGGCTCCTACCGACATTTCAGTGCCTTCCTGCAGCCCCTGGCTCACGCTGAAGCCCCAGTCCCTGCTGATTCCTGGGTCTGTCCCCAGAAACACAGACACCCCCATTTCTCATGCAGCGTCCTTGTCTCCTTCGCCCTTTTCACCACCCCATCCCCATGCCGCAGGACAGCTGCATGCCAAAGGACTGCCCAGCTCCTCTCTGGCTCATTTCTCTTGCAAGCTTTGTTTGGTGGGTGTATTTTGCATTTGCTTTTTTTTTTTTTTTTTGCTATTCACAGGGAAGAAAGGAAGGTCACAAACCCACAGACAGATGGTCAGGGCAGGATGGGTGAGCCTGGGAGAAGGGGCAATACTGCCTGCCCTGGCAAGGTCCTTAGAGATTGGCAAAACTGGGGCGAGAAGGGCTTTGCTCTGTGGTGCCAGCTCTGCCCATCCTCTTGCTGCCCGGTCCTGCAAGGTGGCTGCTGCACTGTCCCCCTGCTCCATCCCTCCGCTCCATCCTGCTGCTCCATCCCACTGCTCCATCACTCCTGGCCCAGCCACCGAGCTCGTCATGTCTGCTGTGGCAAGTGACAGGTCTCGCTGATGGAAATGACCACATCCTGGGGCTGGTGGTCCTGGTGCTGCGGTGCCTCAGGCATCTCATTCATCTCATTGACGCTGTTGCTGATGCAGTTGATGTCGCTCTTGTTGCTGTTGTCATCTGGGCTGGGGCCGAAGATCCAGTCTGGAGGAAGGAAAAGCATAAAACAAGCCCCTGTTTACCTCTAGCTGTTCCCATTGTCAAAGCTGGTTGGGAAATTGCTGTCCCTTGCTACATCCTACCCCTCGCTCTGGGAGTTCACCCCTGCCAGGAGGGTCCCTTGCCCACCCCTGCCTCTTCAGCCCCCTCTGTTCCCCTGGTACCAGGGTCTCTGCTCTTCCCTGCACTGTGCTGGCTTTCAGGCTGCTGGTTTCTGGAAGCCCTCCCAGTACAGGCAAATGAAATCACTGTGCTAATCCCAAAAATGAAAATGAAGTATTTCTGAAGCAAAGTGTGCACCTGGGATCTCCGGCAATGTACTCCCCTACAGTGGGTTTTTGCAGTCAGAAACAGAGGGGACAAATAACCGTGTGACATCCAAATGGTACTGGACATAACTGGGGACATAGCTTATCTGCTATGGGAGTGTATCACAGCCACACCGGGGCTTCAAACCCCCCTTGAGCTGCTTCGGGGCCATGCTTCTGGCAAGCCACTGGAGCACCAGGACATAGCTCTGAACTGATCCAGCCACTCTCACAATCCTGGGGGCAACCGACCCTGCTCCAAAATACAGTGGTCACTGCTGGGTGGTGATGGGACCAAGACACCCCCTGCAGCACAAGGGGCTGTGGCTCAGTGGAGGAAGGTGGTGCTGCTTCCTAAATACCTGTTTGGTTTTTTTTTTAATTTGGCTGTTTGGGTGGTGAGAGGCTATGCCCAGCCTTCACGGGGAGGCACCAGCAATGAGGAAACCAAAGCTGGGGAAACCCAGGCGAGGGCAGAGGAGCCCCTGGGGCCAGGCAGGACCTGGTGGTTGTGGGCAGTGGAGCACCAGGACCCCTTCACTTTAGCCCTGCTCCCAAAATAAAGCCGAGATGGCTATCAGGAGGCAGACAAAAGGACCTGCCTGGTTTAGTTTTCTGAGGGGTTACACTTACTCACCAACAGATAGCTCTCAAGAAATAACATTTTTCTCCTTTGTGGCATGGGGTACTTTCTGTCCTCATGGGGCATTTCAGTTGCAGCTCTTTGCTGGAGGATGCAGGCTGCCTGGCGGAGCAGGACCAGATAAATGCAATCACAGAGAGATAGATGTTGCCTTTTCACAAGCTGTGGATAAAAGCTTTGCAGCAAAACCAAGGCTGAATGATGACAAATGTGAGGGTGGGATCCCAGGTGTGAAGGGAGAGGAAAATCTAATTTACTGGGTCACCAGTGGTGTCCAGACATTGCTGCAGGCACGAGAAGAGAGATGGGAATGACCTGTGGTCCCCCTTGTGCTTGGTGTGTGCACTATAGGTTGAATCTTGGGGCTTTTTTGAAAGCCAAATTTTGTCATTTTTGCAATGCAATATTTGACTTTCTTCTCCAGACTTTAGCCATTTGGCCACACCATCCCTAAGCGCATGGGGCATGGCTTTTGGGGTGATGCTCGTGCTGTGGAGCCAGGATGGGTGTTCACCCCTGCCATGGGGACTGGGCAGGGGGTGGAGGGGGTTGTGCCCCACTGCCAGTGTGGGCTGCCTGAACGTGGGTGCAGGCTCCAAGGAGGAGAGAGTTCCCACCACACTGGGCACAGGCAACCTGTCCAGAGAACAACTGTTTTTTCTTGTCTTTCCTTTTTTGTTCACCTCCATCACCATGGCCATTGGTGTCTGCTGGTTGTGCGACGGGAAGGGCAGGAGAAGAACCACCACAGCCCGCACATCTACCAGCAAAAGTGATTGGGGAACTCAGCAAAGATGTGGTCCAAAGGCTTCTGGGGAGCCCTGAGTCTGCCCCGAGTCCTAACCTGGGCATTTAGCTTTCACTTGCAAGGTCCACAGCCCCCATCAGAGCCTGGGCTCCCCATCACGACCCTTCCCAGAGGAAATCAGCCAAGCCCGGAAGGCTCATTTAGGTCTTTTTTTTTTTCCTTTATAGCATCTATTTTGCTTTGATTTACTGGATTTAGACCAAAGCCAAACAGTCCACCAGCTGCTTCCCGGCCTGGCCCTGCAGCCCAGACTGGGTCCGTGTCAGCCAGACCTCCACCTCCTGCTCCCAAGACCTCCCAGGATCACACCAGCCCCCACACAGCTGCTTGGCGTGAGGAGGATCCGGAAGGCAATAACAAGATTGCCTCCTACAAATACTATTAAAGGTCCCAGCTTGCTTTCCTTGACGTCAGCTGTAAAACTCCAGTGGGAGCAGGGGCTGGTCCAGCACGGAAGAAGGGGAATAATATGTAGAAAAAGAGGTGACGGGTCCCCACGTATCCCGTGAGGCATCAGGTGAGGGTTGCTGCATGCAATGGGAAGTAAAAAGCACAGCTTTGCATGCCTGTGAGCAAGAAGTGGCACTTGGTGGCCAAGTGATGAACCCTTGGGGACATTTGCAGGCAGCAGAGGAAGCAAAAACTGGGCACAGCACTGGGACACCACAGTAGAGGCAGAAAGGCTGAGGATGGGTGTTTTGGGAGAGCACTGGGGGGCTCAGCACAAGTCACTTCCATGGGAAAAGAGTCACGGTGCATCATCTCCAGAGGGGACGTGGCAGGCCAGGGTGCCCGGGGAAGGCGGCTTGTGTGAGGCTGCCGCAGTCTAATTCCCGGGTAAGAGTGGGCTGGATTGTACGCGCTAATCCAAACTGCTCCTTCCCTGGGAATTATTTCTGGAGCCTGCTGGATCTAATTACCCAGTAATCTGCAGGAAGATGTAATTAGGCTGTCATTAGAGGGTATTTACTGCGATGCCTTTATGATTTGACTGTGTAAGTAAGGAGTGAAGTAATTACACAATTACACATTATTTGTGGCCATTTATGGCCTGTAACTTCAGCATGTTGCCATGTGCAGAAGAGGGGAGTGAGGCCCCGTGGAGCTGGCAGAGGATCTCCTGCCAGCAGGACCCTGGAGAAACAACCATAAAAATGTCAGCACCCTTGTCTCCCCTGTCAGCCACTGCCGGCCGGCTCTGTCCCAGCTGTGCACACTCCTCCCCAGCTTCTCCCTCTGGCTTCTCTCAGGCTGTGAGTGAGAAACCAGGGTCCCCTGGGGTCCCCCATGGGATGTCTGGGGAGGGATGAGTGGGAGGAGAGAGGAGACTTGCACAGCTTTGGCCACAATGGGATTAATCCTTGCTCTGATGTGGAAGGACTTTTGCAGGGGATGGGATGCACAGCTTCACGTCATGCACAAGTACGTGTTAGAAACCTTGGATAATGAACCCTACGGGAGATGTAATCAGGTAATGGAGGATGGTGAGGGGCCGGGAGTCGAGGACCACTGGTGACTGGCTGAAGGTAGCTGAAGTCCGTAGCACCACAACAGGTATTTCTCTCTCAATCCGTTAGATCTGGCAGGGGGTCTGCATGAGCAACAGAAAATGGGCATGGTTGCCACCAAGAGGAAAATTAAATCCTCTTTTGGAGAAAAGTCCACATTTGGGTTCACACATGCTTGAGCAAGAAGGCAAGCAAAGCCATACTGAACCAGGGCACCTGATGGACCTGGGACACCCAAGGGCTGAGCTGGGGCAAGCAGGGGTCCCATGGTGTGCTCCTGGGGCCGTGGCACCCCTGGACCCACAACATTCACACTTTGGAGGTAAGAAAAAGCATTGCCTGCACCTCCCCAGCCCCTAGAAGGAGCTTGTGACACATGCTGCAAAATCAGGGCATGCACACAGGAATGGATGTGACTGCTTCAGAAAAAAGAGAGGGACAAAGTGACTTTCTCAGCCAGGCTAGGGGAGCAGCATCTAACCCAGAGACGCCTCTCCCTGCTCGCCAGGTGCTGCCGAGGCTCAGCGAGCCTGCTGAGGTCTTGCAGGGCGAAAGTCGAGGTGGAAAGTGCTGAGATGGGGTGAGATCGATACAGAGCGATTGATCCAAAGCAGCTGGGGAGAGGAGATAGGGTAGACTGGGTAAATCGGGAGCTGCAGAACAGCATCTCTCCCTAAACAGTGGAGTGATGTGGTGCAAAGTGTCTCTGCACCTCCCTGGCTCTGCCTGAGTCTCCAACAGTATCCCTGGGATGCGCTGTGTTTTGGGGGGCAGGAAAACACTGTTTGGGGCTGCCCAAATTTCACAACATGCTCCTTGTACCAGCAGCGTGAGTGATGGTCCTTGCTCAGAAATCCCTTAGAGTGCAGGCAGAGGGGAGCAGCCATGCTGCTGCCTGTGTGCACAGGGATGCTCTACACCAAGTCCCATCCCAGTGGGGTGGCCAGGTCCCCTGCATTCATTGGTGGCAGGGTGGGATGTCCATGAGGCACTTCAGCCCCTGGAAAAGAGATGTTCCTAACGGAAGAGCAGAGGGAGGTGGGAGAAGAGGCTGAAATTTAAATGCAACCCAGTGAGCGAGACATTCACACTCCCTGCAGTGATGGAAACAAGCGATGGAAGGGAAAACATGTTAGATGAACAATCAAACTCGTGCTCTAGTTTTACTTGCTTTAAATGGGGCTGGTGTGAAAACAGCTACTAAAAAAGCCCTTTTCCCAGCGGCAGGAGCAGAAGCACCAGCTCTGGCCAAAGCATTCCCTACAGACATGAGTTCAAGGGTATCCCTCATGTGTTTGACACAATGCAGCAGTCTCAGCTGGACATCGTATCTGTCTCATTTGCAGGACAGACTCTGCTTATTCATTAGCAAAATCAGCAGATATCTCCCAGGTTTGTTCTGCTGGAAAATCTCTGCCTCTGGCAGTAGTGATTTGTTAGCAAGAAGCCCCCCTTTCACCCCAGATTCATGTCTTTCTAAATTAACGTGCTGTTGGAGTCTGTTCTTCCTTCCCTGTTTTGCAGAAATTTCTCAGGCTAGCTGTGCTGGTCAAGTCAAAACTGTCCTGCACCCCGAGCAACACAAGCACACTGCATTGCTGATGGACAGGTAATGACACTGTCCCTCTGGTGAGCTGTCGCCGGCATGAAGAATCTGGTGGGAAAAGGGGGTGACGAGGAAAAGGCATTCAATTAATTACAATATTATCTTAAAAATAGCTTCTCTGCACTGGTATAACCTGGGACCAAGCCTGCATTTGATCCCAGTCCTGTCTGCCGGGCAGCATTGCTGCTCCAGAGAGTGGATCTCGGAGAGGCAATGGCTCAGGTGTGGCACATGGGAGGCAGGGATGCTCCTGGGCGTCATTAATTGCTCTGTGCATCCTCCAGCTTAGATGTTTGCCACGAAGGAAGAATGAAGATGGCCAGAGGGTGAAAAGCTGTGCTTGGTCTCGGCTCAAGAAAGATGAGCACTTGCAGAGGAGTAGAAAGGCACAGTCCTCGCCACAGGGACGTGATGCAGCCCATCGCTGGACCACACAATGGCAGGAATGGGATGGCGCATCCCTGAGGCCAGCCTTGGTCAATCCCCGGCAGTGCGTGCTGGGAGCCATCCTGCTGCTCGGGTTTTGTGCTTCAAAGGTTTGGTTGTGAAAGTAGGTGTCCTGGAGTGGGGCCACCTCTGCCTGCTTTTCGCAGGGCCAGACCACTGTGGCTGCTTGTCTGGCTGACAGCCGCAGCCCGCAGCCACGGTGGTGCCAGGGTGGATGTGGGGATGGGGCATCTGTCCATTATTACAGTAGCTGGGAGTGGGAATTAAGGTGGTGAAAACCACCTTACAGCAGCCACTGCTAGACATCAGCACCCCTGAACAGCAGCTAAGGAACCTCTTATGCACCCCCATTTACAAAAAGAGAAACTGAGGCAGTGGGTTAGTGTCAGAGGTGGGTTAGCATCGAGATGCGGGAATAGAAGGGACCTGACACAATCTCTTCTTTTCCCACAGCTTTGGGATGCAAATGAATCATCCCCGAAACAGAGCCTGAAAAGAAAACATAAGTCCTGTCTGATGGGCTTGAGACCCTATCTGCAATCCCTGCCACTGAATTATCCTAAGAGCCCTGCAGTTCTGTGTGGAGCAATTAAAAGCAGATCCCGAGTCCCTGCAGGATCACCCAGCAGCTATTTTCAGCAACGCTACACTCACGCACAGTTTCTTTGTTCAAGGAGACCATTTCCTAAAGAAACCTGAAATGTGGCAGGTGGAGATAAGGCTGAAAAATAAAAATATAGCTGGTGGGTCAAAAGGGCAAAGAAAAAAAAGACCCCACTCCAAGAATGGCTTGGGGTTTTAAGCAGTCCCAAAGCCATCAGCCAGCACAGTCCCGTCAACATCAGTGAGCCTGCCCTGCCTTACCCCAGCTGAATGTCTGCCTTGGGCCCATTCTTGAAGGAGAAGCTTCCTCAGGGTCTCCTCTGGAGAATCAGCTGAATCCTCAGCTGAACTGGGTGACACTAGCAAAGGTCTACCCGCAAAGCATCAGCTCCCATGCAGGCCAACAGACCCTTCCTGTGTGGTTCCCGTGCAGGCAGCAAGATGCTTTCCTGGGGACCACACGGCACAGTCTCCATGGCAACAGCTTTGTTTCCAGTCAAACTTTTTTTTCCCCTCCCTTTTTTCTCCCTTTTTTGTGTTTAAATAAGGGCAATATTCAGTGAACTGCTGGGGACAGAGGAGGGAGGGCAGGCTGATTCCCAAGGATTGCAGTAATTAGGCGCTTGCTATGTTGGGGCCGGCACTTCACCGCAGCGCCGTCTCTGGCAGCAACCCAGCGCTCCCGAGTTAAGCCGCTTTCCAAATGTTTCGACCCAATTTGACTTAAGTGGTAGCCAGGTCTGAGCTGCGCTCACACAGGAGCGTTCCTCCTGCCTTGGGGGGCTGGCATTTGCACCCCAGCCAGAGACGTCTGGTGAGTTTTGGGAAAGTCACAAACATGAGACTTTGTCAGCTCGGAGCAAGTGAGGAAGGATCGGAGAGATATTAAGGTATTTTGGGTTCTCCTTGGTCAGGTCCCTCCAGCAAGAGCTGAAAAGGGGCTCTTTCACAGCCCTTTTATCCATATTCACGTGTTCTGGGGATGAGGACAGACAGAATCCCCACCCCGGCTGAAGGGGAACTCTGCCTTCCTCCTCTCTGACAGCACACCTTCCCCTCTCCTCTGATACAGCCTCCTGTTTTGCCCTCCTCCCCACCCTGCTGGGCATCACAGCAGCATTCATCTCACCCCGAGGATGCCTGGAAAAGCTCTAATTGAATTTTAAGAAGCGTCTGTGAGAGAGGTGTCGATGCCTCAAATACCTGTTCAGATTTTGCTGGGGAAGAGCTCAGCAGTATCCCGGGAGCCCCTCCACCATCCCGAACAAGGCCCAGTGCCGCCTTCTTATGGTCCTCATGAGTGCACGCAGCTGGGTGATGCTTTGACTCCCCCGGCCGTGTCCTACAAGCTGTTATTGAGGAGTCAAACCCATCCCTGATGTCTCTGAGAGAGTGTTTAAAGTAGCGATTAACTATTCACACTTTAATCTCCCTGAAACAGGCTCCAGCCCTTTGGCATCTTATTTCCATCTCTCTCTGTATCCTTCTAAATATGATTAGCACAGAAACGCTGATAGCAGAGGTTGGAGCTGCTGCCGAGTATGTAAATCCAGGCATTGTGTTAAGGCAGCTAATAGACCGGTTTCTTATTTACTATCCCTTGGTCCCTCTGTCCTGTCCCTGAAGTCATTTTATGCAAACTCATTCACATGAAACCTTCTCTTTAAAGGCTGCTGCTCGGCAGTGTTAACAAACACGGTCTCGTCCGCTCTCCTCCGAGGATTGGCTCATTTTAAGTGTATAAATGGTGTGAAGATGGGCCCGGAGTGCTAAATAGGGCGACCTGGAGGCAGCCTTCAGCACTGAGGGGTGCTGCTGGAGTTTGGGAAATGCCTTCTCCTCTCTGTCTGGATGGGGCAGAAGGTCACATCTGGATTCCTGATCCTAACTAACATCTCCCCTCTACCCCAGGTAGGGAAGGTCCTCAGCCCTCAGCGAGGGCATTCAGCTGGGAAAGGGCTTGTCACAAAGTGGCAGAAAGCAGGCAGACCCCCAGGCTGTCCCTGTGCCTGTCCAGCCCTGGGACAGCCCCGGTGCTGTTAAAGGCTGTGGAAGTCCCTTTGCAAAGGGCTTTGCGAGGGAAGCGGCACCCCGCTGGCCTCATCCCACACAGAGGCAAAAGCAAAAGGTGCCCAAGGTCACCAGGGAATATTGGTGCTGAGCTGGAAATAGCATGGCAGGGACACTTCAGTCTCTCTCCCTGCCCAGGGGGACAAAACTTTTGTGTAGATTTTGGCTCTGCTTTGCAGTACCCACCCAAGGGCTGGTTTCAAGCATCCACATCCATGGTCTTCTGCATCAGGGACCCCAGCAGTCGGGGCAGGGGTCTCTGCTCTGTGGGAGCGCTGTGACTGCACTGGCACCACCTCAGGGACAGTTCGAACAGGACCTGGCCCTGGTCCTTTCAGCATCTCAGGGCAGGAGTGTGCATATTTTTAGGTGCTGTCCCCGCTTTTGTTGGGAAGGCAACACTAAATCAGATGAGCAAGCTGCTGATTAAGTGTTATATTTAACACTTTAAGACAGTATCCGCTCCCTTCCAGCTGGGATGAAGAAGCTCGCCTCAGCAGCAGCTCCCTACTGTTTTCCTGGCTGAGCCCCATGTGAGACCCCAAGCCCTGCTCCCTGCCGGGAGGTTTGACCTTTCTTGTCCCAGATACCTCCTCCCCAAATACTCACATCCCAGATCTACCAGCCCCTGCCCAGTCGTGAGCCCCTGCCCAAGGGGCTTGGCTTGCCCTCCCACCAGCAAGGCACAGGTGCTGCCTGCCCTGCAGGCACTGGTCAGAGTTTCGGCTGGTGTGTATATCTCCCCCATCCCAGAAGCAGGGAAATAAAGGGGAGTCGTGAATGAACACGTGGATTTTGCTCCAGAAAGTGTGATCTCCCTCATGTTGCATAGTTGGAGCCTGCAGGGCTTCACCCCTGGCTGGGGGGCAGGCTCAGAGCTAAGGGAGTTCAACCCCACTCCCCTGCAGAGGACATTGCTCCCCAGAGCTTTCAGGGTGGGTATGCACATCTGCAGGACTCAGAAGATTAAATCCTTCTGTGGATGCCTCCTGGCCACCCGTCTGAGCTGGAAAACTGCCACCAGCTCCCTGCAGCAGGGCCCTGTCCCCCAGAAGGACATGGCAAGCTGGGTGTCGGGTTGTGGGAGCTAAAAGTACTGGGGATTCAGAAGGGAATTGGGCACATCTGCAATCCCCGGCATCACCTACCTGCCTTACAAATTATGGGATAAACAGCAAGTGTCACCGAGGGCTTGTCGTAAGCAGCCAGGCACCTCTCCCTGCACCTCTGCCTGCCCCTCTGCCTGCCCGTGGTGGCTGCAGCCAGCAGTGTTTGTGTTCTTGTCCCCGACAACAAGGGACCTTGTTCATCGACAACAAGGGACCTTGTTCATCAACAACAGGATGAAACGAAAGAGCCAGGAAGCCAAGCCTCATAAAAATGCACTCTGGGCTATCATTGTATAGATTCGTTGCAGAGGCTGTAGTGGTTATGCTAGGTGCTGGGCAAGGGAGCCAGACTGCTGAGCGGTGTTTCCTAGGAGTCTGTGGATTCACTGATGTCTGATAAGGGATTAAGCTCATATGGCAGCTTTTCTTTCACAATGCACTAGTGGCTTGTTTACCTGTGCTCAGGTATCTGTTGCCATGAAACTTTTCATTTTGGAGGCCTGTAATCCAAGCTCAGTTGAAACTGGCCAACGGATTTTACAATTGTTCAGCAGCACGGACTTACACACATACACATTTATGCACACACATACGCACGCACAAGCCTCATTTCTTTAGGAAAGGAGCTAAACGCAGGGATTTTCTCTGGGAAGCCGATCAACGTGCAGCTCAGTTTGGAGAACCCAGCACATCAGATAAACTAACACTCCTGTAAATGTGAAAGGGTCAAGGCTTGGTCTAAACCCCACCCCAATCAAAGGAGAGATGCCAGCCAGCATCCCCAGGCTTTGTACCAGGGTCTTTTTGACGGCATGCACACAACGCACGATGTCTGCACTCACCTATAAAGTCATGAATGAGGTCCTTGATGAGATGCCCGACGATGGCGTATGCCACTGCCACCACCACCAGGGCTGCCATGAGAAGGTAGAGGACAGCCTTGGGCAGAGGAATGGCATCTCGAGGAGGCGGTTTGTACTCCTTGTAAAGCTGGTCACTGTCCGAGTATGAGTACTGGAACAAGTGGTCCAGGCCAGCCGTGAAGTTGCTGGAGTTCATGGACTGGCTGTTGGACAGGTAGCTGTCCTGCTCAGGGTCCTGGAGGACACTTACCACCGAGCTGGTGGTGGCTTCCACTTGCTGTACCAAGTTCAGAGTCTTGTTAACGCTGGGGAGGATCTGGGAGAGGAAAGTGCTCCAATCTTTGATGGCACTGATGTTGCAAATAATCATAATTGCAATGAGGAATGGTCTTCAAGCCCAAGAGACTTAAAAGGGAGAGAAAGAGGTGAGAATTGTTGTGCTTACACCAAACCATGTACTGCGAGCCAGGCAGAGAAGGTCTTGCTGGGGTAGGTTTCTCATTTGCAAATTCTTACAGGATCTGGTAGGGATGCATTTGTGGTAGGTCGGTCATCACTTCTGGAAATGCCTGCAGCAAACCCCTATGGGCATGAAGTTCCTTGGGAAAAAGTACGTGCTGGAATGATTTTGACTGATATCATTTTTGTTCCGCAGACGTCTCTCCCTGATGCTACTCACTGATGAAAACCAGAGACATGAGATCTTGTAGGTATTTTCAGTCATCTGGAAAACAAAGATAAATTGCCCTTCTCCAGCTTGTTTTCACAGGTGATGGTCCTTGGAGAGACAGAAATCCCCCTTTTGCCGTCGCCCACGCTCTGTCTGGGTGACAGCAGGTGCCAGGTGTGTGGTGCGGTGCTGTGCCGTGCTGTGACCCTCCCCGTAATGATGCCCGAAGCGTCCGCAGAGGAGAAAGGTGTATTTAAAACCCACAAAGTTCAGCTGCTCCCGGTGTGTGACAGAGCCGGCGGCACACAGTTCCCGGCCGTGCCAGCCTGGCTTTCAGGAACTTCTTTTGCCGGCATCTCCCGATCGATTCCTTTAAAAACAAAATCATAGTCAGAGATAATGACCACGACAGCAGCGAGCCCGGTGCCCGGTTTCTCTGAAGGGCAGCCCAGCTGAGGAGCAGCTGCTCTCGGGTTTTACCTTAAGGACTTTTGCAAGCGAACAGATCTGCTCGCCTGATGCTCCGGCTTGTTTTATTCGGCGCTCGGCTCCCGACGGACCTCCCCGCAAACAGCAGCCGATGCTGTGCCGCTGCCTGCCGTCTGCGGGCTGTGCGCGGATGCGTGCGTCCGTGCACACTCCTCCTCGTCCTCTTCCCCTCCTGCCCCTTCACCCTCCAGTCCTGCTCGCTCTTCCCAGCCGCCCCGGCTGCCCGCAGCGAGGGGGATGAGCCACCAAGAGGTTGGCTCCACAACTCGGGAGCACGCCGTGCAGCCGGCAATGCCAGTGCGTGGTGGGAGCGTAGGCTCAGCCTCCGCCGCGGCTCCCCGGGGAGTTAATCCTTTCCATGCCAGAAGACGTGTCTTGATCCGGCCGCTGGATTTTTCTGGAGGGCTGGAGGGGAAGGTGGGGAGCAGCGTGGGGGAAGCGTGCCCGTGGGTGTGCGTGTGTACATGCGTGTGCACGGGGGCACAGTTGGCGTGTCCCTGTGGCAGCCTGGGCTCAGGCAGCGCTGGGGATGGGTCTGGTGTCCCCTCGCAGGTGACCCCCAACCCCAGCCTGCCTGTGAGTGCTGAGCACAGCCTTTGTCTGGGAGCTTCGTTCCTGGCAGAGAGAAATCAAATCGTGGGCGCTGCTGGGAGGAGGGCAGACATCATCAATCCCATTGCTGGCATCCCAGGGGAGCGATACTCCCCACAGCCCTGGTCCCCCTCCCAGCCTCCACCCAGTGAAGTTTTGGCATCAGTGAGATGCCTGATTTGCAGAAAGCCTGGAGGATTTGGGGCTGAGCTCCCCTGCCATCTCCCTCCCTGGTTAGCTGTCTCTGTAAACTGGTCACCTTGGTGGTGGTTTTAAACTTGTCTGGGTTCCCTATAAACACATCTCCTCATCCGCCTTGGCAATGGGATTTCACTGGGGTGCTGGCTTGGTTTGAAGGCACTGGGACTTATTTAAGGAGGAGTAAGAGGAAATCTTAGAGAGGGGGAAATTGTCTTTCTATATTTGGAGGTGAAAATAAATCACAGCACCATTTTTCACATCTACTTTTTTTTTTTTTTGTGCAGCTTCCCCATGTAAGAAATAGCTGTCACAAGGGCAAGGAAATCACCACATTAGGCTTGAATGCAGCCAAATGGAGCTTCTGAGAAATAATAGCAAAAGATTAACTTTATTTGTGTTTGTGTGTTACCAGCCAGCAGCAATCCTGCCAGCTGTCTGGGCGTTGGAAGGGTAGAGAATAAAATGGCAACATCTCCCCCTTGCAATAAAATCACCACGACTCAGGTAGGTGATGGAGTGATTGTACAGCCCGGGAGCAAAGAAAATGTGGAGGAAAAAGCTTTTCTGCCCCCCTCAGAGTGTCCATGGGCTAGGTTACAGTGACTTCTGTTGCCCAGAACCATTTTACAGCATCCTAAAATTTCTTTTCACAAGTGACAGAGCTGTGACAGGTTACAGAAACACATCTGTGCAGCTGCATGGAGACATATCCTGCAATGGGACATGTCCTGATGTCCTCTGTCCCAGCGTCATGATGCCTGGGACTGGAGCTTCTCCTCTGCCACCCGAGCATGAAGCTGTGGGGATGCTTTGAGAGCCAGGGCAGGAGTCAGGAGCTAAGGGCAAATGGCTCCTCTCTCAGACTCTGAGTCCTGCCATGCCAAATTTTATCCTTCCAAGAGGGAAAATGTGGCAAGATTGTTTTTATTTTATAAGAACTTTTCAATGCAAGGTGAGTTTTATGCTCTGTGCAGAGCTACCACAGTGCAGTCTGGCTTTGTCCTGCTCCAGAGGCCACATCCTTTGACTGTGGTCCCCAGGAGGAGAGGACAACCCCTGGGACATGCCCGCTGGTCCTTGGGGGCTGAAGCTGTTCTGAAGCTGTTTTTTCACAGCAGCTGTTTGGTGTTAGCAGTTGCCATGGCACCAGTGCATCAACTGGAGGGAAAAGGAGAGCATCGGTCCAGGCTGAGCCATCCCTGTGGCTGGCTCTGGGTGCCACTGTCCCAGGCAGGCTCCCACCACACTGTGCCCCTTTATTCCCAGGAAGGAATGGAGCAGAGTGATTTGGGGCAAAGTATTTGCAAAGGTGTGTGTGCACGGCGAGATTAATCAGAAGAACTGAGAGCAAAAGAGGATATTGTGTCTCTGGAGGTCTTAAGGTCCTCAACACCTTCAAAGCCTTTAATCAGACCTGGGTTAGAGTCCCTGGGGAGCTGAGTCAGTGTCTCTGTCCCACGTGATATGGGTCAAAACACCCCAAACGGAGGAATTCAAAGTTAGTGAGGACCAGCCGAATGAATGGCTGAACAAGGTTGCAGGTGGGAGACTGCTTCCCCACCTATAAAAGCAGGGTGACAACAGCCCTTTCCTTCCTGCCATACCATCAGCCAACTGTGGTGTTTTGTTGTTTTTTTTTTTTTTTTCTCATTTTAAAACAAAGGGAGAACGTACTGAGACCTGGCTGACACCTTCCCCTCCCTGCTGCTTCCGAAGTGCCAGCCAGCGGAGCTGCGCTGCTTGGCTGTTTCTGAGCCTGTGCACCTTGCCCTGCTGGGGCTGTCAGAGATTCACTGTCTTTGGCTACCCTTGAAGGCCACTCGTGGTGGCCCACTCACAGAGCTTGCTTGGACTGCCCGGTGGCTTGGCAGTGTGGATGCTAGCGGTTCCTGTCCTGCTCCCTGCAGGGCAGAGGCTTGCAGCACAGCTGGCACAGCTGGCACAGCTCTGCCTCCTATGCCTCACCCTGGGCTCTCCGGGAAACACATGGCTGTGGATCAGCGTGTCAGAGGATGAAGGAGGCATCAGCTGGCAGCTCTCTGCTGGCCTGTGGATAGCTGGTGACAGCAGCTCAGACCTCGCTCCAGTGGGATGCAGGGCAGCCCCCTTCGGTTTCCTGGGGCTCCCCTGAGCGCTTCTGGGAAGAGGCTGGAAAAGCGCTTGGGGGAGCTCTGAGGTCTGCTGCAGGCGCTGAATTCATTAAAGGGGCTTAGGGTAATAATGAAACAAAAACCCTCCACCTTTTACATTTCCCTGCAGCGGAAGTAAAGGTGGCCTCTTTCATTCTCATTAACACCCATATCAATTCAAAATGACTAAATAGATGCTTAATTGTTCATTATACGCTCTCTGCATCTCTTGTCTGAAAGGGAGGTTTTATTTCCACAATTACAGTCCATCCTGTTTCAGAGGGAGTGTGAAGAAATATAAAAGTGTGGATTTTAATAACCTTATATTTCAAGCTCTCTGTTATTAAATAAAAAGTTTGCATTTTCAGGGTGGGGTGGGAGGGATTAAAAGGATTGCCATGGATTCCACTTAGGGGACACTGCTAATGATTTCAATAAATTACTTTAAATAAAAATCACAATCTCCACAATTCCACTCAAATGACATTTGGCAGAGGGGTTGATCATGGGAGCAAAATTAATTTCAGAATTAGCTGCTTGTCCTAATGTAATTGGACAAATTAAATTTAGGGATACACACATACCCAATGACACACATATCTCATGCAGAAGAGCAGTGTTTTGGCCCCTGGGAACAAGAACAAATAATGTTTTAGTGAGTCAAGAAAGATCTTGTCCCTCATGATGGATGTTGAGTGTTTGTTTCAGCTATTTCCTTAGTATTTTTATTTTATGGCTTACTCTCTCTATAACTACAGTCAAAGCACTGGTGTTTTATTTCCGTACAAGCAGGATCAAACTGACTACTGGGACATACCTCTGATAATACTGGTGTCCATGCAGAGCTGAAAAACTGCTCTGACACATTGCAAGTGATGCCCTGAGCAGACAGTACAGTTTCTTGTCTGTGACTTGGACCAGATCCCAGGGTTTCTACACAAGGTAAAGCCTGAGATTGTCCTACAGCCCAGGCGCTACACCATGGCCAGAGATCTGACCCTGCTCTCAGCTCCACTGTGCATGGCCTCCTTTGCAACAGGTAAGGGATATGGAGGCAACAGGCTGTGGATGTAGCTGCTGACAGCTGTCAGGTGCAAACTGAGCTGTAAGGGTGGAGAGCAGTGAGGAGTTTATCGCTGTGAAGTGTGTCATGGCACAGGAAGGCTTTGTGTCCCATCCTGGCTGAGAGGTATCCAGAAGTTGGCTGAGACTATGATCAGGAGGTGCAGCTCCAGCAGCAGTGCGTCCATCCACACTTTAGAGCAACACATTCATTTGCTCAAGGGTCATTTTTCAGCCTCGAGGTTTTTTTGTGTCTCTCTCCTGCACTGTTGACAGCATACCCTGATCCCCACCAAAGATGCCACCACAGCTCTTCAGCAAAATAAGAAGCACAAAGATTTAGGCCCTCATTTAGCACAAGGTAAAACAGTCTTCACAGGACTCCTTCAAACCATTCACATTTTAGCTATGCAGAGTGACATCCGCATGCGTATCAGGGTGCTGGCTCGTGGGGGCTGCGCAGCTCGTGTCCCAATCCCTGCAGCCTTCCCATGGATGAGGCACGCTGACCATCATTCAGCCCTGGATCGGTCAGATGCTTTTCCCTCCCTCCCTGCCTGACTGTGCGCAGCTGCTGCACTACACTCTGGAGCACCGACTTCATTTCCAGCAAAATTCCAGATTTGTACCTAAGTTGTGTCAGTAATGTTCCTGCAAGAAGCTGTGAAATACAGGCTTATCCTGGCTTTCCATTCCTGGTGTTCCTCTTGCCTAGAGATCTCTGCTTGAAAAAAACCAAACAAACAAGGAACAGCAGCAATTTTTAGCAGATGAATCAGTAAGCTGTTTTTATCTATCTATATATAAAAGCACCTTTTAAAAGAGAAGTTTTTTTGATGCTGTGTTATTCATGCTCCCAAAGCTGAAGATTTCCAGATTATATTAATAGATGACATCCTGAACATGCCATATTGAGTACAATGCCTAGGAAGCCTCATCCTTATTTGCTGTGTCCGGTAAAGAAAGTGGGGTTTTAATTCTGCGTGTGGCACCATCTATGGACAGCTTGGCTTATTCAATGGATTTGAGGTGCTGAAAGGCACGCACAAAAGTATTCAGCATGAAATGCTTGCTTCATGAAAGAGAGGGGAGCATTTCCCAAGTCAAAAAAATCCAGGCCAACGGGACTAATTGCAGTGGAAGTGAGGTGGGAAGAGTGAATTACATGTTCTGTTTGCAACACTAGAAAGAACTGCTTGGCCACAGAACAGGTAAAAATAGCTGAAAATTATTTGCAAGGTTGTCTGTGGGTAAATCTGATACATGTGGGCAAATCAGCATGGGAAAGCTTCATCTCAACAGATGGATAAGTACTGCTTTTTCCATGTTCCCCTCCACTCACAGCTTTGCTATCCTGAAATCCAATGAGAAGGTGAGCCAGGCTGTGGGCATCCAACACCTCCCAAAGAGTCTCAAAGGGATCTGGAGAGAGAAGCTGGCAGTCTTTATATTTTCTATCTATCTTCTCCGCCATCTAAGAAGGATAGGTAAAGCTAAAACAAAAGTCATCAGCTGTTTATTTCAAGCAAAACAGAGAAGAAACCGCATGGATGCAAACCCTGCCTGAGTCTTCAGAAAGTTTGAAAGGGCAGGACTGAGGGGTCCATCCACCTGCTAACGTCTGGGCTCCAGGACAAATCTTTAAATGTCAGCAGCAGTAGATGTCAGGTAGAGATGAAGGAGTTGAGCAAGGCAAATGGGAAAACTTACCTGATTCTCTGAAATATTTCCCCCGTTGCAGCTAGAGGTACAGAAACAGAGACCACCCCACACGCTAGTTCTCATTCCCCTGCAGACACACACAGAGGAGTGTGTAGCTCTGCTGTCCCTGCCTCGCAAGGTCTTTTCTCCAGTGTTTTCTCCTCCCAGACCAGGACCTGCTTCTAACATGGGACCTGTAAAGTCGTGCTGGTATTTCAGGTGTGGAGGAAGAGCTCAGTAGCGTTAAGTGTGTGAAACACAGCTGGCTTGCCAGGCAGGTTACAAATACACTCTGTGACTCCTAATTAATCTGCCACTGCATCCGAGAGGTGATGCAGTGCTCTCCTCTGCATTGCAGATTGTGCCCCAGCCGTGCCCTTTCCCTACCACCTTTCATAACCCTTACCTGCTATTTCCCAGGCACTCATTCAGCTCAGCATCACACAGTGCATTGCATGCCTGATCTATACGTTGCTGCATGCGTGGGTTGTAACTGTGTCTGCAGACTGCTTCTGTAAGCACAGGTGGGAGAGCAACCCCTGGGGGCCACATCCTGGCTGTCCCTGCCACACCAGGCATGCTCACATTAAAGTTGCTGGTGGTACAGGGGCTTAATGTTAGCCTGTGTTTGTCTTCTGGTGGGCAAAACCAGATTCAGTGTCTGGAATGAAAGTGGATAGCACTCCCCTTCCTGCGCTCCCAAGTGATGCGTGCAAATGATGGATGAGACCACCCAGCTGCTATAGGTACATGGGTGCTGGAATGGAGGAAGTGGGCACAGCTCCTCTGGGCTGAAGGCTGAAGGTGGATGATAGCACCCCACCTCCCCATTCATGTCAAGCAAGATCAGCCAACTCGTGAACTGCAGGAGCCCTGGACTGAGTGACAGGAACATGAAGAAACTCCAGCCTGGACTGAGCTCTGCTGCATCCCAGCAGGGACATTGCCTCAAGCACCCTGTGGTGCTCCAACTCTAGCGGCAACGCTTCTCTTGTCAGCAGCAGACAGTTGTTATTGGCAGTGACAGCAAAACGCTTGATTACTTTGGGATAGGATAAACAGCAAAAGTCAAAAGTATGTATTTAACAAGTATGGAAACCGCTTTTAACCCACCTGCAACCAGAGGCGTGATTGCACCCCCTTCCATCTTTTTGTTTTGTAGTGAAAGTCCTGCATGTTGTGTTTTTCAATCTGCCTGCTTGATGCTACCAAAGAATAATTTAGCCAGGGATATGTTCCCTTCTAGGAGTTGAAACCTCAGGAGAAGGCTGAATTAAGACTAAAGGTGACATTCACAATGAGCAGGGCATGATTTTGTTGCATAAGCTGCTAACCACACAGAGACATAATCCTTTGACTCCTGCACTTTACTGCTATGAAAGTATTAAAAGTCCACCAATGTCACGTCAGATAGTCCACAGCTTACCAAAGCTCTTGGCTTTGAAAATGTTGATTGCATGGCATGCTCTTCTGGCTGAACCTGCTGTTCCACAGATGGAGAAGGTCTCTCATCAATGAGGGGGTATGCAGTCAGTTCTTGTCCTTCAGTGTCGGATTATAGCTTCTCCTAGTGAATCCAGCTGCAGTCTTCCTCACTGCAATTGGAGTCCACAAGCACAGAGAGCTTCCTATTTGCTTCTGTACTGGACCACTCTGATGTTTTTGATGGACAGCTATCTATAGATTGGTGTAAAAATGACCTTACACACTTCATTTATCAGAGAGAAGAGGAAAAACTAAGCTACATCCACTAAGGCGATGCACATTTAGGCAATTCAGGAAGAATGGGTGAGAGATGGAGCAGCAGCCCCTAAGTTCATGGTGGTGCTGAGCTTCAATGAAATTGCACACAATTTTCTCCAGAATGGGACCCGGCTGAAGGTGACCCTGGGATCTGACCAGTAAGAGAGCACAGACACTGAGATTTCTGCCTCAAAATCAGTTCTGGCTGTGGAGTTAAGCCCCGAGGAGAGGAAGCCTGGCCCTAACAGAGATTCTAAGCCTATAGTTCCCATCCTAGACTATACCTGTCTTCACTTTTACCCTATGCAACCGCTGTCTCCTCATGTCAACAAAGCAAAACTCTCCCCTTTAAATAGCAGAATGCTCTCTGCTCTTCTGTGCATCCCATCCTATTCCCAGACCTGCCTTCCCTGCACCAAGGCATGCTGCACACTGACTTTCTGGCCTTTGCTTTTTTTTTTTTCCTGTCGTATTTTGTCTGTGCCAGCCTCTAGACAGAGAGCAGACATGCGGCCCTTCATCCACCACTGCTGATGATTTATAAGCTTGTCAACAGCTCCAGGGCTTCCAGTCACTGTGTGGGTAATGGCTGCTACCAGAAGACTTTGGAGTTTTAGATTTTCTTTAACAAAGGTCCAACACGCACCATAACTGAGTTGGTTTGATTATGCTTTTGTTCAGCTCGGTCCAAGGTCAAAGCCAAGAACAACATGAAGAAGCAATTGTAAAACACGCAAAAGCCCTCTGCAAACTTCCCTGCAGGGGTCCAAAGTACAAGTGGCTTTCAGAGGGAAGCCAGGAACAGCATCCCTGTGTCACAGGTGGGGAAACTGAGGCACACAGCAGCTGAGCACCAGATCCCAAACTTAGTCAGAAACAGGGACTAGATCCTCCTTGGTTTCATTTGACTTTAATTCACAGAAGGCCAGGTGACATGTGTAGTTCGTTCGCTATAAACAAGCTTTCTTAACCAAAAAGAAGGCTGTTTCTTTAACGAAGGAAAGAAGCGGTACTGGGAGGGAAGGAAGCATAGCAGCGGAGCTGAGCTGCTGAGCCTGTGTGAGGAGGGAGGGGGAAATAGAGAATCTCATATCTGAGACCCCAGCGTTAATTCATATGTTGATGAATGCCATAAATTAGATTGCAATCAGCTTGCATTCTCCAGGGACCTATTCTGTGTAACGAGGCAGAGTCGAGTCTGTTCCAAATCCAGAGAACTTCTGGAGACTCCCAGTGCAGTTCCTTCCTTCCCCACCCTCAATAAATAAATAAAGTTGGAAAAGAGGAAGGTATTAGCTGTGAATGGATTTTAATTGAAGCAATGGTAAATTCATTTCATAATCTTTAATTAGCAGAGATGCTTGCCAGAAATGTAATTTACAGGAAACTTGCTCCTTCACTTGCAAGTCACTGAAAGGTCCTAGTGATGGGGCTGAGAGGGATCTGTGGTCTTTGCAGTCTTGTAAATAATGCATGAAGGCCCAGGATGAAGGCACGTGTCTCTCAGGGTGAAGCAGACAGAACAGGCAAAGGGTCTCACAGCAGATGCAGACCCTGGCTCCAGGCAAACCTCTGTCCAGCTTCTGGCTGTGGCTAAGAACCAAGCAGGAAAAAATGATGAAGGTCAGATGATGGCTGTGTTTGATGATCTGAGTCTGTGGTTATCCACACTCCACACACACACATCCCCTCTCCAGCTCATGACCTTATCTTGAACCTCATTGCTTTTTGCAAGCAATGTCCTCTGTCCTTTTGTTTTACTCAGTCTCTTGAGATCCTGCAGATCCCCTCCCCCTGCTGTCCTCCACGAACCCTACCCCACACAGGTCCCAGAGCTCATCTTCTGGTACAGCTCTCTTAGCGAAGGTGGGCTGGGCAGCTTTTCAGAGCAGCAAAGAAAGTAGGCAAGTGCTGAAACTGCTCCTTCTCCCGCAACGTGTTCTCTACTGCAGGATGCTCTCTCACCTCAGGACACTTTCAAAGTCCATCACTTTGGGAACAGGTCATGAGGGATCCCAAGCAAATTCTGAGTGGTTGAACTGGAGACATCCAGAGGTCCCTTCCAGCCAACGTGCCTGTGACTCTCTGAAACTAAATTACCCTGTCTGGAGCTCCCAGTGAAAGGAATGGCTGTGAGTCATGAGTGGTGATTAAGGACAACTTTAGGTAGAGAGACTCAGAATAAAATCATAGTGCTTGCTTCTCTGCTTTTCTTCTCTCTGTTCATGCTCCTCTTCTTGCCTGCTTATGCTGGGATGAAAGCAAGTTTCCTTTCATCTCAATTCCTAGCAGAGCTAGAGTTGTCCCAGCAAAGGGACTGTGAGCTGGTTCTACTCCTGAAGTCTGATGACATGTTGCTAAAAAATCCCCCAATTACTACGAGAGGAGGAAGGGAAAGAAAAGAGATTCTGCCTTTCCATGCTGAAAACTTCGTGGGGTGTAAGTGAGAGAGCAAATCTACCTTGACAAATAATTGGTGCCAGCTGGGAAGAATTAGCTTGACATGCAAATCCCATGTTGGGTTTGCTAAGCCAGTCATGAGAAACCAAGTCTGTCCCTGTGCCAGGTAGCCATGGGGAGAGGGTTCCCTGAGCCCTTTCATCAAACATGGTCTTCAGACGATGCCAAGTGTGGATAACGCAGCTCCCATGCCTCAGTTTCTCCTGATAACAAGGGAATGGCATTGAATTGCTGGGTGTGTAGCACCTGGGGTGCATGGGGTTGCAGAGGTGGTAGACCTTGGTAG